>NC_045489.1:14921741-15561604 GCF_009650955.1 Corvus moneduloides
CTGCTGCACATCACCTGCTCCCCTAAAAGGAGGTAATTGCAAGCAGGATTCCAGCAGGCTGGGTTTTGACATGCTGAATCCATCCCCTTCTGTGTCATGGGCCTTCAGACAGATTAAAAATTATTCATGTGGCAAACATCTGGATTTACATGAGAGCCAGTAGAGCCAATCTGTTCTGGCACAGAGAAAGGACATGTGCAGAATAGAGCCAACAACCTTAAATCAGAACCTGGTAAGGGGCAGGCCAGCACCACTACCCTGTCCAGCCAGCTGGAAAAGTAGAATCTAGGAAGAGGATTACAAAGAATTACAAAGATTTTAGGGGAAGGATTATTTTGTCTGCTCCATGTCACGTGGACAGTATCTAGCACCTTCACAGAAGCTTGTTGTCTAAAACCATAATAAAGTATGTTGTGTTCCTAGGACAGATTTATCAGGAAGGAAATGAAATGAATCAATATAAACTCCAAAACAAAAGAGCAGCATCTGACAGGGCTTGCAGGAAAGCAAACAAAAAGCTTAGAACACTGCTAATGTTAACACTTACATTTGGGCCAGCTCTAGCAGGAATTATCTGTCACCATCCAGAGGCAGGAACAACAAATGGTACTCAAGCCTGTGGGAAACCATAGTTAGAATTCATCTGACACAAGCAATTGTTAGAACAAAAGAAAATTTTAATCTAGGACTAAAAGGGTGTAAAATTGTAAGAGATAACTTAAGAGAACTCAGATTCTGCTAGGTTTTCACATATATTTTTGAGTATTTATTTGCTCATTTAGATACACATGCAATTGATAAGAAAATAGCATTTTCACAAAGGTGTTCAGTAAGGAAGAGGGATGGGTCTCTTTGCAAGCACCTGCCAGCATTCCTTTCCCCACGATACATGCCAGGCTTAGGAGAATATTCTTAAAAATATCTGCAAACATGCCTCACAATCTTGCTTCTTTCATGATACAAAACTGTTTTCTGAGTATTTAATTTGCTTTTCGTTTCACTGGAGGAACCAGAGATTGGTGAAAGATGTTGTAGAAAAGATGGAGTAACTATCAGGCCCTTTGAAAGCCAAAATCTTATGAAGGCAAGTGCACAATCTGAAGGCATGGGATCAGCTCCCCTTGGTTTTTGGTGGATCCAATATTTGTATGTACCTGTGAGATGAAATCATGATGCTACCTCCAGTGGAGGAAACATTTGTTTATGTTCAATGATCAGCAATCAGCCTTCTTACTCTCTTCCAAACAACTCTTCCTCTGATATTTTCAACATCAGAAACACTGATTTTTCACAACTTTTTTCCTGGGAAAAATATTTCAATCACTCAGCAAATGGTGGTTTCTCCATGGATTACACTGATACGTGTTATGGCGTGGTTGGCTCAGAAGATAACAGGCTCTTCTTTTTACTACTTAAAATAGATGTGAAAGGCAAAACAGCTGGAAAACAAACATTAGAGAGATGATGAAAGCAGGAGTGAGAAGGCAAACACATCTTTCCCCATACTGGATGTTGATTAGATGGAGAGTGCCTGCTGAGGTTGAACAAATAACAGCCATTTCTGGCTTTTATTTTCTGAATCTGGAAGAAGTTGATAGCTAAAAAGTAACATCACATTATGAATTATTTTCTAGTTTCAGTAATATCTTCATTTTACTTCAGCCCCAAAAATATTCATATAAAATGCTGAAAGGTCTCATGAGACAGTGGTACTTCAATGTTTCTCCCGCTGATGTCACAGGATGGTTTATTGATTTGATTTAACTTCTAATTGACTCACATTATTAAATTACCATCATTCAGGCTAGAAATTAGTTTAAATGATCAATCAACACAAAATAAGGTCAAGATTATTAGTGACAGACTGGATAAGCAGATAAATAGATCAATAGAAAGAAATAAAGATAGATCAAACAGAAGTTTAGACTAAATGGAAAAAGTAGGTCAACCTTTTTTCTTGTTCTTAATTACATACCCACTGGCTTTTTCTGTGGGGACTTGAAATATTGAAGTCTTTTTCTTCATTGCATAATTAGAATTCTAAGATCTGACTGATCATGTCAAATTTTGAAGCAGAACAAATAGTGAAAACTAGGCACACTGAGATGTTGAACCATCAAATTACATTAGCAAAGTCATGGCTTAATAGAATCCTCCACTAATTCCACCAAGATATGGAGAACACTGAAATACTTGAAAAAAAAAAGCTCCACATTAATTAAACAAACTTATGATAAATCTGTCTAGACTGGTGCATAACCTTAAGTTTGAAAGGTTAGATTAGGACAATTATAAACTGACTGCATTTTCTTTTTCTAATACATCCCAATCATTAGTTATTGAAAGCAATGCACACTCTTAATTTAACTAATATCCTCAAGTCAAGGATTTCTTTACTTGGCTTTGTTCTGTCACACCACTGACTCAGGAACATGGTATGATATCTAGTGAGGTTTTCATTTTTACAAAGTGTGTCTGATCTTTTCTCAGCCACATCCAGAACAACTTATATTTTGTCCTCATTAGCCAAGAATAGGCTGGATCCTTCTTAATGATCACTAGGGAACACTCAGATTTCTGTGCAAACTAGGACAAGCTATTTCACTTTTTTGTGCCTTGGCTCTCCCACTTGCAAATGAAGATGTTTATTTTTGCCCTCTTTTCCTTAAATGGATTGAGATGTGTAAAATGGTGTTTAATGGTAAAAGGAACAATCATTTTATTTCCTGTTTTCTTATCAAAATATCACCTCAGGATTGGATGTTAAAACCCTTCAAACAGTGGTAAAATGTATATGCCAGTTGCTTTTTTTAGGAAGGGTCTGGTTGTACTGCTAACTACTCAGGTTAAAATCTATGTACTGAATTGTGACTTCATTATTTCTTGCAGGTGTTCCCAAAACTCCCTCTAGGGAAGAGCTGGGTACAGGGACACCTCTGTATCTCTTTAGGTGCCTCCAGGGTCTCCCACAGCTGTAGCCTAAAGCATGGTAAAATCCTTCTAGATTCAAACTTCTCCTTCCTTACCAATCCTGATTCTTCGCCCCTGTGCTAGATTTTGTGACATTGGAAGAAGGTGAGGAGCAGAGAATGTTGTGTTCACTGGTGATCTCAGCCTTCAGGTGCCAGGTGGACAAAGAAGTCCAGTCCTTGGCTGGGAGGTCAACACAGGCTGGGGGATGAACAATTTAGGAACAGCCCTGCTGAGAAGGACTTGCAATAGGACAAGGGGTAATAGTTTTAAATGAAAAAAGGAGTGATTTAGGTTATTGCAGAAAGAAGTTATTGCAGTCACTCCTGAAAAGTTTGCACAATTTTATGTTCTCAGAAAGTTCAAAATAGTGCGGAAAAAATACAAGTAGAAAAAAGTAAGTAAGAATTCAAATAATTCTTCCTGACAGTTAGTAAAAACACACACTTCCAAATGTTTCTGCAGTATATTTTCAACTCCCATTTGCTCACCTCTCTGACCAAAGTAGTTTCTCTTGTTTCTCCTCACCTTCAGTGTCTGCTGCAGTTATCTTACTCACTTTTCTACAGTGCATACTTGCTTTGCATTTTAAACTCTGTAGAATTCTTCTACCTACCAACAAAAATCAATGCATATCTGCCTTAGAGCAGATAAGGGCAGCAATGGCCCTTCAACAGCCTTCTGATGATGAGTGTTGTTAGACTCGCTGCCTATTCTGTGATTCTGAATACAGCAGAGCAGATGAGGTGTTTCTCTAGACAAATTCCTCATCAGCCTTTCCCAACTCCCACTGGAAAGGCTCTGTTTATTCTCTCCTCACCACCCACTCAGACTCGCTGTGCTTCAGCAGCTGCCGTAAAACTCTCCCCTTGATGCTCATGCATAACTCACATCTGCATTAACCACTGTATATAGAGCAGCAGTGAGGGGGAAAATACACCCTCCTGTGAATTTGGACATTCCAAGAGCATCTAAAAATCTGTGTCATCTTTTCCTTGAGTGCGATATTAAAAATAAAATAAAGCGTATCAGAAACACAGGATCAGTTCGAGATACACAGACTTCTGAACTAAGGCAAGTTCATTTTTTTCCTTGTTGTTGATTTCTTGGTGTTGTTCGAGTCTTTCTAAAAACAAGCAAACAGTAAACAACTCCAAGGCACTCTGGAGAATATTTCAACCCTACTGTGCTAAAATAAAATGTGAAATATTGCATACAATGACACTGAAACTTTGCTCAAATTATCATAAAACACACTTGTTACATTCATTTAGGTTAGCTGCTGAATACCGAACTGACTTGACAATATACCTAGGCAAATTACAAACCAAATAAGGAGAAAATAGGAAGATAAAATTAGCTTTCTTCAAAAAATTGCTATTACATACTACAGCGGTTACAAAAAAAAAGTGACAAAGAAATTATGGTAATTTTTTTCTTAGTTTTGAGAAAAAGCTATCAGTAGGGGAAAATAAAAGACAACAACAACAAGAGATTTGCATTAAAAATAAAAATATTAGGCTGAGAAAATTAGAACAGGGCAGATAAGCTCATCCTATTTTAAAGAGAGCGTTACACTTCCAGGAGCACACATATAGCTGTACAAATATCTTTCTCACAGACATTTAGTCAGTGATTTGAGGTTTGGCAGAAAAATAAACCCCTAATTTACCACACTCAGAGACATTCAGTGGTTTGTTCCAGGGTGTCCAGGGAATATGAACCCCCCTCCTTGCATCCCTCTTGTGTTTTACTATGCCTGCCCAATCCTAGCCAATGCTATTATTATAAGAGACAGCCCAGTAGAAATGCAAGTTAACAGCATCCAGTTATATCAGTTCATCTCAAAAAAAAAAAAAAAAAAAAAAGAAAGAAAGAAAATACAATTTAAACAGCAATATGAGAAATATGTTGTGGGAAACCACTGCCAGTTTGGTCTATTGAAGTTTAGAAAGGACAAAAAATGAGAATTGGAAGAAAAAGGGAACTCAATTCATCACATAAGGCAACTGTCCTACTGCAATAAAGTTATATCTGTCATCTTCTAGGTGGCTTCTTGCATGTAAATATAGGGGTTGTGCACATGATAATCTTCATCATTGTACTGAGGACACTGACAGATTACAGAACTGGCAAGGTCTTTCTAGGACTTAGACATGTTTAAAATATTTCTCCTCTATCTGTGAATAAATCAGAAGAACATTTTCAGTGGAAGGCAGGTGTGTCCTTCCCGAGCCCCTTTTGTGCTGCTCTCTGCACAGCAGTGATTTGTAGTCCACTCACAGCCTGATGGAAACATGAGACAATTCCAGATATCAGCTGAAACAAATGCTTGCCCTGTGGATATTTTCAGTAGCAGGCAAAGTTCCTCCATATAGCTTAGAGGGTATAACATCCTAAAGAAAAAAGATCTTAAAGTAGAATAACACAAAAGTTAATGGAAAATTATGTTTTCAAGATTTTTAGAAAATTTTATTTATTTAATTTGCGATATTAACTTCTTTTCAAACATTCCCTCTAGAAATATTTAATGACTGTAAATGCTCCCAAATTGCAAAAAAGGTAAGGGAGACATTAACATAATGTCTGCACCCAGCATTAAGAATGAAAATAATTTTTAAGGAATTATTAATACCCAGAGATGAATTATGGAAAAATGAAACTTTTACCAGCCTGAAAACAGATATTTTAGAAAGATGGAACAGTTGCACAATGTGTGACTGCAATTTAAAAAGAGGTAGCAATGACTGTCAGAGGAGAGGAAGGGAAGGGAAAAAAAAGAAAAATAACTGTTTTGAAGGTTATTAAGAGCAATCATATTTTATGGCACGTGATACTGTAGTACCTGTGACATGTGATAGTACAGAGGCTAATGGTTGGACTAGATGATCTCAGAAATCTTCCCCTGCCAAACAATTCCATGATTCTATGGCTTAGTTGGGTATCGAAACAACATTGAAAAAAATCAAAAAAGCAAGTGAGTGATACAAAGGAGTTAATGGATAAGAAAATCAACGTACAATCAAGGAGATTTGCTGTCATTTTCCAGACAGAGTCCTAAATATGTAATGACATTTTGCGCGAAGAATCTTTACTAGTATTAAAGAAAATCTCATTTAGGTGACACATGGCTGTTGATCCAAAAAACCCCATTCTGCCAATGGTCATACTGGGAGCCAGTGAGAAGGGCAGAACTGGTATAAAGGTCTGTGAATTCCTTCTCTAACCACCAGAACTTCCTACTTGGAAGCACATTGTGTAGTGACTTGAAATGTTCCCAAACCCAGTGACTTTTGCCAGCTCCAAAACAATACCTGCCAATAATTTCCTCGGTTCTTTCTGCTCTACCTTCCTGCCTCATAATCTTATCTAAAGAATTTCTCAATCCAATTTTTCATTTTTAAGTGTTCTCTGTTCCTGATCATCTTCTGCCTTTCCTTAATTCGGTTTATACCTATTCATGTAGCTGCTCTGACTACAAGATTCTCTTCCTGAGTTTTCATTTTTTATTTCTTTTCCCTCATGTTTTTGTTGTATCTTCATCTTATTTATCAGTAATTGATGGAGAGACAAAAAGATTGTGATACATGAAGAAATATGGAAAGAGAATACAATGTTCTAATTCCACTTCATGGAATGAAGTCACTTTTAATGGATGGAGGTGAAAGGAGAGCTGCCCTTGGAGCAACCAGTCTAAAGGAGCTCACATGCATAATTTTCATCAATACTGCTGTGTGTTTTACATTGTTCTCAGCTGTTTGAATATATGGTTTCATGCCAGTTAATCCTCCACAATTCATTACAGAATAGAAAAGAAAGCACTTACAGGTCCTTATAACTCAAGTATAGAGTTTATGATGGGCTTCCTAAAAAAAAAAAGAAAAAAACAACCAAACCAAACCAACCAACAAAAAAAACCCCACAGCTGAATTTTGGCTGTGAAACAAAATGTCAGAAAAGACACCTACCACTCACACTGGAAATTTGTAAAAAAACTTATAAGGAAGTCCACCTATTTATTTACACATTGAAAAATTATTTTAATTTAGACATTGAAAAAGCCCTAAGTTGACAGACTGGATTCCTTTTCACTTTCAAGACCCTGAGCTAATCCTCTCATGAGAAGTAAAAGAGGAATTAGCATCAAAGAAATGTTCTGCAGTAAGTAGGGTGAGGTTTTTTCTCGACAGATTTTGATTTATTATAATATTCCAGAATGCAGAGGTCTGTGGTAAGACAGAGATTTTTCTAACTTGGCAAATTACAGCTGAACCAGATTTGCAGGCCTACTATTTTTTTATCATTATGTTTACTTTATTATATTACATTTTGTACTGATAGGGCAAGGAACAGTGAAGACATTTTGTATAGAGTGAAATGTATGGAGAACATGTCCAGTACTAACAATTCTTTAATAATAGAAAAATTACAGAAAATAGGTCTTCCTGTCTGCATTTATTCTCTAGAGACTCTTTATAAATACAGAATCTCATATCTGTATTTATATCCATACATATCCAGTACAAGGACTGGAGTGGGGATAAATCAAAAGTGTGTTATTAAAATTGACTTGCAGGATAACATGAAGAAGAAAGGACCACGTAAGCTGACAAGGAATATTGTAAGGACAGAATATGGCAAAAAAATTAGAGAACTTAGACTCTACTTTCTGAAAGAAATATCTACCACTTCCCTATAGATAGCAAAACTGCCCCAAAAGAACGTGCAATAGATTGAATATGGAAGCATTTACATTTTTCCTAAAAAGAAAATATTGAAGATTTTTAGCTCTCCTTCCTAGTCATTTGTGAAATACTGTGAAATTCTCCAACAAACTGGTTTTATTTATTTAATTTATATTTATCTTTATCGTTATCTTCTTTCTGGACCTTTTGCTTACATCCTTCAAAATTTTCAATTTTATTAATTAAGCTTGTTAGCTTAAACTAGTGTGGTTTTTCTTCCAAAGGAGATATTTAATTGTATTTCATTTCACTATTTCCTTTCTGCCTTATAGAAGGGATTAGAAAGGATTTCCAAAGTACATGGAAAACATCCAGGTACTGTGTGACCTCTTTTCATTGGGGATCACGATAGAGAGAAAAGTTAGAGCAAAACTGAATGTCCTGACCAACGAAATCCCCCTTCTGACAGGCTAAGCCAAAAGCAACCTCAGCCAAATTCTGAACTGAATTTGAAGGGCAGTGCAATAAAGGATGTCTACATCTGCCTTTGAGGAGGAAAAGGAGGAGAAAAATGTTTACGTTACATGCTCAAGGCATGCAGGGATTGCATTGTGAATGTCCAAGCAGGACAAGAATCCAGCTGCAGCCCTGCTCAGTTGCCAGCTGGTACCAATAATTTTCACCTACTCAAGATTAACAGACCCAGTGGTTCAGCTAAGGTAACCTTCTGTGAAATGGTACAACGGGATTTTTCTCTCTTTATTTATATTTTTAATTTTACTTTCTTTCCTGACCTATTTTTTTGAATCTTTCACAACTTGCAGTGATGCTAATTGATCTTGTCATCAGCTCGTATTCATGACACATCTTCACAGACAGCTTATCCAAAGTTAATTTTTAGCATAATATTCATTCATTCATAATTCAAAATTCACGTATTCCAACATAGTTTTAAGGCAGGTATAAGCAGTAAGAAGATTAGTGCTGAATATTCAGATGTAGGTAGAAGAAGGACATCACTCTCTATGAACAGACTCCTCTGCAGTTGTTTACAGAACAAGTGTCAAGTTTTTTTGTGCTTTTTTGGTTTTATGTATAACTCTCTGAAGGCCATGGAAAACATATTGGCTCCAACAAGCTTTAGATGTGTGTAAAGCTAGAACACGGCATCTTATGATCACAAATGTCAATGGTAGCCCCTCTGAGCCCAATGACATCTATCAGTAGTTTCAAATGGCACAGATTGTAGTAATCTGGAGTCTGTTGGAGAGGTTTAAAAGAGTCATATTCCTAAAACTCACTTTTCTGCAGTGAGAAAATTACAGAAGTTTGCCTTGATCCCATTCAGTAGGAATTCACTCCCCAGCTGGCTGTGCAGTCAGCGTGTTTACAAGGGCAATCTTTACAGGGGAGATGCAAACTTCACCTGCTGGAGTGGATTAGATCAGGCAGCTCTAAGGGACTCAAGAACATCCACTGGGAATGGTCTCAAGACACCATCCAGAAGCTGCACAACGCTTAGTTCAAAAGTCATTGTAAGGAAAAGAAGAAAATGGGCCTTGACTGAACTTGTTCCCTTCACTTAGTGCAGAGTATTAGCTTTTGGGTAAAAATATTGTCATGGCTCTTCTTTTGTACAGAGCTTTAGGCATTCAGGCATAGGAGCTCTCAGTTAAAGTGAATTACCACTTTCAAAATAAACCATGGCACACAGTGATGAGAGACAGATTATGAGATATAAGTGGCTTAATTGTGCTCTTGTCTAGTTTCAAAATTATGAACAAGTATCCTGGTTAGCTGTAAATGTAATTTTTTTCCCCCAAAATGGAACTGAGTTTTATATCTGTCCAATGCCACTCAAGCCTGGGTGCCCCAAATAATTTATCTTTGTACTGGCTTCAAACTCTCCAAAGATTTCAGCAAAAAAAGATGAACCACTAAAAAGAAATCCATAAAGACATTTGTGATAGCATCAAATATGGCATCAGCATTTATATTTGAAACTGATCTGATAAGAGGAACAATGGGAAACACCTGTAGCAGCTGAATTAAAGCTCTGAGGAGTTTAAGAAAATTAGAACAGGAAAAAGATGGCACTATTGAAGCTGAACTGAAAGCTGAGAGAAAATATCTAATCTGCAACACAGTCTGCTTAGTGTGCCATAACCCAGGACAGGATTCTTCAGCAATAAGTACAGACAGAAGTCAGGTAGGAATTGGAAACATCAGTGAGAACATCACAAAGGAAAGTTCCAGCTGAGTTCATGACTCTGTGGATCAGGCAAAAGGATCAGCAAAGGTGGTGGCACACTACCCCCTTATAGCCTGGGAAAAATTATTTTCTGCAATAGATACTGGAGGAATTGTATCAAAAACTACAAAATTCTTTAACCACACATTTAAAATCATCTTTCATGGTTAGATCTTCCTGACAATTTCAAATATATTTTGTTTTCATATAAAACTTCATTTCATGACAAGAAAATCCTCCCCTATGCCCTTCTGTTCTCCAAAAATTATGGAAACAAATATAAATTAAAATAGGTGATTTCAATTCTGCAAGACTTTAGATGCTCTCCACACACAATAACAAGTTTTAATTCATATTCAGTGCTCCTGATGTGATTAAAAAAAACCAACTCAAACCAAAAGATTCCATGTCTGTCGTATCTTCTGGAGTCTTTCTTCGTAACAGTATTCATTATTGCTCAAGTCTGTGTAAGGAACAAATTATACGTGTTTTGTTCTTTTGACAGCTATTAATTTCATTGAAAGCATGGATGTGTAGGCCTGTGTAGACACATGACTTAAGCAAGCAGTGTTTAAATCAAATCTCCTTTTAGAAAAGGTTGATTGACATGGCAGTATGCCATGTGACTGTTTTGTAAATTATAACTTGCATCCAACTAGAAGAAAAAAGTAGTTTGTGTTTTCTTTGAGGCACCTACATCAGGCAAAAGAGTTTCCTCCTTTGAAGAGATTTGTAAATGCCAGAGGTTGGACAAATATATGTTTGGAAAAAAGAAATAAAAATTGAATGTAATGTATCCCTTGTGAGATCCAGAGTGCTTTCTGCTCTCCCTTGAAGAGTGGCTGCACCTGATCCTCACACAGCTTCCAGTGACCATAGCAGCAGCAGTTCATGTTCTCTGGGGCAAGATCTGGAGAGCTCTGGAGTAAAAATACCAAAGATTATCAGCGACATCCATGGGACCACCAGGTTTCTCTAGGTGTAACAACCAAAACACCCTCTGGTTGCAGACTGGGGGGAAGGTTTTTCTCAGAATGTGGCTTTGCCACTGGTTTTCCAAAATTCTGCTCAGTTAGTACCTAAAATAATCCTGCAATATAGTTTTCAGATTTAAGCCCCTGAAGGCAAAAAAGCAAAAGGTCAAATAAAAAGATTTTCAAAGGAGTGAGGCATCCCAGATTTCAGCTTGGCCAGAAGAACCAGAACAGGAACAGTTCTATTCCTCTGGTAATGGTATCATACTCTTCCAGTAGAGGAGTTTGATTTTTCAGGCCTGTAGTGGTTTGGTCCAAAATACTCATTACTGTTTATCTGCTGTGAGATAAGAATTAGGAGAAATGCAAAACAGGCACCAAACTTGAAAGAATATAAAGAAGTTTATTAACAGACCTAAAAGAAGAAAAAAAAAATTATACCACCTTCAGAACTCTCCTCCTCCTCCCACCTTCCTCCCTTCTCCCACTGACAATGTGAAAAGACAACCCTTAAGATGTTCAGTCTGTTTACCACTTCCATAATAACCTTGTTCAGTCCATATAGAAAGAGAAGTCTCTTCTTGCTCATGCCATGAAAACAGTATCACAACGAGACAGCCGCCCACTTCCAAATATCGTTCAGTCCATTCAGGAAGAGGAGTCTCTCTGCCTGCGTGTGAGTCCTTTCCCCCCGACTTGCAGCTTTTCCCGCAACTGCTTTCGAGGGTCCACTCTTGAAGTTTTTTGGGGTACAATTTTAAGGTTGAGCCGTTCAGAAACAAAAACAGAGGCCCTTCTCCTTCCCTGGGAGCAAAGGGTCTTCATCATCTTCATCTTTAGGACTATCTCTGGGAGCATCTCTAGGAACTGAGGTTTTCTCCTTTCCCATTTGGAGCAAAAGTCCTCATCTGGTTCATCTCTGGGGACTGAGGTTTTCTCCTTTCCCGTTTGGAGCAAAAGTCCTCATCTGGTTCATCTCTCCCTGTCCAAACTTCTCATGAAATTACAGCTGCGTCAGCATCTGCCTATCTCAGCGCAGGTGCTTTTGCTCACGAGTTGAACACTCCACCCCCCATATCTTCATGAAATTACAACAGGATACTCTGATATATCATAGCTTCACAAAAGAATTTCAGCTTTAAGCATCTCCTCTCTCTCTTCCTTCAGGTTTTCAGCTCTTCACAGCAATAAAAAGGGTTAATCTCACCTCGGCCTTGCAGCTTTGCAGCTGGAATGTTGAATGTTTCTTATCGCAGTGGAGAGGGGGGAGAGCCGAGCCGCTCCGGCTGCCCACGGCAAGGCAGTGGGGGGGGGTTCCACGGCTGGAACAGGTCCATGGCTTCAGGATGGCCGTGGCCGGGCCCGGCCTGGCCCAAGCAGGGCCTGGCCGGGCCCGCTGGCCCCCACACGGGGCCTGCAGCCACCTGTGCCAGCGCCGGAAACGAGAGAGAGCTTGGAGGGGGAGTTTGCCTATTCTTAAATGTGGATCACAGAGGTGATCACAATTTTAAGTGGCTTAGAGAATTGTCCATATTCAAACTGGCCAGCTGATAGGTTCTATCAGCTCCCAGAGGAAACTGTAAGCACCCCTTAGCAAGGACGTCCCTTCCGGGACTATGCTTGCTAACCTATGACATTCTCCACCCCTCACCTCTGTGAAGACACATTTAAGAATTATTATCAAAATTACATTCAACTTCTACTATATTCCACCCCTAGATAGTTCAATACAATTACAATATAAGTTTCTCACTATCATGCTACTTAACTTATGACTTAATACTTGCTTTGCCCAGTATTCCTCCTAATTAATCATTATCTCACAGTTCTCATCAATTGCCCGCATTCTCCACCATTTTGTCGCGGGTTCGGTTTGTAACCGGGCGGAAACACCAATTTAGTGTAGTGGTTTGGTCCAAAATACTCATTACTGTTTATCTGCTGTGAGATAAGAATTAGGAGAAATGCAAAACAGGCACCAAACTTGAAAGAATATAAAGAAGTTTATTAACAGACCTAAAAGAAGAAAAAAAAAATTATACCACCTTCAGAACTCTCCTCCTCCTCCCACCTTCCTCCCTTCTCCCACTGACAATGTGAAAAGACAACCCTTAAGATGTTCAGTCTGTTTACCACTTCCATAATAACCTTGTTTAGTCCATTTAGAAAGAGAAGTCTCTTCTTGCTCATGCCATGAAAACAGTATCACAACGAGACAGCCGCCCACTTCCAAATATTGTTCAGTCCATTTAGGAAGAGGAGTCTCTCTGCCTGCGTGTGAGTCCTTTCCCCCCGACTTGCAGCTTTTCCCGCAACTGCTTTCGAGAGTCCACTCTTGAAGTTTTTTGGGGTACAATTTTAAGGTTGAGCCGTTCAGAAACAAAAACAGAGGCCCTTCTCCTTCCCTGGGAGCAAAGGGTCTTCATCATCTTCATCTTTAGGACTATCTCTGGGAGCATCTCTAGGAACTGAGGTTTTCTCCTTTCCCATTTGGAGCAAAAGTCCTCATCTGGTTCATCTCTCCCTGTCCAAACTTCTCATGAAATTACAGCTGCGTCAGCATCTGCCTATCTCAGCGCAGGTGCTTCTGCTCACGAGTTGAACACTCCACCCCCCATATCTTCATGAAATTACAACAGGATACTCTGATATATCATAGCTTCACAAAAGAATTTCAGCTTTAAGCATCTCCTCTCTCTCTTCCTTCAGGTTTTCAGCTCTTCACAGCAATAAAAAGGGTTAATCTCACCTCGGCCTTGTAGCTTTGCAGCTGGAATGTTGAATTTTTCTTATCGCAGTGGAGAGGGGGGAGAGCCGAGCCGCTCCGGCTGCCCACGGCAAGGCAGTGGGGGGGGTTCCATGGCTGGAACAGGTCCATCGACTCCAGGATGGCCGTGGCCGGGCCCGGCCTGGCCCAAGCAGGGCCTGGCCGGGCCCGCTGGCCCCCACACGGGGCCCGCAGCCACCTGTGCCAGCGCCGGAAACGAGAGAGAGCTTGGAGGGGGAGTTTGCCTATTCTTAAATGTGGATCACAGAGGTGATCACAATTTTAAGTGGCTTAGAGAATTGTCCATATTCAAACTGGCCAGCTGATAGGTTCTATCAGTTCCCAGAGGAAACTGTAAGCACCCCTTAGCAAGGACGTCCCTTCCGGGACTATGCTTGCTAACCTATGACAAGGCCACTCAACCTATCCCTCACCCGGAGTATCTGTCTCTTAGATATGGGATGAAGCAAGAGCTGAAGTAACCCAGTCCACAGCTCCTCCTCCAGGCCCCAGACTGAATCTCTCCTCTTAAGGAATGCAGCTCTGACCTTTCCTTGCACTTCAGGGATGGTAATCACCTCTGCTGCCTCCCAAAATATTTCAGCATCTACCACAGCTGATTTTGTGTCTTCTGCCAGGACATCTGTCTGCCACAGGGTGTGAACCAGCAGCTTGTTTCAATTTTTTTTTAATAAAATGTTTCTGCTTTCCCCTGGCCAAAGTAAATGATGCCATTGCATGCTGGCTTGTTATTTTTTATGGGCACTCTTGACAACAGAAGCATTTCACTCTCTGGTAATTTCAATATCATAAAGCTACTGCTATTCTGTTATGGTAGCCTTAATTCCACAGTTGATACAACATTTAGAAATATCCTTTCCATCAAAATTCAAATGCAGTGGCTGGATTAAATTATTGTTCCTGCCTAAACCTAACAGTGACCAAAATCACACAGTCAGACTCTCATCCCTGTATTCAGACAGAGCAGCTGAAGCCATCTCTGGGCAGGCTGTGGGTTCATCCTCTGCCTGCAGCCATCCCAAACGCCCATTTCACTCTCACAGAATCATTAAGGTGCAATAAGATCTCTAATGTCATCGAGTCCAGCCATTACCTCTGCACCACCAAGTTCACCACTAAGCCTGACTTCAAATGCCACATCCACACAGCTTTTGAACACTTCCAGGAGTGGTGATCCCACCACTGCCCTGGGCAGCCTGGTCCAATACCTGACCACACTTTCAGTGCAGACATTTTCCTTAATATCCGATGTAAACCCTCCCTGATGCAACTAGAGGCTGTTTCCTCTGGTCTTGTCAGTTGTTACTCAGGAGAAGAGACTTCCCCACACCCAGCTACAACCTTCTTTAAGGGAATTTTAGAATGATAAGGTCCTTCACACTTCCCAAGCTCAGAATTTTCCTTGGTATTTATGGTATTTAACAGTATCTGTGACAGGGAATCGTGGAGAAAGATTCTGTACATTTTGACTTGTGCACTAGATTTAGGAAAGGGATTTTTCCACATCACAACCGTTTCCAAAACAAGATTGAAAATCAACCCAATTATATAATAAACTTGCAGAGAATCAGTCACACAAAATCAAGGATATGCCTAATTAAAGGCTTTTACTTGCACTTTTTTGCCCCTGTGTCAGACTCAATCATGAATGCCTTAATAACTAGTTATTTTCTTCCAGCTGACATTCAAAAAGTGATTGCACTTATAGAAGAAAATAGAAACCAAAAAGTAGAGATTTACTATCTACACAGAGAAGCATTGCTAAGGAGGACAGGAGAGTTACACTGTTCAGCGGGGTGGTATGACAGGGCTTGAACTCAGCAAATGCTACCAGAGCCAAAGAAATATTGTTGATTAATATTTTATGTTTTTTTCTTGATTCTATGTATGCAAACAGCTTAGTTCATAGAACAAGACTGAGCAAGAAATTATCTGCTATATAACTAAATAAAAACACTTAATTTGATTGTGCAGTTAAATTTTTCACCTTGGAAAACTATACTTCTACTATCATGTTTATGTTTATTTTTCTATAATTTATTCAACATATGTTTTACTATATAGTGGTTCAATAAGAGTTATTGCTTGCTGCAACTCAAGTTTCCAGCCAGCTGTAGATGTCTTTAAACTATTGCTTTTCAGTAAAGGTATCCTAAGTATCCACATTTACAGATGTCACTGCTTTTACAATCATTTCTTCACTTTTAAGCCTAGGCTGTTAAAACCTTTCTCAGACAGGCAATCCACAATACTACAAAAAATGCCTGCTTTAATGTTATTTTCCCCACATCTAATTTAGAGACAATTAAATAACTTTACAACTCACTTCAGGCTTCGTTTTTGTTGTTTGGTTTTTTTTTTTAATAGTAGCCATCCTATAAGCAGCTTTATTACTGTGTGGATCCCTAACCATTACACTGCTATTAATTAGAAGACCACAGTTTATGTGTCAGTGCAGCAGTGAATGGTAAACACAAACTCAACCACTCTTTGCTGCCCAGTTTAATAATAGCTAATCTGTGTTTACCCGTATTCCTTTCCATACCACAACCAGTCAAAGTTTTGACAAGGAAGTTCTTTGCAGATTGCTCCTGTCTGGAAGTCTTCCAAGTCAAATTGCCTGAAACTTATGTGTATATATCATGATGTGTAAAAGTGCCTTAACTGCTCCATTTAAGCAGAAAAATAAGTAGATATTTCCTTTTGAAATTGGAACAAGAATTGATCTTAGCAGTTTGTCAAAATTTGTGTTTACCAGAACTCTCTTCTTACCCACAATGCTTAAGAATATTAGGATTATTAATGTTCTTCAGGTATTTTGGCTGGTAATGTAGAGGTGGGGCTGGAGGCTCCACTGGACCATGACAAATACCACAAGTACTCAAGAACATCTTGCTTAAAACAATTTTAACACTCAGTGTGCAAAATAAGCAGCAGTGACTTTTTAAGCTTTTTCTTTTTTTAAAACCATCCAGCTACATCTTTAGAAGACAAAAAACAAAGCTTCTTCACCTGCCACTCATCCAAGGCTCGTACCACTTTAATGCTCTCTGTAACAATTCTCCCCCTGATTATATCCTATTTTCTTCAGACAACGAAAGTTTCCATCCATTTTCCATCCTCTCATTCCCAGTTGGATTCCCTAAGCACAGCTCCACATCATGTCCTCCCAGACCCCTTTTCTCCCCACTGTGGCTCTCCCTCCTGCCCCTTCCTCACTTCCCATTGTTCCTGTGCCCTTCTGTCCTGTGCTGTGGGTCCTCTCTCAGTCCATCCCACATCTTTTCCCCCACTTTCATCCTTTAATAACCAGCAAAATTTTCAAACAAATAGTCCTGTTACTAACAACACACAATTTCCAAGGAGTTTGTCTCTCATGGCTGAATAAATTTTAAACTGAATTTACTATGGCTGAAGTGTGAGTGTATCCCTTATGAGAACACTAGAAACTCTACCCAGAGAGAAATACCACCTGAGTGGTATTTAGATAACCAGAAAGGACATAGTTTTGCTCTTATAGAATAACAGAATACCCAGCACACATTGAACGTCCTTAATTAATATCACAAATATTTTTGAGTGCATGATAAATAAGTCCAGTAAAATTTAGACAAAGAGAATAGTGGGGTGTTGGAAAAATATTTATCTATTTCTTCTAATTAAATAACACTGTTGAAAGCTTGAGTTCAAGATGTATTTGAGTGAAGATGCATGAAAACAAGGCATATAAATCAATCTAAAAATATTAAAAAAACCCCAGATGTGGAAATAATAGCAAGGAGATTTTTATCTTTTTTAAATGCAGGGTTGGTTACCTTGTTTGATGAAAAGAAAAGACATTTTTCTGTTAATGAAGACTGAGTTCTCAAAATGGCAAATAAATGGGTTTTAAAAGTGTCAAATATGTTTTGCCCTATTTGTCAAGGGTATAAATATTCTGCCTGGGAATTATCAAGCCATGAAGTCAGGGTTTTCCACAAGAAATAAATATTAAGGCAATTTATCAGTTCCCACAGGAAATCAGTCATAATATTACTTGTAATTCTTCTTCTGTACCATTAATAATCATGTATGTTAAAACATATACTTTATAATTCATGAGATTTGGACAGTAAAGAAGTTCTGAAATTGGACACACCATTTTAGAAACTCATAAATATACATGACAAAAAAGCCATAAATAGCAACATGTCTATCCAGCTAAGAAATGTGCTACTTTTGTGTTAGTATAATAATGCATTGAAATAAGATCAGCCAACTACTGGTGGCTGATGGAAAACGGGATATAGAGACACACACCCTTGAGTATCAGAGATGATGGTGATGCCTTTTCCTGGTCTTAAAATCAAGAGGCATACACAGTTAGAAGGGGAAAAGGGATTTTACCTTGGTATTTATTTTTAGGATCCTTAGGTGCACATGTCCAGGTCATGTGCATCGAGATGCACCCCGCCAAATCTATGCCCCAAAAGATCTGGTATAACATTACAGGTCTTACTAATTAGCAGATCTATCAAAGATTCCCCAATGAGAGGCTCGAGTGAGCCCCCCTCCCCAAGGAAATTTCCCCTGGATGGTTCTATCTTGGTTTACAGAATGTGTTCTGGAGAGGACCTTGGGCTCTGGGGCACACTGATCCCTGGCTACAAAGCTTCTAAAATGCTGAGTCTCTCAGCTTGACAAACAAGTCCAAGAATGCAGGCAAAAAGCACTGGGAATACAGAAGTTGTAAAAAGGTACAATAAGGGTATGAAAGAAAAGGCAAAAATCTTTATGGCATCATTTCCCCCTTTTAGAGACTAAAAAACTACCTTGCTAATGTGCAATGTTAACCATTGGTCTGATTCATTGCCTCTTAAAATCAGAAGAATAATGTAGATTCTATATAAAGGTTCAAACTCAGTCTTCTGTGGTTTTTCTGGGGGAGAAAAAAAAACCACAGAAGAGAAAAAGCAGGGTTTATAATATTATTGTTTTGAATCTCTTCCTGATGAGACACAATGCTAGAGCTTGTAACAAAATAAACTGTTCTTGCTTTCAAAGAAGTGTTGAAGTTAGAACTAGGACCATGTAAAGAATTTCAAAGAGTCTTGAACCAAGGAATGTTCTGAGGTGCCTGACACTAAGGTTGTGCATCCAGCATCCTGGAAGGCTTTCCAGACTTTCCTCTAAATTAGGGACAGCAGGAAGCTGTGCTGCACTTCCCATGTCAGCTAAGAGCTCTGACCCCATGGTCCTGGCTGCCTAGGGTAAGGATGGGTTCTACTTTTTCACTATTCCTTGCTATGGAACTTTTGATAAAACTAATATAATGCCACAAGAACTCTTCAGTTTAAATGGATCTTTGCTTTTAGATGAAAAGCCACTCAGAGCAAAAATAAAAAAAAAAACAAAACCCCACCTTGTTCTAGCAAACAGGAGATGCTGTCTATTGCTCAGGCTTTACAATGATTGACTTGTATGGGGGCTGGAAAAATGAACACCTGGAGCATTTTACTGTTTCCATGTTTCACAGGGAAAGAGAAATTTATTTCCCACAGCAGTGGCATCCTCTACTCCATTTAGGCTGGAACAAAATGGGGGGGGGGGGGTGAGGGGGGAAAGCAAATGGAGCAGAGAGACAAGAAAAGAACTCTTATTATTCTGGTTCTGTCACAGATACAGGAAACTTGTGAGGGACCAGCTCATCAGAAAGAAAGATTTCCACCCACACTGCTGCACACAGGTCAGCCCAGTGAGTGCACAGCATAGTCTGTGTGATGGAAAATAGCACAGGGATAGTGCTGGCAAAGGGAGGGAGGCACTGAAGGGGAACTGCTCAGTGTGTGGGGCAGGTGGGTGACACCTGGGGCTGCTCCCTGCAGACAGAGGCTCTTATGGTCACAGTCAGCCTGGGGGATTTGGGTCTGGCCACTGCTGACCTTTGCCATGATGTTGGGAGCCACTTTGGCTAATGCCCCCTCCAGCAGTGCTTCATAAAGCCCTTGGGAAGGATAACTTCTGGGGGCCCTGGTGTTCTTGTAACTCCGTGGTGCAAACCAGCTTAGGAGTGCTTTTCCTGGATGGCTAAATCAACGGGGATATCACATTTACTGTTCTGGGGGAAGTGCTTCATGTTTTCCTGAGGCTCTGAGCTTAAGTATTTTGATAGCTAAACAGTATCTGCAGGCTGACTGCCATTTCTGAAGGAGTGCCAGACAGTGAGGGATCATACAGTTGAATTTCTGAGACTTAGATGGAGAAAAGGAAAAGAATAAAACAAGTGGAAGTAGTAGCAGGAACTGTGTTACCACATGGCATTTGGAAGTGAATCTTCAAATCAACAGTCTGACTAATGCATGAGTCATTATTCATATTTAAAATAATTGCTAAAAATAACCCCAAAACAAAACAAACAAGTCATGTGAAATTTGAGTAATATATGTATACAAGTTTTCCGTACAAACTAAAAATCACCTGTTCTTAAGCCTTATAAACTGACTTTTGATCAAAAAGCAGACACTAAATTAATAAATTACCCATCTGTGTAGTTCAACCCTCATTTTATAGCTTGCGCCCGAATTTAGATCTTGTGTATAGATTTACTCCTCTGCTACTGCATCCTAATATCACAAGCAATCCCTCAGAAAAGACAGCTCATAGACTTCTGCAAACAGCCAGCTGAATTAAACCTTAGCAGTGCTAACCTCAAAGCTTAATTGATTACAGTGAAAATTAAAGCAGACATATTCCAACCCCAAGATTTATTAGACTACTGTACCAGCAATAGGTTCCTATCCCACTAGGGTCAATATAGACTTTTTATACTTGCAAACAGGAAATACAATATAATTGCACTTCAGAGTTAGATGGATATCAGCTAAGAAAGGACTATGAATGTGCATAGCTAGCAGAAAATGTTATAGGTTCAAAAATTGAACAATGAATGGAAAGCATTACAGGAAAATTATCTGAGATCCATAAATTGCTTTGGATTTAGAGCAAGCACATCAATGGGTGAGAAATAACATCAGAGAATTTAAATTACTTTGTTGTTCAGATACTGCCTAAAATAGCAACCATTTAAATATTAAAGAAAATAATAATTTGTCACGTTATAAATAATTATGATGGTTTTTAGAAACAAGAGAATGTTTAGAAGCTTTATGGTACCTGAATCTTGATACAATGCTTTGACAACCAAAAAACAGCCTTATCAACTGAGAAAATTCTTTCTGGAAAAAACTACCTGAAAGCAGTTTTGCAGAAGCAGATTACTAAATTATTTTTTACCAGTCTGTCAGAGGTTCACAGTACCTTCATCTGCTTCCCAGGTCTTTGCAGTAAGTGACTGCAGAAAACATCTATGCAAAATTCAAGAATTATTGGCTGTGTTTTGAATACACCAATGTGCACATGTAAAGAACTCTGTCAGCAGGGTCAAGTTGGTTATTTACCACAGTAGGAACAGTAGAGGAGGAAAAAAACCCTTAAGTGCTCATCTGACTGAAAACGCATTATTATGACAAGATGGATGAAATTTGAAGATGTCAGATTGTCTTAAATCACAGAAAAAGACAAAAAAGGGGAGGTTGAGGGTGAAGTATATTAAAAAAAAATCTGTAAAACCCAGTATTTTAAAGCAGAAGCAGGGTGAAAGGTTGATATGATCTCAGAGAATGACCCCAGAAGATGAAAAGGGTTTCAGAAAAGAGCAGATGTGGCTACAGACATAGGTGGATGTCCCTAATCTAGAACAGTAACACCCAGGACAGGAATATTCTGTCCAAAGTACATTTTAATGATGAGGAAACACATTTCGAAAATTGTATACAAATCTGTTTATAGTGTTTCATCATCTCCTTATTTCTCTTTAGTTAATTAATACAAAGAACAGTCAATTTTCTATCTTTTTCTTTTTTTTTTTTTTTCATTCTAACCTCACATCTACGTTATTTCAATTACCAGATAAGAGACAAATTGTTAGCACCCATGGAAGTATGGAGCCTGTGGGACTGAAAGTCCTCCAGGGAATCTGTATCAGCTCAGAACTCTATGCCAAAACTGTGAAGGAGAAGCCACTAGGAAGGGAATAGTATCATACAGGAAAAGTCTGAAATGAAAGTGATGCCTTTTCCTGGTCTTAAAATCAAGAGGCATACACGGTTAGAAGAGGAAAAGGGATTTTACCTTGGTATTTATTTTAAGGATCCTTAGGTGCACATGTCCAGGTCATGTGCATCAAGATGCACCCCAGAGTGTATCTCTGTCTGCCCCTCCCCCAACACTGGGTATAACATTATAGGTCTTACTAATTAGCAGATCTATCAAAGATTCCCCAATGAGAGGCTCAAGTGAGCCCCCCCCTCCCCAAGGAACCTTCCCCTGGATGGTTCTATCTTGGTTTACAGAATGTGTTCTGGAGAGGACCTTGGGCTCTGGGGCACACTGATCCCTAGCTAGGAAGCTTCTAAAATGTCTCGTCTCTCAGCTTGACAAACAAGTCCAAGAATGTAGGCAAAAAGCACTGGGAATACAGAAGTTGTAAAAAGGTATAACAGGGGTATAAAAGAAAGGGCAAAAATCTTCATGGCATCAAAAGAAGTTGAGTAGTCTGGGCCCTAAAAACTGCACTGAACTGAACTGTGTTCAGCCTACATTCCACATTTCATTGCAATATTAGAGATGAGGATACAATCGAGTCAATCCAAGCACAGCCCTAAACCCACGTGTTTCTGGTGGGAAGTGAGCAGAGCGGCCTCGATTTACATCAGGTCACCACCTGGCTCTGGAGAGCTCTGAGAACACAGGTGGCACTGTAGAAAGGAACAGGGAAACCTTATTGTTCACATAGAAATGTGGAGCTCACACTGGGATCAGGTGTTTGCTGTCCTGCTCAGCGCGGTTATGCAGGAGGGAGAACAGCTCCTCATTCGCTTTGAGACTTTACTGCTCCTGCAGACCAAACACAGTGTGACACCCCCCTCAGGTAGCACAGAAAGTTATGAAATTAGGGGCAACTACTGAACAGACATTTTTTTAAATTTTGTGAGACATTTAAATTCTAATGTGTGATATTTAGTGATAAATTCTTAAAATTCATACATCCTTTTCACCTTCACTTTTCGTTTGGGTTTGGTTTTTTTTTTTTTTTTTATTTTTACAGACCAACTTTGAGGATGGGAATATTTCTTTTACTGTTTTCCCACTAAAGATTTTCCTTTCATTGCTGTTGCATACATGTGGTACAAAAACAAAGGCTATCAACTCTGATTACATTATTTACAGTACCAGAAACCCCACAAAACAAATGCAGTCCAAACACATTATAAATTCAGTGAATGATAACAACCTAAATATAAACAAGCTTCCATATAATTGCTAATGTTTTCTAAATTAGATTTACTCAAGCATACACATCCTTGTAGGTAGTGTTCAAGTGAATCTCTCTCCTAAGAGTGTGTCCACCAGGAAACTGAATGGCTCAAAAGAGGTGAATGATTCAGATGCATCATCAGGAACAACAAGATCCCAGTGCATTTAGTCATATTTCACTGCCTCCTACATAAGTAATTTAATTTATTTGCTATGCTCTCAATCCACTTCTCCATTATTACCAAAAGAACTGAGGCTTGAAAATCATCTAAGTATCCATGGATATAGAAATACATTATGACAGGTGACTGTGCAAAGAGGTGTGGTGGGATGAGGTTTATTCCAGCCTGCTGTGACTCTTTTTTAGCAGCTATCCTGTCTCCCTCTTTAGTCACTGAGTCTCTCCTCGGAGAGCAAGAAATGCCCTCTGGCACTGATTGTATATTGGGTTTGGATACATTAAGTCCCTCTAATTCCCCTTGGCTAAGATGCTGAATATAAGTCACACTAGGCACAGAGCCTTTGGTAAAATGCAGTACATCGGAGTCCAGGTCCAAAGGCTTTAAATTATTAGATTCATTCTTAGCAACCAGAAACTCTGTGACTTGGGTAAACAAACCTCTCTATATTCCTGGAATTGAAGGCAATCAAATTTCATTTTCTTTTAGACAGTTTATTTGCTATTACTGTCACAAATTGAGTTCATTATCAAATATTCCTGTGGGACAACCAAGACTGGGCCTTTGTATATGCAGCACATGCTGCACAACACAGCAAATTAACCTGGGAGCTCTCTAGTCTCCGTTGCTCCAGGCTATGTTGCAACTGAAAATCTTAGGGGGATTTGAGGGTCTTGAATGAAAGATTATGTTTCAGTTTAGAATAGGTGTTGCTGACTATCTGAATGTGTTATTGCCAAAAGAAAAATGATTTCCCCTGTCTATCTTTTTGGATTTTTTTTTCTTTTTAATGACTACAATAAATTTCTTTGACATACACCTTAATTATAGAAAGCATTACCAAAGTGTGTGGTGGCATAGGAAATACAGATATTAAAATCACAAGTGACACTAAGCACAGAAGGGTCTCAAGCATGTTGGAGGACAGGTCTACAATTCAAAATTATTTTGACAGACAGAAAACACTCCAGACCAAAAATAAGATGCCATTCAATAAAGATAGCTGTAAAGTTTAACACTTGGGCAGGAAGAATAAACTGCAAAAATACTGGATAGGGAACAATTCACTAGGCAATGGTGATGCTAAAAGCAAACTAGGAACTGGAATAGCTCTCCAACCCCAAGGTACTGAAAAAAAAGGAAAAGGTTAAGGGAGGATTCATAAGTGGGCCTATTCTTTATTGGATACAGGACAATGGCCTCTTCAATTCACAGACCAGAGCATCAGCTGTGGTTCATATTGAGAACTGCTCTTCAACAAAGATGAGAATAATGGTCCGCAGTGTCATTTTCTGATTTCTCAGAAGAGATATTTTCATTTTTAAAAAAAGTCCAGAATGTGCACCTTTTTCTACAAAATAACATTACTGCCTGTATTTGAGAATATAAGAAATAATTTACCTTCTGAATTATTGTTTCCCATTTAATACAGAGGTGACCAAAAAAAGAAATCTTTCACATCAGCCAGGAATTTGACATGTTTTTAATAGCACATAAAATAACTGGTACTGCTGTATCCAATCTATGCATTAAAAAAAAAACAAAAAACCAAAAAAACCAAAAAAACCCCAAAAAACCCCCATAAAAAATGCATGTAAAAATTCTGAAATGTTTTATTCCATTTTGCTGACCTGAAATGAAATGTTTCATTTCAGCTGACCATTAACTGAGTTGGCCAACCTCAGTCCCTTTGCTGCCCAGTGCAAACAACAAAACCATGGCCCTCCTTGGCCAGGTTTCTGTTCCCCTTCCTTATTGTTGGCTCAAACACACAAGAACTTGGGTTGCTCAGAAGAAAATGGGTTCCTGACAGAGAATTTCACTGACATAGACTTCTCCTTTGCAGAAATGCTGGACTTAAAGGAAAACCCATTTAGCAGTGAGAATGGATTTGAAATGTAACCAAAGATCCTCAGATTTTTACCTTTGTCAGAAAAAAATATTATTCTTCCATCCTGACTAATGTTACTTATCTCCCAGAGCTAGAGGTCTATCTTTAAATCCTTGTGCATGCAGAGCATCCCACAGGAAGCTCAGATAACCCAAAACTGCTAAACATCCCTTCGTGGAGAAAGATCCTGTTGCCCATCCTCTCTCCATCAGCCTGCTGATTCATTAAAACACACAAAAGGTCACAATTCCAGTGTGACTCCCAGTATAACACCATAGGTTTCAGGGTCTTCCAATCTTTTTCCAGTGAGGTTTAGATTTTTGCAGCTGGAAAGTGAAAGAGAGCTCTACCGTTGACTTTCGGAAGGATATTTGCAGATCAGCTCTTTGTAATTTGCACTGAATTATTAATGCTGAGCTGACTGATTAATTCAGAGTGTGTGTGCTGGTTCTACCCGAGCGTACTGTGCTCCACAGAGCAAAGGAAATCGGAGCAGATTGAGAGGGGCAGAACTTGAGAAGCTTCTTTGCTGACCCCTGCAGTCACAAGCTCATCCTGTCAGGTTCTGCCTTGGACTACATCTATTTTGTACCCTGTTTGCACAACACGGAGCTCAGGAGGAAGTTAAATATGGCCTAAGTCTACATTCTAATGCAATTCTAATGCACCACATTATTTCTAGTAATAATCTCCCCCACAGAAAGAACTGATGCATATTATCAAGCATGAATATATTTAATGATTTAAAAGAGAAATGAGTTCATTAAAATACTCATTCACCTCAACACAGTGCGAAGACAGAGGAACAGATGAGGAAATCATTTTGGTTTTTCAAACAATAAAAAATGAAATTGAAGTAACTATTTTGATACCAATTATTATATTCACATCTCTGTTTTCAAAGATTAAAAAATATTAGACATTGACCAATCTACCCGTCTGAGGTGTACCTATATCATACATACACACATGCCAACACTGAAGTTTATGTTCTCCAAATTTTCTAATGCATGGTTTCCTTTCCTGGCATCTGCCTCCTTCTTGATTTGCTGCCTTCTCCAGCCCCTCTGGGCTTCCCCTGGGGCTCCCCAGCCCTGGGACCCTTGCTGCTGCTCTCTCTCTCCCACTCCTGAGCCAACTCATTCTCTTCTACAAATCTGTGCCCCCATTTCTTAATCCCAGACCTCTGCTTTTGCCTCCAAGATCAGATATGTTTTCTACAACTCCTACTGTTCCACATCCCCACCTGCACTTTGATTTTCCTTCCTCCTCCTCCCTCTCAGTGATTTTGGCTCTGCCTCAGCTCCTCACACCTGCCTCCCACACCTTGCTGGACTCACTGCTGGGCTCCCAGTTCAGTCCCAGTGCACTCTGATCATTACCAGTACTTGACCCCCTTCCCTAGGGAGCAGCTCCCATCTGCTGGGAGTCCTTTAATGATGCCACCACTAGGGCATCCTCCTCTGCTCTATCCATCCTATGCCAGCTGCTCTCTCCCTGAGTAGGGGGATCAAAGTAAAAATATGGAACTTCTGACAATTTTCTGAGCTGTACAAGACCAAGAGTTTCTATTCATGAGAACACCACACTATTTAGAGCAACAGGTAAAAACAAACAACTAACAAACAAAAAGAACCCCTAATGTACTCAGCTTGTTTTGGAAATCACATAGATCTACCAGGGAAAAGAACTACTGTGAACTCCTAATGATATATAAATATTCCCTCTGGGAAAATAAATAAAACAATGCTCTTTTTGTAATGGTAGATATAAAATCTCATAATATAAAAAACCCACCTTGATGGTTTTTAAGCTTCTCTGTGTTTCTTGAAGATGTTTGTATAATGAAGAATTTCTGAAGCACGTGAATACTAAAAGATAATGAATCATAGTTCCTTACTTGAGTGATCAGAGAACATGCAGACCCCAAATAAGTTGGATTTGAAGAGCATTAGTCCTATCTAGATAAAACCAGATTTTTCAGACAGGTGTTTGGTACTTAAATAGACAATGTCTCATCAGCTAATTGAAACTTCAGCTGCTGTTTATTGGACACTTGCTCTTTCAATCTAAAAATATAATGAGTGTTTTGTCTGACTATTGATACCTTTCAGAAAAAGTTTAGTTGCCATATGAACGTGAACTAAGGATGATGGAGAGGAGAGGAATCCATGTAAACTATTTAAAACACCATCACATTGCAGAGTAAATCTATTTGTCCTAATGAAACAGGTGATGAATACAAATACGAGACAAAAATATTCTAATGCTAATCAGACATAGGATTAGAATCAGATTTTACTGCAGTTACCAAAGAAGATAAAGCCTTTAGGAAAATGAATCACCACACATAAGAAAACTTAGGTTTCCGTGCTTCATCCAGGTGAGATCCTCAGGCAGAGGAGGACCAGTCAACTCTCACACTGCAGCTGGCATTTTCTGTCTAGTTATTCTGTTTCTTTCCTTAGACATAATAGTGAAAGAAATATAATATTCCAGGCCTGCAAAAGAAAATTCCAGTGACAATATTTGTATCCATCTTCACATGAAGAAAGGCTGAGAATTCTTGACTTCTGCAAGTCAGCCTGTGCCTATGTATAAGATTTCTTGATCTATGCAGACTGAAACAAAGGAGAACAAATTGATGGCTAACTGGAAGACTGAAAGGTTAACATCAGTTCTGAATTAAAGCTATGAAAAGGAAAATTATTTCTGAATATTGAAAAATATTTTTTAATTATGTGTTCTGTTAAACAACAGGGGCACGTGCACTCGTGGAAGCAGAATTATGAGGTGACATTTTATAATTGAGTGGGAAAACTAATTTTAAGCATCCTTCAGGGCATAATTTTTCATTGGATAAAATACAGGAATGGTATTTTATTTTAAATTGTTTTTATAATTCTAAGATGAACTGAAAAATTACTGGTCTTTAACCACTGCCTTTTCTATTACTACTTTTTCAATCAAGTTTTTCTTTGTTAAATCTCCCCTTTGATCGGGTATTTCTGATAAGACAGGACTTGCTCTGGGTTTTCAAATGTGCAGCAGGAAGACATGCAGACAGCTGAAAGGGCTTTTTAGAATCGTTAGATACCTAACAGCAACATTAAGTGCCTAAAGTCACAAAAATACAGGTCAAATTTTCTACTCCAAACTCTCTAGCAGCATTTACAGACCTGTAAAATTCCCTTCTATAGAAGGGTCTTTTCCTTATAAGTATTGCCCTTTCCAGATTTAGTATCTGCTGGGCATGAAAATACAAACAAATTAAACTTAGAATAAGGCAGCAAATACCACAGATTTTAGGTGGTTCCCCCTTGCCCATGATCCTCTTCCATCACTGTGATGGGTCCAAAACCTGGTCTCTGGTTTGGGAAACTGAAAAATTCCTCTAAAAGTACCATGGCTTGGCCTACAAAGATGGCAGCATATAAATGTCTTCAAAACTTCAGTTTAATACATTCTCTGGGAGCATTTCTGTTGTATTTTCTCTGTACATGTGTGATTCTCTTCCACTCTAATTTTTCAGCTTTAATTTGTCCTCTCTGAGCATATCATCCATTGTTAGGTTTTACTTTTTTCTTAAGATGAAGGGGAAAGCCTCAGTCAAGCAGACTCTTATGAAACCAGACAAAAGAAAGAACTAAAATTACAATAGACAATAAGATAATGTTAAGAAAAAAACCCTGCAATTTTGTGAGGAAAAATCTATATATTCTTCATCCCTGTAAACAGCTGCAATATCCTCAGGATATTTCCTCCTGTGCCCATTCACTCACACAGCTGCAACATCTTCAGTTCCTGTATCTAAACAGAGATTTTTATCAAACTACCCAATTAAAGTAGTCTGAAAAGAGGGGGAGAAAATGCCTTATATAGTTCACCGTTTTTGCCCAGAGGGCAGGTAAAGAACCATCTTTTTTTTTTTTTTTTTCTGTATGTAGGCAAGTAATATAAATAAGAAAGCATAAATAGATTCCCTGCCTATATTTGTGTCAAAATGGCTATAGTTTCTCATTTCAGATTCATTATTTTGGCTATTTTTATTGAATTATGCCCTGTCACTGTTAATTCAAATAATGTGAAAGTTTTACTGTGGTTTGTTTTTTTAAATACCTGTAAAAACTTCATTGGTGTTGATAGAAGCAGACATAAGTCAATAATGAGAGTTAAAAAAAACCCAAACCTGTCTCAAGAGCTATTCTTTACTGGATAGAACTAGAACAATTGAATGTTGAATTCTTTCAATTCAGAATAAATTATGCAGAATAGAGGAGATCCACAACATTTCATTACGGCTTTTCAGAGTTACAAAATATTAAAAAAAAATTTTAAAGACCCCATTAAATAACAATGGCTCAGGGGTTTAAACCTTCATTTCACAAAAAATTAAGAAGAAAATTACTTTAATGAGAAAAAGATGCAACTACTCAAGTAAGTGTACCCAAAATAAGAGTATGAATGCCTACCTGACTGAATAAATCCTCTAACTAAAAAATTCCTCTTGTAAACCCACCTGGAACACGTTGTTGTGAACAATTAATAATTTTGGCTCAGAAATTCAGTGGTTCAATCCTACTATGCCAACCAAATTTCTTGCAAAAATGTATAAGAAGTTCAGAAACTGGCAAAATTAGCACATTATTTGGTTTGATTATACTGTCCTAATGTAGGTATAGTAAATATAGTAATTGAATGAAAAATGTGTCAACAGAACCACCAAATTTTGATAGCGGGATTAAAATTGTAGTTTAGATTAAGAAGAATAAAGTGTTTCAATGCTTGTGGCCAGCATGCCAGAGGCAGTGAAGTAGTGACACATCAAGTGAGATGCATCTTTCTCTAGGCTTTCCCAATAACTTGGGACACTGAATGAGTTCAGTCAGACAGGCTGGTGGGGATGATGGAAGAGGTGCTATAAGCACTCGTTCACTGACTAAAGCAGCCTTTCTGGCTTTGAAATGAACTGATCCAATATACAGAAGGTTTTCCTATTCCAATTCAACCAGAATTTTAAAGCCACCCTCAAGCGTTCTGAATCAAAGGTAACATAAAAACTGCTTTTAGCAAAACTGAGGAAAAGAGCATCAAAACTTCAAACCTCAGCCAAACAAAGGAAATGAACAAAAAGAAATCCCAGAGCAGAATTATACTCAATGAAATCCTGCATTAATGTTTAATCTGTTGAGCCACAGGGTACCTTGTAGGCAAGTCAGTTAATTTTTTTCCTGCACTGCAATTTCCCTACATATAAAATAGGACAGAAACATTTACTTAGTTGCAGTGGTTGTGAGAATTTAAACCCTGCACACATCCCTGCTTTGCAGGCAGCAACAGCCATTTGCACAGTGCTGGGCTGGGGGAAGTATCATTAATCATAAAGAACATTAATCATAAAGAAGAGATCAAACATTTTTCTGAGTTGTTCTGACAAAGATAATTAATGCTAAAATCCAAGAAAGAACTTCAGTCTACTTGCAGTTCTTCCAGCTTTGGGCATCTCGCTGACCTGCCTAAATCAGAGGCCTCATCATTCTCTGCTCCCTCTGCAGCTTTTTGGGTGGGAGTGATGCTCCAGATTGCATTCCAGATCCTGCCTGGTACAAATCACCCTCTGCAGCTGCCTCCTCTCCACACACAGTCTCAGGTGAGCACTTCAGGTGTCCCAGTTTCAAACAACAGTTAAAAAACCTTCTTAAGGGAGAATTCAGGTAATAAATCCAAAAATTATGGTAGGTATCCCAATGTAACTGGGAACCATCCAATTTTTAATCTCCAAAACTCAGGCTTCATTTTTAACAGCACAAATGTCGGCTCTTGCACTAACAATGTCTTACCAGCACCCCCAGATTTGTGTGTAACACTCCATGCCCTGAAAACTCCAGTTTAAGACTGGCTTACACCCAGTTTTACCCATGCTGCAGGTGCATCTCTTAAAGCTCTTATATTTACACTGATCTATGGTGCATTCATAAACAAGCATGCTTTTACTCTATTCCTTAATTTCATGTAAAATTTGAGGACTTGGAGCTGTCGTGCTGGGACACATGCAACAGAGGTTAGAATTTTCACTGTTAACGAGGACACAATTTAATGACCCTGAGTATGGGTTGTAAGAGACAATGCTATGCCAAGTTAATGGTGTTTTCCTGCAAAAGCCAATTACTTTAGTCTACAAGGATAATCTATTTCATAGGAACAAGACAGGGTCACAGAAAGATTTCCATATTTTATAATTATCTTTAGGAAACAAGCAAGGGGAAATACAAAAAGTGTTGCTGATAATACAAGGCACCAGGAAAAAAAACCCAAAAAACATAGGTGAGGCTCCTGTAAGAGGCATTTGTTGCTAGGAGCAGGATGGCTTCACTATTAAAAATCCTTTTCTGAAGACAGAAAAGCAGGAAATAAAAATAATTCTTCAACAAAACAGCTAAAAATATCTTTCAAATGTTCTTCCCAATTTCAAGCATTGGTAGGAGTGTTGAGGTTTTTTCCCCCCTCTCATGTCTCCATTTTCTCTTTTTTTATTGGTTGACTATTTCCCTCTCAAAATTTTTCCTATCAATATTTAAAAAAAAAAGTTTTCTTTGCTGAAAGAACAGTAGTACTGAGAAAATCGCATATATTTTCAAACCAAGAGAGGCCAGTTACATCCACTGACCCATTGATTTTTCAGCTACAAGGTAATTATAAAGCCTCTGGGTTCTTAGCAACACATGGAAGAAGAAAAAAAGTTTAAATCATATTCTTCTCCAGTGAGATATTCTACTTGGAAATAGATTTTTATTTAAAGGAATATTATGAGGGAAAAAAACCAGAAACAACCTAACTTCAGTCAGTTCTCTTCCTGTCTACTATTGTTGAGGCAGCTTCAATGGTTCCCCAGGGCAGGTGATTGACTCTCCCAGATTCTACAGCTCTCTGTAACAGCTCTAGAAAAGAGAAGCAACTTTTTGGAGAAATACATTTATGAAGTTACAGAGTGCCACAGGTTGGAGTTTATTTGCCTGTGCTCTGAATTGTATCAGGTATGTCTTAGCAGAACTGTCCTTAATGCAAATAACAAGAATATGAAAGCTTCGATGGCTCCCCTCAGACCTTTCCATTGAAATGCAACATAGTCATGTACCATGCAGAAGCTACATACTAAAAAAAAAAGAGAAAAAAATAAAAAATCCATATTTTTCTCAAAGTAGAACTTGTGTCTAAATGATGGAATCGTTTTACAGTGGGAAAGCAACTATATGTCCTCACATTCACTTTTTCCTTGAGCTGCATGTTCAATTATTGCTTAATGAGGAAACACCTTTCTACTTCCTATAAAGTATTGGTTCACTTCCTAGTTAGACATCTCTGTGTGCTGGCACTCAGCCCAAAGATATTATTGTGGCTTCTCCCTGTACTTCAGAAATCTCACAAGCAGCCTGCTGGATGTTTCAGGTGTGATGGTTTAATTATGAATAAGGGTAACAGGGTTGCCTGGGGATTATTGGTTTTTTTTTTTCTTAATTGGAGAAAACTTGGCATGGAAACAAGATATCAGAGGAATATGATTTGCTTCAATTAAAAAGGAAAGAAAAAAGGTAAATTTGCCTACACAGAACCAGCTTTTCAGACCAACATATAAATATTAAATGCATACATGTACCATTAAATGAGAAGCAAAAACAAGACAGTGCTTAACTGGTATTGCTATCCATACTGTGCCTGCAGATTTTACACCCTCTTTCACAAATGATACTGCAATGACTCCAGGATGAAAATCAGAAGCTATTCCAGAGCCAGCTAGAAGGTGACAGCATTCAGGAACAAAAGGACTCTGCAGCCACCCCTACCCAGAACAGAAGGAACGGGGACCACTGAACACAGGTATGTCCCAGCCACCATTTATTACTGCCACATGCCCTGCTAGCATCAACTGCTGGGCACCTAGCTGTGAAGAAAGCACATCCCTTACATTTTCTCATTTTCAACTGTTTTGGCACAAGCAGAAAAGAAAACAAACTCAAAAAACAGTGAAAGCTGAATCTTTTCTCTAGCCCAAGAGGTTAACTATCAGTTATTCTTTTTAAGCCAGCAGCCTGTGTTTTGTGTTAGGAAGACAGATCTAACAAATCTGGATGGTGTATATGCAGGGGAAGTTATTTTTCAGTTTGGGAAAGTGGTACTGAGGCCTCTTCCCTTACGATTTTTTTCAAAAGTAATTTCCAGTAATACATTAAACTGAAATTCAATTACAAAGCAAATATATCTCAGCTAATGTGAATATTGGCTGGGCTAGCAAGGAGAAAGAAAGGGAAGATAGAGTTACTGAACACCAAAATATGGTGTGTTGTGAAAAAGATTATTTCTAGGTTTATTCCGTCATACTTGGAAGTCCAGGTGGCACTTCAGTGGACCAAGAAGCACTGAAAATTATTTCTAAATTCTGCAGCATAAACTCAGAACTAAGAGAACAACTTTGAGTGGATTTTTATGGTGTTTAATGAGAGATATAAATAAAAATTAAATGCCTCTTCATAACCTCAATAATGTGTGATATAGCAATTCTTTGCTTTCATTGCACAAAGAGAAAAGGTCTTTCACATGTGATCTTTAGTTGTAAAAAGCAGAGGAGCCTAAGTGTACATGGAGCACAGCTCGCTTGAAGGAACACATGTGATTTAGGAAAAAAGGCAGTTTATTTTTAAATAAATGGTTTTGAAAACAAAACCTGTTTCTGGAAAAAAAAAATCCTAATATATTGCTTTGGAGAAATGATAGACTGAAAATATGTTTACCAGAAGTGGGAAAAGTAAAAAAGGATTTCTAGGTCCTCAAAGAAGCTATAGTGTGCTTTTCTGCATCTTATTTTCCTCTGAGTGAGGAACTTCAGCAGAACAATTCTTCAGCAAAGCACCACAGTCCTGACTGCTCCCAAAGACACCAACATGGAATATGAGAGACCACAGAAGAAAATAACAGATATTTTCTAACAAGTTCCCAAGCTTTAATCCCTCAAATTGTCACATCTCATAAAAACAACACGAAATTTTTAACTCCCCTGTCTTGTCCTAGTCTCACACCCCACACAAATCAAAATAAGTAATGGCAGGAAAATAAATTATGACTATCCAAACAGCAAGAGCTTTGGGGTTCACAGATTGCATGGCAATAGTTCTTATCACTACCTGGTTTGTCTACTCAGTGTAATAGGTACAGTCCATGACAACTGACTCATAAAACTTAGATATTTGGACAGCAATTAAAGTCAAAGACTATGGTAACACTTCACAGCATCCTTAAAAATGTTCTTATGGGTTCGAAAGCACGTTATTCTCTTCTGAGACAATTCATCTAGCATTATTCTGAGACCACATCTACCTCTGGTTTCTGATTTCTACGTTTTCTGAAGATCTCTTCTCCATAATGCCCAGCAGTTCAGCCAACACCCTCTTGTCCAGTATTACGGATGCTTGAATGTCCAGCAAAGAGATTCCATGGAATCTACCCTGCAATAAAGACAAATACATTTACCTGTCATCTGGCATATACAGCTGAGGCTCAGACAAATTCACTTTGTGCAAATTTAACTTGTGTTGAGCCAACCAAAATGAATTATTATCTCAGAACAACTGACAGATGACTAATAGGTGAAAATAAACACGAGGTTAATTAAATCTTTTACTTGTAATAGGATGGATAATATACTTTTCTTTTGGCCATGCTGTTCTTACCAGAATAAGAGAAGCATTCAATATGTTCTGCTTCCAAAGGAAGAACGGAGGCTGTAAATTTTAAGACAGTTGTGGAGCAGCTCTAGAAACAGTTGGCAGATCATACCAGCACCTAAGGACCATCAGTTGGGAGAAAAACATAATGATTTTCTGACAAAAAATTCAATTTCTGAAGGAAAAAAAATTCTCTGAGAAGATGCTAAGTGTCCACTGGAAATTAATAAAATGTAGTGTTTTACTGGGAGTCTACTTGACCCTGATGTTTTGACAACCTAACTGCCTCTAAACACCTCACTTTGGTCGGATTAAACCAGTATCAAATGCATTTTGTTATGTTAGCTCTCCTGATGTGTATAGTAATCCTGCATCCCTTTTTTGCCCTGTCAAAGTACTCAGAGGATAATTTTCATGGACCATTTTCCACCTGAAATTGTCAGCATTAAAGTACCTGCTCTGTAGAACTGTCAAGAGTCCCTCTATGGCCAATGAAAGGAGGAGTGGCAGTGCCATCCCTCTGGATCGTTCTTCTCTTTTTCTTCTCTCCTTCTCTCCCTTCCCACTATAAGAGAGCACCTCTGGGACCACTCTACAAAATATATGTTATTTTTTGGCACATCTTGAGCTGCATCAAAAGTAGTGTGACTGTGACCAGTAGGTTGAGGAAGGTGAGTCTGCCCCTTTAGTCCAGTGTTGAGAGACCCCAACCAGAGTGCTGTATCCAGCCCTGGGACTCCCAACATAAAAAAGACAGAGCTCCTCAAGAGATTCCTGAGGAGGACCACAAAGATGATCAAAGAGCTAGAGCACCTCCTCTATAAGGACAAGCTGAGAGAATTAGGATTGTTCAGCCTGGGAAAGAGAAGAGAAGGCTCTGGGGAGACCTTAGAGCAGCCTTCTAGTACCTAAAGGGGCTACAAGAGAGCTGGTGAGGGACATTGTACAAGGGCATGGGGTGATAGGACAAGGGGAAATGGCTTTACACTGAAAGGAGGTAGGTTTAGATAAGATATATGGAAGAAATTCTTTACTATGAGGTTGGTGAGGCCCTGGCACAGGTTGCCTGGAGAGCTTGTGGCTGCGCCATCCCTGGAAGTGTTCAAAGTGAAGTTGGGTGGGGCTTTGAGCAACCTGGTCTAGTGGAAGCTGTCCCTGCCCATGTCAGGGGAGTAGATCTGGATGATCCTTAAGGTCCTTACCAACCCAAACCATTCTGTGATTCTATGAAACTAAGTCTAAGGAACTTCTGAAAAAGCACATGGGCACTTTTGAAAATATTGCCCTTTATACCTTTAGTGAAAAGCATTTTCTTCCTGTCAAACCTAAAAACCAGATGAAAACGGAAAGAGCCCTGTTAGGTAGCTAACATAGTCAGCACCACAGTGACTTGGACTGAAATGCCTGTTTTAATCTTCCCAGAGTAAGTTTCCTGAACTGTCTCTTTCTGTTGTTCTTCTCACTTTGAATTTAATAGCAGTTCCCCCTGAATGACAACCAAATGCTGCGTCCTCCAGAGCTGGCTGTATCCACTCATGCAATTGCTAACTCACCTACCACTGAGAGATCCAATTACCCCACCTCCTCTTTCATGTTCCTTAGTCATTTCAATCTGCAGCTGCACTTCTGCTAAGGTTCTCTCTTGTTTCTTCCCCACTTTCCTTCTCCTTTCCCTCATGGTTATATTTATCTCTGACCTTCATGCTATTTGCCAGATTTATTTTTTTATTGTTGAATTTCACACCTCAGTTTCTTTTTTTGTAATATGGTGCTTTCTGAGCAATGCTGTGGAGCAGCAGCTTTCTCTTCTGCCTTCTTGCTTCTTTACTGGGAGGGCAGCCTGGCTCCCTGTCTGGTTTAATATCGGAATCCATACTGCAATCAGGGGTAAATATACTGATTTTCTTTTTACGATATTGTACCTTCATGTGAAAAGAAGAATCCTGTAAGACAAAGAACCATTTCCAAGGACCCATTTCAGAACCTTAATGGAAATTTCCCTGAAACTTGTCTTACCCTCTGTCTTTCATTCTCTCAGTTTAAGCAATACACCTGAGATTATGTTTGTCAGGGATCTTGTGCCTTTCCATCCCTGGCACCGAAGGAACTAAATCAGTCAGTAAAGACTATAAAAAGTTCTGGGGTTTAATTATGAGCTAAACTCAAATATCACTGAACGTGCTAAAACCCCAGGGGAAGCCACATAATACAACCTGTCAAAGCCTCAGTCTGATCAAAAGTAAATTACACCAAAAGTTAATTGTTGGGAAAAGACAAATTTTTGTGTATTCTGACTCCGTTTTAAATCATTCTATTTAATAATCATAGGGTGAATTTATCGGATTTTTAAATGGTTAAGATTGCTAGCATGAAATACAACTAGCTACAGATGCTCTGGGAAAGCAAAAGCAAGGTATAGCTGCTTCCAGAGAATTTTTTCCCAAAAATTATATGCTTAAAATGATGCAATTTCAGTCAATACAGAATCTATTGACTGTGCTTCTAGTGTCTTTTGTTAAAAAAATAACAGCAGCCTTTCTCTACTCTATCCCTCCTCCCCGATTTTCTTGCATGAATCAGATTTTTGGCAAACGGGCTGCACTCTCCTTTTATCTGAAATTTCTCCCCATATGTTGAACAAGATTTAACCTTTTGTACCCATTTATTACATCACCAGGCCCACATCCACTGCTATACATTGGGAAAACAAGCAGCACAACAGTGAACAGAATGGTAATTACAGCCCTGGCTCCACCCCAAGCCTTTCTACAAATGTGTGAGCATGCACACACACGGAGTCAGAAGGGAAGGACAAACACAGATCTTGATAAATTATCTGTGGCTTAGCAGAGGTGATCCATGGAGTTCACTTTCCTGTTCTCTTCAGAGGGAGTCACCTTGCTTGGTCTAGGACTTGGTGGGGACTTACAAACTGCTGAGGCTGATTCTCACACACGAGCTCAACACCTTTTTTCTCATGAGCATGGCTTGTCCCCACGTCCCCACGGTCCACTGAAGGTGCTGCTCTGTTATAATCGAAATACACAAATTCATTTGCATTAGATCAAATCAAACATTGCCTGTTCCTCACAGGAATGAGCTGCCAAACTGTGAATCAGAGCATAAATCGACCAGAAATACACTCAAAGAAGTCCTCAGGTCGGCAACTGCTCTTGACTCCTGAAACCCCAGCAGATAACTTTGAGAAATTTGGCAGTAAAAAGTTTCACATTTCAGTTCTTTGCATGACAGCCAAGAACATGGATATCACATGCACTCACTATAATTTGAACTGTACTGAGTCACGAGATTTGTGAATTTGTATCTTTAATAAATTGGAAATACATAATAGACTGTCTGTCTCCCCACACAAGCCCTTTTTATAAAAGATTTAGAAATGTACTGCCTTCAGATAGAAAGGTTACTTAAAGGTTTGATGCAAAGTCTACTCTACCTGCCCATGACTCTAGTCTTGCAAAAAATGATCATACCTGAATTTCATGAGACTACAATGGTAAGTGCTTAGAAAATTAGGGTTAACTTGCTCCTATAAAATGCTTTGTGTACTTTTTAGTCCAAACCAACAGGTGACGAAGATGATTAGCCATCTAGCAAAGAATGGAGAATTCAAATATTCAGCAGGCAAATCTCTTTGGCAAAGAGAGAACTTTCTTAAACAGAATACTTGGTCATTTAGTTTTGTAATTTTTAAATTGAAGATGGTGAATTCTTGTGAATCCATTTATTTCAGGAAAGAACTGTCAAAAAGCTAAAACTTCATTATGGAAAGCTCTGGTCTTTCTAACACATACATGTCTACCTTGGATAACAGTATCTGTAAAGGATCCTTAAAAATACAAAGGATTTTAGCCCCAACCTTTCATCTTAACCTTAAGCGCTATCTGGAGTATGGGACTAGGAAGCTTTCCAAAGATTTAATTGACTACCCTTTCCCTATTACTGCTCACTGACAGTTACATTTTTCTATATTCTGATGTGAGGTAAATTAATAAGCCATGAGCAAAAAAGACAGCTGTGAATAACCTAAACCACCACTGCCTGTCATTGTTCTTCCAGTAAGAGAGGAAGAAAGTAGACATTAGGGAAAATTTTAATAATAGATTTTGACACAATCTGAAATTAGATCTAACTATTCAGAAAAGTAAAACAAAAACACAAAGCAAAAGAAACTAAAATGAGGTTGCCCTGGCTAAGCAAACCAGTGAAAGTTTCACACAGGTATGTGTATACACAAGCACACGAATAAATAAATTCTTAAATTAATTTGAGGCCGTCTGTTGCTAGATAACTGCTGCTTCTACACACAGAAAACAGTTGGGAATACTTTAATATAATTAGGGACAGAATTTAAAGATTCATTTCCTTATTACTGTATTAATTATACATTTTAAATGAGAAACAGAATTGTTGCTCTTATTTAAGAATTATGCCTTAAAAAGCCATGTAAAACATGGTTTTTCAAAGATGAGATAGAGGCACGCTTGGCTTTCTGGGCTGCAAGTGCTCAGTGCCAGGTCAAGCTGAGCTTCTTTTCCACCAGTACCTCCAGGCCCTTCTCCTCAGAGTTGCTCTCAATTCACTCTTGATTCACCCAGCCTGTGTGTTTGTGCTCAGGATTGTCCCGACTCACCTGACCTTGACCTTGTTGACCTTCATGAGGTCCACAGAGACCCAGCTCTCCAGCCTGTCAAGGTCCCTCTGGATGGCATCCCTTCCCTCCAGTGTGTGACTGACTTACACAGCTTGGCATCATCAGCAAATTTTTCAGGGGTGCCCTGGATCCCACTGTCCATGACACAGATGAAGATGTTAAACCGTGCCGGTGCCAATAACGACCCCAAGGAACCTCACTGGTCTCCACAGGGACACCAAGCCATGAACAGCAACTTTGGGTGTGATCATCCAGCCAACTCCTTATCCACTGAGTTGTCCATCTGTCAAATCCTCATCTCTCCAATTTCCACAGATTCATTCTTTCAAGAGGAGGAAGTACATTTGAATTTCTCAGATTACGTTTCTCGAATTACATGAGAAGTATCTTATGCAAATGAGTTAGGTCTTGACTAATAAGACAAGGTATTAATTACTGCAGTGTTTTCTTTATTGTGGGAGAAATATTAAATCATCATGTCAAACATCCAGCATTACATGAATAAACTTAGGTAAGAGTATGTGAGGGTTAATTAAATTATTAAATTATTAAATTCTTACTTAAAGTATGCTACTATTTAATAAATTGTAAAAACACTTTGCAGTTTAATTTTGCCTTCCATAATAAACTAGCCATGGGTGCTACTTGCAAAGTTCATTCTTCATCAATCTCTCCTACAAGCCTGGATTTTTTGACTTCTCAGACTATGCATTTCATGAACATTTGGTATGACATTCTGGTCCAGAGAAATCAACAGGAGGAATGGTATTGATCACAAGGCCAGGATTTTCCTTCCTTAAAGGATGAGACAATTTAAGATGCATTTTGCAAGGATTAATGACTCTTTCATCAAAATCAATACTTGAAGATCTTTCCAGCAGTCTGTGAGGTTGCCACAAGTTATTTATCTGCTTATCTTTGTTCAATATGTTAATAGCTTACTGGATTCCTGATAATACATCTTGGAAACTGTTATCTTCTTTCTTCTCTTATCAGTGACATACTAGGCTACGTTATCAGTGTCCACTAAATAATTTCTTTTGAAACTGTGAGAGGTGAGTAAAGGAAGAAAATGTCAAAAAAGTGATGAAGTGTTTTTCCAGCGTCGAGATTTAGCTTAGTTCTTGTCAAAAATAGGATTCTCGTGTCTAAACTAGGATTATTTCTACATGTTCTTCAGAAATAGAAGTGAAGAAAAATGTTGGTTTAATTAGTTCAATACTGTTAAAATCTAGGAGCAAAAACCCAATGGCTCTAACACCCAACAGAGGAATTTACAAGCACTGACATCTATGCAGACTTCAATTTCCATCAGTAATTTCCCATACCCACTGACACTGCAGGCTGTGCAATTCCCAACAGTATTTAGACCTTGAGCTCATTTAGTCAGGTATGATATTTTTATAAATGTTATAGGACAACTTTATGGGGCTACAGAAAAGTTCATTTCATCCTGCAATTTAAAAAGAAATGAACCCCAAACCTTTCTGTCCTAATAGCAGCTGGCACCAGCAGGGCTTAATGAACCTGTTAATTTACTAATATGCACTAATGAAAATGGTGATTAGTTGCAGGCCATCTGGGTCACTAAAGAGTTGATTTATATCATATTTAGAACGAGAGCTCAGAAAACGAAAGGCCTACACCTATCTCTAGTCTTCAGAATCAAAAGTTAAATCTGACCTTGGGATGTGGGGCCTTTTTTGCTGTGTTTTGTTCTTTACTTAAAGTATTTGAGGCTCTTCATGGTCATTGAGAATGCCACAGAGAAGTCCAGTTCCAGTGAAAAGAGGAATTTTATACAGAAACAACAAGGAAAAGAGAGGAGCATTTTAATCCTTTAGTAAATCTCCTGTTTCACTCTCTTTCTTATTGAAAGGGAAGTATCTCAGCTGATCTCCGTAGTGGATACATTCCTTCACTTGCCTTGTTGAATAAACAGAATGTTAATTGTTTTCATATTTTCATGACACTGAACTAAGATGAATAAAAACCTCTGCAAATTCACACAGCTAAAAACCCCCTCTTCCAGTTAGGTGATCAAAATTACTACTTTGATTTTGCAATAGGATGAAAATCTTTATTCTATATCTTGCACAAACTTTAAAATTGTTTTTATTGGATAGCCCAATAGTCATAAATTGTTTATTTTACCTTATTATATTGGAAGCTTATGGCATTAAACACACTTATTTAAAAGATCAATGAATTATTAAACTTTAAAAGGAAGATTAAATGGAAAAACAATGACATTCATCTTCATCTGCTGAATGATCCAAGGAAACGAGACTTCATCTACTTGTTTTGGAGACAAAAACTAATATTGAAACTAGTTTTAATTATCAGCAGCCTTTCTCTTTCAAGAATGGGGGGAAAAATAGGGACAGTTTTCTGGAGAATGGAAAATATTAAAGCCAAATGACACAACTGCAAAGGTGTTTGGTTCACATATTTTGAAATTCCATTGTATTGAAGATAAATTCTGGTTTTCATTATTTTTCTACAGACAGCTCTGGAAAAATATGTAGTAACTTCTCGAGAAAAGTGGCAATAGTAGGAGAAAGAAAGCCCAAAGTACATGACATTTTTCAAGTTTCCCCTGCTGAAGCGAATTAACAAACACGTTTTCCCCAGTGTTCCACGTGCTAATAAAATGCAGGGAGTCAGCACCTCTTTCTCTCTCAATGAAATTAATTCCATCTATAACTCTCATTCTCCATCTGTAGAGTCAGAACAGGAGCTCTGTGAATTCAAAATAGACAACAAACTTCATGGAGAATGATGAGACACTAAGTTGAAATATTTTGCATTTTTCAAGATGCAAGATCTTGTTTTCACTTCTTCCCAACAGGTTTTGCTCCTACATTATGTTTGTTCATTAATGCAGTTATCAAACATTGTGCAGGGAATGCACAAGGCAAGGATGTAACCTACTGATTTAGTATGGAAAACAGAAGGAAGACAGGTTTTAACTCTGATGTAACTGCAGCAGTAAAAAAAATAAACAAACCTACCTGACTAAATTATCTACCTAATTTCACATGTCCAACAACTCTAGGGCTGAGGTATTTTCAGACCAGTTCTGCAAAGCACTTGATTGTTTGCCAGCCTGGAAGGATATAAAGAGCCAAAGAGTCCTATTTAGATGTTTCAGGGCAGATGCAAGCTTAGGTCCTGTCCTGAGTAAGAACATTACATCCTTGTCTGTGCCTATCCTCAATCTTTACTGTACTCTGAAACTAGGTCACCTATTTATTTGCCTAAGATTTTGGCTGAGAACAGAAATACTGTCACACTAGACTAAGTAAGGCCTTCCTACTACATCATCTCCATCAGCACCCAACACTAGAGAAAATTAAGGAAGCAAGCAGACCTGAAACTATAGTCATCCTCCATCTATCCATTTTCAAAAGTCTCTAAAGGTTGTTGGCTCTACATTTCACAATATTTCTGTATTTTTCTTTGTGCTAGGTTTACACACATTTCTCATTTACATTTTTGCCTCTATTTTTTTGCCCTTAACAGCTTCAAATTCCAGAGTTCAACACTGATAACACACTGTGTGGTTAAAGAGAAATATTTTTCCTGTTTTCTTTTTCCTTTTTATCCTTTTATCTCCTTTTACCCAATATGAACTTTAAATGTATCTTACCTTCTTGACCACCAGGGTGACAAGTTTGAAAATAGAAGCACAGGCCTGTAAAAAACAGCATTTACAATACTGAATCAGAATGACTTGTCTAGTTCACAAAGATATTTTCATAATTAATTACCCATGTAGGTATTCACAGACATGATGTACTGAAAATCCCAGTTTCACTTCACTGAATTCACCAAACTGAAATGTGTGTTTCTATGAAACGCTTTGTAGTTTAAAGTCTAACATAGAAATCAACCATAAATAAGCAACATCTAATCCTTTTTTCTTTAAAGAAAAAAAAGAATTCCATTAAATTGATTCCTGTTATTAAAAGAAAAAAAAACTAAACCACAATGGCAACAAGTTAATGCCTACCTTCTAGTTGAGGCCACCATCCTATTATTAGAAGAGATGAGGTCTGGGACCTAAACAAAATATTCTTTTTACTTCAAATAAAATACAAGAAGCATAGATGTAGGCACACTCTTACTAACATTGCTAAAACTAAAGATTGTTAATGGTATTCCAACCCTCTCCAAAAAAATTGAGGCTAAAGTGTGGAATAATCACATAAAAAGAAAACAGCCTTCCATCTGTCTCTGTGGTTGAGTAGAAGGATGAAAAAATGGATCAATTAAGAGGAATAAAGAAAAAAAATCTACCAGCATTATTGAGGCACTGGCACTATTATCAAGAAGATAATCCAATATTACTTTCTGACTGTCTTCAAAGAGGATGCTCTTGTCCACAGATATTTTAAAATAAGTGGATTATCAAACCACAAAACCATTCAAAGAAGAATGCTGAATAAGCCATTTGGGATTCTATGGCAGTCACAGAGCATTTTAAATCATGCTCATAATATTTTTTCCTCAGGACAGCTATGCAATGTACCTTAATGAAGATTGGCATACCTAGTACAGAAGTCTGATGAGCTGAACACCACTGAAACTTTTGTTTACCTATTACCAGCATAACCTTGTTTTTAAAAAGAGCTACAACTCTGCATGCAGCTTCATCTACTGATGAACATGTATTCCTATGGAATTTCTTATTAAATGTGCATCATAACAATTGGTGTGGCAGGACCAAGCATGTCACAAGTTTTCCAAGCTACTTCCAAGAATATGAAACTTCCCCCTGTATCAGAATGTATTAAAATATTATAATAACATCAAGAATAAACTCTGATGAGATCCCTTGCAAACTATTTTTACTGGAAAAAAAGACATGTTCATTGAGAGCAAGTCTCCAAAGCTACCCCAGCGTGATAAAAACTGTTATTTTGTGAATTCTGAGATAACAAGAACAAAATAGAAAATTAAAGAAGAAAGAAAATAAATAAAAACTATAAGACAGGAAAAAAAACCAAAACACACTCCTACTCCCTTAACAGAGTTTCTAATGCTCTTGGGTGCTCACTAGTGCCATGCACAGAGATCTCCTTCAGGTCAAGTGAAGGGGTAAAATATTCACATTAACCTCAGCTCTACAATAGTTATGTTCAATAAATCTTTGTTTACTACTCCATAAGAACATATTGAGAAAGAATTGAGCAATCTCTCTCAGAAATACAGATATTTTTCTTTTAAAACTAATCATCTATCACAGAATATTGGAATAATTCAAACTTAAATGTATCTCTGGAGATCACCTAGCCAACCCCTCTGGCTTTATGCCAAATTCAGATGATATAGTTTATGACTTTCTTCCATGTGTGTTAAGGAATACTCTGGAATATTTTAATCTGGAATGAGATAGGGAAAAAACGATTCTGTGTATGTGTCAGACAGAGTCAGCTACAGACACCATAGTGCCTGTGGATTAATCTAAAATTTAGCAAACTCATAAAAGTATAATTTTAATCTGTTCCTCACCATTGTTCTCCTGAAGCAAATCACAGAGCAGAAATCTTAAGAAATTATGTTCTCACTTAAATTTCTGACTAAGCTGTAGGACAAAAATATCTCCCTTGGACTTTTGTACAAAACCTAGTTGGAGGTTACACTGCCAGTAACTTATGCAATTAATTGCAATCATTATGGAATCAATGCCAGTGCTTTGCCTTGGCGTGAAGTGCACAGAAGAACAAAATAAACACTGGTTTGTAAAAAGAAATGCTGAGATTAGCAACAAAAAAATAAGAAATGCTTGTTCCTCAAGCATTTTTGCAGGAAACAAAGTCATCTCAAGCAGGGGTATTTTCATCTTCTCTTTGCCCAGAGTATCTCTTTGCTACTCTCACACTGCTCTGTTCCAAACAGTTCGATGTCAAATGCACATACATTCAAAAGCTCTTCATCATATCTGTGTATATTTATTTATGTCTGCCACCATCCTAATGAAGTGTCATGGAAAACTCCAGCAATAAGCAGTAATCTCAGACAAGAAAGTAAAGTGCTCATGTTATAGGTTTCAGGTGACACTTTCCATACTGCTTATTAATCTGTCAAAAGCCTAAAGTTGTTTAGTGAATGAAAATAATTTCTCATTCATGACAGTAATTATGTCAAAAGAAATATTTATGTTTGAAGTCCTGATTTATTTTGTGCTAAGAGCACCACCTATTAATATATTTATTCTGAAAAATTACACCGCCACCACCAGCAATGAAAATGACCTTGTGGGGAAAAAAGTGAAATTCAAGTACCTTCTCTCTTCTATATATAACATACATTATCACAACAGAAGTTAAATGTAATTTCCTTAATGGAAAAAGGATGTCCTTAATTGCTTTATATAAAAATCAATTTAAATAGCAGAAGATGGAAAATGTCAAACCCTTAAAAACTTACTAATTATATTACCAAATATGATTTACCATTTACAGTTCTGTTATTGACAGATTTAGAAGGTAGAGATAATTTTGTGAGTCCGGGAGGAACACTAGTAATATGTGTTACAAAACATATAAATGGTATATAATAACATTACATTTTAAGAGATACCACAGCCCAATGTCTGAACTAAGGCATTTGCCAATGCTCTATAAAACTTTTCCCACTTAAAAGATACTTTGGGGCTAGATGAAGCACCAGATCTGTGCAGTGAGCTACTCACAGATTTTGAAGACCAGATCAGTGTATAAAATTATTGGGTTCTGCTATGCAGTTTTTGGGTTATAATACACACATGCATATTTGGAAAAACAAACACACATCACTGTCAATGCTGACAGATTGATAAAGGATGTCATGCAACTATGAAACCCTACACAGAAATACTGAGCAGCTCTGGTACCATAGATTTATTTCACTATCATTTTAGTAGTGTCCAGATTTAAATAAATAAATGCTTTATATGTAACTGTAAATACCACTGGTAAGTTATATGACCTCGATGGCTTCTGTGAGAGTTCTCCTTCGAAAGGAAAGTGCATCATTCTGCCTATTTCTATTAAAATGGCTTCCTGTTTTCCTGAAGCTTTTCTAACAGCTTCTATAAGTCATTCTTCCTAAAACATAGGAACATGAAACCACTTTACAACACAGCAATCAGCAACATTAAGCTCACAGACCAAACGTCCTGCTTTGATCAGCAAAGGCAAAGAAATGAAATGTGATAAAGCTTGAATTGAGACAAATTTTGATCAAACTGTCTGTGAGGTTAAATTCAGTCAGACCATCTTGAGTTCCTAGCAAGAGCTGAAATAGGTCTTCAAATTTGGCCTTTTCCTATGTCAAAACATATATGTGGCATTACAAACTCAAATAATGCGTATTTTGGAACAGGCATGGCCAAAATACCAAATGGTTCTTCTCTGGCTGATGGGAATTCCTTCCATGATTAACCCCCCCCAAATACCCCACACATCCTCCCCATTCATCCTCTATGCCTGAAAAACTCAGGCTATGAGCTGAAGAAATGCAATGCGAGGAGCACAGGGATTGAGCCTGTTTCCCATCAGAGAGCTATTCTACAAGGAAATTCAAAGAAATTAAGAATATCATGTGTCTACGAGCAAAATAAAGATATGTTTTACACAGCACAGTAGGAATCCCACTCTGCCCTTGATCAGACCTATGAGGGAGCTCATTCACCTGAACTGGTTGTTGAAATAATGACTGACTCTCAAATTTCCCATTAAAACAGACATTGAGCATGCATCCTCAGAAGTTTGGATTTTTTTTTCATACTCACCCTTTCGCCTTCCACTCCAACTGGATTTTGCCTCTTCAGAAGCATGCTCAGGATGCCTGCTTACCATTGTGTGAGCCTCTGCAGAACTCATCTTCCCTAAGCTTGATTGATGTCTGCCCACTTTTGTTCTCAATTCTCACGAGTCTGAGGCTAAATCAAGACCAGTATTAGCACTGCCCTCCTTTTAAATCTTTTTCAGAACCATGGAGCAAATACTATTGCTCAGTCAAAGATGGAGGAGGAAGAGCAACATCAAGTTTCAATTAGAAAATCCTGGTGCAGTCAACTTTTTTCTTACCTAAGCCCTGCTGACTAAAAGAGTTTTCTCTGACTTATAGAGGGGGAGACAAGGCTTACAATATATTTCATGAGAATGACTAAGCAAGGAGGCTGAAATCAGTTGTAAATCTCTTCTGGAACAAGAATGAAAGCAGGCCCAGGGTACTAAGGCTGAAACATTATTCTTTTAACTTGATTGGTTTTGTGCTTTAAAAGCTTTTGGGCGAGGGCTGTTGTACTCTTGCTTTACTAGATGCTCTTCTATAACCCAGACATGTCATTACATTCTTTGTTCCCTACAGCCATTTTACACAGTGATTCAGTTCAAACACAAAAATACTTCCCTTCCTCCCAATTGATTATTTTCTTTACAGCTGCTGATGGAAAAGACTGTCCAGCCAGTGATACCCTGAAGGTGGCACTGCATTTCATAACACTGTCAGTCATCCTGTCACACCCTGCTATCAGAAAAACTCCTTTCACTTCTACCACTAACTGGTTTCCACTTAACTTCCTGCCACAATGATTTTTTCCTCAGGTCATTCTTGTTAAAATCAGTTCCACAACTGATGAATTTAATGCCTAAGGACTGCTTACCTTAGTCAAAGAACACTCTCAAGTTTTCACCTTTACATAACACCTCAGATCAGATATTTTCTTTCATATGGATTGGAAATAAATATGTCAGAAACAGGCACCAGAATCACACCTCAGGAAAACATGGGAAACTCACCCATTCTCAGAGAGTTCAGTTCCCTGCCACCTATGGACTGATTTAAACACAGAAACACGAGGCTTTAGTATGAACTCTGTTTATTTTTTTATCCAATTTACTTTAAACACTGATGAGTTCCTCTCAGATGAGATCCAGTTTCTCTCTGATTCAGCTTCTGTCTATGAATTTCTAGAGGAACATGAAGATATTCACTGAACATTGAATCGACAAGAAATGTACCTTCTTAAAATAATATATTTGCCTGTATCGCCATTTTATCATCATTTTCAGCCTTCCTTATTAGACATTTTTTTGGTTGAAACATAGTCAAGAAATGTCCCCTTTGAAATTAATACTGAATGAAAAAGCAGCAGAAGGGTAGCAAATCATGGCCCTTTGCTTCTATATATGAAAAATGTCACACTATGCCTTGAAATGTCAGACTTATTGCCTAAGATAAAAGACTCTCCAAGAGGAATGCTCTGAGAAACACATCTATTTTCCAGCCTATTCTTTTTCTGGCTTGTTAAAATTAAAATGAAACTTAATATGACTGTGTAAAATAAACTTCTAAACCCTGCTATATAAAAATTAATGTTTGCTCAGAATTGCAAAATAGCAAATTTAAGTTATCAAAAAATTGGATTGTGTGAAGCTTACACAAACTTATGTTCTACTTTCATTATTCTCAGACAATAGTATTTGAACATAAATAAAATTATAAATAGAAATATGCAGCAAAAAAGTTACAAAAAAAATTTACCATACCAGAGGAAATTAAAAGCTGATAAATTACATAACATGAAAACAACTGATCTGACATTTGTGAAGAAAACCTATCAGCTTGGAGAACCAATACTGTTACTGATGTTCTTCAAGCAAAGCAGCACGTCACACTTAAGAATGTCACATGTCAAGAAAGACCAGAAGCACTTAAAATCAAAGCAATTCCTACTAAATAATTTGAGTTTGATGGAAATAGATTAGTGACTAGGTGGAAAAATGAGCCTAAAATTATTAAAACAAACTGTTCCTGTTTTCTCCTTTTCAATGCTTTTTCCCTTAAGGAGGAACAGACTTGAAAAACGTTCAAGTGCAGACTTACAGACACAGAAAATTTACTCATTCTAACACAGGACTAAAGTGCATTGGATGAAGTCAGTGTTGAGCTTTGAGTAACAGGAGCATATTCCTTTACAGACTCTTACACTGTGAAACTCTTCAGAATATTTTAGATACAGCCTTGGCAGCAGTGACCATGAATTTGGGACTGGCACTGTTTAACACCTTTGTTGGTGCCATGGGCAGTGGGATTGAGGGCACCCTCAGCACGTTTGCCAACACCACCCAGCTGTGTGATGCAGTCCCACTGGAGGGAAGGGATGCCATCCAGGGGCACTGGACAGGTTTGGGAGGTGCCATCTCTTCATTATCATGTATTGCCTTTCAGTACAGTCGTTCTTATTTCTGTGCTGTTTCATTATAGTAAGTTCAGTTGAAGTAGGATGCACATTAAATCCTTCTCCTTAGCGAACTCCTGTGCAGAAGAAGTTTTTTCAGGCTTTGCTGATATGGACAGCAGCATTTTTAGTTAATCTCACACTAGCTTTACCAATTTTCTGTGGAGAAATCCAAAGCACAGTAAACTGGAAGCATATTGTTTGTGAAAGCCTCCATATGCTGAGAGTAACTTATTTCTTAGAGCAAATGGCAAAACAGTTGGACCATTTTTCTTAAAGATGTGACAGCCAAATGCTGAGACTGAACAAAGACAGCAATTAAAAAAATGACATAGTCAGTGGGGATGGGTATGGTCTATCATTACAAATTAGATTCACACTGAGACTGGCAGGTGACAGACCAGGTTCTCTGTACTTTAAATTATTTTGGAAAAGTGCATGCCAATTTATGCTCTTTTCATATTACTGATGCAATCACAGCTGCAGCATGCAGCTAAGTGTTGAAATTAAAACATACCTATTCATCTTTATTGCAACTAGACCATGCCTTCCCTATTAGGACATGTGGAGAACCAGGAAAAAGTCTTCCTTTCCTTCTTCCTCCTTCTCCTTCTGCACCTTTCCACTCCATGGTTTCAAATTCTGGATTTGTGCTTTACAACAGAAAATCACAATCTCTATTGCCATTAGCAGGGAGAATCTGTTAGTGTCTCCTATGATGATAACAATGTGTGATTGCAGTCAGTGTTCTCTCTGACTTGTTGCATCACTAGACAGTGTTCAGAGGGTTAGTGGCCCTAAAGAAAAATGCTAATTTCAGCTCTGACTCAGTTAATATTTCCTTTCCAAGTAAATCACAATTTTCTGGTTGGTCAAAATTAAAATTTATATAAAGGTATTAGACATTAAAACAATGAATAAAATTAAAAAGCTTTTATCCTGACATAGTAAAGTACAAGCAGGATAGGTTCTCAAAGCTGAAAGCCACATGGGAACACTGACCAGTGATAGGTCTTGATGCCTTATTTCTAATTCAAAAATTGCAAAGTAAATGCAACACATACATTAATTGACCATGTTTACTACCATGGAAACAGCAGTTCTTGTCTTTAAATAGCTTTGCAAACACTAATTAGTCTTCAAAACATCTGGAGAGACAGGAAACCCCTTAATCTCTGAGTATCTGAGTTAAAGCAATGAAACAACTGAAAAAGATGATTACATTCCCAATGGCAACTGTAGCCAGTACAGAATGACTTTGCTCTAAGACAATAAAGTGAACTGCATTACACCACTAACCTACACAACAGGTCATGGCAGGCTTGCAAACTTACATCTGAAGTACAGATATCAATATCTGGAAAAACTTCTAGGCACTGTAATAAAAATGGATTTCTACTTTGATTTGCGGTGTAATTAAACTTCTAAAGTGCTGCTTCCCTTTGGTATCCAAAGAAAATGTTCAATTACTTGCCTTAATCTAACTACATATTTTTGAATGCATTTTATTAGGGCACTGCAATAATTTGGCTTTCTCAGCATTACAAAAATGGTGCTTGGTGACACGGCCTAGTGGTGGACTTGATGAACTCAAAGGTCTTTTTCAACTTAAGCCTTTTCAAGTCCATGAGTCTAGGAATAGTATAGAAACAGCATGGAAATACATACACATTTAAGAGCACAACTGTGCTAGAAGAGGAAAATTTTAGTTCAGCTTTGTATCTAACACAATGTCAGTTCAGGGAAACTCAAAAGATGCATGAGTAAAGTGGGCCTTAATTTCAGATGATGTCTCAGCTGACAAACTTAAATTTTAGGGACATCTGCAACTGGAGGTTGTAGCTGGGCTATCTTAGTTTTTAGTTTCTAAATGATTTAGCCTCCACTCATCTGTCTCATTTCTTGCTTTGTAATTATAATTTTGGCTTCTAAGGCTTCCCATGGCAATGCTTTCCATATGAAAGTTAAGTGTTGTGTGAAGAAGTATCTCCTGTCTGAAAATTTTAGAGGCAACCAATTAAATCACTGTATGTGACAACTCTGTTCCCTATTCACTTTCCTTACAGAATTCATTGAAGTCTGCTGCATCTCCCTGTTGCATCTTTAATGCAGCTCAGGCTTGAAGCACAGTCAGAGATAACACTTCACAGGAGCACAGAAGACACGATTTTAAGTCCTAGATCTTCTGTAATATCATTCTGGTAATGTTTACCATTGCCTTGGGAGTCTTTTCAGCCTTTCCCAGCAGAGCAGACCATGATAGTTGCTCAAAGAAGAGGCAGGTGATTTGCATAATGCCATGTATTAATATGAAAGGTTTTGCAGTTTATTGAAAATTTACTATTATCATAAAAGCTGTTTGGGGTTTTTGGTTTTGTGCTTTGGTGGCCGATGTTTCGTTCCTGTGCATGCAACTGAGATGAACTTCTAATCCATCCCATCCTGTCTCTCCCAAACAGAGCCCTAGAACATTTTTGCAGACAATTTTATGAAACTTTCATTTTCTAACAGCCCTGAAACTTTTTGACTCACAATTCATGTTTGTGCAGCAGTGATGGGAATGAACAAACTAACAAAAAGCCCCATTCTCCCTCCATCAGTGGAACAAAAGAGCTTTTAGTTCCTTTCCCATTTAATCTCACTTTTATAGACCCTTGTGAAATTCTAGTTTAAGAACACTAATTTTGAAGTCAGACCAGGCAGGAGATTCAGTGCTTCAGTTTTGGAAGAAGGGTCAGGAAAGGATAAGAAGATTATATGAAGCCATTTCCAGTTCCTAGAAAGCCACAACTCTGTGTGTACAGGAAGTTGGTGCTACAGAAATGAAAAATTCCCTTTCCACATGAAAATTATAATTTGTTGGCAGGGAGAAGAGTGCAGCATTACAAATTTCAAACAAAGTAAGGAAACTACAAGGAAAAATAGCTCAGACAAATCAGTGCAGGATTACAGAATCAAAATTCAATGCAACTATACCAGGAAAAAGAAATTTTTATGAGTAATATTGCCTATAAAGTTCACAGTGCTGTGGATATCTGAGAGAAAATGTATCATGGCTTCATAGAGCTCTCAGTATTTTTTTTTCCCCTTCTTTTCTGCTTTGACAAAAGGTGTGAAACAAATTTACTTCAAATAATTATTTTGCTCTGATAGCATTATATAAAGAGGTACAGTGATAACTCTGAAGGAAGCCTCATGCAAAGGATTCATTTTTTCTCCTTTCTTGGAGCTAAGAATATCATCATAAATTGAAACCACTTACTGTTTACTGACTAACTGATCTTAATACTTTGCAGCTTTCTTCTCAGGTCAGGAATTGTAATAATTATAGATTTGCTTGAGAAATTAATCCTTATAACTATTAATTCTTACAATTATTAATTCTTGTAAATGAAGAACTGAACATGCAATGGCAAATAGAGAGATTTTACCAGAAATCAATTAATTTTTTTGTTAATATGATCAGGCTCATAAAAATATGTTTGTCAGGGACATAACAGCACATAAAGCATTGCTTTGAAGAGGCATTTTTACTGACTAACAGGTGGCAGTGTTTTCACCTTTAGTTATAAGTGGTCTGGTAATTAACGTCTGATCACTTTAATTAACTGTTTGGAAGCCAGTTACATTTACAACTGGCTTAATACCTTTCACATTTTCATGTTCAGACCAAGTTTTGGTTTTAAAATGATACTCTGTTCCTAGACATGGGTATGTGGCACTCCAAGAACTGTTTGTTTATAATGTTCTGATGCAGACAAAAACTCAAAAGCAGCACCATGAAAGTTAAAGTGAAGTGTTTGTCAGCTGTAACAGCTGCAGCTGAATCTGATCTCCACAACAGTGTGTGGTGAATTCATTACAGTTAAGCATGGAGCCAAGGCTTTGAGTCCCAAAAACCACCAAATCCCTCTTTGCTCCTCATCCTTCTACTCAAGTGAACAGTTCTGCCTCCTGTTTGCTTTTGGAATCCTATTACATCAAATAGCAAAGGTAAACACTGCACTTGCCCATCAGGCAAGTGTTTTCTCTAATAATGCCTCTAATAACAGTTGCAATAAAATTTCCATTCCTCTTCCCATGTATTTAGCAGTACTCTAGAAGCATGGAACAATACAAAAAGGCCTTTTGAAAAAAAATATGAAAGTTGAAGCAAGCTGTAGTGCCAAAGTTAGACAAACGCCCACTGAAGAAGCCCAAACCCTCTAAATATATTTTACATTTAAAAAAATATGTAGGCCAGGTTCAGCCATGTTTTGGGTCAACAGTGGGTTAAAAATCTCTCAAGTGCATACAGAATAATTCAATCAATTTGATAGTTTGACAGGAAAATTTTGATAGTATATCAGCACCTTCGGTAAATGACATTAACAAAACATTTTTATGCGAAATGCCACACCAGCATAAGTTCCCCCACAACCTTTTTTTAATATATAAAATAAATAAATATCTATTTATAAGTAAATAAATATTTATTTTATGTGGAAATAAAATAAATAAAATTTTTCCTCAGATGAAAAAATATTTTGACTATAAAGACAAGTCTTTATTTGGTTTAGCATGTGAGACTTGGTTTACTGGCTCAGTGCTTCTTCCAGTGGTCAGTCTGGTCAATGCATACCAAGAACTTTTAACAAAACCTCCCATCTTTGGGCCCAGTTAATACCATTATACTGTTGCTATGTGTCCACCTGTACCGGACGGGCAAAATATATTCATTAATTTACTGTCTTTTAAGTATTAGAACACCATTAACTCGTTGATCTGGACTTTGTTAAAGAATCTGTAAGGATGGTTATGCAGCATTTTCCTTGGCCACGCTACAAAAACTCGTTAAATTACAATTCTGGTCCCTAATGGCTTGCTTCTTATCAGTCATGCCAGGAATTTGAGTGTGTTCAAAAGTCTCTTTGTATCTCTATTTACACTGCTTTTCAAGGCCCTAATTTATATATTTTGTTTTGCCTTTTTTAATAAATGTTGTGTTCAGAAATGCTGGGGTAGATGAATAACCAGATTTCACCCAGATGCTTGTTCCCAATCATGTAATTCAGAGTGCAGTATATGAGAGACATGCACTCAGAAGCAAAACTGACTGCAAGTGTTTTCCTAAAGCAGGCCCTTAAAATCTACTCCAGACATCTGCACAGTCTTCCCAGAAGGGTGTCCTCACCAAAACCAACATTATTCCAATTTCATTTTCAGTCCCTCATATACTCTTTTTTTTTTTTCCAACTTTCTCTCTTACTGCTGACCCTCATGGATCAGTTATAGAACACAAACAACTATTTTTATCCAGAAAATATACACTGTCAGAATTTCATACAAATATGCATAAGGACATGTCGCAATCAACTGAAACGTAGCAACTCAGCCTGCAAATCTAGATTTGTAAGTACAGCTCTGAAAACTTAGCCACTTTCACTGGCTAATTAGCCTTGTGACCCAACTCATAGTACTGTTCTTTATGTAGAAGCATGAACATAGATGTTAGCAAAGAGGCAGTGCAGGAAATGGTTATAGATATATGTATATAGACACACACATATACATACACAGACATTTTTACAAGTGCAAATTAAAGCAAACCAGTTTTTCTCTTCAGAACTGAATTCCTAACACACACAGATTCATGGCAAGGGTCATACAGTAATGAAGAAACATATTAGCTTTGATATGCTAGTTATGTAGCAGCTTTGGATGTTATCTGAAGGATTACTGTGCATGCAACCTTAAAATGTTAATTCTGAATCTAAAACCCATTCTCAGATTTATAATCTATCTGCAAATATGCTGTGCTTTTCAATTTAAAGAAGTTTCTCACCGCAGGAGTTGGAGCATATTTCCTCAGTAAGGTTACTAATTAATGCACAATTATTGCTGACAATCAGATTCCAAACTTCATAGAAACAAAGCTAAATTTAAAGGAGATTGCTGGGTGCTCTAGAGAGCTGTGCCTTGTCTCTGGAGTAGGAAGTTGCATTGCCAAAAGATATCAAGTGTTTGGAAAGTAACATGAGGAAGCCAATTCTTCTTATAGATGTTTGTCTTTTGTCTTATACCCACATTGAGATCCTCCAACAAGCCTGCCCATGAACCATTTGCCAGTGCAAACAGATCAATTGCAGAAGTAGGGTGGTAATCAGCAGCTTACAAATTAGGAAGTTGAAGGCACAGTCATAAAGCTGTATGTCCTTTCCTCCAAAGAACTGGTAAATATCTTGAAGATTTTTGTCCTTTTACTATCACACAGGTCAATTTATTCCTCCCAATTTCAATTTTTAAAAAAATTTTCAAACAGCTACTTTGGTGATGAAATCACTCTCTTATCCTAAGTCTCGTAATATTGCTCTTTTCCACTTGATGCTGTAAGAGATCAATAGGGTTTTTATACTTTATAAGCCAGGATGTTGTAATCAGAGAAAGCTGCAGTTTAAGGCAACACATTCAAATCCAGAGCAGTGACTCAAAGGAACAAATGTAAGCAAGTGAATACATGCTCACTAGATTAAGTCCTACTCACTTTTACACCAGGGGGACAAAAATGCATTAGAAATTTGGTATTGATACAACTTTCTGTATATGTGTATGTTTAAATCTATTTTTTTTCCCTGTGTGAATAATTTTACTACACATTTGTACCCCTGAAAATGGTGCTTATTTCTGTAAACATCTTGAACCACAGCTGCACATTTTCATTCAGGAGCAGTCTGGAGGAGAATTGTAAATGTTAATCTCATTATAAAGTCTTTCAGCCAAAAAGCATTTTGTAGTAGGTCTATAAAACTTTTCTAAAATTCAATTTGCTGCTATGCTATTTCCTGTAGATTCATTTTCATTTCCCCTCAGATTTCAGAGAGCTCTCTCTGAGCAGTAATCTTAGGAGTTGTCCCCAATTAAGTGACTGCACACCAGTGGATCCACCCACAGAAAAGCAGCTGCATAAGCAAATAGTTCCAAACTTTGTACCAAACACAGGAAGTAGTTTTACCTTGTCTGAAACACAGGAAGGTCTAATAAGGTATTTGCTATTCATTTTTCCTTTGTACCACTTCTTAACATAACTTCTGGCATAGCTGCATGGAATTTTCAATCTGATTTTCTTTTTCCATTGCGGTATTTACAGGAGGTGAAGGAGTAATCCAGCTGAACAGTGCTAGTTGCAGTTTAAGAGCTAAGGGCACGTATGCCTTGCTGAATGAAGATAGCTCAGTATTCCCACTGGGAAAGCAATTCAGCTCCTGGAATTCACCCTGGAGCTGGCAGTGAAAGCCAGATAGAAGAACGAGTTTGTTGTTTGCATCAGAGAGACTTCTGCCCTCCAGAACACCCGCGCTGGTCAGTTCATTCAGACTAAGTCCCAGCAGCCTTCGTGCCCCTTCTCATGGAACCTACTCTTCACCAATGACTGTATCTGAAAAATAGGAATATGAAGAAAGAATGAAATTAGCAGGAATAAAATCCTGTCTCCCTTGGAAATCACTGGTTGCCTTCTCAGTGACTTTCATGAAGCTACGGCCATTTTTTCCTTCTATTTTCATGATTAGCATAAAAACCCCAACATTGTAAAGCTGCAATAAAAGACATAACTCGATATCACATGATTTTTCACAATTTAGGAAGGTGATCCATCCCCCTGTCTCTGGCAGCTGTGAAAAGGAGTGCTTCAACCGGCTCAAAGCAGAAGACACCTTTATAGAGGGTATTTAGGCAGGGTTCTACAATCCTATTTGACTGGCTTTGTCTATGATTTGATTACTTCGTCTTTAGGAATTAAGTTTTGCAAGTCTTTTTCACTATTCAAGTCCCCTTCCTTTTCTTGAAAGAGCAGCTGAGATTCTCCTCCAAAAGCTTATTCTTTAAAATCAATACTTAAAAATACCAGCAGCTTTTAAGGAGCTGGAAATAGCTACAGGTGTGCTCACTACTTTGTGTATTGTCAATTTTTAATTTGGTGAGGAAATGAAAGATACTTATTATTGCAATAATGTGGCTCTTGAAGGCATGGGCTTCTTCACTTAATAAAAAGAACCAAGTCAAGAAATCAATACATGATTCATACAAGTAGCAATCTATTTAATATAACGATACTGAATTGCTATCACAAAACATGGTTATATGATGTGAAATACTAAAGGTGATAAACAAAATCTATATTTTATTGTATTCAAGAAATTCTTTTACTTGTTTATAATGACTGTTGCTTGAATAAAGTCAGAAATCAGAGTGCAGCTGTTTTGTTACCAAATCACACAAACCTGCCAGGGAAACTTCTAAAAATTGAGTTAATGTATTTAAAATTTTGTTTAGCATGTGCATATTTTTGCTTCCCTACAAAACGATTTTGTTTAAATTCAGGCACCTTCCAGTAAGACTGCAAATTTTGTAGTCACTTATGATTACATACTGAGCCTGCATATTTTTGTAGCAATCCAGAGATGCACGCATAAACATTTTTTGACTCCTGCACAGAAATGTGATTTTTTGTGGTAATGAAAAATGAACAGTAAAAGATTGTCCTGGCAGCCCTTCCAGTGGAAATAATTGGTATGATGACATGGCCCACCTGGTATCTGGCCTTAACAGACTGGGGAAGGACACTGAAAGAGAGGACAGAGGCAAAGAGTACAGAGACAAAACCAGACAGAGACATCCATTACAACACCATAACCATGCAATATTAAAAGGAAAGGTAACTAATACTTTCAAAGTGTCAGAAAGGTCTGTGCTCCAGTAATATCTCCGCAGAGCTAGCACAATATAGCTTTAGCCTCACATAAGCATATATATACACCTTTCTAAATATGCCACTTCTGATCTAACTCAATTTTAAAAATCTTGCAAGCATGAAGATGCTCTAAAACACATTGGGTTAGGTTAGGGAAGAGAAGTTGACCAGTACTTTTTCCTTATTTGTTTCACAGGACTCAGCACGGGCAAGACAGAATGTGTACAATTGCAAACTACTTAAATATTCCCCACAGATCTATTTTAAGCACTCATATTTCAATCAATGGTTCAGAAGGAAGCTGCAATATAAACACATTCCATTCAACTCGATTTGCATATTGATGTCAGTAGTTTGAATCAAACCAATTAGACCATGTAGTTATCTATGGAAAACATATGGCAGACTGATAAAAACTCAGTTCTATGTTTAAAATCTACAGTATTTCATTAGCATAGCAAAAAAGCAGCTGAAGCGGGGTGCTATTTTTCATGGACTAGATAAACTGATACAAGGAGAACTTCTTGGGCTGGATCCTCAGCTGGTAAAAAATCACTCTGAATACAGTAGTGAATTGAAATGCAGCTAGTCAGTCTGAAAGCAAACACATGCTCATGTAGACATTGAATCAAGCACTGATTTCTCTTTGTTCTCAGTTCCTTGTGTGAGATGGGGCTATCCCATTTTCTTACCCATTCTTATTTCAATTAGAGCAAAAGTTCTTCAGAAAGGGCATGATCTCTTACTTTGCTTAAAAAAAAAAAAAAAAAAAAAAAAAGCACCAAAATTGCAAAAGGCCCATCTATGCTGAGCTACTGCCCTAACATGAATAATGGCAGGGGCACCTCACCCTTTTTATCTCCAAGTTTTCCCTTCCACGATGACCTAAAAGCTTTTCTTAGCTCATGTTTATCTTCGGCAATAAATCATGTTTTCATTGCATCTCTGCCTCATTGGGGTCCAAATAACAGAACAAGACAAATTAAACTGTAAAACAGTGGCTGAGGAAAGAAATAAAGAAGGACAGATAAATGAATTCATGTGGGAAAGACAACATTGATTCTAAACACTATCTTTTACTGTTGGTGCTTCTCATATTAAAAAGAAAAAAAAAACTCCTTTGAACAGGCAGTGATTTAGCTGTAAAAATATCTGGTCTGCACAACATGACTAATCATCTCCTCAGCACCATGATCAGATCTGTATGTTCTCCTGGCAATAACTATATGCTAAGCATTTAAAACCATCCTAATAATACGTCCATGGCTCCTAGACTGCTCTTTTACTGAATGAAGCATCCACATGATTTGTTAGGTGACATCATTTACAAACAATGGCATTGCTGTCTAGAATGAATACCAATTTAGGGGGAAAAAAAATGAATACACCATCATCTATTTGAAATTCAGGCTTAGCACTGTATAACGTAACAATATATGCTAATTTCTCCCCCCTCCTACACATTCTTCATCAAATAAGTCACATTCTTCATCCACTAAGTCAGTTCACTGCAGATAATTTATTCCACAAGTACTGAATCATGAAATGCCAGGAGACATGACCATGGATCAGGACAACATAGTTAATTTTTTTATTATTATTTTCATACACTCCCCATACCTGTGTATGTATTAAAAAAGGAATATCCTGGTATCAAAATAATCCACATATAGATAGCAGTCAGAGTTCAAGGAGAAAACAAAATGTTGTCTTTTTCTCATTGGTATTCATATAGCAAATGCTGAGGCAAGAAAACTCTACTAAATGTTGTCCTGTCTGTGAACCCTGAAATAGCTTCAGTCCCTCGTGAAGATTTTACTAAGTTTATATGAATTACATTCAAAAGCAAGGTTAGTAATAAAAATAAGTTTTGGAAGCATTGAAACACTTCAGTTAAATTAAAACCTACCACTTAAATGCTGAAGTTAATTAAGAATCACAGAAATCTCTGCTGATACCCCAGGAAAGAATGTCTCCTTCTGCATATTCAAACCAAATACTTTTCCAGACCAGGCAGTTTCCTTTAGAAATCAGAATAAATTTAGAAATAGAATTTCTTCTGTTGGAAAAGGCCCTTTAAGAACATTGAGTTCAACCATTAACCAAGCACTGTGAAGTCACTGCTAAACCATGTGTTGCCACGTCCACATGTTCTTTAAATATTTCCAGAGATGGTGACTCAACCACTTCCCTGGACAGTATATTCAGTACTTGAGAAGATGTTTTCCTGATATGCAATCTAAACCTCCCTTGCCACAACCTGAGGCCTTTTCCTCTCTGCAATGCGTGCACTTGACTCCTTAACCAAAGCAGAAGTAGTTTGGTAGAGTTGTGAAAGGATGGAAACACCTGAGCTGTAACTGGGCCAAGAACTTCTCCAGTTCCAGTTTGTTCTCTGAAAACCACAAGGGAAAATAGTCACCCACAGAACAGCTACATAAAGAACTGAAGGTACTGTACACAGAAGACTCAAAACCCTGTATGCAACAATCCATGTGGCTCAAGTGGTGTCTGCTTAACAGCTTCCCAAAAAACAAACCTGGATGCTTATTCAAGGTTGTTTTAACCTCTTGAATCTCAAGCAACTAATGCTTGGCAAGAAAAGTGCTAAATACTCTGCCTCTGAGAAAAAAAGAACAGCAAATTTTATCCCAGGTGCTTATTGTTCCCATAGATTGAATACTCACACAATTGTTTTGGTTTGGTGTTGGTGTATAGTGTCTATTGATTTTAAAATTCACTTAACACTGGATGAACAGAAGGAGCAGAATAAATTACCAAACAAGCAATTGAAGATGGGTATATTGGGGTTCTGGGAGTGACCCATGTCTCTTTTGTGCTATTTAATATCTTTGATGGTAGCAGGATTGTGAAGAGCAATAACAAAACTGTTGCGTAGACTGGTTTGGATCAGTGGTTAGGCTGTGACCATTTTAATTTCGTTAGAGGGAATGGTATACAGTGGAAAATAAGGGAAAGCAATCCATGTAATGCGGACTGAATTTGAAAAACAGTAAATCAAGAAGTGAGACTTGGAAGTTGAATCTTGATAAATTTAAATTGGATTAGTATAAAAGTTCAAATGTTTTGTGTCTTCAAATTTGAAACTGTCTTTTAGTAAAAGCTATAAATTCTTTCTTGGGTGCTTTAAAATCAAGATGGGCTCTATTTTTTATTTGTGCTTTAGTCCTATACAAAGTAATAAGCCTAGTAAAGGAACAACCAGGTGATTCAGACAGCCCTATGTGTTTTCCTACAGTGGGTGAAGTACTGCATCCCTCCCATCTCTGACTAACACTGCAACTTCAGAAACATATGGCTTAAAATGTTCAAGAGTCTGTCGGAACTCCATTTCATTGAATTATCAAAACCAGTGTTCAGTAACAACACAGCTTCCCACTTCAAAATCTCTCCCATATCTGAACACAACAATTTTGCATCCTCAGACTAAAAAGAAAAGCTAGAATTTTATTACTTCCACTGAGGATGCAAAGAGAAAACATAATTATATTTAAACATATAAGCAGGCAACAATTCACAGGGAATTATTTTGCACATGTATGTAGAACAATGAGAGGCACCAGTCTGGTAATTGTTTTCTGGAATAAAGTAAATATATCAAGATCAAATACAATTATTAATCTGTAATCCTTCTTTCATAATTTGTCACCAAGAAAACAAGAAATCAAAAAGGAAAAAAATCCAAGAAATGTATTATTTTTTCACTGCATACTTTTCAAACACACCTTCCTAAAACCTTGTACTCCTCTAAGCAATAACACTTGTTTACTCTGAGTGTTAGTATATCAAAACTTGCAGTAAAGGTGAATTTATTTCAGACTAATATTTACAAGGCCATGTACTGTCATTGTTCTCTAGAAGAAGAATTTGATGTCAATAGAACTTAAATTGAAGGTCACTTATGGCTCAAATTGCTGCTGAAGCTATGTTGCAGGAATTTGCTTCTACAGTGTTGACCTTTGCTTTCAAAGTCTTATTTCTTGACCATGGAAAAAAAAAAAAAAGAAAAATCATTCAAGGCTGTTACTTTGAAATATAATGTACAAGGTGTTAAGCTACAGAAGTTATTCTTCATTAATGAAAGGGGGAAGGAGGGGAGAAGGAAACAAAAAAAACCCTCAACACCTGAAACCACTAAGCAAGTCTCAAATGTGATTGACTTGTATAAAAAAGGCAGTGGCTTTAATTTTGGGTTCAGACACAGATAATGACTGATAACATTCTCTAAATTTCCACAACAGCTCATAATTTGTTTCAGTCATGGCAAAGTACATCATACTGAAGCACCTCCTTACCTCACATTTCATGGACTCTTGGATACAGGGCAATATCACTGTTAAGGACACTTTCCTGTGCCACCAGGAAGCCAGGAGCCACTCTGGCAGCCACCCTTGCACCACCCCAGGCTGTCACTGCTGGGACAAAAGTCACAGTGTGGCACAGTCCACACCTGCCTCCCTGCACACCCCACTCACAGCCAGACCAGGTTTCCTGTAGCAGAGTCTCAGATGTCCAGATCCATCAACCAATTTAATTCTGGTGCAATAACCAAATAAAAAAAATACCAGCTCGAGCTGGTGCCTCTGAGGAGAGACTCAGAACTCCTGGGCTTTTATCCCCTCGCTCTCCTAGCTCCAGGAAAGTCTGGCGTTCTCAGCTCCTGCCCTGAATGTCTTCACCCAGCTGAGCCACAGGTGCCCTTTGTTATCCAAAGGGTGGCAATTCACGGCCTCTTGTCTCAGCCCCCTCCCAGAGCTCACCCTGCAGCTGCACACCGACCCATCCACCTGCACCGAATGGATTCCTCAAGAACCACAATGTATTCTGAAAATGTGACAGAGGTGCTGTCAAGTGTAACGCTCTCAAAGAATCCAAGGCAAGCAGTAGTTGATGCAGGTCAGACAGAGCATTCAGTCGGGCTGGTGGAGGGAACTGGGAGGAATTCCTAGTGCTGTTGAATGCAGAGTCTGAGCACAGCTAAAGTAGAGGCTCTGTTTAGTGGAAATCCCTTTGGATATCTGTGGCAGCTGCTGCCTTGAAGTGCTTCTTGCACTCTTCTTCTCTTGGAAGTTCCCTCCCCACCCTCTCTGTTGGAGCTCAGCTCTGTAGAGCAGCTGCTGAACAGCAGAATTTGTAGCTAAGGACTTTAAGTAAAATCAGAATTTATTTCAGATACCCTCCTGTTCTATGGTGCAAGTCCTGGCAGCTCAGACATGTTTGGGAAGGGATTTCCTCGAACTCACAAAAGGCTGCCCTCAACAGGATTAGCAGAGTCAGCAGCTCCCACATCTGGTTTCAGATCCATGTAGGAGGGTAAAATTGAAAAGATGAGCACAGTCCACCTTCAGTGCATCATTAAAGTTTTAGTCTCAGTTGTGATGGGTTAAGTTCATTGTTATTCTTCATTAAAATATCTAGGAGTAGTTAAATATGGTTTAGAATTGAATTTATAGTTTTGTAGCCCTTTTCTTTCTATTTTGTACATAAGTGCCTTGAATCTTAGATTTTTTTTTTTTTTTTTAATTTGCCCACTAACACTTTTTTTGGGTGTTTGTTTTTGGTTTTTTTTTTATTTTCCAGTTTTTGAAAGGCAAGCCTATATGAAAAAATTACAAATTTCAGTCTTATCTTCATGGAGCCAACTGATCAATACAAATGGGAGCATGAGGTGTCTTAAGGGCAATGATCTCTGATAGGTGCCTTGAGATGAGCTGTGAAAGCTGAATCAGCAACTCCTCCTGCTTCTGCCCTAATTGCATGGAAAGTGCATCAACAAAGAGCATCAGCATCTGCTGGCTTTGGAGATCATTCTCCCAGAGAGAAGGAAGCAGTAAATTTCTACTTATACTTGCAGAAAAAACCCGTAGATAGTTCAAAATGAAAGATACCATCACTTAAGCTCTTGCTCTACCTATGGTTTCAGAAAAGTTAGGAAATCTGCCCACAACATTGCTATTTACATCAAGCAGGGACAAGGGTATTGTGCTGCCCTATTAACCTGATGAAATTATATCAATCAATGCACTGAAATGAAAACAGATATGCAATTAGGTTCTTGTTGTATAGTATGTCCCACAGTTTTAACCATCTGCTGCATTCAAACACGTGTGGCAGAATTTAAAAATGAAATGTACAGTTAGTGATTTTAGGTCATGTTATCCAAAATGTCTGATATTCATGATGCAACAAGATTAGACAGAAATAAGGCAGAAGTTGCTTGTCCCCCATATCATAGGAAAAATTAAGTGTAGCAAACATTAGAAAACTTCCTAGAAACATCTTGTTTTTAACAGCATAAATAGGCATGTGCATGAATTCTCCCCAGCCCTGAGTGAATGTGAGAAAAACAGTGGATATATATTGAGTGTGATACAGGGACAACTAATAGCCATTGAGTACTCATGTCTTAATGCACTTTTTAAGCGTCTGGACCTTTAAAACTGGTGGAAACATATATTTTCCATCTTGATGTTTTATTTTGGAATTGGCAAGAGATGAAAACAGTGAAACAGCTGTGGTTCAAGCTAATGAATATTAATATTCCAATACAATCACTTGTCCATGCACACATTCATGCTTTTGGTTGCACTGCTCTATGCACTGTTCTAAAATATGCTTGAATAAGGCAATGTCTAAAACAGCATATGCAGACAGAATGGGAAGCATCTTTTAAAGCCCAGGCTATGAGATACAGGAGAGAAACAAAGCAAGGAAATCAAAGAGAACCCCTTTATGGGAACCACTGTTGTGCAGGTACTTAACCTGCTCATTACTCACCACACATGGAGGTACTAATGGCACTCCCAGGACAGCAGGGCTGTTCATCACTCACCAGCTCTACTGCCCCACAGCCCTGCTTTCCTGACACAAAGGAATGTAGCATCACCTGAGAAGAACCAGTTCCAGGCCCTGTGCTGGACTTCAAAAATTTGTAGTTAATTTATCTTTCACACCTACCCACCACCATCTAACTACCTCAGATGTAAAGTAATGTATTTCCAGGCAGAAATCTGGATAACTAAAAGGAACCTGATTGCAGATGTTGACTTTGACTTAAAGGAAATAAGTACATAAAAGAAATTAGTGTCAACTGACATGTGTAAATATCAGTTCTGAAAATAAAATACATTTAAAAGTGAATGTTCTATGCACCTAACAGACTTGTAGAAATAGTTTTTCATTGCTGGTCTCAGTCATGCAGTTTCCCACAATCATTTTAAAATTGACCAGATCCCTAAAAAGTCCAGTAATTTAGAAGTAATTCCTATTTATTTTTAAGTCAAATCTCTGTAACTGCCCTGTCCTTCAACTTTAACTAGAGAATCCCAACCAACAAACAAGTTTTACTTACATAAGAAATGTAATTGATTTAGCTATAAGTCAACATTGAATTTGTATGAGGTTTTTATCTTTGCTTGCTTTTATGTAGTCTTCTGTGATAGTCTGTGCTCTGACTGAAGAGGTTACAGGGAAAGCTCTGTGTTTAATGCACTAGCATGAATAAAATTAGAAACATCTGGTGAAAAGACACCTGACTGAACACAGGCAGCAAGCAGTGAAGTCTTGCCTGAGGAAACTGCTCTGTGAAGAGGGGTTCTATCCACACTGTATCCCTATCACATAGCACTGATGGAGCCAAACTGCTTTGCAACATTCATGGCAACATTTTAGGAGCAGGGCTTTGCTGAATCAAAATTATTCTAGTATGGTGAGCCCTCAAACAACTAAATACAGCTGACATTATACTGTTGGGTAAAATTCCCGCTTTGCTGCTTCTTTCATTTACCCCCTGAATACATGGCATGCCAGTGATCGAAGAGGCAATGTTGTATTCTATGCAATTTAAAAGAGGAGGGGAAAATCTGGTCTCTCCACCAATAAGTTCTTGGCATATTTCTCTCTTTTTTTTTTTTTCTCCTGGATTTCTTTTCATGTTACCCATTCCCCCACTAAGTTGCATTTTTCCCAGATATATTTATAAGACTCTCTCAAAAGGTCATTGAACTCCATTAGGCTGCTGTTGTACCTCTTTTACAGTTTATTGATGAAAATATTAAGTAATACTGAAGGCATTTACAGATCATTTGATACCTGCTTTCCTGAGTCTGTATGTCAGATTTTCTTACAGTAAATCAAGAATATCTCCTGGGAAAAAATATTTCTGCCTTGGTAACAACAACATCAATAGTTGGAGGTCTTCATTCAGTATGAATAAGCCACAGCATATGTTCAGTTTGATCGTCACTGCTTTGACCTTATTATGCTGTATCTCATTATCAACTTAAAATGCAGTATCCTTCAGCATATGGTGCACTAGGGCTTGCAGCAGAGAGGGAGAATTCAGAACTATCTCTCCTTTATACAGCAGCACATTTGTAATATCTGAAGGCAGAGCAATGAATCAAATTCTCTTTCAACAGCAATGCAACATGGACCTTTCATCAGTGCACTACAATGGACTTGAATACAGACATTTTCATCTGAAACCAGCTGCAACAGTCATGGAAGGGCTGGGAGTTTGTGTGCAGTGGTGCAGCTGTTGGGAATAGAGGAAGGACATCAGGCAGTGTTACAGGAATAATACATCTCTTGTCTTTATTTAATTTTCTGTCTACAGATGACAATAGGAATAAAGGAAAAAAAAAATTCCCTGAAACAAACAAATACCCCCCAACCACCCGTTCTACTCAGCTCTAAAAATAACACATGCAATGAATAGAGGCATTTATTCATTAACTTCCTTTTCATCTGGTACAATCTCCTCCCTTTGATATTGAAATGTGGATGAATTTATCATCACTAGCATGGTTTTAAAGAACAGAAGAAATAGTAAAAAATATTCTGATGGTTATCCTGTTTTAAATACAAAGATGATCACTAAGGTGCCACTGATGCCTTTTCACCATTTTATGTTTTGACAGAAGACCCTCTAGGTGCAGAAAGGTAACTCATTTCCAAGCTCTATCAGTCCTCGCTTTCTTGTCAAATTTCCACAGAGACAATTCACTGTGGTGCTGGTTTTTATGACATGAATCTCTTCCGCTAGTAACTATACTGAGAGAACAAACTTATTTCACACAGGCCATCAATCAGTCTTTAGAGAGCAAAACCTCACAGTTACTGCTTTGCCAGTCTGGCCTGTAAGTAGTGATTTAAGGAAAAAATGTGTAATAACATTACCAGCTCCGTGGGCCAGCCAAACTTCCATTCAAAACAAACAGAAAATATTTCCTATGAAAAAGCATTGATCAAGGATTCAGCAGAGATAGTTTTCTCGTGTCTGTCAGTTAGCCACACAGTAATTCTTATTTATCTTATCCATTAACAGGAGCAGTCATTCACACATTTCTATCAGCAACAGCACTACAAGATATAAGTAAACTAAGCCTGACATTTTCCAGAGGATACAGGCAACAGAAGGTTGTTTACTACACTTTGGTATCGATAAAGACATATTCCCAATATTCTATTTCAGTCTTATGGGATGCTTAACCATCTGTCAAAGCACACGCTGATGCAACACAAGTGATTTAAAAATAAAAAAAATTAAAAATTCCAGTTTGCAGCATCAGAAGCTTTAACAATGTTTTGGATCACTGCATTTCCATCACACTGTAAATCCTGTGTTTCTATAATGAAGAAGGTCATTGGCAGAACTGAACAATATACAAATCCATGCAAACAGATGGGGTGCAACTGCAGGTCCCAAGGAAGCAGACTTTCATAGGGCATGGTGCTCAGAAAAGACTGGAGAAAGATATTTAACCCATTTTTAAGACAAAGGAGGAAGTTATGGGGAAACATCAATCTGTGGGAAAATTATGCAGCAAGTCTTCCTTAAAGCCACTTCTAATCACAAGAAGAGAAACAAGAAAGGTGACAGTGAAAAGCCAAAGTCTAGCTGGTGTCCAGTTGTGGCAGGACCTCTCAGGGATTGACACTTCAATACCAGGCCCAATATTTCTCAAGTTGTTTTATTAATAACCTGGATGGTGAGCAAGGGAACACCCAGTTTGCAGATGGTAAAGGAATGGGGGAAGCGGCTGATATTTTGAGGATTATTACCTCCTGATTGGCACTTGAGACTTCAGCTGGAATATTTTGTCCAGAGCTGAGCTTGTCAGACAGTGACACAATGCAGTGGGTGCAGCACAGCCAAGATGATCAGGGGCCTAAAGCAGAGAATATGGCTTGTTTAACCTTAAGAATACATGAGCATGGAAGCACTTGCAGCTGGCACTGTCCCAGTGTTTCAGCTTTGAAAGTATGTTTTCATTATTAAACCTGTAGGGTCTTGTCTGGCTATGAGCTATTTTGGCATTCACAGCAGCATTCTGCCCATCAAGAGAAATGTCACATCAAGGAGGAAGAGCAACAATTGCATTCTGAAGGCAAGTACTCACAACAGCAAGAAATGGTCATCCTTATACTAACTGCATCCAGAATATACCTCTTATTGCAGCTAATAATAGAGGCATATCCTCTGAAATGTAAATATGCTCTATCTTATACTGTAATACATTAGTAAAATGCTATTCAGCAAATCAAGCATGTTGCATGTCAGTCTTCACAGTTTCCAATAAAAGTGGACATTATCAGGAACAGACATTATTGCTTTTTAAATAGAATTTTGTATAACATTGTTTAACAGACACAGAATGATGATTATTATAGGTTGGGCAGGCTAAGCTAAATCTCAGTTCTCGCTGCTTCCATGCCGATTTACTTTAAATCTCTTATTGTAAGAGCCCTAACAGGAGCAATACCATGGAGTCAGCAAGTACCCCCTCTGTTATACCCAAAGACATCCCAATGCTGGTACTGAAGCACGAAGATGTTGCAAGTGCACGTGTTTGAGCCCTTTCACAAAGGCACAAATGAAATGGGATCACTCAGAAGGGACCTACTGACTGTGCCCAGCATTCCTGACCCCTTGCTGCCTCAAGGCTCTGCAGAGAGCACAGGTACCCCAGCACTCTCCCACCTCCCTTCATTACCTCCTGTCTGCCCCCAGTTCAAGTGTCTTTCCCATTATGAGGATTCATGATTTCTTTCTAAGAGCACTGCAGACAAAGCTACAGAGGGCAGGGCTATCAATGCACAAGCCTCACAGGAAGCAGTGCATAACTAGAGGTGAGGCTGAAACTGTATAACTAGAAGGGACACAATCCTGTAATACAGAGGATATTTGCCTACTTCCTCTTATTGGGAACAGAAGCCTAACTAGATGACAGACTATTGTATAAAATTAGCTCTTAAGGTATTCTATATTTGAGATTTCTTCTTCAAAATGTATCTGAAAAAAAACTTGGAAACTGTCTAAGCTCTAATTTTAAACTTTATATGATCCCAAATACAGACCACCTCAAAATGTCTTATTACTTAAATTGGGCCACTGCCATAGTAAGCGTTCCTGTAGATAAAATGAAGAACAGGAAAGATATTTCCTATGTTTAGCAGAAGGTTTTACTCACTCAAAAATAGGTCTTTGCTTCTGAATAACCTCAGAAAATAAATATTCATAAAACAAAACACATTAATTCTGTAGGAAAATTGAAATCATCCCTATCTAATATGTGCAGCTGATTTTGGATATTGCAAATCAATTTTCATTAAAACAGGGAGAAAAAAAGATATTTTGGTCTCTCATGATTTTCATCTACACATATCAGTTTCAAATTTGAGAAGTTGCACAGAAAGCTGAATACCATACATAATATTTAACCTACTTTCTGTGGCTCAAACTGTTGTGTCATGATCTGCTCACTGGACACCACACAGTCACATTCATTGTAAATTATGGTGTTTTGGCTATATTTCCATTTCTTTTTTTTTTCTTCTCTTTTTTTTAATTCAAATGATGAACTTGGACAAATGAACAGCCTTTATCTTCTGTTGGAAGAGTAGTTCACTCACACATACAAACTTGAGGACAATGACATGTTTATTCCAATATTTTTGTCCCAACTCTTTCAGAAAAGAATAGTTTGCAGCTCCTATTCAGCCTGCCAGACAATCAAAATAAAAATGGTTCTTATCGACATGGCTTTCTCTGGGTTTGAAAATCCTTCTTTTTTATAAGTGTATTTTTGATTTACACTTTAACTTTTGCTTATATAAGAAAATATGAGGCTGATTTTAAATTTCAAGTACTTTAGCTGCATTATCTTGGCTGATCAATAAGCCTTTAGAAACCTGGATATCTGACCATTCAATCTGTTCTGTTAAGTGCCTCATTGCATAATGCCCAATATTGCTTGGTAACTATAACACTAACAAAGCAGGTCACGTAATTTTACACAAACATCATTTTCTAATCATTCCTCACATCACTGTGAAGTCCTAAGATCAAGCCCAGACTGTTAAATCTGCAAAACTATAACACGAGCACGTGCTACGACACGGCAGTGAGAGAATGAACATCAGACTGCCCCCAGCTCTCTGCCAGGGGCTCCACAAACACCATGCCTGGCCTACCAAGGGATGCAAGGGAGAGAACACTTCGTCCCTTTCAGTGAGAGCACCATCATGGAGGGCTCCCTGCTCCTCTGCACTGTGGAGATCCAGGCACAGGACGGCTGCATCACAGAGCGCAGCAGCTGAGGTGACATCCATTACCTCCTCCCATAACAACAGAACATTTTGCTTTCCACCCCGAGGGTCATAATTCGCAGTTATTGCCACACTGAGATTTCTGCTGCAAGTGTTTGGAAATATAGCTTGCATATAATGGGTTCTGATACCTTAGTGAGGCTCCTCCGGGACTCCCAACAGTACAGCATGCCCTCCAGTAACTCCCAACAGCTTCCCAGAGCTATGGATCCTACAGTGTGCAGGGTTTTATTCTCACCTCTCCTCTCTGTGCCTGAAATCAGTGCAATGGTGCAGGGGGAACTGGCAACTCCAACTAAAGGTAGCTACAGAAAAACAGAATCATTGAGGTTGGAAAAGACCTCCAAGATCATCAACCTTCAACCAAATACCACCATGCCCACTAAACCATATTGTCAATGCCACTTCTACTTGTTTTTTTGAGCTCTTCCAGGGATGCTGAATTCACTTCCCTGGGAAGCCCATTCCAATGCTTAACCACTCTCTCAGGGAAGAAATTTTTCCTAATATCTAAGCTGAACCTCCCCTGGTACAACTTGAGGCCATTTCCTCTTGTCCTGTCAGTCGTTGCCTGAGAGAAAAGACCAACCCCCACCTTGCCACAACTTGTAGAGAGGAACATGTCTCCCCCGAGCCTTCTTTTCTTGGTACTAAACAGCAAGTGTACCCTCAGCTCTATGCTGCAAGTGAGGGCAGCTTTACTGTGGCTTGGGGCTTCCTCACCCTTAGGGAAGACTGTCAAACAGAGCTGGTCTCCTGCCACGGTGCAGTCCCCTCCCTGGTCACTGCTGCCCTCAGCTACACCCTGCACAAGAGCAAGACTGACACTTCTCTTGACTGACAGTGCACCTTCAGACTGGGTCTTACCATTTAGCTGTTTTCTGAACACAGTGCTAAATGCCATCATTACCTCCTGAATTCAAGGGAACTGAAGGGGAAATCCTCTCCATCTTCTAGAGATCACATCAGCACTACAGGAGACAGGAGAGAGAATGATGAGGAGAGAATACCCCCATGAATTTGATTTCTATTCTATCTCCAAGATAACAGCCAGTGCTGTACGAGTTGCAGGGGAGCACAGCAGGGAAGGAAACAAGCATACCCTGAAATTCAACTGAAAGACACTGGCACAACAAAGATTGTATTTTATTGACACTGGTGTTCTGTCCTGATTTCATTTTACTTTGGGAAGCTGCTCTTGCATATTGGAAAGTGAATATAGTGTGAACGTTTGCTTTCTTGCCCTTCCAGTATACAAAGGTTTCTTGCATCGCTTCTTTTTTGGAAAACATTTTAAAGCAGGAGTGCTATAGCACTGTCTCTTCCCAGGAGGCACAGTTGTCCTTTGTTAGAATACGTGCTGGGTACTTTTTTCAAGGGTAGTGAATGGAATGTAACCTTAAACATCTGCTAATGGCTGGAAACCTACTGTGCCTCTGAATTAGATTCCTATGACAGACGAGATGTGCCTGAAAGAGGCTGCTAAAATAGTCCAGCTATTATGTTTTTAATTTACAGAGGTAGCATACACAGTTCTTCAGAGATATTCTGGTAATTTGTTCCTGGAAAGAGGTGAGACAGGCACAGAGAGGATGAAGGCACAGGGAAAGGGGTGCTCATGACTATTTCAGTATCTGCTTTCACTGTCACACCCTAGCAGGATCTACAACAAGGACCTGCCCTTGCAACAAGGCATCAGCTAAAAGGTAATTCAGTCCTTGGCTCTTGGACACATCTATCTCCTTTAGCGGGCTCAGAATACTAAATTTCTCTGTTCAGTCTTCAAGGTTACTCCCAATATTCAAATCCATTTTGTCAGTAAAGTAGAAAAAAATAAAGCAATTTTCTCCAACAGTTGCTGGGCTTTCTAGGAGCCCCCCAGTCTGCTGTGGTTCATAGTGCAGGCAGAAGATTGTTTTGCTTTGAAAATTTTTATCTCATTTATATTTTTATCCTGCAAGGATTTTATACTATGGAATTTTCACCAAAAAACCCACCATAAAACCCTCAGAAAACCTGAATTCTAAACAAAATACAGCCCTAAACCATGCACATTGTACAGCGCATTTTTGAGGAAGGCAGTAGAATTTGTTGACTGGGTTTTTAAAAAAACAAATAAACAAACACCACAACAAACCACAAAAAACAACCTCCCTCCCTACCCTTCCACAAGCAAATGAGTTCCTAAAGCTTGGTACCAATACCCTCATCAACTTCAGTCATAAATAAAAACTGAGTGAGGGACAGACACAACCCTAAAAAAAAATTCTCCACAAATAATTTCAAAAATTTTTGCATAGGAGATCACTAGATGCCCTACATTTGGATACTATGGATATAAGACTGATTTTCTAGGAATTTCCAATCTTTAATTTAGAGAAACACTCAAGAGTCATGCACTCCTTCAAGTCTTCTTGTTTTTTCAGCCTTATCCCCCCCAGGCTCAATCCTCTCTGGTAGGGACTCGCTTGTGCCAAGGTATAGCAATCAGATCTTCTGCAAATACAAAGTGATTAATCCTGTGCTCATTTTCATTCCCAGCTCCCCAGTTTGTACCAGCAGAAGTGTGTCTGCAATTTCCACAAGTTCCATTAATTTGGATTTCTATAATAAGCAGAAGATAAGGCATATAAATTAAGTATTTGAAACTATCGGTTCCAAAGTTTGATTTTTTTCAGCTGAAGTAAGCATTTCCATGCACAGCTGTTTGGCCTCCAAACATCTTAATTAAAACCTTTTGGGAGGATAATAACATTTGCCATTCAATCAAACACTGGAGAATTTTACAGCTGATACCAAATGTTATATGAGAAACTCGGAGTTGAGTTTCAAAGCATCACTGGCAGTAATGACAATTAGAGACAGAGTTGATCTAAAACTCTCAAGTAATAAGTTTCTCTCACACTCATTACTGAGGATGAAATATTTTTATACACCAGTGTGGGACTTTTTCTAATGTCAGTATGAAAGCTAATTCATGTGCAGTGTAGATGAAATTTAGTGAGACCTGGGTATTAAGCTCTGCATAAGCCAGACTATGCACCTGCTATATAAAACATTTTTTTAAATTGCATTCTGAAATTAATCAAACCCCACTACTTTCAAAACAAACCTAAACCAACCAAAAAAACCCCAACAAAATCCCTCTAACACCTCCCCAAAAAACCACCAACCCTAAAACCCCCGCAAACCACCACCAATCCTTCCCAAAAAACCACCAGGAAACCATCAGTGAGAGGGTAGTTTAACATAGAGAGTACAAGATCTCTAACATATCCAGAATAATGCTACAATTTAAGGATAGAATTCTCCATTAGTGTGCCTACTTTACAATACATCCTGAAAAAATGAAACAATCTTTTAATTATTATAAAAATTTTATAACACTCGTCAAAGCTTTTTAAAACTGGAACATCATAAAGCTCAAGAGTTGAACCAGTGAAATTAAAACTCATTTTCAATATGTTCTTCAAGAGCCTGAAGGCTCTGGAATATTTGTTTTAGGGTCTCACCATCTTCACCCAGCCCCTATTAGAGGGGGAAAGAAAGGATAATCTAGCAGGGCAGACCCACTCTAAGGCAAAATAACCTTCTGCTGTGGACAGAAAGATGATTGAATTTCCTGTTTGTTGCCTTCTCCTATATCAAGGCAAAGCTAAAAGGAACATTACAGAGATTTATGGATTCTTTCAAATACCTCTGCACCAGGCTGGTGCTGCAGAAGTCTCCTAACACCTGGGCTAGTGTCTCAACAGTAACCCCACCTGCTAGGGGGTTTACCTGTTTGTTTTGGGGGATTTTATTTGGAGATTTTTGGTCATTTCCATATTTAACTATATATTCTGTATTATTATGCTTAGCTCTTTCACACTCCATTTTATTTCTAGTGGTAGGTACTTAGTCATCTAACACAAAAGAGAAATTATCTTTCAATGTGAAGGAGAAAGACTATTTTATTTTTGGTTGGTTGGCTTTTTTTTGTTGTTGTTAATGATTGCAGAGGATTTAAAACCTAGATTAAATTGCTATCTAGTGCAACAGAAAAACAGTTGATGTAAAACTACATCCATTAATTATTTCTGTGAATAAACGAATGACTCAATACTTCAAAGTCCTGCATGTAACTTTCCTGCAGCCCTCTTCTCATTGGCGAGAACCAAGGAGAAATAAACTGTTGCTGCTTTGGAAAATGAGATCACAGGGAAATTCATTAGATGGACAGAAATCCTCAAGCCCTGGATACTGCAATTAGATGGAGGATATTGGAGGACTGTGCCTCTGGAGAATCCTGTTACTTTGAAATAGAGTTTCAATTGACTGCCACAGGACACCAGAATAGCGTGGAGGGTCTGCCTCCATCAGAAGAACTGATGAACAGAACATGTTTGAATCACTATAATTTGTGAAATTTTGTATCCAGTTTAAGCCAAGTAAAAAGGATGTCTTTGAATTTCTGCCATAAAGAAGTGTTGGGAAATTTTTAATGAAGAGGAAAAATGAAGATGCACCCTAATTCCCTGCTCTGCTGTAAGAAGGTTTTTTCACCTTTTGCATACTAATTTTTTGCCTTTCTAAATTAAATTGTCCTTTTCTAGAAGAAAAGCAAAACAAGCCGACAGCCAGCCCTTTATACTTTTCCTGCTCTCTATATAACATACACTTTGAATATCATGACCTTGGAAAGCCCGGGGGAGGGCCTGTTCCTTCCCAGAGTGAAGTTACTCAGTCTTACATCCTGCCAAGGGCTATGAGTCCAAGGATCACAAGAGAATTTCCACACAGTGTAGATATTGAAATCTGTCATTTGAATTGCAGCTTTGAATCATAGAGTATCTCAAGTTGGAAGGGACACACAAGGATCATCAACTCCAAGTCTCTGGTCCCTGCAGGACTACCTAAGAGCTAAACTACCAAACCCACTTCACTGGAGAACATGTTCCAGTGATCAACAACTCTCTGGGTGAAGAACTTTTTCCTAATATAGAATCTGAACCTCTCCTGACAAAACCTCATTCCATTTTCTTGTGTCCTATCACTGGTCACCACAGGAATAGGATGAGGTCCATGTAGTGGAAATAATTAAGTCATTTTTTAATTTTTTTTTTCATGATCTCCTCTTTGCCCATGGTGTAGCCACAGAACTTATTTCAATGTTAAGGAGAGCCTCTGAGTTTCCCAAGGGTGAAAATCTCCCTTCCCTTTTTTAATTTCACACATTGCAAAGATAAAGGGTGATGTTACTTGCACATTTTAAGGATGCAAGACTGAGGCAAGGAGTGTTAAGTGTTTATTGGCTTTGAAATAAATAGCTTGAGCTGCACAAGATATCTTTGCCAGAAAAAAATGAGAAAGATGGGCTTTTTATTCTGTCTTTTAGGCAAATGCAGATAGGGCCAGGGTCATCTGGTGAGCAAAAGCTTTGGTGTCTGTCAGCAGCCCTGGTGCAGCAGTGTGCCTGTGCTAAGAGGTGTCTTCTTCAAGGGAGATGCTGCAGCAGGCACAGCACAGCGTTAATATGTTCTGAAAATGAGAGTTACAGAGAGCCTGCATAAGGGACTGGTCATAACAAGGCCATCCTAGCACAAAAAGGAAACCTGCAGAGGAAAGAAAAAGAAAAATCTTGATATAATTTTATTACCTTAATCATAGGACTGTCTTTTTTTCCTTCTGCAATTCCTACTCCATGCACAATCTATCTTCTACTTTCTGCCAGTGAGATGGCAGAAGTTAATACGAAAAAAAACCCACCCTAAAACCCAAGGCCTCACAGCAATACATAAACTAAGCAAGAAAAAACACTAAGAGAGCAAAAATCTTGCAGGGTTTTTCTTTTTTTTAACAAAGATTAGTTACCTGAAAAATGCAATTAATCTTTCCCTAATTGTTTTGTTTTGACATTCATCGCAGCTCTTTTTTAACTGAAACCCAGCATGTGTATGTCCTCTATGGAACAACAGGTTGCTTTGCAGGCATCTTCTTCTTAGAAAAATGATGCCATCTACATAAAAAGGCAAGGATTTTGCACTCTTCCATTTCCCAGACTATTGGAAGGAAACCACAAACACATTAATTGCTGGCTAAGAGAATAAAGTATTATTTTAATCTAAAAGGGAATTATTCTGAATTTTCACAAATCAGCTTCATAAAGAGGTTTAAATTAAAGTAAAAAGGAGCCTTCAAACAGCCTTTTGTTGAGAAAGATTGCTGTTGGATTTGAAGAGATTAAATTCATATTACTATAGGTCCACATGCTAATTATGAAGTTCAGATTAATTATAAAATCCCAAAACAAACAGGCTTCTTTATTTCGAAGCCTTGTCCCCTAAACTGTCTGATTCGGGTTTTATAAATAAGCTCACCTTGCTGATTCTAGGAAATGAAAAGAGTTTTGTCTGCTGCACTGGAAGAAACTAAGGGATCAGTCAGTACTTGTGACTGGCAATATCACAGAAACCAGGCCTGAAGGGAGCAAAGAGAAAAGCAGGAAAAGGAGATCTTGGTCCTTCAGAATCTCATGCATCAAGCAAGAAGGATCCCCTGCTGCTCAGGCAAAACACAAACCTGCAGAAGGAAGGCTCCCCTTGAAATCTGGCCTAGGGTACCTTACTACTGCTTCTGAACTAAAGAGTACCTGTGACTAAAAGTTAATTTCTCCACAGAGGCTAATTTTCCCATTAAAATAATGCTGAAGATAGAGTATATATAAAATAAATGCTATTAAATACATACATAAAATTAAGACATGCTGAATTACAGTAAAGCAATTAAATTCCATACTTCTGGTCACAGGCTTTGAAGACTTGCTTTATACTAGTTAATACAGAGACTTTCTGGAAGTCTTATTCATTTAAGACAAACAAGAAACTTCCCTAAATCACAAGACAGAGGTAAAACACACTTTTGTCCTTCAAAAGATAACTAGAAGAAGCTGGGCAGCATATTGGGTCACTACAGTACAGTAGATGAATATATAGTACTTTCAGTGCTCAAGGGAATAACCAAGGCAGGAGACCTTGAGAGCAGAATATTTCCATCTAATTTAGATTCCAGAGCAAAGAGTTAAAGCCACTCATCAGCCATAAGGTGAGCTTCTGTCTCTTCAGAAGAATGCAACCCTCTCCTCAACTATTCTGCAGTGACAGGTCATACACAATCTCATGTTTTTTTTCCCAAGATTATGATGTACTTAACTACAAGCTGTTATACTTTCCCCCCTCTCCTCCATCCATCATAGACATTAATTTTAATTACCTCTTTGAGAATTAATTTTTTGAGCCCCTGCTTAGTTATGTTCTACAATAAAAGAATACAAACAGCAATTTCCCTCTGTGATAATACATTTCAGAAGTTGGTAATGAAAGCAGTCAGGTAGACCTTGTGCAGTTCAGTCTCTTCTTGAAATAGAAGTTTTCTTCTTTATTTTTCCCTGATTTCTGCCACTGGACATATGCACAAAGCTGTAGGGGTTTTTCTTTCCCCATCTAAACTCCTGATAAAATAATGAGTTTTAAAAAAAATTTTCAATAAAAGAGGCATTACAAAAGTCTGGGGGTGCTTTGGAACTTTCTGTCACTGGGCATTACTGTGGTTCCAGTTTTATTTTGTCTTCCAGAAACTGGTGTGTTCCCTCTTCCAGTCAGGGATACCCATTATACATTGGCTTTGTCCTGCAAGCCCAAACTCCTAGTGGAAGGGTCAGTCTAATCAAGTAATCCAGAGCTGAAAAGGAGGATAGAAATATTCCATAACTTACTTATATAATTCCTGAATCCTACAATGGAGTACTCCATGGGTGAGATTCAGAGTGTCAGCAGGTCTATTTTACAGAGGAAACAAAATAACCAGGAAAATCTCATCTTGTTTAATAAGTAATTTCATTTTAAGGTACATCTATTCCTTCCTTAAAATTCCTTCTTAGGGTATCAGCAAAATTTGGTGCTGCCAATAGGGGCTGCAATCCAATAAAATTACTGGTCTTATTCCCAAACCAGCCACAACAGCTAAAGGTCTGAGCACAGTGATCTGTGCAAGGGTGGGAGGAACAAACCCAAACATTCACGTGGTATTTTAAAGAGGAACTAGAATATAAAAACAAAGGATTTAAGCAAGAAATAAATTGGAATATAGAATATAAATAATATTCCACTGTACTGAACAAGTGAGCCCACTAGAGGTTGTGGTTTTGCTGCATTGAAGCAGGGCACCACACCTAACAGTGGTAATTTTGTACTGCTGTGTGAAGAAACTGTTGATAGTCAGAACTGTCCTTCTAAATTTATTTAGCCACTGAAATACTGTGACTTTTTCAGTTTATGAATATTTTTTAAAATACCTGCTAGAGCAAGAAAGACAAATATATTAGTAGCAAAACCCAGCATTACATTTGGTATTTGGACTCTCTCATGGACCCCTTTTATGAAACATGCACACCATCCTCTGCCTCTAATCACACATCAGGGTGACAAAAACCCAAAGCACCAGGAACATGCTTGAAAGATTGTTATTTCTCCAAATAAAAGTAGTGTGAATATATACAGCTGTCTTCACGCAGCCTACAGTCCTTTTATGGACCACAAACTTGACTTGTACTAATGTGTACTTCAAGATGGAGCAGTAAATGCAATTAGTAACTAACAGATTCCTGTGAATTCTAGGAATTCAGTATTAGTCAGGAAAACCCTGAATAGATTTAGCACTCGTTAACCTGATGTAACAAATGGAGTCAAACGCAGGGAAAACATTTCATGAGCTGCAGTTCAGCTTCAGAGGGTGTCATGCCCAGCTGAGCAGCTTGCCCACCTCCTCCTCTCCAAGGCCACAGCTCCCCTTTGGAGCACTTCTGAGGGGAAACCATTTCCCAGACTAAGCCTACAAATTGCTTTCAAGCTGTCTGTTCTCCCTCTGGAGTCATTAATTGCTAATTAATACTTGGTCCATTTATTATTTTGTCTGTTCTTCCCCCAAATAATCTGTTTCTTCCAAAAGGCTCTGTCTAGCACAGGATGGCAAACTCAGCCATGCTCCTCTTCAGGACACACAGCCTCAATGGCTGTAGATGGTCTCAATGTCAGTAGATGTGCTTTAAGAACAAATATTATAGAACTGAAGGAATTTTGGGTCTGCACACAGAAAACATGCAGCTCAGTGTAAGGAACAGCCAGCCTCTTTCCAACATTGCTGCTCCAAATTTCAGATGCATCAGCTTGCAGATGGAACCCACAGAGACATCTTTTAAATAGTTTAATATAGAAAAGAGGGAAAATACTATCAGTATTCCTTTACAAGTGTGAAAAATAAAATTTTAAATTGAGCTGTTGACAGGATTTTTTTTCTCTGATGTCACAGCAGGAGATTAGTTGAAATGCTGATGCTGAAAAAAGCCTCTGAAATATGAATAGGGGAAATCCTCCCAGCCCTAAGGTAATGTCATGGGTTAACCCCCGTAGGCAGCTCAGCCCCACACAGCCACTCCCTCACTCCCTGCAGTGGGATGGAGAAGAGAACAAGAAGGGTAAAGTGAGAAAAATCACGGGCTGAGATAAAGTCAGTTTAACAAGTAAAGCAAAAGCCTTGTGCATAAGCAAGGAAAACCAAGGCATTCATTCCCCACTTCCCATGAGGGTGCAGGTGCTCAGCCATCCCCAGGAAATCTGGGCTCCATCCTGCATAATGGTGACTTAGGAAACACCAAACACCATCACTCCAAGTGTCTCCTCCTTCAGACCTTACTGCCCAGGGTTTTTTTATTGTTAAATATGATACCATATGGTCTGGGATATCTCTTGGGTCACTTGGGGTCAGCTGCCCTGGCTGTATCCCTTCCCAACTCCTTGTACACCCCCAGCCTCCTCCCCAGTGTGTGGGGAGAGGAGCAGAAAAGGCCTTGGCTCCGGGTAAGCACTGCTCAGATATAACAGAAACATCCCTTTACTATTAAAGTGATTTTCAGCACAAATCCAAAACATATCTCCATACCAGCATTTCTAGCCTGAACTGCTTCAGCAGCAGATGTTGAAGGAAATGAGAAGTACTGGTGTCTGTTACCAGACAGACACCCTTTATATCACCCTTACTTTGTCACTTCTCCTCCTTTCTGTACCCTGCCTCTTCCTCAACTGGGCAGGTTGAAGAGTAAAATGGTATTTCTTAAAGGCAGAACAGAAAGCTTTTGTCTGGTCTATTATGCTGTACTGTACTTTAATTCAGGATTTTGAGGCAATGCATGACTGAGAAAGCAGTGTGGGAAAGGCTTTGGAGCCAATGGCACTGGAGTTGTACTGACAGGGTTGCCAGCAAGGATATATTTGAATTGATGGCTTCACTCTGGGTGCCCTTAGAAGTTAACTAATATTTATTTGAGGGGAGCAAATGAGATACAGCTGTACACAATGCTGACATGCTAGGAAAGCAAATTATTGGGCAATCCAGTTATTAAACTCACTAATCATGTTCAACTGAACCACTTCCACAATGAGTTTGGAAAGTGCTCCCTAGTCTATCACATTGTTAGACTGGTTCAAACTACTTCAATTATTTCCAGAAAGATTTCATATTCTGAATAAATATTTTCTTAGTGATTTCTAGATCTTACAGCAGAAATTCCTTCATAGCTTGAACTCTGCAACTCGGCACAGGCTGTTCTCTTCAAATAGCTATTGGAGACCTAGACAAGAATCACCAACAGAAGCAGATGTCAGCTTGCAGCTATTAGCAACAAGGGCAGTTTTCAGATGAACATATGTTTGCATATTAAAGATGTTACAGCACACTTTTTATTGGCAGTAAGATTCTGCTTTCGCAAATACCCCTGACAGAAGAAACATCTCCTGACCCAGTAAGAATCCCATGAACAATATTCCATATGCCAGTAGAATGACATCCAAATTGAAGGAAAATTTACATATTTCCATTAATGCAAAATTGGCTACAACCAAAGGTTAATGAAATAACACAATCACTTCATTTTGCAGCTTCTTCTTAGAGTCAACAAGGTTTTATTTCAGAAGAAATAGAGAAAGAAGCCTACATGTTCCTCTCTGTACCTTTCACTGTAAATTTTAGTTTGGAAAGACTGAACAATACTTACATTGATGAGGTTCTATTAGACACTGTTAGAGAGAACTTGAAGCATCAGTAACAAAGTTTATGTCCTTTCTTACTTCCTATCCTCTTTTTTAAAGCAGAATAACAGGGAAAAAAATGTCGGTTGAAGACCTAGTTCATTTAGGTGAGCCTATGCTGAACATTAAGGAGTAATCTGAATAGCTCCAGCAGAAAACTTCATCATTGATGTGACAGCCATGGCCAGAGCCTGAACCAGGATCATATCATGCTATGACCTCTACCATCATAAAGTGAGATAAAGGTGTCTTTGGCCAGAGTGTTTATTGGCTAAATTTGGACTATAATATGGAACACCTTTGGGTATTTTAAAAAAGGAAACAGTCTAACTGGTTGGACTTTTCTGTTTTACCTGGTAATACCAGGAGCCTGATATTACCCCTAATAACTTCACGCTCTGTAAAGAATGGGTGAGCCTTCCCTTCACAGCACTTAATTCAAGCAGGTGAGCCAGCTTTGCTGTCCTTTTTCTGAGGACAGGCTGATGTTTACAGGGACAGCAGCATGTCATGTCATCCTGCTGGCCTTGTTTTCGAACAGAAAGTGTCTAGGTGCTGTTCAAGTGCGCTCATGTGATCCAAGATAGTCACAGTTCCCCTGAGTGCTTCAGCAAGAGGCCAAACGTGCTGTGCAGCACATCCCCTCACCTCCAGGAGGAGTGTAAGGATCCCCGTGGCAGTCACTCAAATGATTGAGCACATTTGGATAAAGTGATGCTGCCCCATTCCCAGGCAATGGCACGGCTTGTGCAGCTGACAGTCTGTGCCTGCTTTGTGGACACAGCAGACAAATGATGGATGAGGACAGCAGGCAGATAGGCATCATGCATGGGCAAGAACAATTTGAATCCAGTATAAACATCATGGAGTTCAAGAGAATCATGCTTGTCTGGAAGATCCATCAAATTAAGAAAGGGTTATAGTCTGAAAATTGCATCTTTGTCTCGGAAGGAAAAAAAGCAGGAAAAAAGCCAAGCAACATTTCTCAAGAAGAGTCAAAGTCCGCAGAATGTTATTTTCTGATGATCTGATTACATATCAGATGAAACTTGTAGTTTGGGAAAAATCATCAATGACACCCTATGCCTATATCAGAACTGAACCTATCAAATTACTATTGTACTATATTATTTCAATTTTGGAATGATTGTCCCACAGGACCCAAGATCACAGAGGAAATATATACAATGCACAGTCAGGACTCAGCAGATTCAAGCAGCACCCACTGTCATTGTTAGTGCCCACTAATTACACAGATAAAACAAATTGTTCTTTGACGTATTTCTCTTTTTTCTAACCTAAAATTTAAAAAGTTAAATGGTAAATAGCAATACCTACATCACAAAACAAAACCCAAAGAGTATTACTTTCCATTAGGACTACTTAATTTTTGAATCTTTTCTCTTCTGCTAATAAAAGAAGATACTACAGCTCACTACATCCAGTGCTAAACACAATAATTTTAAGGTCTATTAAAGTCAGAATTATTTTTATTTTCAGTCTTATAAGTCTTAAAAAAACAAACAAACAAAAAAAAAAACACCCCAGCTTTTTATTTCAATGGTACCAGGACTTTACAAGGCTATATACTGCACCTCTTGCTAGTAACTGATCTCCTTCAGTGCTTACAGAAGTCTGATGTGGTCAAGGAAATACTGAGACTGATTAAAAGCAACCTGCTGAAAATGAGCCACTCACAGATGTCGCTTGCAAATCAGGTTTGACTTAGATTTGTATGCCAAAATAGAAATTTCTGGCAAGACCCCTGTGAAATATTTCTATTATCATCCACTTGAAACTTTAGATAGTTACACTTAATACTTTTATATAAAAACAGAGACTGAACAAAGTTATAATCCAATGAGTGCACATACTAGAAGCATTTAACTATTCTCCTACTTTGCTCAATCTACAGACTGATAAAAAAAAATTTAAAAGTAGCTTGAACAAAAGAGTAAATCCCAAAAAAGCTAATCTGAGAAAGGGCAATTTTTTTTCCAATTCTGGTCAAGATTGAAAAGTACACCCATTTTTGACATGTTATTAAAGGCAGTACTGTACTTCAGGAAAATAGAGATTACAAAGAGGACTGTTGCACCCTGGGGAACTGACACTGTTTAATGATTGGGAGACTTTTCAGTTGTATTGCATTTAACCCATCTCATTGTACTAACCTGTACTGTATCCTCTTGTAGATGTACATCTTCACCTTGATTGTTTTTAAGATTGGCATTCCTATACCTCAAACTTCACAAACCATTTTTAGAAACTTCCTCCTCAGAAAACTCTTAGGATTTTCAAGTTTAAACAAATAAAGCATAAAACCTTTTTTCATTATCCACCAAAATACAGTTAAACAGTTTTTGTGATTTGTGACAGGTGCCTTTTTATTTTTATTTGGGTTCTAGTGCTCTGAAGAAGCAGACTTGCATCAAGAGGTAAGAATCATACTGACAGATGAATATACATTAACAGCCCAGCTTATTTAACTAATTTTCACTAATGGAGCTGCAGCCAGTAAGGCAAGGGTGTGACACACGTTTCTCATGTCAGCAGTTCACCAGCAGACTGACCACCCTAAAGAACCTGTAACCCTCCTTCTGTGTAAGCCTCTGCATCCTCATCTGTCCTGGCCCCAAAAGCTCAACAGCTCAAAGTCTGCTCCAGAACAGCAGTTGTGTAACTTCAGAGCAGATCAGCTGAGGGAAATTCTGAGAAAGAGCAATAAAAAGCCTCATCTGGGGCCCCCCACAGCACAAACCTCTCTCTAACACCTCAGGAGCTGCCCTTCTCCTCTGTCATGACGTAAATATGCTTAAGTGTAGGCAGCTACCTCTCTCTCTCTTTAGCTTCTTGACCTGAATTCAGACAGACATTACCAGCATTTTTGGGTCTGGCAGCTGCATCCCTGTTCACTGATGGCACTGCTGCCACCCTTGGCTCCCTTTGCATAGACTCTTTTGCTGCTCCTTGACACCTTGTCCATGAAGGAAACATAAATGATTCCTCACTTCCCTTCCCAACAAGAATCCTCATTTCATTAGCAAGAGTTCATTAAAAACTGAAGGAAAATCTACTCCTTTCTTCTTGCTCAAAACATCCCTCAATGTTCTACTGACAACCCCCAAAACAGGGCAATTGTTGGATTAATATTTTCAAACTGAACTTGGAAGCGCAGAAAACGATGATCACAGAATAAATACATTTGATGTGATGGCAAATTATCCCAGACTTCATCTCTGAGGCTGGAGATTGCCAGGTTGCACAGCCTCCAGAAGGAGGGACCTCTCTCCACTGCTGTGCCATACAGGGCTGGCAGCAGCTTCACCCATTTCAGTGGTGAGTCTTGTCAGACTCTTCTGAGCAGAGATGCACCAATAGGACAGGGGGAAAAGGTTACCAGAGTTTTCAAGTGAAGGAACATCTCTTAATTCCAAGAAAAAGATATTTTTGTAAAATTACCTCTAAATGTACTTGAGGTAATATTCTGGTCCTCATTAAAAACAGCCACAGATTTCTGTCAGCTTGGATAGACAGAGAACTTCAGCCACAGTAAAATCTATTACAATTCCTTCAGAACAGATGCTTTAGTAGAAGTAATTTTTAAAACTATATCATGAGGTCTACTCTCAGTTACATATATCATCTTCCTGACATTATTGCTCTGAGCAGAGCTCCTCAAATATAAATTGAGAACATTTTTAAAATGTGATTCTTTGTTAAGGAGTAGCAAAGTATTAAAGCAAATTTGAGTGTTATAAAAGTTGTTTGAACCTCAATATATTTTGCAGAACATTTTCACTCATAATTCAGCATTCAAATCTTGTTTTCCATATTGATGAACGAAATTGGTGAAGTTTTTTTTTTAATTTATCATAGCTGCAGGTGTCTGAGGTAGCTCAGTGTTGTGATACTCACATTTGCTGAGCACAGCATGGAACAGCTAATGAAGACACAGAGACAATTTGCCCTGTGTGCTGAACAGCTCCACTACATATATATGCTGATTTTAAAATAGGATATGATCCCCATAGAATTTTTAGGGAGCTCTGCATATTCCTGATTTTTGCTGACAAGGTATATATATCCATCTGCTCTCAGGCTCTGGCTCCTTAGCAGGGGTTCTTAAAGGCCATGGTTCACTTTCTAACATTAAATTGTCTCACACATCAGAATTAAGAGTTTTTCAGGTGACAGCCTGTGGATAAATGAAAAATCTGCACTGGATGCTCCTCGGATTTCAAAAGGTGGATGATAGGGAGGTAAAGACTCTGGATCATCCCAGTCAGGGTCACTGTATTTAGGAACATATCCAAGTCTCAAAATGGTGAATAGGATTGTCTTTACACCCAAGTGTTGGCCTGGGATTACAGGAGTACACCATATTTCTTTTAAAAGAATGAAAATTACTGAACTGCATACAATTTTGATGAAATCTGAACTTCATTAAACTGCTGCTTATGAAGTCAATTGGACCTTCTGTGTAGATAAAAACTCTAAAAGCAGTGAGTATGATCACAATGTTGGAGAGAAGAGTACATTAGAGTAGTTTTGGGTTTGTTTGGGTTTTAAGTAGTCCATTCTCCAAAAGTGTTGGACAGTGGTGTTCCACTCAATCAGAAAAAACAGTAGAAGATTACCAAGTGCACAGCCTGTTTTGTCAGGAATATTTCAAAAGCAAATTACTCAATATCAGTCACTCCAAATCAATCTAGAACCGAGACCTTCTAAAAAATTCTAACCATGAGTAATTTAATAATTGTATGACATTTTTCAGCAGCTTAGTTACCCAGGTGAAAATATCCAAACCATGTAATCAAAGGCAAGTTATAGAATGTGTTCCCATGTGCCTTTTGAGCATAAGACTATTAGAATAAACGACAGGAAAATGTTTGCCTCATTTATCACTGAGAGCATTCTGTTGCTACAATAAATCTGAAACCATTTAGAAGATTATGTGAGACAAAGTCCTGTAAAACTTGGTGCAATAAAATAAAATAATCGAAAAGTCATACATGAGAATGCTTTACTTTGAAAAATCAGTCTCCTGAGACCTTATTAAGGCTAGAAAAGCCAGGTACCTGCATGAAGTCAGTAAGCACATCCTGTTATATTTTATCACAATCACACTGGTAAGAGTTACTGCTGAAAATTTATACAAAAGCAAAATCAAGAGATATGGGTCTTTAGGGGCCAAGGGGTAAATAGAAATGTAATTAGTTTGGAAGACTGTCACAGTATTTTGTTCTTTTACTTGATGGAAAGTTTCCGAGGAAAAAATGTTCCTAGGATTTCTCCCTCATTTATGTTCCTAAATAATAAAAGACAATAGGTTTTTAATGGTATTTTAAAAAATAATATTTCAGCTCGCTTGGAAATTTATTATGTTTCCAGCTGGTGTCTTTATCATTTGCCCATTCATCATAAATAAAACAATATACTAAAAACTTGACTATGTAATTAAACAATTGCTAACAATAGACAGCCTCAAACAGTGGAAGTGTGGCTGGCAGCACATCTTAGACACATTACATTTGTGCAGCATTTTAAGATTTATTTTCTTTTTGCCTTGATATTCACCTGGGATTTGGTAATGAAAGGTCTAAGGGTACTCAGATTCTCAAAGAAAGCTGTGGAAGCAGAATAGGAGTGGATGAGGCTCATTGAACATGAAAGAATATTCATGGTACAATTTGTGTACTCTAGAGCCAGGGCTGATTCTCTCTTCTAAAGCATTCAGAGCTCTGCCTGGTTTGAGAAATGCCAGCCAACATGCTTGAACTTCAAAGAACTCTCATTTTTGCTCTATATCAGGACCTTAGACCTTGTGGCTACATTGGGTCTAATCTAAGACTTGCTGTGTCTCAGGTCAAAGACGGTCTCTATAAACAGCATTAAGTTCTGAAGTCCCTCCAACCCTCAACATTTCTTTTTCCCCCCATAGAAAAGTATTTATGCACTGAATAGAACAAAAAACCAAAAAAACCACAAGCTCCTGAAAGTAAACATCACACTTCTCTCAGCTGTGTACATCCCAGCACAAGCAGCTGTCACATTTTCTTTTGTAAGTGTAACTGCATCTCTAATTGTTTAAATATTTTTGGAAATCTGCTCTTAATTACTATTCCCATTTTGTTTTCCAAAGATATTTCTTCTCAACTTTTCTATCTCTTGCCTCAAATTAAAGTTTCTCAGGAGAAAAAAAAAAAAAAACAAACACTGTAGTGCATCCTGAAGGACTTCTTTTGGGTACCAAATAAAAAGAGAATAAGAAATAAGCAAGTAACTTCCTTCCAGATCACAGCTAAGTTTATTAAAATTAACAGTTGGACCCTAGAACTGTGCATGTCTCCCTTGTTGTACAGTTCCCTCTGCATACCTGACTTCAGAGCTGACATTTCAGAGGAGGCACTGATGTTCATCTTTGCCTGTGGTTACTGTTGGGTCAATTGTCCCATCTGTAAGTCAGTAGAACAAACTATTCAGTGTGAAGCGAGATAAACAACACATTTTGGGGCTGTTAAAATAGTTGTTTGCCTCTATCATGTGTTACCAACTTACCTGAAGCAATGGTAACCAAAGAAAGACTGAACTGCCAGAACTATTTTGCTCACAAATGCTCAACCATGCTTGATGTTTTTCTAAGCAAAAGCAAAACTACATGGGAGTGGGAACTCCTGCCAGAATATACTGCATTGAGTCTATTGAAATGAGATATCAGGGGGTTTTTATTAACAAAATTAGTCTTATCTCAAAGATTCACCTTCAGGAAAGAAAGGAGTCTTTTTAGTTCTAATTCTCAGTCAGTGGCTGTCACTCTCTTACTTTTATTGTGATGAGAAGACATTCAGTTTATTCTTCCACTCTTTTGTCTCACTCCTTGCAAAATGCTGACAAGTTGTGTGGGAAGCAGCAGCAAGACAAGGAGGGGAAAAAAGCCTACAACAAAAACCCACCACAAAAAGCCAAACTCACAACTCCCCCCAAGGTAGACAACATTTTGGCCTAGACTTAAAATCTTGGGGGCAATGGAACAGGTCTGTCTTGGTGAGATTCCCTGTGACATCTTAGTCAAGCAAACAAAGCAGTTAAGTAGAGTTTCATATCAAGATTTAATTCAAGCAGAGTCTCTACTGTTGTTTCACTGGAAGGGAAATAATTTTGCTTGCAAAGAGCAGCCTAATACAACTTCTAGTTCACTTTTTAAGGTGCTGTCCCAGAAATAATGTCTCTGCAGTAGTCAGGACTCATCTTTGCCCCAAACTCATAGCTAACAGGCAGGACAGAATTTGGTTTCTATTATCCCACCAGAGCCTCAGGGAATGGAAAAGGTTCTTTCCAAGTGTATTACTACTGAGTTTCAGGGGAGAAATAAAAGAAAGGATAAATCTGACTTATTGTCATCAGTTATGATGGGGATAGTGCCATTCTCATCTGCAGCACTTGAGTCACAGCCTATCACATGCTTTCCATCTCCTGAAGAAGCAGGAGATTATTCTCTTGACAAAGCACTGTTTCATTTCTCTCCACTACCCATGTCCTGAGATGAAAGTGATCAGTCAGGGTAACGGACCATAACCAGAAAGTAAGGAGTTCTAAACACAGAAAACAGATTGACAGGCTAATAAATAACATAACTCTATATCCTAAACCTCTATCAAACAGGATATAAAAACCCTTCTTACTTTAGTTTTTCTTGCCCTAATTTTTTTTTTTTTTTAAATCTCTCTGCAATAGAAGAAAAATATCAGCATCAACATAACCACAGCAGCAAATCTTTGTGGGGAAACAGACAAGGAGATCCCAGACTTTTGCAAGCTTCTTGCTAGTTACCAGCACTAATTGTTGCAATTTTTAGTTTCCACAAGTACAGTGACGAATATGGGGATATTGCCTTTATAGTTGTATCCTATTCCCTATAAAGCAGATGCCCAGTGCCTGATGTACCTGGTACTGTCCCTTCTGTGCCTCAGCTGCTCCTCCAGCACTGTAATATCCACTGAGACTATGACAGGCTCCTTATTGATGGCATAAACATCATTCAGATTGAAAAACAATCAAGGAATTGCAATCCATAATCTGTTGCAGTGTGACTCCTGGTGTGGCAGAGTCTGCTTTAGTATATAGATGAACTCTGCACTCCTGCCTAAGAGCAAGATTTTATGCTCACCTTGTGAATCTGTGAATAACACATTATGAGGACCGTGGAAAGGCATCCCAGCAATATTAGGGAAAAAAATAAATGAACAAGCATAATGAAAAGTCTTAAAGCTCACTCTCAGGAAAAAAAAAAAAAAAAAGGTCTACTTTGGGAAAAGGACAGTAATTAAAAATTCAAGATAAACAAACATATTAAAACACATTTCAAAAAGTTATTAAACCCGCAGCACTTACCAGCAGCTACCACACTGTGGCATCCTACGATAACACAGTATTTGACTGTGTATTCAAAAGAAATTAGCATCCAAAAGAACAGAAACATTCCTGATAATCTACTGCAAGATATGTGCATACATTCTGACCTTTTAATAGCAACAAACCTAAGGTGGTAGATTTTTCCTCCCTCAGAAGGCTGGTTAAATTGTCTTTTAATTAAGAACATTTAATCTACAACCTTTGCAGTTATCTCTAAAACATTTTAAAGTTCTCAAAAAAAAAAAAAAAAAATTCCAGGGCATTGACAATGAAAAACCTCCTAGTTAAAAGAAAATGGAAAATTACTGTCCATGTAAAGTTCATTTGGCTGTACTGAGTTAACCCAATCTTTTAGTGGTATATTATTCATGCTACTGTCTACAGTTTTATTCTAAGATAATACACAGTATTTTATTTTGTAAAAAGAGCTTATTTTATAATCAAAGCAGAAATATTACTGCATCTTCTGTATACAGAAGTCACTAAAGTTAGTTTAGATTCTTCATGGTGGATGTTGAATGGTGCTAGAATAAATTGAAAATCTTCTAAAATTATGCAGCACAGCTCCATTAATACGTAAAGATTTTATCATGATTAATGGTAGTTTAATACATACTCAAGGAATGAAAAATAATTTGTCTCTCATAATGTGTTACCACCTCATCAGTTCAGGAGCCTCAATTTTGCTGTGACCTTCCAATAAATGCAAGTGAATCACAGGTTCATTAGCCACATTCCTTGTATGACCTAGAAAAATACAATGGAACTCAAATTTTCAAGTCCATCACCAGTTTGTTACAAAACCTTTTCCAATTTCTGGGCTAAATGCAATCATGGAATGAATATATATTGGAACAGGGCGCTGATCAGCAAGAAGCACCCAGTTCAGTCTGCTGGCTTTTCGATCAGGTACCAGATCACCAGTTGTTCCAGACCATTCTCCTTTTGCAGCACATTATTCTTCACACACAGACATAGGTATGTACACTTCAATCTTAATGGAAGGGTCTTTACTGTAAGCCAGCTGACAGAGTGCTCTTTCTGTGATGCTTTCAGAGGAGTTGGACTGTGTAGAATCCCCTTACCCTCAACACAGCGGGTCTAAAAAAGCCACAACCTAAGTCTTTTGGTACAGGTAAAGGTTTGAAGGCTGGATAATTTGTTCAGGTGGGGGGTATTGTTATTTCAAGTGCTGTAGATGGTTATCACACACCTACAAATTTGTTATCTCAGCAGGAAGAAAATTACTGTTTGTAAAATTGCTCGTCCCAGCTATCACCAAATGCAGCGTGGGTTTGGACAAGGAGGGCTGACTACGCTGTAGGAGGAGCACAGCTAGACCTGCCACCAAGAGTTTGGAAATGTGATGTGACACATTGTACACGTGCTGCAAAGTGGCACTATGGCAAGGTGGTTAGCCTGGAAAATAGAAACTTCTTTCCCTGAGGCCTGCTTGACATCAAAATATGAATAGCTATTAAATTGCTTTTTGGTTTCTTCAGTGCTCTCAGCAGGCATACAACAGAAAGGATAAAAGAATCTGTGCCAAATTAGACACAATGATCCTTCTCCCAGTGTGCACATGGCTCTCTGAAACTTGCTCTCTGATGAAATACAAGGTCACTGAAAAGTACCCCAGCTAGCTTTGAACATAAACTTGGATTCAAAACAGTGCATCTGTCATGATGAGATGTATTTTACTGGTCTGGGCAGAACATGCTCAGTATCACTTCAGTACATTCCACACAGTTGTCCCGATTTACACCTCAGCCTCCAGGGGCTGGCAATTTCCTCAGGGATCCTGATTTCAGCACATTGATTTGATAAGCCAAAGGCAAGAATCATACCCCAAACACCCTACCCTCAGCCCCCAAAACAATGAAGTTTGAGTGTATGAGAAAGACCTTTTTCAAAGGCACAGAAAAATGTCCAAAAACCCGACTAAGAACTGGGAAAAGTTAACTTAAGTATCTGCCTACACCATAACCTGCTACATGATTTTACAGTTTTTGTGCCAGCTGGGGTAATCAGAGCCACAAAGATGGAGCATCCTGGGAGCAGATCTTACACTGACCATCAGGACCACTGCTTCAGTGTCTTGATCTACCTGGATTACCAAAGACCATCCACGTGGTGGTGTATTTCCCACAGATTCACTTATTAAATGCCTTTCACATTGTTCCCCCCAGACTTTCCCCTGTCCCTAGTCCTGGCCACTCCCTCAGGTTCTTCTTATTGGTTCCTGTACCCCAACTCTGCCCATGGACCGCCCCTGAGCCCTGACAAAACCCCCCTGCACCCGGATCACGAGGTCTCTGTGCCTCGGGGGATCACTGGGACGAGGTGTAACCAATAAAGGTCCTCTGAAGCCCTCATGGAGGGACCCTTCTCGCCTCCTTTGCCATCACTGTGTTGCTGAGCTGATAGCTAGCCGGAGTAAGAGCTCAGGGCCATCCAAAAAGGACTACAGGAGGACAGAATGGCTGCCCTGCCCTAAGCAGCCCCGCTGAGCTCTCCAGGAAAGCTGCAGCTTGCTAAACCAAACCTAGCACTGCAACACATGCAAGCCAAAATATTTCTCTGTTCTCCATATAGTCAATAAGATATCTTGAGGCAGGATATATCCATCAGCACTTTTTGCCCATATATAGAGAAAGTGGCTCTTGGCAAGTTTTCCCCCCCTTGATTACTGTATTCAATATTCCTCAGTCATTGAAGGCTCAATTTTTCAAAGATCTAGGAAAGATTTTAAAGTTCTCAAAGTGAAGTGTCTTCCCAAACTTGGATAGTTTTGCTGTGAGGTCTTTTATTTTCCTCCTCTTACCTTCTCTTACTCCTTTACTTTCTTTGTGTTTCAAAAGTTTGTTACACTCACTTAACAGCTGTATATCCTCTAAATGCATCCCAGAGTCTTTAAATTCAAAGCAGGAAAAAAACCAGTCACTCCAAATCTTTACCTTAGAAAAAACACTCAAAGATCTAAAAAACAAATAAAAAGCCTGAGAGAACACTTCCCATCATCAGTTCATATGGCCACATTCTCCTACTCATGCTCAGTGAAAACTATCTTCAAATGATCTCACTGATTTAAAAAAAAAAAAAAAAGCAAATCTAAAACACCATCAAGAATAGATAGATTCAGGCAGCAGGAGATATCGCTGAATTCAGACACTTTGCCCCAACCACCAGGCCATTTCTTCTTTTTAACTTGACTGTTGGTTTTGGTTTGTTTTTTGAACAGCAATCATCTTGATTTATAAGTCTGAATTTTAATGCATGCATAAAAATATTAACCACAGTCAGAGAAACAGGAACGTTACTTCTATGCACTCCCCTTTACCTATTAAATGTAAAAAAAAAACCACAATAGCATAACCACAGATAATATGATTATACCAGCTCTTTCAATGTTGAGAAATTCAGAAAAAAAATCAAACAGGTTCAAGATGTGATTTCTCTATCAGAAGGAGAGATCAGAAAACAATCAAAAATACATTAGGAAGGGTGACATGTTCAGTAAATTGCAGGCAAGACAATTCCTGTAAATCATATTATATTAAATTTAAAGCTATCCAGGATATAGACAACAGACTGCTCTAGCTGAGCTCTTTAGATTGACATCAATTAAGATTGTGTATTTGTTTTTTCCTCTCGCTCCTAGAATATGTCATGTCTTTCAACTTTCAGGTTGTTTTTTCCAGTTGGATATAGAGAAATAATCAATTATTAGATCTAGAAGAAACATTCTACCTTGGTCAGAACTGCACTTCTAAGGGAGTAGTTCTTTAGGTCGCTCCAAAAATTCTGTTTTCCTGACTTCATCTCACAGGAAATAAATAAAATTTAGCAAACCAGTGAAAATTTTAAGCTAAGCTGTTACTTTAAGAAACTTTGTGGAGAAGAAAGGACATTTGTGCCATAGAACAAAGTAATCTCCCAGTGTTTATTGTCAGGAAAATTTAAGTACCAATAAAAGGACTAAGACTTCCTTGTGGCTGAGGTGAAACAAACAGGTTCTAAAGCAGTCAGAGTTATGTATCTCCTCTTTGGGTTAAAGTAAAGTAGTCCACTGGCAGCATGGAGGGAACACAGACATACCAGATGACGTTTTGTTTCATTTGGGGAAGCTGAAGGTTAGTGCAGCACAGAAACACTGCTTAAATGTTCGTTTTGTTTTGGTTTAATCCCCTTCATCGAGTCAGTAATTATTTTTGTGAGGATCTGATCACTAATAGGCAAAATAAAGTGTTGGTATGTGATAAAGTTCTTGTCACAGTCCAAGTGACACAACAGCAATAGTGTCTGTGCAGAGATCACTGCTCAGGCACTTTTATTAGAGGGAAATGGGAAGAAGGTTAGCCAATGACCCTTGCACTGCCTTCCTAAATCGTTCAAGAGCAGGCATGATTTTACTTGAATGAGATTGAGCTTTGTAGCTTTTCCTCTGTCAATCCTGGGCAGTACAAAGTAGTCAGTAACATAAGCAGAGCACAGGAAATCCCCTAAACAACCTCAACCTACCTGCAAATGGGCAAGAAAGGCAGGAGTACCACTGGGCTTCCCTGTACGACTCAGGGTGTTTAGGAGAAGAGCACAGGATGCTGACAAACTCTGCAGAGCCTTTGACCATCTGTGGTTTTCCCATAGCAGTGATCTTGCTCTGCTGACCCTGGATCTCATTGAGGGAACAACCCAGCATCACCCTCCCATAACCCAGCAGCACCTCATTTATAACCTATGACAGACTGTGGGTGAGCAAAGCCAGAGATAACTGAATGCAGCAGACCACACAAGACCACTTGAAAACTTAAAAAGATTATTGAGAGAAAAGAAAAGCTTTTTAATTCAATCTAGGAGTCTTTTCTCTCTTGCTTTAGTCAAATTATGTCTTCATTCAACTAATCCCATTTCCCAGTCACCCAACTCCACTTCATCTAGGAAAGATTATTACTTTTTTTAATACTCTAACCCTTTATTGCTGACATTTTGCTTATTTTCAATCATTCTTTGGTTGCTTTCTACATCACCACATTTCTTGATATATACAACTTAAACATTTATAAAGGAGTATAGTAATAGCCACACTCACATTTTCAATGATTTAAAAATGAGTTAGAATAGTACCAACTGTGAGCAACAAATCCAGATTCCATTGCACCATCTTGGGAGATTCATGGTAAGTGTTATTTCAAAGTCACTGCCTGTAGAGAATACAAGCTTTTTATTCAGTTCAGGTATCATATGATTTAATGGAGAAGAAAAAAAAAAAACCAAGAATTGGCCTAGTATTATTTAATCACCTTAATATTAAAATATGAATGGAAAGACAAAAGGAAAATTAGGAGACATCTCTGCATGTATGTCATTGATTTCCTATTGACAACAGGAAGACTTTTTTCAATATTCCTAAAAGAGAATGATACTAAAGTCTTAATCTGAAACAATAATAGACAGATGCAAAGTTAAGAATCCAGCACAGGATTTCATTATGTCCTAGCTGCTCATTTTAGATCTCCTCATTAATCACTAAAAATTAAGAAAGTTCAACAAAAAAAGCATGAGCCAAATGTTTGCAGATTCAACTCTTCAGACTAAAGGATAAAACCCTGGAAAATCTATTTGTTATTTTACAAAAATCCAAAACCAAACCAACTAAGTTCATCTTGTGGCTAAGATTCAGTTCTATGGAATATAAAGACAGATAGAGCTTTGTGGTCTAGGTATAATCCTCTGAAGATATAGCTTAGTAATCACACATCCTTAACTGCATTAGTGTTAGCTTGTGCATCTATGGATGCCTGTTGCTACTTAATTTTAAAAGGTTTGTAATCTTGTAATGAAACTGTATTTTTGACCAGCCACAAAGCAGAATCTGATTTGAACATTATAATGTAATTAATCATGGATTTTAGTGTCTCATTTGAAATAATTTATTCAGATTTGAAAAATACACCGCATGTTTATGATTGCATTACATAAAAAGCAAATAAACTACATAATTGAAAATTAACCACATGGATTATTTGTCATAAAATGGAATTACTTGGAGTTCAGAGATTGGTCCCAAACTGGTTGCAGTTTGACTCCTTGTTTAGTCCCTTGCAGCTTTGCAACAAGACACAAACTCTGCTGCTCGATTTTTATTCACTTTAAAAGTGCTGGAAAGGTGATTGGATAATTTGGGTTCATGGTGCTCAGGACTCAAAATAGGCTTCACATTTGGTAGGCAAATACCAATGTTACAGTGCAGCCTGTATTTATATGAGCCTTCCCCAGCTGCTAAAGGAATGAAAAAAAGAAAAGAAAGGAATTGTATGGCCTTTGGAGATGCACAGTACAGAATGTAATTGTTCTGATTTCCTCCTGCAGATTTTGCATTTTCAGATATCATCCCAAACCTGAAGGGTATCTAGAGCAGTAGTGTTTTGGTGTATGGTTTCTGAAAGCACTCTCCATGTTATCCACCCAGTCATCACCCACATCTGTAATAGCACATGGAAGTTAGGAGAAGTAATAGGGAATTTTCAAATTATGACCCAGACTGCTTACAGGAAAACTGGAAACTTGTGTGTGTTACCTGATTGCTTTGGTACCTGTGGTGTAGAGTAGAGCTTTCTGGTGTTCACCTGATGCTACATCTGAGGAAAGGCGAACGAGCACACATTGTGGGTGTTTAAAGCACACAATAGAGCTGAATGGGAGCGGTGGAAAAGAAAGACACCAGGCTATAGATAAAGGAAAAATGTAGCTCAAAGTAAGGAGGAATCTGAGACCATGCTGAGATGAAGAGCTCACACTTCATTACTTCTTCTGGTAGAGCTTCTGACTGAAGGAAAAAAAAAAAAAAAAAAAAAAAAGAAAGACATCTCTTCTGCTTCCTTTCCTGCCTTAGTTTACACTGAAACACAAATGGAAAACAGAAACAGAGGCCACAACAGGTTCATGTCCTTCTTATGCTTGGGGTCCCTGGGCTGGAGGCAGCACTGCAGGTGGGGCCTCACCAGAGCAGAGGAGAGGGAAGAATCCCCTCTCATGACCTGCTGTCCCCTGACTTGGATGCAGCCCAGCAAAGGCTGGTTCACTGCGCTGCCAGCACACACAGATGGCTCATGTCCAGCCTCTCATCCAGCAGCACCCCCAGCTCCTTCTCCTCAGGGCTGCTCCCAATGAGTTCCTCCCCCAGGCTGTGCTCATGTCTACATTGCAGCCCGTCCAGTACAAAACCTTGCCACATAAACACAGTACAAGGACAAAGCAAATACCTTTCAGCATATTTTCTCTCTCCTGTTCAGCTGAGGAAGGGGAGTGACAGTGTGGTTTGGTGGGCATGGGCAACCCACCACAGTCCTTTTTCTTACCCACTTCCTCCTCCTTTGATGGATATATGTCCATTCTTACTTCCCTGCCTTCCATGTCCTTCCATTTTGTCAATCAGCACAACCTTTCCTGACACATATTTTGACCTTTAAAATTCATAGGTAAAATAACATTTTTTAATTCAAAATAATTCACTGTAAAACCTTGCTCTATTTGTGAGGAAGGAGCTAGGCTATTCACATCAATATTTTATAATGTGTTCTGCCAAATTAGTCAGAGACAAATTAGTCATGACACTCTACAGAAAAAGCCTATTTGGTTTCTATGAAACCATTTATCAGGCATGGTGTTATGACGAACAATACATCAAAATGTGATGCCAGCAAAGCAACTGCAGCAAAAGTTCTATCCTTTGATTTTTTTGTGTAATTCCACACTGCATAAAGATAATTTGACCCTTAAGAGAACAGTGTATTCAAGCAAACATATGCACTGAAATCATCTTGCCAGATTATCACCCAAAACTAGAACTAATTAGGTTTTATGTATTACAAGCTTGCTTTCAAGTCTTCAGGTATCCTCAACTTTCTCACCATTGTGTCAGCCAGCACAAAACCACTGCACTTATTGGATATATTAGATTCTTATAGGGAGCTCTCCCATGCTACCTGTTCTTGGCCCACTGCAGCTGTTCTCCCCTTGAATTCATCTTCTGCCTATGACCTTATAAATTTGTATCTCCTCCAAGGACACAGAACACTTCATTGTTTTAGTTTACACCTGTAGTATCTGCAGCTTGCTAAATGAAGAAAAATGATTAAAATGTACGCACTGGAGCTGCCTTGAACATCTGTACAACAAAGATAATTCTGTGACTGGCATCATTTTTAAACAATTCTCCTACTGGTTTGTGTGTCTTTGTGTGCTCGGTTCCAAGCATTATTAAATATTTGATTGCATGCCATTTGAAACCTCTGGGAGAACTATTGTCCAGCACCTGACACTTCATCACTCATCTAAGGAAAGGCTTCCAAAGCCACTTAATGCAATTGTGCTGCTCAGCTGATATGGACAATTACATATTTCCTTGTAGACCAAATTCTCCTTCTGGAACTCAGTGAAATACAAGGCAGAACTAACAGAGATGTGCCTAAGAAAAACATCCATAAAGAGTGCAAGTCTGAAGAATTTATTCCTTTCAAAAAAGATGTATTCAGTGAAAGGCCTGAAAGGAAGGCCTTATGAAGGTAAATTAAATGCATTACCTTCCACTACTTTATTCTATGTGGAAAAGTGGCCATTTTATCAGAATGAAAAAAATAATGTAAAAATATATCAACTAAATTTGAAATTCAAGCTCAACTCTAATGATTTTTGTATGTTCATGAGTTCAAATATTGTTTTCCATCTCTTTTGATCCTGCCTAATGCTGAATGATCTGAGAGAATAGAACAGAACAAGTACTTCTCAGAAGTACTTGCAGCTTTGTCTACTTAGTTATCTTCTATATGACCTTTGGTAATAGAGATTCAAGTTCTGGTAGGAGATGAGAAGAACTGAGCAAATGATTGAAAGCACCAGCACAAACCCAATTTGCATCTGGAAAGGCCAAGTGGTAAATACCGGGGTCTGCAGGTCCTATATGAAATTCCAGGCATCAGAGACTTGATGTAAGAAGTAACAGAAAGAGAACATCTTCAAAATGTCTGTGCTTAATTACACTTTACCCAATGTGTATTACAAAAATTAGAGGGAATGGCATTGAAAGAAAACTAGAGGAGAAGTAGTAGTTTTATGGCTGAGATCACTATTATTAGGATTCACAAAAATCTACAGAAAGTAAGAGTATTTACAGTCTGCCTGAAGGCAGATTTTATGACAGCACTTAACATTGTCCTATTATAAATCATCACAAAAAAATTCATGTTAAAGTTATTCTCCAGTTTCTGCTGGAGGAAAGGGGCACAAAGGAGGCCTCCCTCCCATAAATAACTGCTAAGAGCTAGAACTATTTGCTAGGAAACCAGCAATTTTTCACTTAAATCTCTATACCTCTTTTCAACACAGGGTCTTCACAAAATGACTGGTTTTATTAACACAGAGGCAGTATTTGAGACTGTGCACATTGCTAGCATCCCTAGAAAATGATCCATTATGATTAATCAACTCCCCCAGTTCAGATTTCAGAATACCCTGGCCAAGGCAAGCTGCATTAGCCCTCCCTGATGAGCCTTGTGCATTGTAACCAACATCAGAAGCTGTAGAGGAATCACTGGGAATGCACTACTTTGAATGAGCAAAGCTTGACAAGTTCTTTCCTACATGAAATGCTACCATGAGCAAAATGTGGGATTGAGCATAAGAATCACTATAAAATGCCTTGACATTTGAAAAGAATTATTTGTTTCAAATTATTTTTAGACCAATATTCTTAACTCAGCTTTTTGCAGCTGATATTTGAGGCAGCATTTCCTCTATTAAGACAGAAAAAAAAAAAAAAATATATATATATATATATATCAAAGTACTACATTCAGTTCTATTGACTTCCATCTAGAAAGTATGATCTTTAGAAACTTTTCAGACTTTGGCCACCAGAAGACAGGCAATCAGGTAATTGTCTTCCATCAAACTAGTCTGAGACTTTTTATGACACTGAGATGATTCATAATTTCTGAAGCCATTCTCTGCACTCATTACTTCTAAGAAAAAGGAAGAACTCTGCTGACACTGTTCAAGAGCAGACTATAAAATAGTATCCTAGAGGACTTAATCACCACAAGAATTTACAGCTCTCCCCATAAAATCTGTTGTAAGGTGGAAAAAAAGAAAAAAGGATGAAAATCTTTATTCAAGCTTTCTCTACAAATCTCATCTTTGAGATACCTGCTTTCATAAACAAGATACCACATCCCCCCTTCCCTTTAGAAACCTGTGCATTTGTACCACTGCCACGCACTGCAGGAGGAGGGACCTCGGCTGGAGAATAAAAGACAGAAAGGAAAAATAACTTAAGCTCCAGAGATGTTAATATCCCTCTAAGAGGTAGAAGAATTCAACTTGACCTGAAGCTCATGCTGCAACCTAAATGGGAGTCTCGTTACCACAAAAATCCTTCCCTAATATTTATGTTTTAACTAGATAATTTTCTGCAAGCATATAAACCAGACAAATCCATTTGTCCTTCAGGCTGATTGTAAGAGAAGGTCAGGGGAGTCAGGTTCTAATGCATTTAGATAAAATACTGTCACCTCCAAAGCTGCCATAAACCACCATTGTTCCACACACCTCAAGCAAGCGACAGACTACACTATCTGAGCAGCTGCTCTGTTCTCCTTATATGTGCAAACATTTCAGAATTTAATATATTGACAATAAATTTCAACATGTGAAATCAAAAACTGACTGCCATGATTTGGCTAAGCAATATTTTGAAATACTGTCAGAAACATTCTTACAAGATGAACCATTGGCAAGCCTTTAACATTTGTCAAATGTTAACTTAATTATTTTTGGTTAATGTGAGTTATTGCCATTTTAATATGCTAAAATGTGGCCATTTCAAAATAAGCACAGTAAATAGTTTACAATTCAAATAGATTCAGTTAATTTCATTTAAGAATGGAAATGAGGCTTTTAGTTCCCCACGAGTCATAAGCGTACTTTTACTTACAAAGTTAGAAGAATTAGAACATTAAATGTTCCAGAGCACAATTAATTTACAATTTTAGCCAGTGGCATTTGTAGTGATCATTTGCAAGACAATAAAATGAATAGAAACAAAAAAACATTTTTATTCAATTCCAAATGATCAATTTCCTACCATTAAGATTTTACATTGACATAATACTTGCCTTCTGGCTCTTTTCTGAGTCAATTATGTAATCTGCATTTGACAGAAATAAGATTTGACTTAGATATTGAAATTTCATCAACATAAACATGAAATTATATCTTAGTGTAAACAAAAGCAACTCAGGTTAAGACAACTTAAGTTTTGCAACGACTTGTTTGTCTCTGGTGCTTCTTTCCCTTCCCAATACAAGGATTAGCTTCCCAAAGTTTGATTATCTAATATACTGCTGTATTTAGGGCCTCTTCTACTCTCACATCTCCCTTTATTACACAGCTAAAGGAATATATTCCTTACAGATATTTCATGTAGTTTCTCCTAACCAGTTCCACCTTAGCTCATGTTCAGTTGCAAGGCAGTGAGAAACTGTTCTTCCACTTCTCTGTGGAAGAGAACAAGACTTTTTCAGTACTTGTTCTAGCATCTTACCAAAGGAAATAATAAAAAAAAAAAATCCTCCTGCTTTTTCTTATTAATGATGTTTCTTAACATTGACTTCATAGATGAAAAGTTGTCTAGTCATGGAAGAATAGACAACCACAAAACAAATCACGGAGTGCAAAAATATGCCAACATCCAATCAATAGTAAAGGACCTTGTAAAGAAAAATAGAAGCTATTATCTTTTCTTCGGTACTTGCTTTTCCTTTGACATGAAAATTCTCTGAACACATAATATACCAGTTTCAGACACAAAGGCTCACTTAAGTCACCAGCACCAATAAAAGAATAAATCAGAAAAATGTCCCCTGACAGAGAATCTACCTCAGCGGGAAGCCAGATAGGCCTCCAGCAGCTAAATAATGTAAATGCTTTGAAAATTCCAATGCAGACTCTCAAGGAGAATACACTCTTTGGGCTACCTAGCAATGATACTGTGTGATTAATAATCAAGAAATATTAGGAACACCTTATAATAAGAACCATTCTTTATATGGCAGCAATTACGATTAATTTGATTTTAAAAATATTAGGAAAAATAACTCTTTTGTTGTACCATCTGCTTCTTAGACTTCAAGCAATTGTTTCCCATCAGAAAATATTTACCTCTTATATGCTTCAGTAATTTAGTCTGTTTCATAGCATTCTCCAACTCTGTGCACCAAGGTACAAATTCCTACCCCTCAAAGCTCCTCATTTGTTTCCCTAGAGACCCTGTCTTGTTTTGAAATGTTTATCAGTTACATGGCATAAATATGTACTTAAAACCTAAGCTATTTCCTTTTCTATTTTCTCCTAATTAAAAGAATGTCCAAGACATACTTTGTAAGTAGTAGTTCCACAAAAGATCACACAAATATTCTTGCATAATTCTTTTGCCTTCCACTTGATTTTGGAAGTGTTTACTTTGTTGAAACCAAAGACCCAGTTGGGTGCAAAGCCCTGGAAGATGTAGGTGCAATCAAAACCTGGCAACAGAAGAAGCAGCAAAATTGGCCACTTATCTACAAAAAAGACATTTCAGAACTTGATAAATGAAATTCCATCACTTAAAAAATATCTTTGAGGGTCATAATGAACACATGAATGCTGAATATTGTCATAAAGCATGATGAGCTTGCCTTATCTAAAAATCTGTATTTTTAGGTGTTTTGGTCCTTTTTTGTCTAAAGTGGATTTGGATGATAATTGTAGAGTCTGAATCAAAATTAGGACAATAAGGAGAAGTTTAAATAATGCTAAATTGCAACATTAAGGACACTTTTTTATGCAGATAAGCCATGTACAGGACTGATTATATCTCAGCCTTTTTCACAGCTAACTCATCTCAGAGCAGACACTTTAAAGTGAGAAAAAAAAATCCCTAAACTCTAATAAAATTACCATTTTGGACTTTTTTGTGTCATGCATTTAAGTCTCTGTAAGTCAGGTATCCACAAGAGGTTACTTTTTTATCTTTTTAGCATATTTCCTCTTGTACACACATTAAACCTAAGGGAAGAAATAGCTCCTGTGCACTGTGCTAAAGAGCCTAAAACATCAGCAGTGTAATACAGCTTTAAAACGTTAAGGCTAGAAATTTACTTTAAAAGTGTTGTCTTGTGTTACCTAACTTATCAGTCATCATAGGATGCCTTAAACAGGCAGTGTCAAAACACATCAAATAATATCTTCCAAGTCATTTATATTTTACTCACCAGGAGGGAGTACTTTGAAGACTGAGGACCGAGGATACACACATATTTCTATCTTTAACCTGCAATAAAATAGGCCTGAGACAGTTTATCTCTTCTACATATCCTCTTTCCAGGAGACAGGTTTAGTGTTTGAAATACTGACTCATTCCAAGGGAACTACATCCAACAGAGACAAAATGCACTATACACAGGTATGAAGACGAGGGAAAGGAGGGGAGGAGAGAAGGGAACCTGCTGAACCTGCTGTACCTTTAAAATATAGCAAGGAATGGTCTCTTTTAAGGAACTTAATTGGAGGCCTCTCCCACACAAACCCAGGTGAATTACTTTGCTCACAAAACCCAGCCAATAATTGCTAGCACCTGATCTTGCACAGGTGCCCATCAGATATTCCTTTAAGACTGTTTTAGCAGACATGCAGAAATTAAATCTAAATGTTCACAGGTTTTATTTCAGTAAGATTACTGTCAAATAGAAAACCATATTGTCTTATATTAATTGTGTAAAATGATATTTCAGGGCAAAGCCTTTCATCATGCAATGTTTGGATACAATATTAAAAACTGAATGCTTGAATACAATGTTCAAATACAAATATTCAAAACCAGTAAATTGGAAATAATATTTAATTATTCAGTTCTTTCAGACTGATTTTTCCAATTTCATGGAAAATTCAAAATCTACTATTATGCTTAAACAAAAACATGTCAAAAATTTCCATGGGTAAACTTCAAGATTTTAAAAACTGAGGCAAATATAAGTTCTTTGGAACTGAGGAATCCTAAATTCTTTAGACAACAAAGCATAAAAAATAAAGCACAGTAAGAAAACAATAGTGATAATGATCCCTTTAGATTAGCACCTTCTAGGTCTGTCCTCTACAATTATGTTCTCAGTTACATTTCAAATGCCCTCCTTCCTCTCATCTGCCTTCTAGTCTCTAGCAATGTCAACACCATCAGAAATTAATTTCCTTCAGATATTGTCAATCTGGATAAAAGTTATATATAGGGAAAATAACCCCAAGCATGGTACCAACTAGTTATCTTGTAAGCTTTAAAATAACAATAATGAGAAAAAATATTAAAGGCTAATATTCTTATATCACAATGCCCTTCACTAGCAAAGGAAGACTGTCACTCAGGAAGCCTACATTTCCATTAGATCTAGCCACTGAAAACTGAAACTTTGATTTTAAACTTTAAATTGAATTGAACTTGCTGCTGCAACTGCATGAAGCATATCCCCATTACTTCTTATTTAATTTACTCTGCTAATGATTTGAGTCCCTGAGTCCTGCACCAGTCCCTGCAAATCTTGTCTTGGCCAACAAAAGATATCCTTATTTATTATATCACTTTGCTTATCACTCTCTCCTAACATGAATTGTGCAATGTTACTGATTTGAAAATGCTCCCAGTTAACTCTCTGTCCCTTATCAATAGGAAGAAAATATTTCCAGTGAAAATTACCTGAATTTGATTGAATCTTGGGCCATTTCCATTCTCTTTGACTGTATTATCCAGCTTCAACCAGGCTTCTACATATTTTCAATCTAAACTTTTCTTAACACTTAAATATGCAAAACAGGGATTACATAGTCTGCATATGATATTTTATAAAGTAAAAATCTCCTTGCTAAAATTAATATTTATTCTGTATTAAATAAAAGGACATTCCTAAAATTTTGATTGAAGACATAAAATTATATCCAAATTTTTATATGTTGGTCATGCTGCCTGTATGAAGCTAGAAAAACCCAGAACTTCAGAGAACACGATGGATAAATGGGGCAGAGTTAATCAAGCTCTTTCTCAGTCGGTTTAGATGAAACAGTTGTGGAATATTAATCATGATGCACAGTTCAACAGGAAGATGCTGAGGTGCTGGGGGGCTGCATCCATGTGATTTTGTAGATGTGGCACTACTGGTGATCCTGGAGTTCCACTTTCATTTGTCCCTTTCACTTGCCCAGTATTATTCATAGTGCAAGTCATTATTACAAGGTTGTTGTGCCCATAGTAAGAAGTGCTCAGTCTTATTAAAAGCTGAGGATATTCAAGAGCCAGATTTTCATCCAATACTGTTGAGGCTTCTGTACTTTGAAATTTGTAGTAAGAAGGAGGTAAGGAGCTCTGCTTTTGTCACACTTTTTCCTATGCAATAATTTAAGACTACAAATAGGGTGAGCTTCTTTTCATATTAATGGAATTAAATTGTTACATGAATTGCAACCATTGAACTGTTTGATTCTTACAGATACAACTTTAAAACAAAATATCACTGTGGACTGGAAGAAAGAATTATATTTGAACATATTCTGTTTATTAACCAATTTCCCCAAAGTATGAAGATGGATAGTGACAGAATTAAATACCTCCAACATGCCTGGTGCTAAAGAGATAGGGGACAGCCTTGTGTCCTTTGATGTGTATCAGCAGAACAATTTTATGAAGCACTGAACTGCAGTGTTTACATGGATATTTTCATCTACTCTGTAACTCCAAAAAGCACATTAAATAAAATGGTTTTTAGCTGACTTATCACCGGATTGTTAAATGCAGATCTGCACAGAAAAGTAGAATTTGACCCATAACAAGGAATTTCTTAATTTAATCTATTGTCAGTTTTCGGAACTGGAATATTGTTTAGCAATCTAAATGAATGCAGTTATTTTCACTGCCTAAATTAATCCTGAAAATCTCCACTTCAGCCTTCAATACCTATAAACAGATTGGCTGTAAGGATGATGAACAGTGGTGAAGCTTCATTATAAAGGCATTACATTGAATGATTATTCCTTAGGTTATGCATCACTGACCTTCACAGAACCATTGATAGAAGCCTGCACAGCCTGCATGTGCAATTGCTGTCTGTGTGGTTTTAAAATGAGGGCACACATGTAAACAGACACAACCCTTTAAAAAGCCCAACAAATTAACCTAAGAATGATATGAGTGCTAATGCATTTAACCCAGCAAAATTCCACACTACCAACATGGACCACAGTAAAACCAAACATGTCCTACACAAAAGTAAGCATAAAGAATATTCACAGTTCAAGGAAAGAACAATTGTATTCCATTAGAAAACACGGTTTCGCCCCTTAAGTGAAAGAAAAAGGAACAGACAGTTTAGCAAGACAACTCCATTCATCTTCACTGACCCTTTAAGGCCCTAGGGCTGAGAAACCCAAGCAAATTATATCCTGTCCTCTGACAGTGAACTGCTGCAGACCAACAAGATCACACAGCATCTTTCCAGCGCTGGCATGGCTACAGACCACTGCATCCTCAGAGCTCCAATCAAAAACAGCACTTATTAAATATTTAGCCAGAGACCACCCCATAGCACATACTAGTACAGAGATGGGAAGAAAACCATGGAAAAAATTATGTTTTCAAGGAGAGATCATGAACCAAACCCGTGCAGGAAAAGGCATCAAAGCTGTTCCTGTCTGGCTGTCACTGGGGTAACCTGTAACCACGGAAATCTCCTTTTTTTCTGAAGCAAAATATCATCCCTCCTCCATGAGTACCAGAGTACCTAACATGTCCTGTCATCACCATTCCTGGGAAGAGGAGGAGGGGACAGGAGATGTAGGGCCTCTCCCTGGAACTACTGCTAATGGGATGGAGGGTGGGGGATCCCAGCATCTGAGTGGGATTCTGGAGTGATGTTCAGCAACCTGCTTAGGTATCCTGGTTTTAATGGGGATTTTAGCTGTGAGATCATGGATTTGATGTGCTCTGATTTGGTAAAATATAAATAGACTTACAGTTTATGAAACAAGATGGTGAAGTATATAATCACACAGACACATTTAAATAGACCTTAAATAAATAAATAAATAAACAAAAACTGAATCAAACCAAAAAAACTCTAAGAATCACAAATCCCCAGACCCCTCAGCATTAAAAGATCATGAGTTCAGAAGATTCCAGGTTTAACATAAACAGATTTAATAGCTCTTGATTGTACTTTTAAACACAAATCAAATCTTTCATGCTTGCTTAAAGACTAGAGTTGATCTAGTCACAAAGAATAATTCTGGAAGACATACTTTTTAATGTGTATACATCATGAAAAAATTCATGAAAATTCATACTATGGTTTTTTAATCAACTTAAATAAGCTATTCTTGACTTACTCCCAAGCTGAGACTGTGATCTATTTTTTTTTTGCCTGGAGGATTTTTTTGCTGTGAAGTCACAGACTCTTGAAAATAAAGTATTATAATGAAAATTCTGTGAGAACCTGAGAAATATAGCAGCAGGAGTACTGTTCTTGAGTATTAAGAAAAAGTTCATATATCTACTTTAAAATCAGAGTAATAGCCAAACAGAATAGGATGATATCAAACCTAAAACACAGCCTCATTTTAACAGAAGAGGATAAATTCATCATCCTGGCAGTCAGTAATTTTATAAAAGCTCCTGTTCTCATTATGCCTGTTAGTGTTTTAACTACAGATGAAAAATAGAAACAATTTTAGGATATTCCTGGCAGACTGAAGTAAGTCTAAGGGTAGCTAACCAGATGGAAGAGGCTTACTTTTAAAGCACTATATTTTACCTTCCGTTCCCCCTGGCACTGAAAAGAGAGGAGAGCACTTCTGAAAATTTCAGGCTCTGCTTGTAGAAGCAGTAATATATGTTTAGCTAAAATGATTTTAAATAGGCTGCAGTTACTGCTGAATTTACTACAATAAAAACAATCAGAACATGTTTCATGTAGCACAAGGAATGGCTGGAAAAACGGGAATCTTTGAAGAATATGAGTTCAGGTTTTTACAGGGAAGGCAGTCATCCCTTAGCAAAGTGCATGGGCTCTGTACTGGAACACGAGGCCATAGGTCAGGAAAGGGTTTTATGGAACATGCCTAATAGTTTAAATCTGCTGTCAGGAAAAACCCTATTTGTGGAGTACTGATGAAATTGTTGTTCTCTTGGTCTGTGGTTTGAATGCTACTTCAGGTGCTTGAAAATAAATCTTGTCTTCTGAGCACCCAGTGCAGAGAGGTTACACTCAGTCTTAGCACATGCTGAGCCATTAATTAGTGATGTGCAGTATAGAGTGTGAAATTCATTCAGCAAAAATCTCTGTCCATTTTAACAAAGCACAGTCAACAGGACTCAGCTGGTCCTTCCTACACCATCCCTCTGATAAAATGGCAGTATTAATTGGGATCCAGTTCTGATCACACTGACACCTGTAGAAATTCAGCGACTGTGAGATAAGCAGAATGCTCCCCATCCAAAGCAAGTTCATCACACAAACTGCAGATTTGTCAATCCTTTATCTTGGAATGGTCACTAAAAAACTCTATTAGGCATTAAGCAATAAAATTATACATGAGAAAATGCCAATCCTTTACCATGCTAAAAAATTTTAATCATATTTGGATTTTTTCCCTTTTTTTGTTGATCCCAACATGATATATATGGTAAGAAAAAGTGTCTGTAGCTTGATGTTAGGGACCTAATAACTTTCTGAATTTTCCACCAATCTTATGCAAAGTTCAGTGTCTAAAATAAATTGCAATAAAAACTAAGACATCTAGGAAATCTAGAAAAGAAGTTATGATTATTCAATAAATCGCAAGTTTATCGACCAGCATATTAAAGGATGCAGTTATTTGCATTCTGCAATGGAAACTTGCAGAAATGACATGTTTGAGCACGTAGCTTGTTCTCTTTTTGTACTTGCACTGGCTTGGTTTACAAAAGCTGAGTGAAATCCATGGAGGAAGATTTTCTTTCAGATATCCTGCCCACCACCAAGAGCTGGGCTCTGATAGCTTTCTGATATGACCACTTGCCTGGAAGGCATCTTGGTCTTTTTCATATATATCAAACTGAATAGAAGTTCCTTTGATATCCAAGTCTTTAAGGGATAAAGATCAAACTTACACCTTTAGAGTAAAAAAATAAATAAAGCTAGATGAGGGTTTTAGGAAGAAGAAAAACTGAACAAGGAGCATAAATTGGGAGTGAAGATTCTGGAAAAGAAAGCACAGAAACATCCAAACATGCACAAACCTAAAGGTGTATTTGACAGAGCCAGAGAAAGTGTGCAGATAAGCAGCAGGAAATCAGTCAGAAACTTTCCTTGTCTTATACAAATTTATTTTAGGCTGATAGTTATGGTTGTTTTCCTACCATAAAGACAGTACCAGTGGCTTTGCACAGTTCACAGTTCACTGCCCTTACACAGTTTTAGAGTTTTATGACTTACCTTATTTTTAGATAGTTGCTTTAGCTGTATGACGCAGTGACTACCAGAGTGCTTTCTTATTTCTGCTACTTATACCTGTGGAAATGTATCTGCATTTTACTGCATAAATGTCCAGCATGAATAAACAGGGAATTTAAGCAGATATTCTGATTTTAGTTTCATTGCACGATCTTAGCAATAATGCTCCTGGGTCTCGTTCATCTATTGCAGGGACTGTATCACCCATTTATACTTATTTTGAGCAATGGCCTCTTAAATATCTGTGCATTTGTATGCCCCTGTGGTTCAGTCTGCAAGGCACACAGGAATGTAAATATCAGGGCAGGGGTCAATAGTTGAGACTGAATAGGTGTAAAAAGATTCTAAAAATACAGTTACAACTTGCAGTCCTTCCCACACCTCTTCTCACAAAAAAACCCCAAACAAACAAAAAACAAAAAAAACCAAAAACAAACTAAAAATACCACACAAAAAACCATAAAAATAAATCCAACAACTGATTGACCACTTGTTTGACTTTCATGAGTGCTGATTGTACTGAAGGTTTTCATAGGAGTCATTAACAGTATTTCATCCTTGCCATGTAAATTGCAGTTGTCTAATCCAGCTAATTAGAATGGAATCCAGAAGATGTTTCACTCAGCAGTAAATTATGCTCCTGAATCCACTATTTCGTCCCCAGTTATGATTTTAAAATACCAATCCCAATTATTAGCATTTGCACACACACTACTTATCAGCTAATAATACTCACTCATCTTGGGCATTGTTCATTTAGGTTTTACAACATTCAAGTAATAGTTGTCAGGTCATATTCATCTCAAGGCAACTCAGATCTCTAGGCAAGACAAAGTTTTACTTCTCCAAAGATAAAAGGAGACAGACTAAGAAATTAATGTAGTAGATCTGAAAGGAAGCCAGGGGAACAGTAATGGAGCCAGGGGGAGATCCTTGAAGATGTGACTGGTAATTGCTGCTGACACCAGATAGTCCTAGTAATTACAGATAATCCTGCTAATTACAGCTGCTGCAGCCCCATACCGACTCATCTGTCCATCAGAGATGATATGGCCACAGTCAGCTCACTGTCCAGTGCTCTGAGGTGTGCAAAGTACTCAGAGTTTGGGCCGTTTGTTTGTTCCAATGGCAGTGCAACTTCTACAGCGCAACATCCAGTCTCGCATAACTGGAAGCCAGAACCCCTAAACCAGGCAGCTCTACTGGCTTGTACAAGGCAGGAAGATGGAATTTTGCTTGTGTTCTAAGGAAAGTTTGACCCCCTTGGTTTGCAATTTCAGAAAACATTTTGTTGTTGATATGCCAGCTCAGCACAGGGTTTAAATGTGCACTTCATGAAAAGACTTTTTGGCAGATGCACAAAAACCGGAGTGCTGACAGACTGTCTTGAAACTGGCATATACAAATACTCACTTTTTGTCCAGAATACTGCTTGTATAAGAATTACTGTTTTATTTGTGTCACCAGTCACTCATTCTTAGTTTTGCAGCCAAGGCTGCAGTTTCAGAGAAGTCATGCATCCTGAGAAGCAATTAGATGCACAAATGAAAGGGAAGAGTGCGACCATAATTATTTATGCCTCATACCATGTATCTATAGGTCAAGAGGAATTTGAAGAGGGAAGGTGATCTTTGCAGCTGCTGAAGGCCATGCAGTGGATGCTTTTATAGAGCAGCAGCAGCACAGCTACAGCAAATTGAACTCTGCCCATGAAGCTGCATTGATTCTTGCATGGGCTCCTTGGGAGCATCAGCCCTGAGGATTTGTCATGACTTTGTTCCAAGTTTACTGAAGACAGTGATCAGAGATCAGCACATCACCATCCATGACATTGCAGTCTCCAGGTACTCAGCCATGTAAGTCATGTCCTCAAGCTCACTGTGTGCATATTGATTAGAGCTCGGCCTCAACAGTTTGTCATCTAACTTCCCATCCCCATTTTTTATGGAATCTATCCTTAAGTGACTTCATAAGCTCATTATAAACTCTATTTCTTCCTAGTGAACTCTTAAAAATTGATTGCAAGTCAGAAATTGGCTAGTCCTCCTGGGAAACAGGTAAAATTTCAACCTGAAATAGAGCGAGTGCAATTTTTTTTGTTGTTTTTTTGTGTGTGTAATCTGACTAACCTATTACTGTATAGGGATTATTAGGTAATTTTTAAATTTTGACTGGAAACTACCCTTCTGCCTTCCTGTTGGGGAGGATGAAAGTTTGGTAAGAAAGTTTCACAGGTATGTAGGCTTGGCAGAAAGATCTCTGAATGTAGAAACTGGGGATGAGATAGAAATGGAAGCAAGTTTTGATAGAGAGTAAAAGATGTTTTGCTGAAACAGTGATCGATGAGTAACTGAGAAGGCAAAGCTTGGAGATGAGTCGGAAGGAGATTTTTAGGAGTAGGACAAAGGTATGTGACTACAAACAAAGACATGTTTTTCACCAAGTAAATAAGTCTCAAGAAGAGCATAAGTAAATAGAAAACATGTCTTTACCAAAAAGAGAGATATGGCAGGCAAACAAGAAATGTCGAGGTAGGAAGAAAAAGAGAGGTCTGAGACTTTTCCAGTGTAAGCTTAAATTGTAACTTACTCTTGTGATTGGATAATAATGACTGTAATATGGTGATGGCAGTAGTTATGATAGGCTATAGGCAAATGTAAAGGTATTGTGTATGGAGCTTATTGGTTGTTACGTATTAAGATACTCTGCAAAGAAAAATATAAAATGCTTTGTAACTTGAACAGAAAGGGGCTTCAGGTATGCCCACAGCTGGAGCTGGCAGCTGTGGGGCTGGCTCTGGATACCCACTCCCTGAGCTGCTGGGACTTGGCCTATGCAATAAAAAGCTTTCAAGAGAGCTGCCTGAAGTCCAGACATCCCTCATGAACCTTTCTCCTATACCTTCCACTATTCTCGTGTATTTTAAAATAAATATTTACATATTTTATAGATATACCCAACCTCTTTCCCATTAATGTTAGCAAGAATTGAAAATTTCTGCCTAAAGCTATACAAATCTAGAATGGATTGACAACATAAAGTACAATCCTGTGAAGAAGATGCTGCCCAGCTGCATCAGCTGAGCAAGACACAGTACACAAGATGCCCATGTGTGTATTGAAAAGATACCACATCTTTCAGGCCCTTGTGTGGAGGCACTCTGCAATCCTACCTTATGGAGAGCAGGATCCAACCTCGTGCTGTGAAATCTGGGCAATAAATGTGATATAGGGGTGATGCCTTAGGTTTTAACTTTTATATTTTTCAAATTCTGTACTGCTTAGTCTGTAACTCTGAAAGTTTCTTGTAGAATGTTAATTTCTGTTCTCTCGTGCTAAGTAGACATAACAAAGCCTCTCTGGGCCTGCTCTTCAAGGACACCCAGACCATCCTAGGCCAGAAAAGTATAAACCAAAAAGCGTCTAAAGGTGGGGGTAAGATGAGGGGGAATTACATCATTAAACTGAAGTTTTAATTGGAGAATTAACCCTGATATGCAAATAAACCAAACCCATAAAAGGGTGAAGGACTCATGACCTGTTGTCCATCTTGGGGTCCATCTGGGTAGTGGCCTCTGGCTCCCCAGGGGGTACCTTTGAGGGCCTCTCAAATAAATACCAACATTTATTCCCTTACTCCTGTCTAGTCTCTGTTTTTAGGAGGCCTCTTCAGGCATCAGGGACAGGCACATCCCAGATTGACTTTCTTCACTGAATGGCACATAAACCTTAGAAATACTGACAAGTAAGAAGGACCTTTCTTGTTATGTGTTTATTGATTGTGCTTTTTACTACCTAATGGATGCCTTTATGGTGGGGCTGTGCTATAGAAGATCAATTTTAAGGGTTAACCTTGGCCCTGGCAATTTTTGTGGCTATGAAGCAAGACTTACTGTGGCTATGAAGCAACACTTATCAAAGTGTTACTTTGATACTTCTGTGGGATGAGTTGATATATGTTTGAAATTATTTTCATATTCGTAACTTGAAGAAAAACCTAGTGGAAAAAAGTGCAAATTATAATGAAATGAATGGAATAGGTTTTTCTAAAAATCCTTGAACTTCAATTTACAAAATATTTCTATTTATTTTTAATTTATCCTATAATTATTCCCATCTTTATAATGTTAAAGGTTCTTTTAAATTATCATAATCATTATCTATAATGTTATAGTTATATTCTACAGCGCTTTTCTTGGAAAAAAGAACTTAAATGTATCTTAACAAAAAACTGTGTTATTATGAGATCAAACTTTTTGAGATTATTTTTCAGTAAAAGTACATGTAAAATTACAATGGAATTTTAAGCTCCAAAACTTTCAAAGATGAAAAAAACAACTACCCCTGAAACCTAATATAGAGGTTACACTAGAAAGAGCCATATATTGTAATGCTGAAATCTTTCATTATAACATGAACAATTTTCTCTTATCAATACTTGTTTCTCAGTTCAACATAAAAGATAAGTTCAAATCAAAAAACATGGGTCTTGCTTTTAAAACATCTAAAACCAAAATATTTTTATATCTTTAAATAATTTCTATTTGAAATCATGCATTTTAAAGATTTTTAGCAGTTAACTTTTTTTTCCTGAAGACAAAATTCTCAACTGTTATTTCTGATCATTTAATTTCTGAGATCATATTTTAATGTTATTTATCACCTGCAGGTTTCATTTAAAAACATCCCAAGAGTTTAGTGATGTTGCTTTTAAAACCTATTTGTTTGGTATCCAGAAGAAAAATAGCTCTCTTGGTAAGAAAAATGGCCTGCAAATACCTGTAAATTAGACCAAGATACATAACAAGGTGACATTTATCAGTAAGGTTTTATCCTGCAAGTGACTGAGCACTCTGGGCTCAGACCAGCCAAACAAGTAATGGGCTATTCGCTGTACACTGATTAATTAATACATAAATTCTTTAGGTTATTAGAGAGCAGTTCTAGCAGATAGATTTTATAAGAAGCATGTTAGGAAAGGCACAGTGGAGTTAAAAATTTGTGCTGAAGTGTGAATAAATACAGGAATGAGACAAAATTCATACATTAATGCATTAGTTCATACAGGAAATAGACAAAAATGTCAGAATGGTTCAATGAAGTAGCACAGAAACACTCAAGTTCTACCATGATCCCATGCATTCTCTCACTTGAACTCCTCCTCCAGTGCTCTCTCAGGACATTCTGGGATGTATTTCACTGGGTAGGGCACATATGTCTGAGATTTAAACACAGAAACTCAGACTTGGTGAAGCTTAAAGTAGATAATCGTCAAGGGAGAGAGTAATCAAAACAAATAAGCCAAGAACCATTATTGATTATGTGGGTTTCATCAGTAAAGGCTGTATTTCTTTTAAAGGACCTTTTCCCAGCTCAGCACATTGATCTTGACAAATGAACATGAACAAAGTCCGTGGTTTGGGGTAGATCGTAGCACTAACCCCATCCACCTCCTCAGTTGTTCATCTCTGACGCTTGGCTGCTTTATAAAGCATAATTTCAAAGGCTACAGGAATCTACTTTTGCTACCAGGTGTAAATATAGAATAAATGCATTGAGTTCATAGGGTTTTATTCCTTGTAAAAAATTAAGAGAGAGAAATTTAACCTAAAGTATCTTGACTGAATGAGTGCCAAAGTGCCTTTCTAGATCTGTGTGTGTTTGCACCAAGTGCTATATACAGGTAAGGGGGTTTCAGATATACAAGAAATTCTGTACACTCTGTTTTTGCTCTGCAAAATCTGCTGATTTATCTTCTCTTTATCATTTTCTGCCACCCACAAAGCACAATAAGCATTGGCTTGGATACACGGTCACAATTTCCTTCATTGTATCTATGCCCATGCTGACCAACTTAAACACCACTGCTCTGTGGGGAAGACATAGTGTTTCACCCTGGAAAACAGAAAATCTTGCAAGTGAGAGGCTTCATTATTCCCAGACAAGCCTATAGAGCTGTCCAGATTATATATATATATAAATATATATATGCGTATTTAGAACAGCACAGGAAGCAGTGATGTGATACAGTTTTAGACATAAGAGGAAGAGCAAACCTTTAAACCACAGGCTTTCAGTTTCAGCAATTCCTTTACTTTTTTGCTCATTGAATTCACTATTTCACAAAAATACTGAAACCATCAAAAGCCCCCAAAACATGAGTTACTCACTTATAGGAGAAAGTTTCACGAAGGATGTCTGGACTTCAGGCAGCTCTCTTGAAAGCTGTTTATTGCACAGGTGAAGTTACAGCAGCTCAGGGAGTGGGTATCCAGAGCCAGCCCCACAGCTGCCAGCTCCAGCTGTAGGCAGACCTGAAGCCCCTTTCTGTTCAAGTTACAAAGCATTTTATATTTTTCTTTGCAGAGTATCTTAATACATAACAACCAATAAGCTCCATACACAAGACCTTTACATTTGCCTATAGCCTATCATAACTACTACCATCACCATATTACAGTCATTATTATCCAATCACAAGAGTAAGTAAGTTACAATTTAAGCTTACAGTGGAAAATTCTCAGATCTCTCTTTTTCTTCCTACTTCGACATTTCTTGTTTGCCTGCCATATCTCTCTTTTTGGTAAAGACATGTTTTCTATTCACTTATGCTCTTCTTGAGACTTATTTACTTGGTGAAAAACATGTCTTTGTTTGTAGTCACATACCTTTGTCCTACTCCTAAAAATCTCCTTCCGACTCATCTCCAAGCTTTGCCTTCTCAGTTACTCATCGATCACTGTTTCAGCAAAACATCTTTTACTCTCTATCAAAACTTGCTTCCATTTCTATCTCATCCCCAGTTTCTACATTCAGAGATCTTTCTGCCAAGCCTACATACCTGTGAAACTTTCTTACCAAACTTTCATCCTCCCCAACAACTCACAAACGAGTAACTTTGGAACTACAGCAAACCAGTGTTTTACTAGCAACAACCCAACACGGAAAATCACTAGCAACTCAAACTTTTCCAGGAATTCAGTGCTAAAAGACAGGGAAGCTCTCTGCACGCCAGTCACTTAGAATCGACTCCAAAACTCGAAAATAACTGAACGGTTCTATTCTTTACAAAAGAGTCCTACCCAAAGGCGGCAGCGCTGTACAGGAACGGGCTGTGATGGGCTCACGCTGTGTTTTTCTGTGTTCCTGCTCTGCCCTCTCCTGGGACAGCCAGCTCAGTGCTGAGCCAGCCCGCAGCCGCTCCTGGGGTGGAACTGATGCCTTTTCCTGGTCTTAAAATCAAGAGGCATACACGGTTAGAAGGGGAAAAGGGATTTTACCTTGGTATTTATTTTTAAGGATCCTTAGGTGTACACGTCCAGGTCATGTGCATCGAGATGTACCCCACCGAGTGTATCTCTGTGTCCGTCTCTGTCCCCCTCAACATTGGGTATAACATTATAGGTTTTACTAATTAGCAGATCTATCAAAGATTCCCCAATGGGAGGCTCAAGTGAGCCCCCCTCCCCAAGGAACCTTCCCCTGGATGGTTCTATCTTGGTTTACAGAATGTGTTCTGGAGAGGACCTTGGGCTCTGGGGCACACTGATCCCTGGCTACGAAGCTTCTAAAATGTTTAGTCTCTTAGCTTGACAAACAAGTCCAAGAATGTAGGCAAAAAGCACTGGGAATACAGAAGCTGTAAAAAGGTATAACAGGGGTATAAAAGAAAAGGCAAAAATCTTCATGGCATCAGAAGAGCAGCGCAGCAAACACGGACTGCAGGGCTGCGAACTCGCTCCCAATCCTGAATATCAAATAGAAGAACGAACAAGCTAAAAAGCACGACAGTTTGGGTACAGGTTTGTTGTTTACTGTCATATTGTAATTGAAACATTTCGAAGAAAAGTTTTTCACAAATGAAAATTAAAAAATCATGGTAACAGTTGGTTTTTTTCTTTTCTTTTTCCCTCTTCTTTTTTCTGTTATATTACCTGAGTATTTTCTTTCAAATTTGGACTTAATGAAATAAATGGAAACTGGTTGATTTGTATTTACGTGGGTTTGTAAACAGATTTTTTTAAGCCAAAACTATGTGTTGATTATATGGGTCTGTTTTAAATGGCTTACATCTTTCTTTTGATGAAAAGAGTAATTTCTGGGTAATTTTGGATTAATCACTGGTTGCTGGCTCTCATTAAAGGTAAGAGTTCAAGAAAACTAGAGATTAGCTTTGTAAAATAAAAGTATTTAAAAATAAAGCCTGTAATGAATTTGAGGAACCTAAAATAATCTTCTGTTTCCAAAGCTGCTGAATGTTTCCATGCTGTTTTGGGGAAAAATAATCCTGAACCACTTCAAGTCCCCATCCAACCAGAACTGGAACATTTCCAGAATGGGGCAGCCACAGCTACTCTGGGCAACATATGCCAGGACCTCACTACCCTCACAGGGAAGAATTTCTTCCTAATATCTGGTCTAAAACTCCTCTCTGTTAGTTTGAGGCCATTCCCCCTTGTCCTGTCACTGTGGAAGGTATTGTCACTACATACTCATGTAACAAGTCTCTCTTCATCTTTCTTGTAGGCTCCCTTTAGGTACTGAAAGGCCTTCTCCAAGCTGACCAATTCAAATTCACTCAGTCTTTCCTTGTAGCAGAGCTGCTCCAACCCTTTAATCATCTTCGTGGCCTGAAGGTGCCCTAATTGGACACTGCCAGTTTACCAGCACTTGTGAAAACTTTTAACCAATTGAGAAATTAGGTCAGAAGGTCACATAAGTAAAATTTATTTTTGAAATGGTGATAACTTTTTTCTGATAACTGCTTTCTGATGGGCCAGCCAGTCTTTCTATCTGTTCTTTGTACAAGTTAAAAAGCATTCTCTTAATAATGCTTGACTGAGTAACTGTCACTTTACAGCAACCAATATCCATCAGACAAAACGTGTACATCTACTTCAATTACAGGCATACAGGAATAAAAATTGCAAAAATAAAGCATTTAAGAGAAAACATGCCACTTTCCTTTACACAATCTCTGTTATAGACTATACGCTCCCCAGGTGAGGGGTATCTCTTGTCTTTGTGAATTTTGATCTACAGTGTTTATAAAGTAGAGGCCAAAAACTTAGACAAAAACTCATCAGCAATTCACCAAGGCACAGTAAAAGTGCTCTTCATAAATCGTTCCTTTGCCATTTAGTTAATGCAGTGACCTGTTGTTCTGACGATAAGTTACAAAGTAATGAAATAGGATGATTGGATTAAGCTAATTACTTCCTTTGAAATGACATTTGTACACAGATTCTTTGGCCTTGCCAGAACAAATTATATAACCTAAATAGTGGGTTTTTTTGCATTCCATTTCACAACTTTCAAATCCACTTTTTACCCGATAGATGGGATCACTAAAACTGTGATTAAAAAATAGGTCACATAATACATTACTGCTGTGAAACAGACTCTGTATCTGGAATCACATGCTAATCAATCTAGTCTAAGGTGCCTATATTAATAACTATAATTACAATAATAGGTCTTATCAGATGATTTAACAGAACTAATATTCTATGCAGAGGGATACAGAACATAGGACTGCAAAGTTTTATATAAGAAATAATCATACTGCCAAAAAGGATGCAGAATGGAAAAGCATTTTTTACTTCCGTTTGATTTTATTGGTAAAACCACAGCTCACAAGGCAAAAGAAGGCTTTACTACAATCTGTCTCCTGGGGACTCTGTGTGAACAGGCTGGAATTCCCACTGATCATGCTCCTCATCTCCTATTTTTACTTTGTTTGCATGAGAAGAGTTAATGGCTTTCTGGGTAGGAGAATATAAGGCTGGTAGGTGTTTCAAATTTAATCCTACAGCAGACATGACCAAATGAGAAAATATTTCTGTGGTACCTCTCTACCTATATTGTATCTCCCATTACCTTAATCCACCCTGACATTATCTTAATCCACTGTTTCTGACAGGAATTCTGACAAGAACATAGAAGATACAATCCATAATCAGTGTTCAGTGCTACCATTGCAGCCTCTGGCACAAAAGACAGAGTGGCATCAGGGAGAAGAGAGGTAGAACATGTTGAAGGGGCGCAAAGGAGGGGAGGAGAAGAGATCTCACAGTGCAGAGGAAGAGAAAGGAATAAAACAAATGGAAGGAGCTGAACAAAAAGACCAAGATGTGTCAGGAGCAGCAGATTCTTGCCATGTGTCATGAATGGGGTGACTCTCTTCACTTGTAGGAGAGAAGCAAAAATATCCTTATCCTGGGGTGAAATTTGAGCTGTGCACACCCATCAGGCAGCTAAGGGATACTGTTTCTTGTATCATAACCTTGGCCTCTTTTCCTCTTAAAAAAACCCCAAAAAACAACAGTTTCAGTTTTATCTATTTTAGTTTCTAATTATTTCCTGAAAGAGAGCTCAGTTCTTATAGAATGATTTGTTCTTTCCTTTGGTGTTGACTGCAGATTGCATGTCACCTCAAACATTTACCTTGTTCTATACTAAGGTTTGCACCACATTTTGGCTCTGATATATATGTTCTGGAAAGACCTCTACAAGAAATCTAGTGTTCTACTTCTCCTGTAAGATGTTTGGCTATATCCTAGCTAACGTGAAAGCCATTTATCAAATTTGGCAGAGGGGTTTCTGCTATACCTAGGAAAGAATCAATCTTCAATGAAATTATGATCTAGTAGTGTTAAACATTAAACTCCATGAAAATGGCTATAAAATAGGATCCTGCAGAGCTCAGTTAGATATGTGGGAATAGCAAAGCAATGAAGTTTGACACAGCTAAAACACAGATTTTTTTTTGAATGTCAGCTTGCTGGAGTGAATTTCACTTAATAGGAAAAGGACTCTCTTCTGTAAATATAATCTTTACAATCTAAATGAAATCTTGAACTGTGAATAAGAACTGAGCATGCTTTTTTCTTGCTGTCCCTAATTATTTTTTATAGCACAGTACCACCTAGAGGCTCTCTTGCCCTCTGTGTTTGTTTCTGTGAGAATTTGGAAGAGAAACTTTTGGACCTTTTTACCACTTACATGGATAAGACAGACATAGCATGAGAAAAAAGGGTGGGAAGGGTGGAGTTCCTGCAGAAGAAATAAGGAGAATAGAAGCCAAATTTCCTCTGTCACTACACTTCTCCAATACAAAATAAATAGCTACACAAATTGATGCAAAGAAGGTCTAAACCAGATTTGATCTGCACTCTTTTTTACATGTCTCACAGTTTGTGCAACTATTTCCTACCCCAACCCCATCATGGAGTAGGTGCAGATTTGTCCCTCAAGCAGAGTTATATCCTCCCTCACTCATCCTCACAAGCGTTTTCAACCCAGAAATAAAAAGGGTGATCACTTCTATATCAAAATTTTACTTTAATTATACCAGATAGAATTTTCCTTTCTGGATCACTTAGTAGAACTATTGACATGTGCCATACAGAATACTCAGTCTAAAGAAAATCAAGCTGTCTTATTCACTGAGAGCCTAATTCTTTTCACAGGCACCAAAAATCAGAAGACTGAAAAAAATGATCTTTTGCAGCATAATATTCTGTGTTTCATGTGTAGCATACAGAATGCTACCTGATTGTTTAGGATATCTGCAGCCTTTGGAATGTCCTGGAAATTATAGAAAAAGGTAAATAGGCCCAGAGTGATGCTGTTTTGGAGTCACTGCAGATAATCCAAGAGGAAGGGCCTCAGAGCACTGATGCCTCCGTTAAAGGGAAGAAGGACCAATGTTTCTTGCCTCCTCACTTGCAAGATATCCACCCATGCCCTTTATCTTCCCTCTATAATGAGAAAGAACATTATTCATGTTAATAGAAGTTTCAAATGCATCCTTTCAGAGAGAAAAAGATCTCAATGGAATTAAGCATAATCCTTTTACCTCTTTAAAAGAGTAAAGACCAAGTAAAGCACTCAGTAATCTTTCCCGTGATTATGTATTTTATGATGGTATATGATGAATACATTAAAGATAATTTCTAATGTGATATGAAATTCCTCCCATGAATTTCAAATGAGGAGGTATGTGTCTTACAAATTGTCTTGTAATAACCAGAAACCAGATTTGTATTTATTGGTAATTGGTAATTAGTTAAGAGGTTGTCAGGAGCATAAAATAGAAGAATTACTTTACTTGTTATATTTTCCCAATTTTTTTTCATTAACCCTAAAATTCCTTATTTCATTTCAGCAATCTCTATGTCAGGCTCCTTTCAACACTTTCCAGAGAGAAAATCATGTGCATATAGCAATTTCCATGAACAGGAGACTGCATAAGTAGGTCTTTAATTTAGACAAATAGAGTTCTTATGATTGCAGATTGCTTCAAGGCTGGGATTTTCAAAACCAGTTATTAACTCTTCTCCTCCTCCCAGCCTCATCTGGGGATTGAAACTCTGTGTTTTTCCTATCTGAATAGCTCTTACACTACAGCAGAGACACTATCTGTAGGCATTTCACAAGGATTTCTGGATCCTTACCCTCCAAACTGCCAAGGGAGTCTTAAGGGAGGTTGATTATCCCGCTCAACTATGGTCACTTACAGGACAGTTTCTGTGATTCAATGTCACCTGTTTGAAAGTGATGTTGGTGTAAGCACTCACAGCCCACTCACTGAAAGTCCCATAAAATGATGGTATAATCTATTCATTAAAAAAAAAAAAACAAAAAAAAGAAAACAAGACAGAAAGAAGCAAGCAAATCTTTGATGTTATTTCATCAAACTTTTAGCTCATAGGAAACAAAATAGATTCTTTGGGTCTTCATCAGGTTTATCCAGGTTTATAAAAAGTGGGTTTCTGCATATATGAGCATCTGTGAGTGCCCACATTCTTGTGTTTAATTTACTCCTTTATATTCATACAATATAAATGTAGAACATCAGGTTTAAAAGTTGTTTCAATGATAAATTTTCGTGCATGATAATTTTCCCTGTCAAACAAGTTTTATTTATTTATTTTTAACTCTCCTTTATGTTAGAATAAAATGTTGATGGATATTGGCTTGCATAGATTTCATGAGAAGTTGAAGAGCTGATTTAATATTTTCTATTTGGAATGGAGGAAAAGGCTTTAAGAAATCCATCAGCATTCAAGATGTCTTGTCATTGCTAGACCGAAAATCAGTACAGTCTGATGTGTTAGTTTGCTTGCTTTTCTTTGTTTCCAAGTTTTGCTTTTTTGTATGACCAGGGCTCAATTTAAAAATAAAAAATTAAGCTAAAACCCCGTTAACATAGACAACATGATTTTTCGGAAGTTAATTTTAAATCTGTAAAAATTGAACGTGTGCTGGTCTGCAGTCACATGTTCTCCCCTTCTACACGCGGGTTGTTGTCATCATCCAGTTTATCTGTAGGGGGCAATACGTAACAAGAAATCCCCGATCTCTCATTTTTTACTTTCAGAAAAGCTGCAAGGAAAAGACTGATTTAACTAAATCAACTAGAAGACCAGGATGTGAATTATAGCTCTTTGTTGTGTATTTTTATGTGTGTTAGCTGAGAATTATCTGCTATTACTCTAAAAATCTGAGTAAATGATTGTCCTGATTTTTCAAGCTATTCAGATCTCCCTATATGAACCTCCTCCTTTTGTACTTTTGGGAACTGCACTAATTTCTGCCTTGCCTAACACAGAGACCAGGGCAGGCACACACACAAACCCACAGAGCACCGAAAGCAGGAAGGCTAGGGGCACACTGGAAGGAGCAGGTAATAGGTGCCAAAAATCACTTGTCACTTCATTTCCCAGTCAGAAAACTCTGTATAAAACGAGCACACTTCTTTCAAAAGAAACAGACCCTAAGGTTAGGCAGCTCATATGTAATTGTTGGCTGTTCTAAGTATTATGCAAGGACTGCCTCACCAGTGTGTGCATCTCAGAAAAGGAAACCTTGTGAATGAGACGAAAAAGATGATGAAGAGGAAATTGCTTGAAATAGGATGTCAGAAAAATGCTTGCACCTCACCTTGGCTTTGTCAGAGCTGGTGAAACTAATGGAATTTGCTGAACAGAGTTTAAATGAAGTAATAGTAGCAGGCATCATGTTCAATAAGAGCAGAATGGAAACATATTCAGGAAGGGTAGAGCAGAGAAATTTTCACTTTCTCCACAAAGATTTTGTTGAGTATTCTGCTATTCAAATATAATATCAGAGACCTTAAGAAACTTAATACCTGTGTTCCTAATACAGGTATTCTGACAGATAACTGTCATCTGCATCATTAACATATTTAGACCAGAAATAAAGAAGAAACCTCCATGATAATGCACCCGAGAGAGTTCACTGCTACTGTCTCGCTCAGTAAAAGAGCTGTAAAATCTCTTTGATAAGGCTTTGAAGCAGGCAGAGCTTTGCAGTGGATCTGCCCAGACCTTCTCCTCTAAGTCTAGGCAAAGGAACTCCCCAGAGGACAGGAAGCTTTTGCATTAAAAAGAAAACACCAACAGTTTTTATTCAAATATAAAACCGAATAATTAACTTTTTAATCAGACAACAGATGATTACTGGGGAAGACAGAACATAAATTAAAAAATGGTTATATAAAACTGGTTTTCTGCCTACACATCTGTGCAATGCAGATGCTTCAGCCAGCACAGTGACTGCAGCTCTGAGCTGCAGCAAACTGGCTCGTTCCTGTGGCCATTCCTGCCATCCTCTCCTGGCCTGCTCTCTCCTCCTTCTTCCTGCCTTTGCTGAGGCACTGCCTCCTGCATTACGTAAGTGCCAACATTATTTTCCCAAGCACAGAACTCACTAAATAGCTCTTTTGCACCTTGCAGTCCTGTCTGGTTTTCCCCTCGATCAGCAAGATTGCAAGTAACCAACCTTTTTTTTTTTTTTTTTTTTTTTTTTTTTTTTTTTTTTTTTTATTAGCAACAGCAGTATGGAAGCATTTTTTTATTGGAATAGCACTTGACACAATTTGGAACAGACTTCCTGCCAAAAAGCCATGCTGCTGGATCCTTAACTTTGCCCTTCTGTATGACCCAAGCAGAATCCCATGAAGTGAATCTTCCTTGATCTTTCTTTAAGTCTCACTGCACATAGCCAAGAGGATTTTCTCTTTAATGCTCATGCATGGCATGAAGCATGAATATTAATAGGCGAGAAAAGGAAATTAAATTCAGATGCAAGATTTCTCTTATTGCTTTTGATTGTTTCAAGTAAAAATACAGAATGCAAATATGAAACTACTACAAACAATAACCAATAAAAGATAAAATCTATTACTAGATCGTGGTAGCAAAAAAGATATCAACTGCATACATGAATTGAAGCATCAGAAGTGACTTCAATTCCCATTCAAGCACAATCATGTCCTCTAGCACAGAAAAGAAAAAAAGTAACTAAATTTACAGATTGAAGTAGTTGTGCATTGGTGTCAAGAATATATTTAGAATGCAGTATGCCTTAGAGGCTACTTTTTGTGTCATACAGTATCAGATTCCAGTGTGTTAGAGGGGAAGCAATATTTCTCTGTAGGGTTTCTGATTCTGGAATGCTCCTCAGCAGTTTATTAACATAATTCCTTGATCTTCCTTAAGTTCAGTATTTAGTAGTTGTTCTATCAGGGATTCTTTGTCACCATTCATGTCTCTGCGTATATGTTGCCTCCCACGTGTTTTTTAAATCATGTTCCTGTTTGAATGAGATGTGTTGAAATTATCAAATTCTGAATAAACAACATCACTTTAAGTCAGCAGAAGGCAAACATATTCAATGTACTATTAATTTCTTGAAGTAAAGGAAGATATTCCATAAATGCTTATCTTCCTTAAGAAACAGTTATGATACTTTTTGAGCTACTACTCAAATATGTTTTGAATTAAAAATGAGTGGGGACTCTTTGAAGAATCCTGGAAGTCTTTAGACAATTTAATTGCACCTTGCAGCAAATAAAGCACACTGTTATTTAAAGTAAGACTAACTACTACTTAAAGCCTGACACTGGGCTCTGGGACATTCCTTGATGTGTTGCAGATGCCTTGTTTAGCTTTGTTCACCTTGGCTTTCCAGTGTGTGATAAATCCGTGACCTGTGCTCTGTCTGGAGCAGATAATTCATGGACAGCTGTACTTGGATTCTTCAGCAGTAACGCCCACACAAGCATCTAACACATGTATACTTGAACAACAGGCTGGCTGTATGCAGAGACAACATATTTATAACACCCTGCCGATTTACCAAAATCTGAATATCGATCTAATATTGATATGCAACTGAGATGGACAAAAACTCTCTAACAGTTTAAAGTTAGAAAGTGAATGTTTTATTTGGCGCCAGGCACCGCGTGGGATAGCTCCCTAAGACGCAGGGCCCCGATCCAAGCAAACACAAAGCTTTTTATTTACAAAAATTATGAATATCCAAAATACAAATGCATATTCATAACATTAACACCTCCCATTCTCCGCTTCATATGGAAATGAGCTTAAATGTCATTAAGCATGCATAGTGTGTGTCCTGAATGGAGTTGGTGGTCTTGAATTGGGTCAGTGGTCTTAAAAAGATGAAGTAACTCATCTTCCTCACTTTGACCTTTTTGCCTCTCTGAACTTTAACAATCCTAATTACTTTGATGACCTCTAAGTTTCCTCTTGCATGACTTTTGGATGGGTTCCTACCAAGGGAGGAAATTGGTAATTGTCCTTGTTCCCTACACCAACTCATCAATATTTCTATTCCTCGCTCTAAGCACAGCTAAGCAAACATACAAATGACAGATCATCAGTTATTTGGTAATCAGTTACTAACATCTTAAAACCCATTTCAGGTCCAGCTCTCTTAACTCTAGCTGGGCCCAAATTCCTTCCTATTCTAACTAATTTCAACACAGCTAGCCCATAACTAAAATCTTTATGTTTCTTCTAAATCTATGTTTCACCACCAGGATTGGATCACACTTAAAATTACTTTCAAGTATAAGTGCTTTTAAGTGCAAATTAGAAATTAAGAGCAATTGATTTTCAGCACTGCCTAAACAGCAAAAGTGGAAGGAGATTTTCCTATATACTTAATTTGTAAAATAATTCATGTAATTTTAAAAAAGTTTTGGTGACTGCTCAAAGATCTCACATTTTTTCAAGTTCTTTAAGCCTGTTATTGATGAACCCATGTTTTTGAGGAATATATTATTTTTAAACTCCTTAGAGAAAAAGATTGTAAACCTTAGATTAAAGAGCAGGCAGTTTCTTAATCACTACACAAGAAACTTGTTAATCTCCTGTCTGACAGCCAGTGGATCTATTTGGGTCACTCTATCACTAATGAAATGCACTTGCCTCCAGAAAGCAGCACTCCGCTGTTTTGCCATATCTGTAACAAAATCAGAAGAGTTTAGCATAAAATCTCAACTAATACCCTGTGAAGTTTAAACAAGAAGAGAAGTGCATGAAAATTTGGAAGACAGTGATGGCCTAGAAATATACATTCAGCTCTCCCTCTTTTACAAAAGGGACATCAATTCTTTAAGTATCTCACCTGAGAGATGGCTTTCAGAGCAGCAGAATGGCCAATGGATTCCTGCTGCATTATTGATTCATTACAGATAAAGAGGGATAGAGGTATGTACTGGAATCACCAAAGCTGCTTCCCAGGGAAGAGATCAAAGCACACTTTTGGTGCTTTTTTTTGGCGGATGACATTTCTTAGAGATGAAATAATGCCTTTTTGTTGCTGTATAGCCTGTGTTTTAGTGCAGTTGTTCCATCATGACTCTATTAGCCTGCCACAAGCTCCCCCATCATGAAGCCTCCCAGTTCATGCACAACTGCTCCTACCTCCCATTTAGGTTCAGAGCCAACTTGCTAAATTTAGAATTATGGTGTACCTGGGAACTGGCAAGTTTTCAGCCCTGATGGAAGAGCAGGAGTGCTGTGAGGTCAAGGCAAACAGCACACTCCACAGTGGCCTGCCATGATCAGTCAAAGGCCTGAGCTGCACACAATTGTTCCTAGCAATTTCCCCTCTTGACTGCAATCCCATGAGGAATCGTGTGGGCACTTTCCTCTAATATCACTCAAGTTTAATGAAATCAAAGGATTACATTGTGTTTAGATCAACTGTGTCAGCTTGCACTTCTCAGAGCAAAAAGAATGTGCTGTCAGAAGCAGAGAGAAGTACAATGCTAGAGGTTTATCCTAGAGGGGATGTGATCTTTAAAAACACGTTTTTTTAAAGAACCAACATAAGATCTTGAAATGTGATTGCAATAGAACATGAAGAGGCACAAAGCACTGACACACCAGAGAGCTGCAGCAGGCAAAGAACTGCTCGCTCCAAGTGCTGTGAGAGGGAGGCCTGTAAAAGCCATAATTGTGACTTTCCTCTCCAAAGTACCACAGACCAGATGCATCACGGTTACCATGCCTTTAGGACAGATTACACCTTCTGGCTCTCAGGTCCTGCAGCAAACTTGGTGACAAGTGGGGAATAGAGACCTTATCATTCATAGAAATGAAATGCTACCACTGGCTTCCCTCTCTTTTGTACAGCTACCTCTAAGAGATGAAAGCTCACATCCTCTCTTCCACTCCTCTGTCTTCAAGAACTGATTTCAAGTTCTGCTTCAGGAACATGCACTGAAATGTTATCCTGAAGATTGTTCAGGAGACTCCAGACCCTGATCTCCATCTCATCTTTCCTGTCAGAACAGTGGTTGCCCGGTTTAACCACTCATTTCCATTCCTAATTTATAAAGCATTATCAGCAAAGTAGCCCAGAGTCTGCCCAAATGTGCCTATTCAGCTGCCTTTTATCACATTAAATGAAAATGTCTTCCCCTTGTTTTTGTTGTTTTGTTCTCCACACGTGCAGCAGACATGAAACATTCTTTCTATTTTGATTGAGGATGAAGGTTAATTGCAACTCCAATGATGCACCTTCACTGCCATTCCCAGCAGCACAGCAAGAACAGCACTGCTGTGACTTGGATCCATACTGAGGAATGCTGAGATGTCACTACACACTGCTTGAACAGGATGTAAAAAGCCTCCTGCATTTAGTAATATCCTTCTTATTTCTTTCACGTCTTCTACACAATTTCCCCAAGAAAGCCTTCTTTCATCATGAATAATTTTTAGTCCTTGACATTTATCAGTAAACATCAAAATTGGAAAAGATGTGCTCTTGGGTCTAAAACAAAGAAAATATATCAGAAAATTATATTTTATATCACTGAATATTAGAGAATACTTTATCTCAGAATTCTGAGGTGATAATGTTTTAATGAAATGCACTCTTAATTTCCCATTGGGATTCCCATTGTATTAATAAAGTGCAAGTGCAAACGAGATAGACAGTAACCTGTGTTCTGTTTTCATCTGTTATCTCCACTAGGCAAGTTTTAAAAAATGTGGAAGCCTAGATTTTTAAGGAACAATGACTAATAATCCTAAAAATCATTCTTTCTTTAACTTTTGCTCCACTTCATTCAGGAATATTAGGGTTATAATGTATTTGGGCTTCTAACATGCTCCACTTTTCTCTCCAGAAATGGTGCCAGACGGAATTGGAAGACTTTGGTCATTTGCCCAGGATTCCTGAATTATCAAGGGTGCACTGAAAGCAGTAGCTAGTTCTGATGGGACTGCGGATGTCTAGAAATCCCAGAAAAATGGTGAATGATCACAGGAAGACCAAAAACATGTTATACAAATTAAAAACATTCACATGACAGCTCTATACTATGCTACAGCATACACAGTCTTTTAATATTATGATTTTATTGTTAAAAAAATAATAATCCAACATACAACCTGTGAAATAGAAAAAGGTTTACAAGAACGTGGCAGTCGTAAAGAGTTTGCACCACTGATCACCATGCTCTGGGCTTGACTGTTCAGTCAGTTTTTATTCCATCTCAATGAAAAATCCTCCTACTAGCTATGAGGTACTGATAGTAATGAATATTTATAGAATATCTCATAATTTCCTATAGTATTTTGAAATAATTATGATCAACTTAATTTTGCTGTTGTCTGTTATGAATGCACAGAGATAATTCAGAAATTAATAACTTGCTATTAAACAGCTTGTATCAGGCTTGGCAATTCCTTTTTGGACTAAAAAGTGAATGTATTAGTCTAAAAAGGAACAAGCCAAAATACACTCATGTTGTAAAAGGCACTTTCCTTTTTTTTGTCTTCTAGTAAAAATGACCTCTGGTTGTCCTGTAACCCCCTAAATTCTCTTACCTGGATTCTCAGCTCATGTAGAGTGTATGAAAGCAATTATAAAGTGGCTTCTCTCAGCAGGTTATCTACCTATCAAACTGTTAAGGTTAGAGGTAATTTCCAAGGACATACTGATTTTCCCATGCTTTAATTTGCCCTTTGTTAGGACAGTGATATGATGGGTGGGTTTATGGCAGATTAATTCCCCAGTGACGGCAGAAGTGGCTGCAGTTCAGTGATGTGTGAACAGATCCTGCTATAAAACCTGCCCCAGCAGAATGGAGGACTTAGGTGACCTGAGGGGTCATTCCTATTTCCGATGTCCAGAACAGTGTTACAGAGTCAGTAAATCAAAGCAATATCCTTCTAAAAGGGAAATGTTATAGATATAAATGATATTAATTATATATGTCTGCAATTTATTTGTAGAACTTAAGGTAGTACTGCTGCCCATTATTAGATGTGTCTAAATGCCAGTATTTTCATTCAGTACAAAGTTTAATCTGAATTGCTAATCCAATGGTTTTCAAATGAAGTTGCTATTCATTTAGCTGGAGATGTAGAAGACTAGAGTGGGAGCTGAAGGTCAAAATTTCATCACCCTTTATTATATGGTTTAGATAATGGTCTGTTATGCACTGTATGTGTATCTAAAGTATATCACTGTGTTTTCATTTCCCTGGGCTCTGGCATAGTGCATTTCTGTGTCCACTTCTGATGAGTCATTTCCCTTCTTGTTACTCAGAGGACCATCACTGAATATGATGCCTTGCCCTTTTATAAAGTGAGAGGACCAGGCACTTATTGCCCAATTTCCAGAGGCAAAGGAAGTTCAAAAACCTGTTTGTGCTCTGTTCTTCTGTGTATTACAGTGTGGTAGTACAAGAGACAACGACAGAAATCTCCTCTCTTCCATTTGCTGTATTCCCATAAGGAACGAATCACTACCAAAAAAATACCCCTAACAAACCCACTGTTTTCTGTTTTGAAATTTAAGAAGCACAGATCAGAACATGATGGTTCTGGCTGGCATATATTTATGGCAGAAGGATAATGATGATACTCCATAAAAAGAGCTGTGACTTCTCTGAAGCTGTGGATCAGTCACACACCAAGTTGTTGCCTTGTGCCTGTGATAAAAACTGTTTGCTATTTTCATGTGCAGCTGAAGGAAGTGGCAAATGCAAACTAATCCTCACCCTGCAATGAAGGAGCATAAATAAAACAGGAAAGTGGCATGAGTTTTCAGCTTCAGCCAAAGCACTCCAATGTGATTTTCTGCATCCTCTCGTTAATAGGCCACTGCAGCCACTCCAAGTGCCTCCAGGATGCAGATGGTCACAGAGAGGGCCATGTTTAGAAAGTTCATTAACATAATCTAGCCAGAGGAAGAAAAGTGACCCATCTCCACACTAAAGAGCCAAGTCATGGGAAGATGTGAATGTCACTCTCTGTCACAATAGCAGAAAAGTTTTGGGAAGTGACCAGAGGGTGTTTCAGCTCACAGAGGGCACTCACAAATAGAAACCCATACTTGGATCAGAGTAAGCACTAGATTGGTCTGAAGAGCAATCACCTTGCTAAAGTTATTAACTCATCTATACCATCATCTGGGACATATGCTTGCCAAAAATACAGAGGAGTGTAACAGCTGTCTTCAGCAAAGAGAGATCCAAGTGGTCACATGGGGCATTGGTGGGGGAAATGAATCTCTGAATCTCATGCGTTAGGACCAAGTTAGCATCCAAAGGTTCGGGAGTTTAGGAAGAAAGTACACAGTAAAGCTTTGTGCAAATTTGTATGACCTTACTGTGTGTTAATTTCCATCAATACACAAACCCTCAAACCCCAGGCAGCAGAGTTTAACAGGTGTTTCCTGATCCCTCAAGTAAGAAAGTGCTTCAGCAATAATCCATCTTTACAGTGTAGTAGGAGCACAGGTGGGCAATCCTTCCCAGCAGGTCACATTTCCCATTGCATTGTGATGACAACAGAGGATTTTAGGTGAACTCATTGGATTTTTACTGCTCAAAACTACACTGAACATCCAAAGATGCAGCAATGAGTTCATAAATTGTAGTGATTTTGGAGTAGCCTGGGAACTGGTAATACTCTTCGAAGGACACTGAGAGGGAATACATTACAGAACTCCCACTGACATTCAGTGCAACCACATGGCTGCTTATCTACTCAGGGAGAGAAGAGGGAAGGAAGGGAGTCTCCATGAAATATCCTCTTCAGTACTGCTGTTTGTTTTGTGAAATATCCGTAGCAGCCCTTGATCAAAACTATTGGGAAAAGATATACAAATACATATAAATACCTAGGAGTATTGCCTCACTATTAAATGGAGGAGAATCCCAAACACCTTCAAGGCATGATTATAATTTCACGATGACTCTTACCTCACATTACCTAAATTAAGTAGTAGATTAAGGATAACCTTAATTCTGACTTTGGGTAACAGGTAAAGATAAAATCCTGGTGCTGGTCTGTTACAAAATATGAACTGCAAATCACCACACGTGATTTTAAAAAATCACACACTTACACTTTGATTCAGACCTTCATTCCAGTAATATCAACTAGTTGATTTAGGAATGTAATTGCCTTTTGAAGAGATCTGGTTTTTCAAACTCAGGCACTTGCCCATAAATGCAACCAGACATCTATTCTGGCTATTAAGGAAGGGTAAACTTTAATCATTTAGAGCCTCTGTCTCTCCCTCAGATACAGAACAAACCACTTAGGTTATTCCACAAAGGTCTAAATTATAAACTCAGTGGCAGAAATTTCCCACATCTATCACAACATAACGATGTCAGGAATCCGGTGTTTAATCCTACACTACAGAAAGTTATTTAATTCTTTTCTAACATTCTTCATGGGTTTCCAAAGCTATATTTCTCTTTAGAACTCCTTGAACCCTGAAATGAGAGTAAAATTTCTATTAAGAGAGTGCTGTGATTATCTGGTTTGTACTACATTTTATTACCTCATTACTCCTCCCAGTAGAGAGTTACAACCAGTAAAGAATGTTGTGGGGAAATATTTCTGGCCTCTTCAGCAGAAACATTTGTCTGCTTGACAGGTATTCCCAATGCTTATTTTTATCAGCTGGGGTGATATTCTTGAATTTAACTTTCCTGTATGGATAGATGGATGGATAGACAGACAAACAGATAGATAGAGTCATACCTATGAATAAACTCACTTCCCCATTGAAAGCAATTATAAATATACATTCTTTCGAATTAAAAAATCCCATTGATTTTAGCATATTTTCATCATATATTTTATTATCTCTTCTCTGTAAATGACCAATTACTTTTTCCTTTAGTCTTATGAGTCAACTGCTGCATCCCTTCCCTTTTGTCTGATCTCAATATATATTTTATTTTGAGAAGAGCTCTGGTATCTTTCAATCTGTAGAAGTCATTATTACTGGAGGTACAGAACTCTCCTTTTGTAAAAAGGGAACTGCATAAACTCAGAAAATTCATATTGAGTACATCTCATTTCCACTCACCACACTTTAAATTAATGTTATATTATGGGTTTTCCAATCATTGCTATTTTTCATTTCTTTCTTTGCCTATAGCTTCTCTCTCACACTGAACGGAACTTCATTTTCAAATCCAGTCTTGCTAATCCCATCATGCACCATACTTTTCAATTCATCCACTGAAGACTGATTTAAAGTCAAATAAACTTATTACTCATAGCAATTTTATCAAAGTTTCTATAATTCTTTACAAGCCAACTCTGAAGAATATGACATTCTGAAAGTCATTTTTACTTCTTGTGGGATATTTATCTATATTTTCTTCCCATTACAATTCAAATTCTCTGTCTTCCATAGTACAACAATGGGACTGTAGCAGAATGAAGAGTTAAATTATTTCTTAAATGCATGTTGGTTCAGAAACATTTTTTTTCCCACAGCATGTTACTTTGGTACAAATATGATTTAAAAAAATAAGAGTAACTGTATAGAGATCCTGTACAGATACCTGTACTTATTGTTTCCCAGTTCCTAATCCTTTAAATCGCTATTTACCCTTGTTTCTATTTATTTTGTTGCCTCATACTGTATGCTCTTTCAAGCAAAGATTAACTTCATGCAGATATGCACAGCCGCCAGCATAAAGGATGCCATTCCAAATCAGAGCCTCTAGACACTCCTGTAATACAAATAATAAACATTACAAGAATTTTCTATCCCTTTGACTTGCTGCCATATTCAAGCACAGGCTTGCTATGAGTTGAACAAATTGTGGTATTAGTTGCATTCCGGCACTTTGTAAAGCAGTCAACCCTTCAAATTCCTTAGGACATAAAATTTAAAAAAAACTTACCAAATGAGCCATTTTAAGCCTAAAGGATACCCTGTCTGAGCTGTTACAGTTTGAAGGTAATTATCATTTTATTGGGGAAATGTCCAAGCAGGCTTTTCTCTCGAGTGCTTAACACACAGCACTTGGTGTTTCATTTCTGTGTGGATGGAGAAAAAGCATGAATTTGCATCATGGATCACTTGTGCATTCAGCATACAGGCAAGAAAAGTCTTACCTCTGCAAAACTGTAGGGATTATCAAAACTGAGTTCTTCCATTTTGTGTGAATTTGGAAAATCATGAAAAAATCAACAGTACCAGAACTCTTTCCAGTCTGTTTGAAAATGGAACAGTAACTAAACTCAGAAAAAGGGTTGCTAAGAGTCTTTCCACAATACTTATTAACCATAATTTGAAAGACCCCTGAGTATTGAAACTGTACTCACATTGTGATATTTTGCTGGTTGGCAGCAATAAGATTTCTTTTTTCTTCTTTTTGCGTGTTGACCACATTGAAAAAAGATTAAAAGTCATAATATAAAATTAATCTCACAGTTGTGTCTCAATCACAGCTGAGGGTCCAGATCCCAGCCTGTAATTAGGACAAAACTATGTCTTAGCAAGAAGAAACTCAGAAGATAATTGTATTACTTTAGGGATGCATACTACTGAACAACCTAGTAAAAATGTCAAAGGACTGAGATGTTTCTGTCCGTGGTCTCATTTCAGAGTTTGGTTTTATCCCTAATGTGGTCAGAGTGCTCCACATCTCACATGTAAGCTAATGTCCCAAGTAGCTTAATCCCTCAGAATTCCACTCTTGTAACTGGGTTGTAATTAGGCCATGTGAATTTGAATCTATGCTCACACAAACACAGACACAAATGCAGTTCTAAAAAATTTGATTTCAATGAGTGAGAAAATGACATCCACAGAGTTTAGTTTTACTTACATTCTGGCAATGCTCACGCCTATTACTTTATACATCCTGAAACTGTGCCACATAGACCAAACAGACAGCTGCCCTTAAACTCACCAGAAAGGCTACTCAACATAAAAATGATAAAACAATGTAAAAACCCCCTCTCACTATCAAGGAAAGGAGCACAAAAGTAAGCAATAATATCAATGAAAACTAATTTATTCAGTTGTACATATAATATTTATTACTTCTGCACTTTAGTAAAATACCCTCAAATATAATGTGGTTTTGAGGAATCAAAGGCAGATATTTATGTAAGAGGTACATGTGGAATTGCATTCTGAAGTTCTTTTTCCCTTTCAAACTACAAGTTTAATAAGAGTCCAGGTTTTGTAATAAAAGAAATGCATTGCATTGTTAAGGTCTTCTGAGGTTGCCTGGCCAATGTAAGAAATGCTGATTTTAAAAATTATTCCCCTCTTATTAAAAATATTTTTGAAGGTGTGTAAGAAAAAAAAAAGTTGTTTTTTTTTCTTTGCTCAGGTGTTTTTAAGGACAATTTGTGATACTTCCTTTATATCACAATATGGATTTTTAATTTGTTTCCCAAAATTTAAAATGAAATCCTAGAGGGAACTTGCCTGGCTGTTATGTCATTCCTGGTTCATAACAATCAAGTTCCCAATGTTCCTTGGGAAGAAAGATGCTGCCATGCTACTCACTCAGTGATTCCCATGGCACAATAACCAGTGGTTTTTGCATCATGACAAGTGTTTCAAAAGAGCATCACTATGAAATTGAGCCCTCAGGGCAGTGAGGGCACAGAATCCAATGGAAATACAATGCCAAGGAATTGAATCCAGCTCACCATGGTGAGAATGCTGATCACACAGCTGTGCCAAGCCCTGCACACAATGTGTACCTGAGTACACTTAACTGTTTAAGACAATTCAAGAAATCAATTACAATGGTAACTAGTTTATTCCACGGAAGAGCTGTTAGGCAATTCGATTTCCCCACACAGGCTATTGTTCTGGAAGGTGAGAACAAGAGATAAGCAAGCTTTCTCAGAAGAAAAGGCAAACCAATAACTGATAACATATTACTAGGTACGACTGTTGAAAATAGCTACTTTTTATCAGCAATTTCCAGGATACCACCACTCAGCAGGTATGGATCCATGCTGAATCAGGAATTCAGCTCCTCTGCTGTTGCAAAACTGAGCCTGAAACTTGTTTATGCAAGACCTAAACAACAAGCCTTACAAAACTTGGAGAAACAAAGAAAAACTTTCAAAAATACGTGGTCTTACACTATCTAAGTGCCTGTTTACTCAGCAGCATTTGCAGAAGCAAAAGGGGAAACACATTCAAACTTCATAGAGATCCCCAACAGCTGTGCCAGAACACCAGGGACTTCTGCAAGGTAAATATTTGCTGAGATAGCAGGAACAAAATGCTTCAGCAAATTAATCAGGAAGGTTTTGGCAAGTTCTCACAGGCACAAGGTGCTTTAAGATTTGTAGTTCCAACACACCATTTGGCAAATACTTTTCTTGTGATTGCTTTTCAGAACATTCTCAGCCTCAAAAACAGCTCAGCATTCCAACCTGCACGTGTCAGAAAGCTCTTCCAGGAGCAAAATCACACTTTGAAGGCTTAACCATCTACGACAGCAATGCTAGCATGTAGTAGAAATGGTTGTTTAAAAAAAAAAAAATTAGAAATAAAAAGGAGTAAAGGAAATAAGATGAAAAAAATAACCAACCCCAAGTTTAACTTAGTAAACAGTTTAAAAGAGCACAGTGACCGAGACTCTTAAATAGATCTTGTTCTTGTAACCTCTCAAGAATCTATGAAAATAATTATTAGGGTTGCAGCAACAACAAAAATAAAGTTTTGTAAATCTTTAGAAGACTTTCAGAGTCAGTAAGGCATATTGTGATAAGTAAATAGACACATTTGTTACTCTGCAACAAATTAAAGAATGTTCCCTTTAGAATGTATTTTTAAAAACTCTATGAATACCAGCTCAAGAAGTAATTCAGTGTGTGAATTTTCAGGTTAGTTAAAGTCACAAGAAACAGTCTCCTATTCTGATTTACACCTTGAGGAAACAGGGTTGCAAATTTTAAGATGTATACAGTGCTGAAGAAGGACAAAGTGCGTACAGATGGAAATAAACAGCACCCAAGTATATGTCATAAATAAACCTCAGTCACTAAGAACAGCCAAGATTGCTACTGTTTCATACTGTCACTAGCAAAAAAAAGATCCAAAGGGTGGTTCAAAATATTAAAATTTTTTTGTTAGCCTTTATTTGTTTACAAAGTGTTGGCATTCTACTCAAAACAAAAATGCTAATTTTTTCAATTCTGTGTATGCACCAGACCTAGCATAACAAAAATATATGGCATCATTCTAAAATCTTTGTGTTTCTTTTTTTTTATTTAATGACAAATTGCATCACCTAAGAGGAAATGTGATGTTTGCAGGAAAATGGAGAGTCAGCACTTTAAGCATATTGAACTTTTATGGTAGACAAAACCTCAATTATTCATCCTGCCACTGTTTCACCTGAACCAGATACATGGAGGTGTGTGTAACTCTATTAATAATTTTGACATAGCGGTAGCTTTTTTTTCCATATAGTCAACTAATAATCTTGGCACTGTAAACTGTCCCTGACTTTATTTTCTGTTGTAAAATACTGCAAGACAACATTTTTCTGGTGGCAATAATGAATGTGGGATGTGTTACTCACTATTCAGATTGGCAAACCCCAAAACCAGTCTTGGATTGAAGACAAACTTAACTTTTCAGATACCATAATTGTTCACAAACTTCAGAATGTAAAAGTAAGGCAGAAGCTCTGTTGCTGATTGTTTAGGTTTTCGTTTAATGAAAATTCTTTCCAATGGTGCTCTAAAACATCACTTGAAATGTCTGATTTGCCAAAGTCATAGCATTCCTAAAATGAATTTAAACATGCCAACAGTGAAACTGTTAACAAGAGAGAGAGACTTCTGAAAACCTCTGAATGCTCATCTCTTAAAGTACCACAGAGTTTGTGCCATAAGAGCACAAAGAAGGCAAACATTAGCGCCAATCCTGCAATTTCTTCTTTCATAAGGTTTCAAATAAAAGAGATTCTGCACTTAAACTCACCTACACCAAGAAAAATGAAGAACTGGTACCTAAGAATTTCTCAGCTTCCCAATATCATGAAAGAAACTCTCGTATTAACAAGCAACTGTTACCAGGCTATAACAAAACTTGGGAAATAGCAACATTAGAACATGTGATTTTCCCTGGTTTTGCACTAATCCATAAGTTCTGTTACTCAGTATTTACCTTCTGCCCCAGAAATTATGATCAATTTAGTTCTTGTCTCTTGAAATCGTTCAAAAATCCTGGCTACATTCTGCAAAATTAAGAAATAAACAACATTACAGTCTTTGCACAGAGTAAAAGCCACAGAGAATGAGAGCTCTGGCAGAACAATGGAAACTGCCCAGTTTCAGTACAGCTCTGCTCTTGACACCAGACATTTGCTCATGTTTATGGTCTTTCACCTAAGCACTTATATTTCAGTGATCATATAAAACCATATTTAGCTTTTTCAGATAGTCATAAGATAAAGTGAACTTACTATTAAAAAGTAAAGTAATGCCATATATATTGCATTGCTCTCAGGCAAGTTATCTTAAATCAAGGTGTTTGAAAACAATTACACTAAGTCATGGCCAGAGCTGAGCCTGCTTTAAATTCAGCTCGTTTAACTTCTTTATCATCAAAGAGAGACCACAGTTCTCCACATGAAAGACCACAAGAAAGATGGTGTTTGAATTTCATCAACCCTGGTCATGAAAATATTTCAAAAAATTTTGTGGAGAATGTTAAGTGGGGGGATAATAGCCTTGTTTTTCTTAATAGCTGTAGCAAGTTACTAATTCAGCTATTTTAAGACAGGGACTTAAATGAAAATAAAATAAAAATAAATGCTTTGACAAAGATGGCAGAAGAAAGACAATGGAGTTTTTAAAATTAGAAAAATAGGTCTGTCACCAATACTGACTTTGCTTCATTCTGAGAAATTTATTTTCCTACAAGTTAAAAAGTATAAAGATAGTAATGATGGTAGCAATTGTAATAGATATTTGTAGAAAATATATGTTGTGTGAAGCTTTAGAAATTAATGTAGATATTTGGAAATACAGATTTTTTTCTCTGTTATCTCTGTCATGTTAGGCTTGGGAGGCATCAAATAGTAAATAATGCACATTTCAGCCACTGCAACTCAGCTCCTCCTAAAAGAGAATCTATTCATCCATTTGTCCATGGAAAGGTATCACTCCCTTGTCTAAAGAGCACATTAAAGATCACCTGAGTTGGACACAGCAACAAGAAAAGGATTTCTTCTCTTTACAAGTGACTTCTATTTCTGTGGGACCTGTAGATCACACAGGCACCCAGATGTGCATCCCCTGCTTTGCAAGCCCTACTGCTAGATGAGGAGACTACTTTTGGCAAGCTTCTGGATGTTTAGATGTCTTGAAAAATTGACACTGCCCACAGTATTCCAGAGATGTCTGGAAGAACTCAACAAGCACCATGTAGAGTTGATCTGCCCAGCGCACAAGGATTCACAAAAAATATGTGGTAAGGAAGAATATTTTCTAAGCCAGTTTGCAGAAATTGTAGAAATCCCAACAAAAACAACTCTCAGGCAGAGAAAATGGCCAGCTGGTAACTGGCTGTTACTTATTCTAGAGGATTATCTCACTATGTTTTTTTTGTGAAGTCCCTCATTCATGCTACTCTTCTTAGCTGGGTACAAAGTATGGGGTTCCCCATAGCCTTGGTGTCATAACACTTGTTCTGGCAGACTGCTTTTCACCCTTTTTGTGTGTTTTGGTGTTTGTGTATTTACTCCTCTGCACTATATGATCTACTGTTTGCACTGTGTGTTATCAGACCCCTAAGCATTCCTTACATGCACAGAACTTTTAGAAGTTTAATAAAAACAAACTGAGTTTTCCCAGCTGGTTGTATAGCAGTAATTAAGTAAAAACTGCTATTCCCAAGGTGTGCTCATTTCTGCTAATATCATCAGTACTGCTGCTGCATGCTCAAGCAAGTTAACAAACAGAATCACATTAGCTTTTGTTCTTCCACAGCAGCAGGGCTAAATCTTCATTAGCTATAAAACAATGAGGAAACATGGAAGAAGAATGGGATGTGATAGGTTTATGTCAGTTGAACACCCGGTCTTTATAATTACATGAAAATAAATAAATAAAAAGAAAAAAAAAGATAGGATTGGCTAAGAAATTTTAAAAAGTCAATCCATCTTCTAGCTTTGCCGTCAAATATGTGAGCCACTGCTTTGACATCAAAGGATTGTGTGAGTGATGCTTGCAGAGGTAAGAGCTGAATTAATTCTCTGGTTGTAAACCAAATGTATTTCTTGAGATGGGAGAAGAAATAAAAGGAACAGATGTTCCACATCCAGAATGTAAGGGAATTAATTGGAAAACTTCAGGAAACAGAATTGTGACATTTTTAAGTGCATGGGATGGGGAGAGGGGGGTGGAAGGGGACAAAAGCATGATGCAGTGATGTCTAGTCTAGAGTGGGAATGTTTCTTGAAAGAATTATATTTACTGGGCCAACAATACTTATTTTTCTTTTACTTTTTAAAGCAATGTCAGATCAACAATCATTTCTGAATGTCATTAAGCCACTGAAAGGACATTTCAAACCAACATAATTATTTTCAGCTTCATGCACACAGATAAGCACACCAACATCAGGTACATTTATCCTAGCATAGCTTCTGTGTAAGAGACACCAAAATGCTTCAACCTTCTGATTATCACAGAGTCTAATTCTTAAAGAAACAGGATCTTAGTGAAGACCTAACACAGTCCTGCCATAGCTTTATGCACAGTGATTTCTTCTGACACACTCACTCATCAAAGTGCATTGCTTGTCATCCAGCTTGTTTTCCTGTTACTTTATCATGTATTTGTCTACTTTCAGCAAATGCCTCTGCAGTGATGCAGGGAAAGATTTTGGAAAGAGCTCAAACTTCTGTATTAAAATATCCAAGCTTTAAAATAGAGCACTTTCCCCTAAACTATAGCTGTCTACCAGTAAAAGCCCTACCCAGTGCATCTTGGCCAGCTTTCCCTTTTGACATGAAATATTCTCCTGAAACATCTGCTGTAGGGGCCTTCTGAGTTCTGTGGTTTGCACCTGAGTTTGTGTCCCAAAATACGGCCATACATCCTTTGGGGAGCTTTACACAGATTTTTGCTCATTAGAAGGTATTTTATTCGCATTTATTAACATATAAAAAATGCTAATTTACTCCCACTACTGTTTTCCTTTTCCAGCCTCTGAAACCACTTCCCTGAGACCAGTCTGGAGCATTTTTCCAATCACATCTTTTTCAATAAGGCCTTGTGGAACAGACTGTCTTGCAGGCCTCTCGAGGAACATTTCTACCACTGCTGCCCTAACTTGTTGGCCTCAGGAGGGACATTTTTTCCACTGTTGCCAGCACTGCTTGTGTTTTATGGGAACAAGGACTGGGAGGAGATGTACGTAAACACTCAACAATGAAGCATCTTGATAAACAGCCCTTGTACTGCTGCAATTACCTATCTCTTGATTGTCAGGAAATAGGTACTTGATAAACATGCAGTTTCATTGTTTACCCACGTTTGTTTTCAATTAAAGTCAGAAACCTATAAAGTGCATTAGAACACTGCTCAGCTTGGTTTGAGAATAGGCAGGTAATTAATGACTAGAAATTGCATCTATTTATTTAAAACAATCTCTGGAGACTTCAGGGACTGGTTAATCCAAGATAACAAGCTTGTTAGACAGCTAAAGGAAGAGCAGTTTCTTCAGGTATTTTCCCTCCTGTCCAGTTCTTGCACTTTAGATACCTTTTATTTTTATTTTTATTTTGGCTAGGCATCATACAGATGTCCAGCGCAAGCACAGCCCTTCCCTGCACTCTGTATCATGAGATACAGAGCTGAACAAATTATATTCTCTAAACTGTTCCACTGTAATAATTTTTGCCTAGCTGCTAGGCTGATCAGTCAGTTGAATTTTGCCAGGATATCACTTGGTAGTTCATTTCAACTCACAACAAGTTTTCTTCATATTGTAATTGCTTCAGTTAGAAAAAAGTTATACAGACATGTATATGACAGATACAGATTCACACCATGTGCATAATGTGTGTGTACACATGCACACACAAAAGGTACATATATTTGAAAATAAACTGTAATTTTCATATTAGTACATGGCTAAGCACTCATGTTTCCTCTATAAAAAACAAAGTAGATCAGTTACTTACATCATTTAAAGATCAAAGTCACTTTTCCAAGATACTTTGTGTCTCTGTGCATTATACATACACAACATCCCTTTTTAGACTAATGTGACTCACTTTTGTTTTGAAGTTGCTCATTCATTTGCATAACTGGAAATTGTGTCTATGTGCCTGAGAAAGATCAGTTCTTTATATAAAGAGTATTGCATGTTTTCTTAGTATAAAATATATGGTCATTATTTCTGAAAGAAAAAATTGCTTATTAAAGAGGCCAAAAAATAACAGCCTTTTAAACGCCCTAATTGCAGCCTAGATTGGTTCCTTTATAGAAATAATAAAGACATAATCATAACATGTATGTAATTTAATAGAGTGATTCAGTGAACTTCTAGAATCATATGGCTGTAAGACAATAATGTAATGCTGTTCAGCCACATCTGTTGTCATTAATTTAACTCCCCCTGAATTATATGGAAAGACAACTCCCTCAACTGCACTGGCTGTCTGAGCTGATTCCTGCTGATTTCAGTAGGAGTTGGACTTTGTCCTTAGCAACATGCACAGTGGAATTTGAGACCAGGATTTGTTTCCAAAGTTTGAGAATGGGAACTTTTCTCCCACTTGGTCATAATTATAATGCAGGAGATGAAACTCTGTTTAAATCATGCCTTTCTCCAAAAGAACATGAAATGCAAGCGGTTGATTTTGTGATTTGGAACAGCTCATTGGTGTCATTCTTACACTGTTGCATGTAAAGACACGTTGATTTACATTCCTTGATGAAGGAGGCCTTAATGAGGCAAATGGTTTCTCTCAAATCACATTTATATTGAAAATGCAAATCTGAAATATTTTTGACACATAGGAATTTAGGAAATGTTCTTTACGTAAATGTGCATCCAGGGACTTCTTTTGTCTGTTTCAATACAGATACTACCTGTTGGAGTGTGCACTTATTTATTACAAAAAGTCAGTCTTTTCTATTTAGATAATACTAGAAAATTTTGGCAGACACCTCTTGTTTTTAAAAGTAATGTGGGAGCTGGCCCACAACAACATCAGCTGCTTGGTGGGAATTTCCCAAACCATTTGTGGCACACAAAAAATTAAAAACATCAAAAACCCCAGAGGAAGGTGTCAGTGGTTTAGGGACCCAAACACATAGTGATGGACTCAAACTTGCTCAAAGGTAGGAGCTTTGCCTCCTGAGGTTTACTGACCTTTAATGCAACTTCAGCTTCACTGGGATGTGCACTGCTGAGATCTTGCCAATTTTCAGGTAAGGACACAGGTGCATTTTGTGCTGCATGGCAGCTACACGTCCCCGTAGGGATGTGCTTGTAAAATGACAGACACATCAAGTTTCTGTTTAATCAGAAAGAAATAGAACAGTCAGTCAATCCCTAAGTTTCTGCATTTAAGGCAATATTTGTAATTTCACTTTTGATGGCAGACTACTGTATCAGATGGACAGAAGAAGTCTTCGCTAAAAAGGCAATGTTGAATTCTGTACATTTTTTATCCAATCATGTGTAAGTATATCAGTTGTTATCAAATAACTGAACAATTATAATCAATTACATGAAGTTGCCTGAAATTTGTTTGTTGTTGTGTACATTGTTCTGCTCAGAACACACACTCTCTCTCAAATACACGTTGCATTTTTCAGTCAGTGGGAATATTAAATTTTTAAAAGGTGTTTCAGAGAACTTTTGATATTCAAGAATCACAGCTCTAACCCCTTTCATTAGAACAGCATTATCTTGTGCAAAGATTCTGTCAGAAATACTGCACAGCTGTGTACCTGAACTGTTTTTCCAATTCAGTTTTATGTTTCTATTTCCAGGTCTGAAAATGCCTAATTTCATCAGCAAAGGAGGACAGCAGATAATTGTGGACAGCCCTGCATGTACTTTTAAAATGAGATAAACATAAATTTCAAGCAGAAGAAGAAAGATAATGTTGCAAGAAGATGGGCAATGGCAAAATAATAAATAAACACATATGCACAATTGTACTGGTAAAGACAGAGGCAGTAAGGGAACTATTCCAACTTCAGCTGAATTACAGGTAGAAAACTAGAGATGAACAAGAGGCAAATTTTGCCTTTACTTTTTTGAGAGGTGAGGAAATCCTAAATCCTTCCACGAACTCCTTCTCACTCAAACTCCCACCACTGGGAGCTCAAAATTTAGAGAGGTTCCACAATTCTGGGATGCAGATTTAGCTCATGAGGGAAAGAATGGGATCATCTGGGAAAGAAGTGCACTGCCAAGCACAACTGCAAGTCAGAGCATCAGTTAGAGGAAGGACCCATTTAGCTTTCCCCACCCTCAGCCACTTCTTGTTTTATACCACCATACTACACCTATTGTCAAAAGCCTGCAGCACTGTTAAAGTGCACAGCCATGGTCACCAAAGGAATTTTAAGCAGATCTAGAATATATTCACAGAGAAATGGTAATAAAATGAGTAACGGGCAGAATTTGTGCCAGAAAGTTCAATTATTCTAACAGTTACATGTATTGATCCACATAAGGGAATATCAGCATTTAATCTGGTTGAAATGAAACCATTTTATATAAAATCCATTTGTAGAAAATGCCTAGCAAGCACAAAATGGGCCAGGAAATATTTTCATTTGAAACTACCATACATGGATGAATTATCATTAATTCATGTTAAAAATACAATTGAGAAAGAACATTTATCCATTATATGGTATAGGAATTATTTACATTCTGTTATTTACACCATTTGGAAGGCCATATTCAGAAAGGGTTTGGGAATGGAGTTAAGGAAAAACAGAGACCATATTGGCCATTATTGGCCATTCCACCTACTTCTAATTACCCTGCAAGTTTTTATTTTAAAATTATAACTCTGTGAATACCCATTACACTGTTATTCATAACTGTTAATCACCTATTGTTTAACCACTCAGGTACTGATTAAACAATAAATAAGGAAACTTTTACGACTAACAATCACACTATCTTTCAAAACACAGCATGTTCAAGTACCATTGCCTGAGTCTGGAAAAATGGGAAATATGTTTCAGTGTCTCCAAGCGCTGAATGAAATCAGGAGGTATCTGAAGTCCTTCCTTGGCAAAGGTTTTTCATTCAGTTTTGTTTATTTTCTTTTTTTTTTTCTTTTCTCTGCCACACCACTGATTTAGGAACTTTCATGGCAGAGAGATTTTTGAAGGTAAATAAATCAAACGTTTTCTGGGAACAGGTATTCAAGATATTATGCATTTTTTTTACTCCTCAGCAATGCTGCATACTGATTCTGCAAGTCTTTCATCATCCAGTGTTTTAGAATTTGCAATAGGAGTTTTGTCATCAATGGTACACAGGAAATATATTTCCTCCCTATTTTGAAAAGACAATTTGGTTCTAAGTATTATGTTTAAACTCCCCTCTCCTTAGGCTGAAAAAAAATATCGTTTCTTTTCTTTTAAAAACTATTGGGTTGGCAAGTACCCTGCTCCTGCAGTGCATGGATTGACTCTTCATTATAACCTGGCTTTCTTATTTTTCTCACTGTAAACAAAAGAATCAAACAAAACCAAAGCAAAACACCTTATGACTTCATTTCACTACTTTCCAGTTCTGGGAGACAATAAACCTTTGCAAATATAGCCAATTATGTATAATCTAGAGCTGGAACACGAGAAAGCAATGAGGCAAATGAACAAATAGGTTAACAGGTATTTTAATTTACTGGAATTTATAATAGAGTCTATTTGAATAAGCAAATATATCTGCCTGAAAGCTTGTGGGATTAGGACATGCATCTTTAATTGGATAGATTTTCTGTACTTTTGAATATTTGCCCAGATATTTTCACTGAGGTCAGTTTTCCAGATTTCCATAAATGAGACCTGTGGTTAGTACCTTGCACAGTGTTTCTTTGTAAATAAATTTTAGATCTAATTTCAAGTCTCCCTCCATCTACTGGGAGATTTTCCTATTATTAAAAACAGACTCATGGACTTTTCATATCTTTATTAAAGGTAGATGAATAATTATATTAAAAAGGTATAATTCACTATAAAAATCTTTGATCTGTTTCTCATTTCAGTAAGACTGGAATGGAAGTATAGCTTTGCCAATCTGGTTTCAGTGCTAACATCCTGAGCACATCTTTATGAATAACTGCAAAGAAACATTTACATAATTAAAAAGCTTTTCCTATAAACAGGCATCTTTTCTGAAATGTATTCATGATTACTTCAATTTGTGCTACAATTTTTTATATGAATCAAATAAGGAGTTATTTCTAAGTGGATACCAGTTGATATTTAAAACATACATATTTCTCTTTTCCCTGATTTTCCAGGCAAGCAACATGGTTGTATCAGCTTCCTTGTTGGCAAATTACACAGATGTGCTTTGCCATATTTGAAGCTTGTAAATGAGAAATTAATTTTTCACAAATATCAATGCCACTATGGATCTATTGTTCAGCCCCTGCTATGAAATGAAAAGGAATGAATCTTGTCAGAAGAAAACACCACGTGGAAAATATTCTCAGAAGCACATTAGTGATACTTACTTGGAATCAGTTCGATATAATGAACTCATTATATGTCCATATCTGAAACCTTAGACAGATCAATAAAGTGAACACAAGCTTTATGCTCTTGTTACGAAAAAAAAAAATACCATTTAAGGACAGCAACATGTTTTGCAAGTTAGATAAGTGGAATATATTCACCAAACTGCAAGGAAGGGCAGAAAAATTATCCCCACTTGTTTTCCTGTCTTCCCTTGTCCCATGATATGCTACAAGAATTCTTCTGAATGAATGAGTTTCAAAGCCCTTCCACTGGTTTTAGAATGGGTAGCCATTACTACAAAATCCAGGTAATATTTGGGTGAGATTTAGATAAATATAAATGTAACACACCTCCAGCTTTTTGGTGTAGCTGAAATTCCAAAGGGTAACTTGAAGTTTTTGGTCTTTGACTCTTGCCTGGTGCCAGTGTGTTCTCAGAGACTAGACCAAGAAACAAAAATCTTCTGTCTGTATGCACACAAAAGTAACTGTGGTTCAACATCATCCATCTCTTCTCCTCATTAAAATTAACTATGAGAAGCCTGTGAAATCTCACAACTGCAATCTCATTGTAGGCTTGAAAATACATGATGCAAAATACATTTTCCCTACTACATCACTGTATCTTTTTTTTTCCATCAGTTTCTGGGCTGCAAAAGAAACTTCTCTTTTTTTTAACTGAAAGCACATTGTTCTGTCATTTCAAAAGATCCACTGGATTGTGCATATCACACACAGGATCTATTTGATTTATATTTTCCTAGCCAGTCAATGCTTTCAGAGTGCTTTACTACATGTTCATGCTCCGGGGCTAAATACTGAACTGGGAATCAGTGATTCCCATCATTTACAGACACCATTCAAACTTCAAACACAAATTCAGTGACTGAACTATTCAGAACAATCTCTGACAACTTGTCATGCAAAACCAAGAGCAAAAAACTCAAAATCAATGTCTACCCCACTTACTTTTCATATCTTCCCGAGTGCCTGTTTATATAATAGGCTTGAATTTTTGGTTGTATGCAGACTTCAGTGGTGTGGAGTTTGACTTTCAGAAGTCTGGAGCTTCAGCATTTTGAGGATTACACCTCTTTGTTTTCCTGGTTCATTTATAAAGAGCATGAGGTGTTTCCTTCTCTCCTGTAGAGTTAAGAGCTGTATATCCAAGTGTTTTTAAACTATCAAGTGCTGCAGTACTTGAGTAATAAGCAAATTATTGCATCAAAGCTATTTTCAGTTTGTCTTGCAGCAGTCATTCAGAGGCTATCATTTAAGCAGGTTTTTTTTTTCTTTTAAACAGTTTTCATACTTCTACAGATGTCAAAACTAAATGATCAATAAATAAAAAGGGATTTCCATCCTGATATTGTGCTTCTTTCTATTAATTTGACCCTAGCTATGCCAGTGACGTGTGTAATGTTGAGAAACAATTAATGACAGTAACAGCAGTCTGGCACCAGCAAGAATGACTTTGATCATTTTCTCTTTGTCTATACAGTTTCTGGCAGGCAATATAAATGGCAATTACATCGGGAAGGCTGGTAGAACTGACCTAATAATTTAGCTTTCAGACTATTTCAACGCATGCCTTTCTTGCAAAAATTATTTTCTGTCACCTCTGTTCAGCAAAATCTCAGCTGGCTTCCCAAAGTAGAAACACCATCCTGTTTTCTTTGCTTCTAATGCTAGTGTTGTTTCACAGCAGTGGGAGACCATTAAAAAGGCATGTTAATACTCTATGTGAGTTTGGTGCATTTTTCCTAAGTTGGCTTACAGTGTTATGAAGGAGAACCCCTCATGACTACTGAGGTTTACTGTATTGCTCAAAAACCAAAGAACCTTTTGACTCAGCTTTTTAAACAAGGCTCTGGTGACAAATACTTTCAGCATTGGTTGTGCTGGTCTGCATCAACCAATTTTTAAAGAGGGCCCCTCCTCACCCTCTTTTGGGGGAAGTCAGTAACATTTAACAAAAGACAAACTGAAAAAAGATCCATATTCTGAGCATGAGCTTTAAGGACTCCCTAACCATCAAATTACTGAACATATTTAATAGTAAAAAGACACAAAAAACCCAAATGTTTCAGCTGCTTCCACCCTTCAGATAATTCTTGAAAGGGAAGAAGTCCCAAGCACAGAGGAGGTATTTAAAGCATTAAAATGACATTAATTACCAAATTATATTTATTCAAGCTCTAAGCCCAAATGAAAAATATCTGCCATATCTTCTACCTACTTGTGCATCATCCAAATCATTGGCTCCTGTCTAAACCTTAGCACAACAGAAGTTTTGTAGAAGAAGAATGGTGCCAGGTTGTAGCAATTCACTCCATAGCAGGGATTGCAATCCTCTGGCTATCTGCACTTGGCTGGAAGTTTCAGTTTTCAGGTTCAGTTTCTAGCTTCTCTAGAGAGTTAGAGAGCCCTTTGGGGCAGTGCTGAGAGCCTGCAGTGCTTGATTCCTCAGATATGAATTTCTGTAAATCAGATCCTGCTCAAAGGGAGACAGGAATGTGTTAGGAGAATATATTAAGACTGTGAAGAATTCAGACATTACAGTAGCAAAATAAGTAAAAATATCTTCAACTGCAGAAGGCTGTTGGCCTTCTCATTGGCCAAGAATATTTCAGTTTACTCTTTATGCTACAATACTTCTTTAATGATACTGCAGTGGAGAAAATTACTATGGGGAGTTGATTATACCGTATGGTGTTTTGTTTCTAAATGAAGATGTTTGGATTGCCAGCTCAAAGCACTGCAGTGCTGCTGAAATTCAACAGACAGCTACAGAGGAGCATATGGAGAGGTCTTTTTACAAACTGAAAAAAATGTTGATTATTTATACTGCCTTGGAGAACAACTGATAGGTCAGAACTCTAATAAAGAGGTGATGCAGATATACCATATGTCTTCCAAAATGACACCAGTTCCACGGAGCAGTTTCCAGTGCTGATCATCAAAAGAATGGAAAACAAGAATGATCATGAATTAGGTATCAAATCCAAGGGATCAATGCTAATAATGAAGACATCATGCTGAATTACAAATACCATACTGTACTGAGTAGTTTTGGATCAAGTCCTCATTGCCCTTCTCAGTTGTGTATTAAATAATATAATTAACATCCACCAAAAATAAACCATTAAAAATAGTGCAACACATCATTAATTTCCTTTAATTTGTGGTATGAATTACATTTGAAAACCAGAAAATAACTGTGGACCTAAACAAGAAATATTCCCATTGCTGCACTGGTCCCCAAAAATGTCATTCAAAATTAGAACACTTGAATTTTTGTGAAATTTCTTCAGAACATTACAAGATGTGTTCATCTGTAGGTTTGATTTTTTGAAGCACTAAAAAGAACTGTTTAGTGAAACAATTTCTTCAGTATTACATGCAGATAACGTAGTTGCAAGAGTAGTCCACTGCTTGCCAGATAATTTCTGTTTGTAGTGTTATATTTTATTGGTGAATACAAGGTCCTTATAGAATTAGACCAGAAATCCTCCCTAAAACAAAAGCTATCATCCGTTTGGCAAATGCAGCTTTGATTTATTCAACTAAATGTATTAATAATGCCCAAACATATATAGGTTTTCTATTTAATTCAAGTATGATACCATCATTGTCTTGGTTTATTTGTGGCCCAGTATAAAATAAAGAAAGATACAAAACAGAAAACACAGCAAGTGTGTGGGAAATGTAATCATTCCACAAGATAATTGGATTTAGATGTCCTCTTTCCAAACATTTTTAATATCCTATTTGAATAGGATCTGCTAGGCTGCACTAAGTGCAGAAACAGAAAGGAGCCAAAGTCCTATTGACCCTGTAGGATCAAGACTTCTCTATAAAGAGAGAAATGTCACCCTTCCAATGCAACAAATCAGACTTATCCTGGACTGTCTCTGAGAAGATTAGATCGATCAGTTCTGGTAAATACATTTATTTTAACTAAGTACCACACAATCATTTCTATTTTATTGACTAAAAATTTTTAGATTTATGGTACAGTTTGATTTCTTGAATTTTGACCTTTATACAAGTTTTACCAAAACAGTCATTTGAGGGGGAACTGCAGTACACATCTTCCAATAAGTTTGTAAATACCCAAAGTTTTAAGCAGTATAATAGTTTCTCTTCCCCTGCATTTTGCACCAGCTTGTCCATAACTCTCACTAAGGGCATATATCCTCATTTCAAATCCTTGCACAGCATAAGTATGAAAGATCTAGGTTATTGATTCTGACAAGACTAGCAAGAGAATCCAAGTTGGTATTTTACATGATGAGATACCCAGGTCAGAATTTCAGAAGGCTGAAAAACAAATTTACATGTCATGAACTCTAGGTACTCTAGGTGGGAGCTGACTAGATGTTGGTAGACTGATGTTTTCAGTTTAGGTGGTACAAGATACATGGGCACCTATTTTGATATTTGGAAAGCCCATTAGATGAAAAGCCAAAAGGCAGATATGATGGGATTTAAGAATCTAATTCCACTGAGAGAGTTAATAAACTTTCATGTCCAGAGTTCCTAAAGGGAAATCTGTACACCTAAAAGGGCATTTCAATTTTGAGACAGATAAAAATGCAGGTTTAAACCTGTAAGACTCAGATGCATATTCCTGTGTAGTTACAATCACTAAGGGCAGCTTACAGCAGTGTACCAAGAGCTGCTGTGAAATTCCACTCTGCTCTTTTTGTCACTACATTACTATCAGTACATGAATCCGTGATTTTAAACACTCGTATCATGACTTGTAGCACAGATTTATGAGTCATTTTTGGATAACAGGGCTTCAACCTACAAAGATCTTATCCCATGATTTGTTTTAAGAAGTTTCTTATTGCAACAGCCAAGTCTCTGGTAGCACATTTACAGCAAACAATCTGCTTTCATGGTAACTATTCCCATTTCCGTCACTAAGCTGCAGAATGATCTGGAACATGATTGTGCTTTGGATTCTTTAGGCATAAAACTGGACTGGAATATTACTTCTTATGCCCCAGAAGTATTCTAAGACCTATGAAAACTTTGCAAGTGTACACAAATGCATGTGTACAAAAATAGCTACTGGCAGCTTCTTTAATGTCGCTTTTAGTCCTTGGTCACTACAGAAAATATTCTCACACACCAGTACCAGGAGTAGTTGTAACAGATTACATGAGGATGCTTTTATCTTCAGATTTAGCTGATGATCTACAAATACAAACCACTGAAAATGACACAAGTGAAATATTTTTAATCCAGATGCCAACGGGAGTGGGCGGGAAGGAGGCTACTGTTGGCATGGAAGCACTATAAAATCATGTACATTAAAGGAATATTTTACTTGTTGTTCACTAGAGAAACAGTGTTGAAATCTCTCACCATGTGGTGCAGAGTATATCAATGTGATGTTAGATATTGAAGCTCCTTCAGTCCTTCAGATGAATTCATGTTTCTAATTTCATGGAGGGAATGAAAATTGATCAGCAAAGATGAGTTATGTACACTGCAACTACACCGTAATTCAACATTTGTTATCATTTGTTATTTCAGGATCCCTATATGCATTTCTATGGAAAGAGCTCCCTGTTCCTTTAGAGCACATTTCATTAGGAAGGATATAAACTTATCACAACAAATGGCAAAATTCTTGCTCTCACTTCAGCAGACTGAGCCATTAAGCAGTGACCTTCACTGAGCTGCAAACAAGCTTCTTAGGCCCAGCTGGGTCCTCTGTCACCCAAGCCCCAGTAAGGTTTCAAAGGTAAAACTAAGCAGCAGAATGGAGTAAGATCCACTCAAAATCTTGGGGTTTATAGAGTACGAAAAATCAAGAAAATTAAGACAACAGTGAGAAAAAACAGTACAAGGAGAAAGAGAGGTATTTAGAGTTGGTAAAGCAGATTAAAGAATGCATGTTAATGATTAATCTTGCATATGATAAGGCTTAGGAAGCAATTCACTCACCACACAACCTAGCTGTGCCACTAATCCATGCTAATGGTGATAATACCCCAAAGCCAAGCTATATATGGTTTATTATATTTTATTTAGACACGCTACTGAGTAAGAGAGTCCCTGCCATAAAGGGATTGCAATCGAAAGCAATGACACAGACTACCCATAATATCCCATATAAATGAGATTAAAGGAATAGTGTCAACATGACAATGTGATAGCATCAGTGCATGCACCAAGAGTTCTGCATTCATTCTAAGAGAAGTTGTAGTCTCCTCCTTCAGATTTGAGTCCTATTTCTTTCTTTTGTCTAGTGAGGAAAACATAAACCAAGCTTTTACACTAGGGATGATTTTGTTCAAACATTAACTTAGCTGTCACACTGTGGGAACGCCATATAGGAAACTTGTTGTTTTTAACATAGTTTTGGGTCAGTAAGCTTCTTTGATTAGAAAATGGGAAATGTTCCAGAATTGCAACAGAAAATCTGCCACTGTCACCATTTTTCTACAGCTCGTGCTAGCAATATTTTGGCGTATGAGTTTAATTCTAATTGATGACAATATGGGTGCCCCAGGAAAACAGGGGTAAAGACATTCTCTCAGGTAATTGCAGTTTTCCCCAGTAAATTTTAGAAGTACTTATGACAACTGGCTAAATTGTGTCTATGTCCTTCACTTCAAGAAGTGATATTTGTCAGACTTTCCCTTTTGACTACTTGAGCAGCCCATTTTAGGGATGTTTTACCTCATACACCTTTGTGATGCTTATTCCTTATGCTGATATTTATCCAGGATCTTTCATAAGTGCAAGTTCCGTTTCCACATTAACATTATGATTCAACATCACTGTCTGTGTCCAAGGAAGCGTGCCAAGACACATAAATCCAAAACCCTTTGGAAAGTACATGGACAGACAAGGAAAAATAAAAATTCCAGCTGCTCAGTGAGAATGTATTCTGACAGCTATTGCATGTCCTTCAGAAAAGGACTGGTAGTAACTACCACTTTCCTGTCTCATTTCAACACCTCAGTGGAGACATCTGAGACCTCACAAAGAGATAAATGGAGCATTAACTAATGTCCCCATTGAGCAGACATTATTTGACATTACTGTAAATTTACTTGCTAAAGAAGAGCTTTAAAAAAATGCATAGAGGCACCGTTCCTATGTACAGCCCAAAGCTCATCCCAAAAACTGCAGTTTAGAGAGGACTACAAAGGGAAAATCTCACTCCCCTTGTGCCCAGGCACCCAAATACCATGGTCACTTTAAAGGACAAGTACCCATTTCAAGAGAGATGCAGTATTACCTCAGGCAGGGGACCGAGAACGGTCCATAAATGGATCCACATATGACAGATTTTTGTATAAGCAGCCCCACAGTTGTTGGCTGAGCACTGCAAACATCGTGCTCCATCACTCATTTCTTGTGCTGAAACATTTTTTTTCATTCATACCTTTTCTACATTTTATATAGATCTCTCTGTCTAATCTATTTAAAACACTGTTTGTACTGTCCTGCCTGAGATTTGATTGTGGAAGGTAATTTTAGATTGGAAGAGTATTCTAATGTTTATTTTCATCAGGACTCAAATCAAGGGGTTTTTTACATCTACTGAGAAGCTAAATTCCCATGCTCTTTGCAATATAATAATGTGTTATCTGGGGTTTCCCAAAACTATTGCTCATATATATGTTATCTATATTACTTTAAGTTGATTTTAGGTATCTATTACCAACATTCAGTTTTCCAAATTACTGCAATTTTAAAGTTATCACCAAAGAGAATACCTGTTGCTGTCACACTACAAAAAAAACAAACAAAAACAAACCAACAAAAACAACAACAAAAAACCCAAACAAAATAAAATGATACAAACAAAGAACAACAAAAAAAGCTAAAATAAAAGGAAACAGCAAATTCACAAAGAAAATGAGATGTGAAATAACTAAATACCAAGAATATAAAAAAATATTTTATTCCATCTCCTTTCCATTGTTTTCATTTTTAGTTCTTCAGAATAAAATCACATCTGAACACGTTTACTTTCATGTCTGTACAATTTTGAGGTTTTTTCTATGCTTTCTGCTGTTTTAGTAATATTTCTAAAAACTATTTATGACTAGGAATAGGTACAATGCAGGCATTTGATTCCTGGTACTGTTTATAAAAAGCCAAAGACCACCAGCTCTAACAACCATGTACTGATTTCCATGTAAATCAAATCAGTTTGCAAACACCCACCTGAGCTGTGTCCTTGAGGAATGGCACTCATCCAGTGCAGAATTTTATTTACGGAAACCAATCTTTCATGTTCACTGCCCAAGTTCTTGTAAAAAAATATAATTTCAGTGGGGAATTATTTACCTGCTGCAACTATGAATGTTAACATGCAGGAACTTTTGAAGTCACGTAATAACATGGTCCTTCCCTCTCACCCCTGAGTCATTTTTGCCAGAAACTATTGGGTTGGAGTTTATTTAAGTCATCTTTCAAAATAATCTCATATCCATATGGGATTTGACTGTCAGAAAGTGACATCTAGGTACAATTAAAGAAAAACAAAATGGAGGAGAAGGGCTTTGGGTTAGTTCTGCATCCTGGAGGTAAATTTCTGGCCCCACCAAACACAGTGCTCCTAAACTCAGAGGCTTTTAAGATAACCAAGACTTAACTCAAAATCAAGTCACAGAATATACAGAGAAAGGGAAAGGAGGGAAGGAGGGAAGAAGAAAGAGAGAGGCAGGAATAGAAAGGCAGGAAGAAAGGAAAAGAAGCTGTGCTATAGGTGAAAGTAAGAAAGCAGAAAGTGGCTCAAAGTCTGTAATTTAGACTAAGTGTCCATATGCAGAGAAGGGATGTTGGTCTGCAGGGCCTCAAAGTACAGCCTGAAATCAGAATACAGCAAAGTTCTTTGGAAGTTACTGCCAGAGTGTTTGCAAGGAGAAGAGGAAAATGCAGCTTTAGAGCAATAACCAAGAAATTACCTGCCCTTAGGACATGAGAGCAAAGTCAGGAAACCAAATGACTCAGATCATCTCGTGTGCAAGTGAAGGAGGGATCAGTGCTAGGGACTACCAGGAGGGACTCTCAGGAGCCTAGAGCTGGAGGCTGCACCTTAAGTCACTTTGATGAGGCCAAAGAAAGTTGCTGCTCTTCCTAAATGAAGCAGAATAGGAGAAAGGGAGCAATTACTTTAAGCAGCAAGAGAGAAGTGTACCTTTTTTAATCAAATTGGAAAGAATGAGGCCCTTTGAATATTATTTTTTTACCACGCTACAACAATTTCCCAACCTCATGGCTTGAATACTATTGGGTATTTCGGGCTCAATACACTTGAAACACAGATAATACACTTTATTTCTGCATCACGCTGAAACAAACGTTCCTACAACATCCTTCAACAGAGCAACATTTCTTGACAGAAAACTATTCCATTATAAATGTAAGCCTTCTTAAATATTTTCCTGTGCAACCATTCCTTTTTCAGCATAAGAACAGTTGTTCTGAATAAGTCTGACAAGGCTCCTGTTGAATTTAATAAATGTTTTCCTGGACTGCAACAAATTCTCTTTTTGATATTTGCATAATCCTTGCTTTGCTGCCCACACATTTGCTAAATAGAGGCAAGCCATAGTGCTTTTCAGGCATATTTTAGAAACACAGATCTCTGTTGAAAACCAGATAACATACTAGGTGGACACTAGGTAGTTATCTTATGCATTACAATAAAGGAATGCAAAAAATAGTATTTTGTCATGTAAATCTTCAAGTCCATCTTGAACCCTTCTATTCAGCATCAAGAGAAAAGCAGAAATCTAAGACACTGATTCTACAAATTATTCTGTATAGAAGAGTCCAAAGATCTCAGTAAAGCTCTGTGGGACTGCCCATATATATGAGGTCACAGCAGGATTTGACTTATTTTTACTGAATAAATGAAATAAGATGCAGATTTCCTTTTCTTTTTCTCTTTCTCTTTTCTTATTTTTCTGAAAAAAAACAAAAAAATCCAAGCTCTATAATTGCTTGTCTTAAAGCAAAACCAAACCAATCTTCCCCAGATTTCTTCCATTTTTCCACTGCCTTTTCCTCTAATAATTTAGATGTGACAAAGAAACCAATATATCCTTCACCTTAAATACATGTTACTCACAAATATATATCAGCAAAAATGTTTTGTTCTTTCCTCTTATTTCCACATATCATAATTTAATTTTTTCATACATACAAAAAACCCATTACTTTTACAACAAATCAAGTTACATCAGCTGTTGATGAGGGTTGACCAAGTTCAGTCACAGAAGTTAGATACCAAGACAGTTGTTTTTCCAGTGCCGCTGCTGAGATAAAAGATAAAAGATGTTGATGTTTGATATTATCTGACTTTCAAAACCACACTCTTAGCGGCATAATTAAGGTCAGATGGTGCTGCCAGACTACTAGCAACATGTGAAAAATACAAAATCAATTCTTTCTGGGGTACTTTTGAATAAGATAAATGAGAACTCCTTTTCCAGTATTAATTGCTAATTGGAATTATATTTTATACAGAAAGTCCATGGAATCCATAAAAAGCATAAGAGATTCTCCTGGTGCTGCCCAGCCCTGTAATTGATGAGACATCTCTAACATCAGAATATCTGGAATATTTGTTTCTTTTCAATATCTGGCCAACACTTTCACAGCCTGCCATTTCTTTAAAATTCAGGGATTGCTTCACAGACAAGAGAGGTTTTGGGGAGAACAAAGCACCTTTCTTCATGAAGACATAAAACAACGCAAAGGAGCCCCTCATGATTATGAAACGAGGATTCTCCTTGTTCTTCTGATTGCAATGAAACGTACCTGCATATAATTGTTACTTAACTGTTTTAATAGTCCATCCAAAAGGAAAAAGAGAGCCTTAAGAGTACAAAACAGCAGCCAGCTGCACTTGCACCAGCCTGCTGGAGCTCCTACTAATGCATTTTGGGTCCATAAAAAATACAAAGCTAGTGTGGCAAATACCAACATCCTTATAGGAACTTTTGCAATATTTATCTTCTTTTTCCTCATGGCCTTTAGTGGCATTTGCAGAAAAATTATGAGATAACACATTTCTTTAAAATGAAATCAAATTGAAGAGGCACGAATTTCCAGACTTCATAACACTGGAAAAAAAAGCTTGAAAATACTGTACAAATGTAACATGAAGGCTCAGTGAATTTCTTAATATCTCAGCATACACTGACAAATCAAGATTTCTTTTCCTTCTGTGTATCACTCAGAAGATTTTTTTCTTAAGTCTTAAAATGTTTCTATTTACTGCTGTGCAGCTAAATAAAATGGTGATAGCAATATTAATGGCATTAAACGGGAAGTATTTTTGTAGCAGTTAACTACAATAATTAAAAAATTAGAGATGGAAGACATTGAAATAACCCACTTAGATTCCTTATTTGTTTTGTTGGGGTTTTTTTATAATTTCATTCAGGAGGAAGGACATATCTTTCAAAAAGATATCTTGAGAAGAATGATGATCTGTGTAGACAGGAGAAGACAAAAAAATCTGTAATCTTGCTGAAGGAGACTGGAAGGAGGTGAGATGCTTTGACCCAGACCTCTATAACTGAGTTTGGGCTTTTGGAATCTAAAAGGCAACTCACAGGTGAAAGGGCCAAGTGTCTTTTCTCTCCTAGTTAATCAAATATAGATTCTATCAAAATTATATAGCCATAAAGCAGGTTCTACACACATATGTACTTTCTGAATCAGCCTAGAATTTAATGAGCCAGTAATAAGAAGCCAAACTGAGTGATCTTTCATCTCCTGCTATTAGTACGGTTTGCTTCCTTTTAGCAATGTTGTTCATTATCTTCTTCTGAATATCAAGTGTGTTTTATTTTTATTTTTTAATTCTCTCAGATAAATTACATGTGTCTAATCCACTTAGATAATTCAGAGCTAAGATTTTTCCAGTGTTGACCTTTGCAAAGGTCTCTTTGCCATCTGTTTTTATATTTAATTAACGTTTTTTTCCTTCTTGCAGCAATCTCTTGAAGAATGAAATAAATGACTATAATTATCACTATCAGTTTGCCCTTATTTGAGATCCTGACCACAGGATCACATTCTGGTGATTACACAGTATTTCCACTGTGGACCAGACATTAGACATCATAGTTGTTATGTCTATTAATCTTTATAAAAAATACAAGATAGATTTCCCCCTCTCCCCAAGTAAACTCTTCATCCACTGCAGAAAAAAACATTTTATGGTCATTCCTTCTCTTTTTCTTGTTCTTTTGGTACTTTCCTCACATCTTTTTGTTAATCAAAACAATTTGGAAGTGTTTAGATATTGTTCTAATCATGTCCACTGCTGGTGACACATCATTTCTGACAGCTGAATGCGATTTAAAGTAATACAAACACAGACTTAATCTCAGAGATTAGATTGGGCATTTCAATCTTCAGCAGCTGACTAACAAAATAGAAATCTGCTCCTGGGTGTCATATATGAAATGGAGTGTTGGCCTTTGCATATTAAGTGTTTCAACTTTTAATTGTTAATTGTTTAATTATTGCTTATTCAAATTACCCATCAACCCAGCTGAGAGTTATTAAATTCCCAAGTTATTCCCCTGATTAGTTGATTAAAGAGTGTTTTATATAATTCCTCATTAAAAATCCCTTGTTAATAAAGTTCCACAAGTTTGTTCCCCTCTTTAGTCCCTAAAAAGCGTAAAAACCCGCAATGTCTTAATTCCTGTACGTGTCCAAGTTAATTACCCTGTTTTTAAGAGTTCTCTGAAATACTTATAGCCCAGGTTTAGACCTTTTACCAAGTGTTCTTAACCTTTGTAAGTTTTGAGGGAGCTTTGAGCTTTGCCAAAAAGGAGACCTTCAAACTGACAGGGAGCTATTTTTAGAACCTGGCCGTTGGCCTGCAACTCAGCACCGTGGCAACCTGGAATTTTAATGAGGACTTCTCCCGCCTTTGGAGCCCATGACATTTTTCCCCTAAATAACAAGGAGCCATTGGCAGACTGAGATTACCTCACCTCAGGACACCACCAATCATCCAGGACCATGGGGGCTGGTCAGTGGGCGGTCATGGGTGGGACCCAGACTTTATAAAATTGCTGGACACCGACTCAGAGGTGCCATTTTCGCCTCAGATGAGCTGCTGGCGGAGCCTAACGCTGTGAGCACAGGCCTCTATCTTTTTCAAAAGGCAATTTAACCATTCTGACTTTGGGCTAGCTGAAGGCACCCCAGCGGTGTAAGGTCTCTGCCTTGGGACTTTTGAGCTGGTTTGGCCAACAAGGTCTCTAATCACTGCAGACCCGGGGTTTTTTTTGCTTTATAATTCTTTTGTACTTGGAATTTTTTCTTTGCTGATTGTTCTTTCAGTAAATTGTTCTTAATTATTTTAATTAAGATCCAAGAGTTGCCTCATTCCTCACACGGGGAGATATGTCCCACTTTAAGGCAATTGTCTGCACAGCAGTCAAAGCATAATATATTAATTCTAAACAAAAAACCCAGGGCCTAAAGTGCATTTCTGTCACTAGTTAATAACATAATTTCATGTGTTTCAGGCAATGGGGTTTTTTAGTGGTGGTTTTTTTTTTTTTTTTTTTTCCTTAAGATGCCTTCATTTCAGGACAAATTTGTCCATGCCTGGATTTCCAGGGCATCACTTCAGCATGAGGTAATTTGGGACAGTATTTGGCTAGATAACAGTGTATGACTGGAGCAGAATTGTCTGCCATAATAGAAATCATTGCTTTTTAATAGGAATAAAGTGAAAAGAGTGGAGGAAGGACCAAAGGAGGGAGTTTATACAGCTACACCCCTTGGGCAGCCTGTGCTCACTCATAGGGAGCTGCCATTGGGAACATCTCAGCTGGAGTTTGTGCAGGATGGTGCCTCTCTTCCATATTGTCCAAGCTACCAGTGAAAACTGGATCTCATTCCCTCCATTTTTGTACAGAAGTCTCTGCATTAAGCCTGATTGTTAGCTCATCATTAGTAACAGGATGAATTAAATCTTTTTCGCACAAATCTCAAAAAATACTGTATTAATTTTAAAAAGTGGATAATTTGCTTCCTAATTGTTTCAGAAGATCATGCATATAGAATTAATATTGCTTTCATTACCAAGCGTATGAACTCCTGCCTCTTGAAACAAGCTTTCAAAACTTTGTATCAAATATTACCATCCCATAGGTTGAGATTCCCCATATTTTAATTTCCAGCGCATACCTTTGGTCTCCATGGAAACTGATCCAAGGAGGTTTGAAACATTACATATTATTTAATATATCTTATAGTCACATAAATGTTGCCAGAAGATCTGTCTTATCTGTTCAAATGTAAAGTACCAAGAAAGTTAAGTAAAAGAATACATTAAATTGAAACTCATTGTAACCCATCACTGTTGACACCATTGGCCTTGAAAGATTTTCAATGAGGCTTCTGAGAACAATCTTGAAAAATCAATAATATCATCAGAAAATGCACCAATTATTATAGGCAACAAGCTGATAATACATCATCATATTCTATAATCATGCCATTGAAGTTTGGATAGATTTTAAACAATGAATGCTTCACTTGTCAGTTAAAATTAAAAATTAGTAACATTTACTGGGATTAATGAGGCTATTCTTTGATTTCTAACACAAGTTATTCACTTAAAATCTATAAAGATACTTTGGTGATCAAGGAAATAAAAATACATGACAGGTGATACAATTATGCCTTCAGTTTTCACAAAATAGAACATTCTATAACCAAATTACTAGTCACAAGTTGGTTTAAAGGAAAAATAACATTATATAACTACGTTTAAAATTACGCTAAAGATAATAATTGAAATTTTTCAAAACATTTCACCAATTTTTTTTCTGAAGTTAAAACTACTTTACTGAAAACTTTGTAATTATGGTGCCAATTGCTACATAAGCCTCGGCTTCTTTGATGAAAGACAAACATTTTATCATAGGAGTCAGATAGGTGAATAGATGCAGATTAATTGTTTGTGGATGGTTGTGCCTCTTGGATAGCTCCCAGTTTCTGTCCCTTATGGGGAGCGACCCCAAACATGTGTGCAGCACATCCAGTGACTTGTGAGAGCATCAGTGACCCCTGGCCAGTGACTGACCTGCCGTTGTCAGCTTCTCACTAAACCTCCCTGGCCCTCTGTCAGCACTGAAATTTAAAAATGTGAAAATAAGGGTACTGTCATTGAATAACCCACTCCTTTTCTCAGCAGAACTATACTTGGGTCGAGCAAATTGTCAGGGAAAAGGTCCACCCTCCTGTCAGTGTGAGACTCCAAAGCGGGTCCTGTCAGACCCTTTAATGAAAGGTTGAGGAAATACAAAGAATCTTCCTCTCTGTGTAGCACAAAGAATGGCACAAATTGATCTTCTTTTCATGGAAATGAGAAATGGGAAGAGTTTTACCTGGGTCATTTTTAAATATTGACACACAAAAAAAATTCTAAAGATTGCGCTAATTGTTTTAAGATCCCTTTTGTGAGAGCATTTCTTCCCAAAGAACTAGAGATGATATAAACGTATTACAACTGAAACTGAGAGTTTAGTGGGGAGAGGGAAATGAAAGAATATCCCAAACAAAGGAGGAATGGTTTAAAGAAATGCACAGTCAGGAATGTGCTTACACAGTGAGACTGCAGCACGCACAAGTTCAATTGCAGCTAGCACTGAAAACAATCGCAGAGGAGACATAGTGCTCTGAGCCCGAGATGTTCAAGGAAGATCCTTGGCAGGTAATTGTGCTGCTGCCTCCTCTTTCCTCTCTTTCTGCTACATAAGACTTTTCCTTAGCAATTAAAACTGTGCCTGAAATCTCATTAAAAATGAGAGCTTGCCTGCTGTAACTCATTTGTCACTTTCTAGTCATGACTGAGACCCAGAGATACAGGTTTCTGTCCAGATGTCTGGACATGTGACACTTTGGCTGAGAAGTCCTGCTGCTGGAAAGGTTGTGGTCCAGAGCATCTTACTAAGGACACTTTCCTCCTGTGCCTTTAGACCAGGGTAGGGAGTATATTCCTTGTGCTTGCAGGAAGAGAGGATTGCGAGGCAGGAGAGCATTCCTAACAAGGAACTGCTATGCAGATAAAGAACCTCTTTGGTGCTTTGCCCAAGTCCCCATCTCTGGGGAGAGAGACTCATTTAATGTAGCTTTCCTTAGAGCATGGAGACTGCAGATATTTCTCATATTATGATTTAACACTTAGGAAGCATTTCTTTCCCTCCTTTACTGGCTATCACTAGTGCCGCAGTGAGAACGGACCAGATAATATTCACTTTAATTACAGCAAGCACTACAACAGCAGCAGCACCACCCACTAAGGAGTCAATATACCTGTGAGGTTCATTCTTTCCCTTGTACTGCGCTTAAAACATTAACAAGAAGTTCAGCTTAGAAGACTTCTTTGGGATTAATGACTGACGGGGTTAATGGCCTGCAACTCAGTTGTTATTGCTTAATAATGATGCTTAACATTCATGTAGTTCCTTTCTTTAAAGGATCTTAAATATTAAGTATCAGTTTTCATTCAGTGACTTTATATTCCAGGTATCCCAAAGTGGCAGTAGAAAGCTGTGGGCAAGGGCAGTACCTATTATGTACTTAGCAATAGTGCAAAGGTTTGAAAATGAGTTTGGTAGCACTGATGAGAGATGTACTCTCTGCACAAGAACTACTACAATGGATTAACAAACCCACATATTTATTTTACCAGCCCTCTCACAAGGGAGGACAAAGTAAACAATAGTTCCAAGCACAGCAGACTCCTGAACATTCTTTCTCAGTATTTCACTGCCCTTGCAAACACCTTCATATAAAATCATGATTCCCTTAATCAAGCTATTGCAGGGATGACCAGATCCTCAAAAACTGGATTGCAGTCATCTTTTTTGGCTGAGTTATAGATATCCTCAACCTCAAGACTCCTAATAAAGGGTTTGGCAAGAATAGTGAGAAATCATCTATTCACATCCTTGTATATCTATCATTTGTAGCAGTACATGCTTTATCATTACCAGCAAAGATCAAATATTAATTATTCTGTGTTTTCAATCATCTGTGGAATTAGAGTCACCACATCAAAGACAGTATGTCCCAGAAAGGTGTGTTGGGTTCACAGTAAAGCCTCACTGTGCAGGTCACTGCCCGATGTCCTATAGCTAAACTGTGAAATGAGGGAACAATTAGTTAGAGGAAAAGACTGGTTTTGATCATTGCCTAGGTCAAGCTTTTACTTCGTCTTCATACTACACTATAGATTATATTACATTTGAACTATTTTCACACAGGCTCAGCGTACATGATTAATACAGGCACATGGTCAACCTCCGTCACTCAAATTTTCTGAAAATACTAGTATGGCATTTATTCTTGGATTCAGTTAGGCACAAAAAACTTTGAATCTGAAAATGCAGAAAAATTTCTGCTGACTTCAGTGAGCACTTTGGCATGACCAAAACTATCCCTTTTCTCTCAGCACTTCAGGCTAAGAACACATTTGGAGTTTCAATATTTCTTGGAAAAGAGATTTGAATCTTCAGATCTTCCCAGTATCAGGTCAGGAAAGAGACCTGAGAAGAAAATCCCTTCTGCATGAAGAACAGTGTTGGTAAGAATGAATATTCTTAAAAGAATACTTTAAAAATCTGATTTTTAGGAATGGTCTTCAGAATGTTTGTTCTTCTCAGTAGGAAGTTTGTATGAACTAAAAAAAACAGCACAAAGCTGTATCGGGGGAGGTTTAGCTTCGGTATTGGGAAGAGGTTTTGTACCCAGAGGGTGGTTGGGAACTGGAACAGGACAAGAGTTCAAGGAGCCTTTGGACAATGCTCTCAGGCACAGGGTGGGATCCAGTGCAGGGCCAGGAGTTGGACTTTGATGGTCCTTGTGGGTCCCTTCCAACTCAGGGTATTCTATGATTCTATAACCAAACAAGAGAGGTTTTGCCAGTCGAAAGGGAGATCAATTCCATAGATACACACAGTACAAAAACTGCAACAGCTGAGTGGAGAGGGGTTGCTCTGGGCTCTACAAGTGAAGTACAAAACCACTAAGAAATTGAAATTGTCTTACCAAACCTGGGCTTGCCGTACAGAGAGGTACAACAGCAGCTTGGGGCCTCTGCAGCTGTTGCAAGGAGATGAGCCCTGGTGCTCATCCCACTCTTGGTTCTGTTTCCATTTACAGATGGGTCAGTGCACACCTGAGGGCTCTCATTTTCTCACTCTATCACTTTTACCAACACCATGCAGATTACAGAAACACAAAAAAGCATTAAATGGCACTCTGAATTCTACTGGAAGAAATTTTCCAATGTCTTTAATGCAGAATGTTTCAGAAAGGTTTTGAAAAGGGAAAAACAGTTGATCTTTCAAAAAAATTTAAAAAAATTCTGCCTTTAAAAGAGTACTTTTGAAGGTAATAACTCCTGAGTGCAGCCAGTAGGATAGCTTTTTTTATATATAGGAAGATAACAAAGTTTTAAATAATCAATTGTAGAAATCTTCTGGGAAGATCTGATTTTAAAATATAATTCTCCTAGCCTAGGCTCTGTAACTCACTATATATCACCATAGATCCCATCCTTATTGACTGAGATGGGAGGCCTGCAGGGCTTGTTAAAAATCTATAAAATCTATTTAAGTGTTTCAAGTTTGGCATTTGGTAGAAGCAACCTGACATCAGCTAAACTGAAGAACTTCATCTGTGCAAATAAAAAAATTCACTGAAGGTCTAGAATTTAAGACAGGAACTTGAATTTTTTAAAAAAATCTTCTTGGCCACAGCATAAAATGCAATATATTTTCAGCATCTGTTTTTTCCCCTGAAAGTTTATTCCATGGTATTGTCTCTTCAGTGACATAACTTTATGAGTGGATAATCTTAAGTCTTGCCAATCATTTCTACCATGAACCTTCCCAAAAGGTTCATATTAGGAGGAACAGCTGCACTGCCTTTTTAGGACAGGTTAGTAACAGGTGCATCACAGTTTCCATTAATTACCAGTACTACAGAGAGTAAAAACAGTTTTATATTTTTGGGCCCTGGTTCAACATTTAAAAGTAATACACAAGATACTGCTGAATAAACACTCTATTCCAGTTATGTTTAGATTTCTTTTGTTTGTTTCTGGCGTTTGTTTTTTGGGGTTTTTTCCTAAATTTATTTATATCAAATATTGACAGAGTTTAGCATAGCTTGAGATGCCATATTTTTTATTGATTCCAGAATATTTAGGCAAGCATAATGAAATCTAAGCAATCCAGTCTTTAGTTTCAAATCTGATAGCCCCTTCTGTAAACATTAAAAATGTTCAGGTCTCAAAAGTCTACTAAGGATTCCCCTGGTAAACAGATTCCATATTACAAAAAATGCTTGTGCTCAGCCTGTGATATCCTGGGATTTTACTTATGCCAAAGGAAAGAATCAGGGTCAGAATCAAGCTCTTGGCAGCAAGAAGGTACCTTTCCTTCTCACTGTTATTAACTATCATAAGCTAGATCGGCTGATATCCAACATTGGTATCCAAGAATTTGTTCCCTATTTATCTGTTGGAGGACTGCTACATAGTTTTTGCCCATTTTGTGTTTCCCACCCCTCCTGCCCTCTTCCCCTGAACTTAAGTCAAACATATGAAACCTGTATCAGAATTAGGGATTTGAAACAGACAACCTGTCCTTACGACTTTGCCTCTCAAAAGCAGTTGATTGAAAGGGTAATCTGAAGATAGAGGTGCTATGCAGTTCATTGTATTTTTTGCTATGAAATTTGCAGAGAATACCTTTAGCTATTACCAGCTGACAAATGAAATGTTGTGTATTGCAAAGCAAAGGCTATCTCACAAGCTAGCATTTATGTCAGAACAGTGATAGAGTATTTTAATTAAATGTATAAGGAGATGTATGATAAGAGGGAAAAACCCATCTAGGCATTTCAGCCAGGTCTCTTCAGATACTTTCATTGTGTAATGGTAGCAAAAAGGTTGCAGGGCTAAGAATTAACCTTTGATCTAACAGCACTGTGTTACTGAGAGACTTAAGAGGCTCAGAGCTATGCCTTTCCTCTCCTGTGAACCTATGCAAAGGACAAAATCACAGTCATTTTTCATATGCTCAATAAAGCACAGCAAAATGTCACATCATTCTTCCCCTGGTGGAATGATCTTACTGAGGATGCAAGTGTTTGTTTACTTTTTACAAAGAATATGTCAAAAATACGGCCTAGCACCCAGTAAGCATCGCAGACATTTATAAGCAAACATTCTGCAGAATAAGCTGATGATGTTCCCAGTTATAATTTGTGGATATGAATTCAGCTGTTGGTACCTCAACAGAACTCAAACGAAAAGGTAGATTAGAAGTTAAGGCTTTGCCTCCAGACTTCCTTCCTCAGGCTGCTATTGGCCTCTTGGGCATCTTTGGACAAAAATCTTCTGAGCCTTTAATTCAAGGATTTTGGCATAACCACATCAATGTAGGGGCTAAAAGCCTTCATCTTTCTTGGAAGATATGTGCTTCCATTAAATTGTATCACATTTTATTTTCCCTTTCAGGGGGATGTAGCCAAGTGTCATTTTACAGACTTGAAAATGTATCAGAAAAAAAAAAACAACCAACCAACTTTAGGAGATAACAATCCATTACAGAAATCTTGTTCAACAATTACATGCTACTGATGGCATTAAGAGTGTTCCCCATTAAAGGATATTTACTGAAAATTGGTTGTTCTGTTAACTACAGGTAAGTAGTTCTAATAAAAATGTGATTTTTTTCATTAAGAGCAACCAGCAATTACTTTGGTTTAATTGGTGTTATTTTGAGCTCAGTGTTTTGCAAAGAGTTTTCCCCTTCTCCTCCTTTAAAGCCAGCATGTTCTACCAATTTGCAGAAGAGAATGAAATGCAAGATGTGAACTCACACAGAAAGAGCAAACCACAACAAATGCAGATGAACAAAAAACCCTATTGAGCACTGAATTCTAACAGCTGCATTTGTAATACATGTATGGCACAAAAATAGGCAACTAATAAAGACTTTTCTTTTGCTGGAAAAGGCAAAAGTTAAATGGGCTTACACAGTATGACAATATTGTTAAGGAAGGGTTAAGGAAACTTCCCAGCCTGAACATCCAGGAGCCACTCTGGCAGCCACCCTTGCACCACCCCAGACTGTCACTGCTGGCACCAAAGTCCCATCACCACGGCAGCTCCAGTGACCCAATAGGTCCCCACTGGACTCCCCCACACTCAACCCAGGTTTCCTTACTGGTTTGACATCAGGTTTCCCGTAGCTGAGTCTCAGATGTCTTGTTCCATGAAGCATCTTATTCCTGGTGCAGTAAGGCAGAAACAGCCCGAGCTGGTGCCTCTGAGAAGGACACCAAAGAGCACAAAGCCTACTCTTTTATCCCCTCACAGTCCAAGCACAAGAAAATCTGAGGTTCTCAGTTCCTGCCATGTCTCTCACCTGGCTGAGCCACAGGTACCCTTTGTTGTCCAAAGGGTCAGCAGTTCCCCCACCCAGAGCTCACCTGCATCTGCACCCCAGGCCACCTGCACTGAATGCAGTCCTCAATAGAAGAAATTCTTTTATAGTATGGGACCAAATAAATTCTATAACTGGATGGGCATTCCTAGTAAGACTCTCCTTAATTTATCCAGTCCTTGGAGACCAGGAACCATTGAACAGAAGAGCTGCAGCAGCATTTTGTGCAGCATCCAGGACATGTTTGCCTGCAGACAGAATTCATCACTTGAAGCCATCCTACTGAAAGCAGACTGCCCAGTTTTGCACTTTTCAACCTGAAAATCAAAGTGGAGAAGATGAAGGGAAGGCATACAAGTACACATTCCTCTTTACCACTCCCCAAACCTAAGCTGGAAGCACCAGGTGTTTACAATAAAAAGGATGCCAGTCTTATATTCTGGCATCAAGGCACAAAGGATTTCATGCAAGAGAACCTTTGAAGAAGTACTGATGCCATTTTTCCCTCTAGTCTGTCAGAAATATGACTAAACCTAATAACAATAGGTTCTAAGTTCTCCAATAACAAAAGATGATGAAATTTTTCTTTGCTTTCTCTCTGTTACTATTTATTTCTTTACAGCTCTTACCTCCATTCCTCCCTATATGTCTAAGATCAAGAAAAAGAGAACAGTCATTTATGACCAATAGGTGATGTTTAACCATGAAAGTGAATTGACCCCAAGCTTTATGGAGAGCAGTTTTTTTTTTGGAAGTCAAGAAATCCCCCAGAACAATATAAACACCAGCACTGCCCAAAGCATGTGCTGATACGAGCTACCTTGGGCAACAGGGAATGGAGCCAGAACAAACAGTAGCAGATTTGGGTTTCACTCACTCATCAGGGGTAGCTAGAGTAAAATTATTATTGGGGAAGAGGAATGAGAAAAGCATCATAGGACTAAAAATAATGACTTCATGTATCTGAGAAGTTGATTAATGTTCCTGAACCAGCCCCTTTCAAAGCACCAGAAGAAATAATGAAAAATGTAAGCATATTTTTAGGAACAGTGGAATGATAATATATGCAGGGGAGAATGACTCTGATGTTCATATCAAATAGCTGCCTGACTATGCACACAGTTCTGAGGGTGCAGAACAGCTATTGGCAGCACATGTTTTATTTTTCAAATTGAATTTCAGGGGAGACACTAAAGCTTTTTTTTCTTCCTCCTCTCCTGCTTCCAGAAAGACAGCCTGAGTGAAATGTAATTTAGCATGCAGGGTTCTGGACCCTTGCAATTATTTGGGGAGAAGATGTTGAATGGCTGGGGGTTTGGAGTCTGAACAGAAGCCAGGAAAGAAAATAAGAAATGCCAGGAAAAGTAGCATAGCAAATAGACAGAAATCCTATTAAATACTCAGAAGAGGAAATAAGCATGAGAAATACACAGCTGGAACAGAGTAGAAAAACAGTTTCTTGCATATATTTCTCACAACTAATACTCCAATAGATTTCATGGGGTTTGGATCAGACTTCCAAGAATGGAAGATATGAATGAGAAGTCAAATAAGAAGGAATTGGGAAAAGAAATCTAGTAAAGAAGGAATAAACTCAATTTCATAAATTTTAATATTTAGGGAATAGTTCATTCAGCTTAAACTCAATGTATAGTAAAATAATTTTTTGCAAAAACACATTTGAAGCTCTGACTAGCCTGTGAGAAAGAATATAACAAATTTATATTTCAGTTAAGTACTATTTAAATATAAAAATCACTTGAATGGTGAATGAAATGAATTTTTAAATTATATAAAAACAACCTTGAAAAGGCAGTGCTGACAGTAATTCATATGTTAATAATTAAAAAATAGAACCAACAAACTAAATCAAACAAACACTGAAAAAACCCACCAACAGGCAGCAATATAAGCCTCAAAACTCAAAACAAAGAAAAGAACCTTCATCTGTTATTGTACCTTCAAGTATTTCCTGCCATGAGAATACATCACAGTGGGGAGACATGAATTGGGCATTTTACCTTTATTTACATCCATCCAAGACAGGTATTCCAAATGAGGGAGCAATTTATCTGATTTGCCTTTATGTTTCTTTTGGTCTCTACAGAGAATATTTTATCCAAGCAGACTTCTTCTCTTTCTTTTTGACATTTTGTCCCTTCTTATCTGCTCCTTAACTTTCCCTGATTTTACCTATGTTTTACCCTTTGGGTTTTGTAACTACCAACACAGAAAAGAAACTATTTTCTTTTCTTCCATTTATTTCTCAGCCCAAATCATACCATCTGTCAAAGCAGTGTAAATTAGCAGAAGCATGGAGAAGAAAGACTTTTGATATTTTAGTGTGCTGGAACATTATGAGATTACTGATGATGACTGTGACTGATGATACAGACTAAAAGATTGTTTTCAAAAAGTGTCCTGCTAAAAGTTGTTTGAACAGAGTTTTACTGATGAGGAGAAAAATAACAAATACTAATATTCCTAGTACTGCGGACATAAATGAAAGGAAAGGAACTTAGTTGTCCCACTAAGGCTCATGTTGATAAATGTATTTTACTACACCCCAGGCAGAGTAGCAGAGACAATTGCTTTTAACATTGAATCTCCAATGACTCTGAAAATACTTAGATTAACCAATTTCTGACAACTCATTTGGGGAAAAAAAATATTGTTACATAAAATACAATGTAGTCATCCCCTGAATTTATACAGCTGCCTTCTCTATTTTGACAAAGGTAACCTTAAATGTCTCCCCCTTCACCTGAACACCCCTGGGAATTAAACCAATTCTATTCTACCTGATCACTTAGTCTAACTAATCAGATTTATTATTAACTTGCTCTTTCTATTCCTTGGACAGGAACTTGGTTTAGATTCATGTCTTCTGACAAATCTATTAAAAATATATTTTTACTCTGAGCAGATTTCTACTGAAACTTTATAAAAATGGAATTATTTATTTTTAAATGTTTCAATATATCAGGGGATTTAGACTATTTACTTTAAATTTTAAATAGCAAATTTAATCCTTGCAAAGGTGTTGAATTTTGTGAAACTCTGTGCTATTGTTTAAATTTTTGCTGAGGGGTAATAAAAACCAGTCAGGTTTTACTAGGATGTGCAGAGAGTATAAGAAGATTTCTGGTTAATATGCATTAAAAGCAGTATTGGCTCCAGGTTTATAAATCCTCTGAGCTAGTTACATTTCTACACAAGCATTTCTTTTGACCATTTAAAATGTGGTAGTATGGGGAAAAAGTAAACTTCTTTCATGCTTTAACAAAAATAAATAAACTCTATTAACCATTGCATTTAAAACAAGATATTCAAGCTCACAAACTCCTAAGGACAAACAAATGTAATGTGAATTAATGGTATCGCTCATGTATTGAATGCAATTACTATGTTTGAGGTGTTTGTATGTTTGGGGTTTTAAATCTGATATTAATGTACACAAGTCTGTCACAAAGCCGAGTCAAAGAATCTGGTTCCCTAACTCAAGCCATAAGGATTTAGACTCATCATGCCTCCAATTTAATAAAAAATCCTGTCAGCCAATATATCAGCAAATGTCTTTTGAGCACCCAGGATGGACAGACTGACTCCTTCATGCTTTAGCCATTGCCAGAAATTAATTTTGAGAAACAAAAATGAAGGCAGAAATAGGTAATTCAATTTCATCCTTCACTAGTTGGCTGAACCTTGTTTCTGCACCTGGGAAGATGCAAAAGAGCCCGTATAGGTGCAGTCTTGATTAGAGTAATTGTTGAATTAGTGTTGCAAAAAGGGTCTTCAGAAGAAAGATGTGCCATTTGTTAGAAATCTGACCAGGAAACAGATGTACAATTACCAAACTGCACAGGAACCAATATAATTAAACAAAATTTAAAAAAAAGAAAAAGAGAAGTTGAATATAACACACACGTATAAAATCACAGAAAAACACTTGCTCGTGGAGGTACTCTGAGCAGGGCTAAGTTTACAGTCACAGCTTTATGTTCAGCTAAGCTAGAACTCAGAAGGTGACCTTCATTGAACAAACTGGTGTCTGAAAATGTTTCCTGTAAGACTGACCTTTTCACCCGCAGTTAGAAGAAGCCAATCCATTTTTGAGATGATGCGATTTCTTATCATTCTGTTGGCTCCACACAGGCAACTCTTGAGACTCACTGGGAAATTTATGTTCTCCAACAGCGTTTTAAGTGGTCAGAAGGAAACCAGGAGGTTCATGCATATTATGTTCAGCTGGTAGTTCAGAGAATTTACAAATCCGGTTATTTATGGAGCACTTTTGTGGAACAACCTTTTGGGGGTAAAGTTTCTTCGCAGTAGAAACTTATCCGCAGGGAAATTGCAAGAGATATCTTTCTAAAAGTTAAGGCATCTAAATACATCAATAACAGGCACTAGAAGGATAATCAATATCCAGTGCCATTTCCCTAATCATATCTTCTCTCTTTACTGAGACATTTTCGTATTCTTTATTAATAATAAGTAATATATACAGTCTCAAAGCTGAAGCTGAAAACTTCATTATATACTACCAGATTTCAGAATCAATTCTACAATTTTATAGTGATTCTTATTACTGTGCTGCTAACTATATTTAATAAAAACATAAAACAGAGCAGCACAGAAATATTACAGAGAAATCTAGTTTTCAATGCATAAACAAATACCTTTTTTATACATCTATACATACTGATAGTAAATGAGGTTCTAAGGGCAACTTCATAATTTTTCCTAGCCATGAAGATTCACAGTAGAGCAGCTGCAGAAAAAATGTCCAAACACTTTTTATTATAAAATAATAATAAAAAAAGCCTCTTAAGCATTTGAATACTCCAATAAAAGTGTCTTTGGGATGAATGTTTAAAATTACTTTGCCCTTAATCTACCACATTTGGATCAAATTAGCTTTCTCATTTGTCCCTCCCTGCTCTGAAGATTATTATTGTCTTTCTTGGAAAACCTGACCGGGGTCTACAATGTTTTAATGCTGCAATTGCATCCAGTTTCTGCTTTTAATGTGGATTCAAAAATTCTATTAAAATAGTTAGCACTTCATTTGGTGAAAAGAAGGCAGGCCTTCTGCTTGAGTGTATGCATTGAGTCAATTGAAAGATGTTAAAACCAATTTGGTAGCAGTAATAACAGAGTATTTCTGCAATATTGCACAGATAACAAGTAACTTGGTTTGAAACAGCATTTCTAAAGACTGTCTGAATATATTTAGCTAAACTTTTTCATGCCTCAAGTTGTTTTGGATTTAGCCAAGTATATGCTTGGCATTTGCTGACCCAAACACAAGTTGTAAGTCAAGAGAAGTTAAAGAATTCTGCCCTGAACTAACTAGTTTTTAAAATTTCTGCAGAAAAATAGTAGCCCTAAGGCAAAAAAAAAAAAAAAAAAAAAAAAAAAAAAGAATAAAAATGCTGTGTAATTACAGTTTTATAAAATCTGAATATTTTCAGTTAGACTGAAAAGAATCTTCATGAAATCTATCCGTTGAAAGTATTAAAACCCACTTGGAGATGATCAGTTTATCAAAGGAAATTCTAAGGCTCAGATGCTTAAACTGAGAAGGGTATCACTGCAGGAAGGAACATCAATGAGAACTGAGCTCAGCATCAGGGGAGCACCTTTTGTCATCGGGTCCCTTACATTTAACTCCATTACAGCAACTGTAGTGCATGACTGACTGAACAAAGAACTTGTCCAGCACAGCAGGTATATACTTGGTTGTGTACAATCTGCTTTGGGTGACCTCTGGAGTCTGATGGAGAGCCCCTAAGCATGGAAGACAAAACTAAATACTCCAAAGAAAAACAAAATAGCAGGGAAGGACAGTTGGTTCTGCTGCCAGAACAACAGTGCAGCTGGAAGCTTCGGGAGGTAGAATAGAGCAGGTTTTTGAGCAGCCTTAAAAATGAAGTATGTAATCTACTTCTGGTGCACTGCAAAACTGGGAGTCAGCATCTGACCTGTGCTACTTTCTAGACAGTGCCAAGCCTTGAGCCAGGTCTCATTACATTTCTTTCTCATGACAGTGAGCCGTAGAAACCTTTCTGCGGATAATAAAAAAACATTTTATGAGAAGGATCAAAGAGGTGGTGGTGAATTCCTAGTTCTGGAGGGTTCCTTGCAATTGTGAGTTGAGAGATGTAAAATCTTCTCTGGGAAGAAAACAGAGAAGTCTTCAGAATCATCAGGTATTACACTCTATCCCAGACCCATCACTCATGTCTCCCATATAGCCTAAAGAATTTGTGAAGTACCTGGTGCTGGCAGTAAAGAATTTGATTTGAGTGTTCTTGGCCTGTGTTATAATTTTTTTAATGGAACAATCTATGATTTTCTGCCTTGCACCTCTCTTTGGCATTTAGCTATTGCTCAAGGATTTAGACCAATTTTGCAAGTATGCACAAGTTTTCTTCTAGCAGGGAATCTGTATGCATCCTAATCATCTTACTACCTATTTAGTTATTTATTTCTACAAACAGTCTGACACCTCTTTTTCAATTGAGAGGGGAAAAAAAAATATGCTGTTTGGAGACACAAAAGGGTTTCAACATTCATGAGTTTTTGATGTTTCTGCTAATGACTTAATAATTCTGTGCCCTCCAATTAACTAATGACCTTAATATATCTATACATGAAAGAGAAGAAAATAGAAGGTGATAAGCAGTGTATGAATCTCAGTGCCACGGCTTTACATGTCTGTTCCCCATATAATACATTCTTAAGTGGATTTGAGAGTTGCTCAGTTTCAAACTGAGGAAAAAATTTCAGTAGTTAAGCATAATTTATACCACAAAGTCAAGGAGACCACTGCATTGCAGCACTTATCCTGAAGTCTTTGGGGAAAAAATGAGATTTTATTCCTTATAGCTTGCACTTTATGTCAGTGATCCTGAAGATGTTAATAGTGTGCTATACCAGCAAAGTACTGCTAATGTATTATTGAGGAATCAATGTATGATTCTTAAAAACTCTCTAATTTTAACATAGAGAATACTATAGATATTTCTTCAGAAGCTTTCCCAAAGAAAAGCTATAAATCTAAGTTAAAAATATCCATACAAATTTAAAAAAAAAAAAAAAAAAAGTTGGCCATTTTGTAAAATGTAGGTGTTTCCCTTACAGAAATATTTTAAAATATTATTCACATGAATATATATATATTTTTTTAAATGCTAACAGAATTAACAAGATCAACAAGTCTTCTCCTGAAGGGACTTTACCAGGCTATCAAGTCTAGCAGCCTCCTTCAATCTGCACAAGTACAGTAAGAGTGACTGTGACTTTCTGAGTTCTTTTCTCCACATTTTGCTAAATGCACACCATTTTTATGAAATTTTGCATTGATTCAACGTGTCATGACATATTTAAAAAAGGAATTAGCCTTTCAAGAATGTTAATTACAATGCAAAAAGAAAGAATGCCAGTTCTGTACAGTGAATCCTTGCAAATCAATCAAACAAATATATGTTAAACAGAGGAAAATACTGCCTTCAGTTTGGACCCTGCGACCACCAGAGTTCAAACTTCCCAAAACATAAACCCTTTAAAGGGATCATTTACTGAACCAGGACTAGTTACAATTGCATGTTAGTTGCTTTTTTGTCACATATTTAATAATATTAATTTGACATTCATCAAACAAGTGTGTCATCTTGCCAGGCTAGAAAAAAACGTTTCTTTTCCCTTGCCAGAGCCACACCCTGTCCTTTCTCCTTCCTCTTCCCAACGGCACTATTTGACTTTTATAACTTGCAAATATTTCTTGCTCGAACACTTTAATGTGACGAAAGGTCATTCTTAAGATTTCTAAAAGCCTCATTCATTCTGTGATTCTATGAAAATGTCAAGGCACTGTTCCAGGTTCAAAGGTCATACTTCTGTTTTGCCATGCCAAAACTTGTTCTCTTATCTTTGGGCACATCTACTGGTAGACATAGTTTTTCTCTTATGTTTAAGTGGATTCCTGTGTCTTGTCCTGTCACTGGGTACCACTGAGGGGAACCCTCTCTTTGACACCTAAGTTGAGACACACTAAGTTTTCTAAGCATGCTGTCAGATATTTTCTCACTTCCATCCTTCGGTACTTGGGGAATATTGCTGTCTTTTCCACTGTCAAAAAAGCATTTAATAAATATTTTGTTCATCTGTGAATCAGGCTTTTGAACCCTAAAGTACCCAGACTTCAAGGAATGAAACCTGCTGGATACAAAGATGTTCTTCTACTGCAGCCATGGCTGGTTTCTGCTCAGAATATTTATATTTCTTCTCCATTTCCCAAACCCACTTTATTTTTTAACAAACAATCCATCATCCATAATTTTTTGTGTACATGTAGTTCTTTAACAATAGAACCCTGGACATTTGACTAACTCAATTTACTCATTCATTAGGGATTTTGGTAGCAATCAAGTTATTATACAAATGGAGTCTTTGCATACAATTTTTACCTGTCCTAGTATTATTTCATTGAAAGTGTTCTGCTGTTGCCTACAAAATTTCAGCATTTCAGAGACAAAAATTTCACAGCCAGCAATTTCACAGATAATTACTGTACAGTCTCTTGCACCTTTCACCACTGAAGATCTTGTGTGTAGATAATCAGAAACCTGACCATTAGCAAAGAAAAGAAACAATCTAAAAATGTGTGGTGGACCAACCACAGGACCCATTTCGTCTTCCCCTGCACACCCTGGGGGGAAGAGGTAGAGAAATCAGAAGTAAACGCAAGGCTGGGAAGAAGGCAGGGGTGTGAGGAAGGTGTTTGTAATATTTGAATTTATTTCTCATTACTGTCCTCTGATTTGATTGGTAAAAAATTCTATTAATTTACTCAAGTCAAATCTACTTTTCCCACAACAGTGACCACTGAGTGATCGCCCTCTCTCTTTACCTCAACCCATGAGCTTTTCATTGTATTTTCTTTCCCTTGTCCAGTGGAAGAGGGGAGGAAAAGAACAGCTTTGGTGGGTACCTGGTGTCCAGCCAAGGTCAACCCACCACAAATTCAAAATAATCCTATTTTCTGTTAAAGATCTAACAGACTTTGCCTTTTAGCACTAACAGAGAACTTAATTCAGCAAGGTTATCTACGGTAATTGCTCCATTACACTGCAACACAATGTATTGAAATACTTCCATATTTTTACATCTTTATCACCTCTATATACTCTAGCAAGTGCTATCTCTTTGTCCCCTGTTTGGTAAGAAGGTTAACACCGTTTACTCCTAAAGTTGCGAGGGCTTGTACCAACTGAACATGGGGAGGTTACTCTGTCTGCAGAGGGTTTTATCTCCCTGCTCCTGCTCCCCATCAATGCACAAGCTGCACAGGCCATGACTGGGGATCTCGAAAGGATGCTATACAATGGCAGAGCAGCCTTGTGAATTTCCCCTCCAATTTTGTCATCAAACTCCTGACATCACACACAAGAAACAGAGAGGGCTCTCTGATGATTTGCTGTCCCAGAAGTCTATTACAAGCCAACGTTGACACAGCTGACTCTACCCTGCCATCAAACCTTCAGAGCAGGGTTTTTTTGACAGCCTCTCTGATCACTTGGAGTGGTACAGAAGGGTTTTTGACAATGAGGAATACTCAGACACATCTATTGTCCCATCATACTCTTTCATAAGAGTTAAAGGCCGTCTGTCCATAGTTTTCATGTTCCTGAGCTCTATCTGAACGTGAGACAGGGCAAACAGTTCTCTCTTTTAACAATAGCTCTGTGTGACATGATCACTAAAATGTTTTAAACCTTTTAGGTATTAATATTAAGTGGATTTATATTGAATAGGTCTGTCTAATGAATCAGCTTATTGTATTCACTGACAAAGTCATCAGCATGAAGGAAATGCTATTATCTGTGCAGCATTCTCTCACTTCTCTGAAGAGGAGCCCTTCTTAGCAGCCTTCTATTCTCTTGATGTCGATTATAAATCATGAGTACTCTGACCTCTGCTGCATATTAGCACTTAGAACTTTCTAATGGTTAGGTCATAATTATGCTTCTTCTTTGTTTTTTTTTTATTCTTAGTTAAAAGATAACATTATTTCAGATCTTTTAATTCCCCAGGTAGTCTATGAGGACTTTCATGTGGGAAAATTAATTTGGGGAGAAAAAAAAGGAAATTACGTATTTCTGGAGAGTCTTTCTCCTGCTAAACACTGTCATCTCCACTAAAGTATCTTTCAATGTGTATTATCTAACTGGTTTTATATGATCTCATTTAATTTGAAATGACTCAAGAAAAGTAACAAGAACAGATATTACAATAACTTGATATAGTCTGACTTACTCTGTCTGATTTCTAGAAGCCAGTAGGTGCAGCTGAGATCAGGTTCCTATATTGGCAGGCCTGTCTCAAAGGCCATAAAGCCAATGAAAGTTTCACTCCCAGCCCTGTTGATATCAGGATTTCAACAGGCTGTAGATTTCAAGAGTTTGGGGTTTCCCATAACCACTCCCAGTGATCATGTATTCAAACAGGCTGATATTTTAATTTTGCTTTCTTCAACTATTATATCTTTCTCTGGAGCATTCACCACTGTTTCTATGCTCAGGAAGAGCAATATTATGTACAAATAAAATATCCCTGGTTACCTTGGGTACAGACATTACAAAAACTGAAAAAGTATTGAATGTAGAGAACTTGATGTCCTTCAGATGGGATAATTAAGGTTTCTTTACTAGAACTCAAATCAGCCCAAAAAATCTGCCTCCTTTAACCCATGAACCTGCTGGCAAATTACTTTGAAAATTAAACCAGAACCACTGCTTATTCAGACCTATTTTCACACTTCGAACTGGGCTAGTGGAAAGATCTCTATTAAAGAGAAAATCTGGATTAAAGAGAAAAAATACAACATTGGTTCAGTAGTTGAGGTTGTTCAAGGTTGTTCAGTAGTTCAAGGCTGGGGAACACAGGGATAGTTTCAGAGATGCTGCTTGGGGTGAGGGTAGAACAGGCAATTTTTGTCCACAGTCTGTTAGATGGAGTTGACATACACATCCTGCCGTCCTGCCTCTCTTTCTGTGGTACAAACTATGCATAAATAATCTAAAACCGTGCTAAAAAAGACCTGAATAAGGAGCCTAGGTGCCTCCATCAGATTTGATCCTCATTTTGAGAGATCATTTTCAGTTGACCTGTGAAGCTGAAAACCAACAGAATTCTTCATGTACAAAAAATTACTCCATAAGGCAGCCAGCAACTATTTGATGTAAAATGAGGGAATAATCTGCAGGAATATGTTTTGTTTAAAACATTCAGGCCCCAGTTCCATATTTTCTCTCACCACACAGAGATATGTCTAAAGATCTAGTTACAAACACTTCCAGACCTCCAAGTCAGATCTTTTTCATACACAGAGAAAAAGATAGAGAAATGGTGACTAGAATTGTGGTAAAATGGAATATTAATATTGGGGTTTTTAGAAAAAAATGGAGGTAGGAAATCCATCTCCTGCTCAGGTTTAAAACCAGCCCTTAAATCCTTGCAATCTCTTAAAGATTTAGCTTTATCTTTGTTTGTAGGAACACAGATCCTCACAAAGTATCTTAATGAAAACTTCGGAGAGAAAGTAACACTTGACAAAATGGCCCTAAACCTGCTGCTGCATGCATGTGCTTTCAGCACAGAGGAAAATTGGCAGAGATTCCACACCTAGCACAAATCAAGCAGAGATATTCAACCAAAAAACTCTCACACTGCAGTGAGTCACCTTACCTCAAGAAGTGACTTTATCGTCCTGGCAAAATAAGAGAAATCAGTCCCCATTTGAGACTAAGAAATCTTTTTGCATTAAATTTTCATCAAACACGACAGATACTGCCAAAAAGTTTCACTTTTGACAGCTCAGCTTTTATTGTCCCTCTGATCTTCTCTCTTAATGCCACCCCTCACAAAAAAAAACCCAACACAGCATATTCTCCATCATCTCTGTTGACTGTAATTTCCAAGTAGCTTCACATGAACTCCTACAGTAATGAACAGTAATTAACACATTCTCTTAACTCATCTTAGAATTTAATGTTGAACTCAGGCAAGCAGCAAGGACTATTAACTTTTATGAGTGTATAATGACAGAACAAAACCTCCAAGTGTAAGTGACCTCTAAGACTTGTTTTGATTCTCAGACTCTGAGAAATAAATAACTAGTGCATTACATCATGCAGGATATTTATCTGGGCAAATAAATCAAGTATGTTAATTAAAAGTAACATCCCAACTTCTATAAAATTTGGCTGCAACTATTAACCAGTTTGTTTTGCCATCAAACTGATGAAAAACATTCTGGCTTCCTGAAGTCAGAATATATCTCTTTGACTAACACCTTCTAACTTTGACATACACCTCATGTGATTTAATTTTTCTAAAATGAAAAAGAAATAGATTATCTTATGACAGAAAAACTATCCAAACTTTTGCCTTCTAGCAATGAAAACAGCAGAAATACCATTGTAAATTCTGCCTTAAATTAAAATAGGGAGCAATCACAACAAAAGTAATTTAATCTTGAAACAGGGAGAAAATTTTTTTCCTATGTGTTGAGGGTTAGATTTGTGCTGTCACGGATCCCTGAATCAGTGTGATGGGCTGACCTTGGCAGGATGTCAGGTGCCCATCAGAGCCACTCTGTCACTCCCCTTCCTCAACTGGACAGGAGGAGAAAAATGGCACGAGAGGCTCATGGGTTGAGCCAAGGACAAGGGAGAACACTCCTCAATTATCATCACAGAAAAAACATGGAGTTGACTGAGGGATATTAATTTAATTTATTACCATCCTAATCAGCATATGATAATAAGAAATAATAATAAAAAAAATCTTAAAACACCTCACTCCCACCCCTCTCTTCTTCCTGGGCTTTACTCCCAATTTCTCACCTTCCTCTCCAGTGCTGTTGAGCTGTTGGTTTTTCAGGTGCTGAGTCTGAGGGAAGCTGCTGTCCCACAGCCAGGAGGGCTGTCACTGAGATCTTCACTCCTGGTGGCTTATGGGCTGGTTTTATCACGTGAAAATAAGACTATGAAGCATGATTTCTTTTTCTTGTTTTGTTTTGTTTTGGGGTTTTTTGTTTGTTTTTGTTTGGTTTTGGTTTTTTGTTTTTGTTTTTGTTTGGTTGGGGTTTTTTTAGTTCATTCTATTGTGTTCCTTAATGTGACTCTTACATCTAAGTGTCTCTGATGACACGACATTCATGGGTTTTTTTCTGAGAATTCCATTTAGAATGATTATTTTTACATTATAGATGCATTGCTAATGGTAATAAAGTGTGAGCCTTCTAGACCTTTTATGTTTCAACTGGTAATACCTGCTTGAGAGTTTAGTGGGGAAAGGAAGTTCTTGCTTCTTTTTTTTCTGTATTACCCCACCATTTTAGACACTATCTCTGAGAGAATAGCTGATTTGATTGAAAGGTGTTTGTGCACTGTGGATTTTTAAATCCTTCACTTCTATGGTTTCTTCCCACACAGCAATGTACCACACATTTTGCCAGATAGGATAAAAAAATCTTTGACCAGAACTTGTTACTGGTTTTGCTCCAGTTCAGGTGGAATTTCTTGAAGTAAGTGGGAGATTTGCATGAGTAAGGACTGACTAAAATTAGGCAAGAGCCTGAGAGATTGACCCCTATTGAGATAGAAATAACTGCTCTTTAGCTTTTTCACTGCCTTTATATAGTTCCTTCTTTTTGCTGTACTGCTTCCCAGACACGACAGTAATACTCTGGTCTTAATGCTAGGCACTCACACATAACCTATGGAGCTCCAAAGCAGTCTCATACCAAACCCACATTAGATCTTCTTTAATGTATTCCAGTCTAGTTCTGAGTAATCAAAATCTCCTTTTTGTATTTCCCAAGGCTTCTCCTACATTTTATATTTTATTTGCTCACCCATGTCACAGTGTAACTATTTCTTGCTTGGACACATCTTTGAATATTGAAGTAATTAGTTTATTCCTTTCAACTTTTCCAGTGCAGTCAGTAACAATTGCATCATGCCCATTTCTCTAAAGTCCACTTATGATGTGACAAACCTTCTGCAAAAAACAACTGCCATTGCAACCCACATGGAAATGCACTTGGCTGTAATTACTAGAGCAGCGTAAAATGGCTAATAGAAAGAAATGACTGAATGAAGCATAATTATGCTTAACAAACTAACTTGAAGATGTTGTTTTCTGATTAATGAATGCATTGAGATTCACTTATACGCCACCTTCTCAGGGTTTTCTGTAAAATATCCAGCACGATCTTCTGAAATTATGTGAGAAATGGCATGTTTTTTCCTACACAGAAATCGATTTTGGCCCCCAAATCATTTCATGGTCTTTGACCTCAAATGACTGCCCTGAACATGGATTTTTCCCATTACCTCTTTTACTGCAAATGGAAATATCATTCCCTTGCTGTCAGGCTGTTATTGCCAAGGGCTGTATCCTGGCTAGGGCTGCATGTAGGCAGCTACCGGTGAGGGGAAATTTGCAAGTATAATTCTGTTTTGTCACCACTCAAACCACTGAACACAATCCATCTAAGCAAACATAACTCTTGGAAAAGAGAGAAGAAGTGAAAAACATCTAGGGAATAGTGTGAGGAGCCCTCCCCCTGAGGAGGAAGCAGCAGCACAGACAACCTGTACTGAACAGATTGCAAGCCCCGTTTCCTGTTCCCCTGCACCTCACGGGGGAAGGCAGGTGGAGAAACTGGGAATTAATTTAAGCCCCTGGAGAAGGGAGGGGTGGCTGTAAGGTCTTTTAGGATTTGGTTTTATTTCTCATTACCCTACCCTCATTTGACTGCTAATCAATTATACTCATTTCCCCAAATTGAATCTGTTTTGCCTGTGACTGTAATTGATAAGTGATCTTTCCCTGCCCTTTTCTCAGTGTTCCTTTCATTATATTTCCTCCTCCCTGCCCAGCTGAGGAGGGGAGTGAGAGAGAGGCTTTGGTGGGCACCTGGCATCCAGCCAGGGTCAACCCCCCTCACTAGGTTTTGTCAACAGTGTGTTTTGCAACACAATTCCACAGAACCCAGATAAATAGTGAAAATCCTGTACTTTGATATGGCTTTTTGTTGGTTTATTTGGCATGGTTAAAAACAGTTCATAAAAGACCTGACAAGCACAGCCCCTCAGAAATATTTGAGGAGAATTCTTTTACCTACTAGAATCATTATCACGATGTTTCATGAGTAAGCACTGATACTGGAGTAGTGGCAAATACTCTTTATGCCTGTATTCCAGCTGGGAATAGAGCACATGCCCTGGAGCAGGGCTGTGCCTCACTGCTGCCTGGGCCACATGTTGATGTTCACCTCCAGCATTTCTACACAGGCTTCTGTGAGAGATTTGTCACCTCCTGTAGGCCCAGGGTGGCTGCAGGTGCAGGAATTCACTCACACATTAGGACTGGAGCTGTGCCACTCAGCAGGACATGTGTTTTGACTTTCCAGATTCCAAATTTTTAGAAGCAGATGGGCACTTGACAGTGGGTAATCTTGGCAGTGTGGTCTCAAAATCATTAGTAAATTCCTTCCTGCTGGTAGGACCTGGAATGCTGGTGATTCCCTCAAGCTTCCTGCTCTCTTGTGGCACCTGTGTGTTTTGGACATTCATTTCTCAGTTTCTTCCAAGGTGTTGAAGATACTTTTTGCCTGGCATCATGCAAGGACATGTAGATATTGATCCTGCTAGATTGTTGTTTACTTTCATGGATCAAAAAAGGACTGGTCTCCAAGTGGCTGCTTCCAACTCTGCACTCCTAATGGTGTAGATAGAATAAGGAGGAGAGCTGACTGTGTAATTATGGATGTAAATTCTGAAATGTCTGCAAGTGACAGATTTTTCTTCCATCTTGTACTCTCAAAACCTCCAGTTCATTTCTGTCAGCAAAATGGCTATAGAAAAACTGAGGGAAAAAATCAAATCCTTGGAACTGCATATTTTTTGCTCAAGAAAATGATATTCTACCTTTTAACTGTGCCATTGAAAGAATTCTCAAAGGAATTCGTGAGCAATTGTATATTTTAGGATCTGACACAATCACAGGAGACAGGCTGAAAAGTGAGTAAGGATATACATGAAACTGCCTTGGCCCAGATGTTGGTATTCACAGTGTGGCAAAGGCAGCTTTAGGGGCTGGAGAACAGGATGCATGGGTCCCTTTCCTACATACCTCTAGCAGGTGGCGCCTCATCCTCTTGTACATCTGTTGCTCTTTCCCTCATGGTCTGTCAATCTGCAGATTGTACAGGAGACCGCCTTTAATTTACATGGAATCTTCAGCTCAGTGGAGCCCCAAACGCAGCCTCTGTGGCTGTCATGCAATTATTGGTTTCAAGGACAATCAGACAGGGAAAAAAATTAACTCAAAGACATTTATTGATAAAAAAAGAAAGGAAAAAAACCTCTCTTTATATAATCTTACACTCGATTCTCTTTCTCCTCTCCAAAGTAGTAGTTTTGAGCAGTAGGAAGGAACTTCAGAATGATTTAAGCTTGGTACTGAAATAAAGAATGTCTGGTTCCAGGGATTGCAGCAAAGAATTGCCCCTTCTTTGTCATTATTACAAACCATTAGATGCCAATGTCTCAGCAGTAATAATGGCTCACAAGTGAGACACTGAGCTCTTGGCAATCCTAAAAGTGTCTATCATATTTTCAGCCATGACCCTGATACTGTAGTAAAATGTTAAAAGCATTAGGAATAATTAAATCCTTACCTTATTACATATGGACTCATTTGAAAGCTCATTATTTATTTGGCAAATACTTAGAATAACAAATTAATCTAAAGTGACACATCAGAATAAAGTAGGTAACTCAAAATGAAAGCCACAATCAAGATTAAAGAGGTAAGACCACCTGTATTTATATTAAACACTAGTAAAATATTTTGATAAATGGAAGATCTTCAAATGGCTGTAGAAAAGCAAAGAAAAGAATGAGGATCACAGATAAAGTTGGAGTTCATTGAGAATTTTTGTGGGAGAAGGGTACAATATCCAGGGAGTCTAGACAATAGCTTTGTATGTGGCTATTTGTTTAAGAAAGCCACCTGGGAACTTTTCTTTACCTGGCCAGATGTCCTAATTAGAGCATTACAGCAACATTTTCCTGTATTATGATTCTCTTCTCTGAAGTGTGGTAAGGGGGCCAGGATGTCATCTTGGATCTTTCGGCGCTGTTCTCCCAGGAGTTTCAGAGGGGAGCAGGTGAAGGAGGCATGGGGGTCTCACAATAGACAGGGGTGCCCTTTGAGAGACAAGAGATGCATGTCCTTGGGGAGGAGGAATCTCATTTGTGTGCCCAGCTTTGCTATCAGCATGAACAAATCTGAGTGCTCCTGCAGCCGGTGGTGGTTGCAGCTTCTTGAAACGGGCTTCGGAATATTTACTGCACAAGGAAATTTAACTGCTGCTTTTTTTTTTCATTGCTTTTTCACTTTGTTTGGGTCATAATTCAACAAGGCATTTAAGCATTTCAAACAGATGAATGCTTCCATTGAATTAAAAATTAGGCATGTCCTTAAGAACTTTGCTAGTTCAAGGCCTTAATCATAAAATGGCATAAATAAGGCACTGCAGTGTTTGTGTGAATCAGCAAGATTTACCTCTTTGAATCCTCTGAACATCAGGGCATGGGTTCCATCCAAGGCCTTTGCGTTTATTATGAGATGTAGTTCATTTCAGAGAAGTACAGAAACATAACTTCCTGCTCTGTAGCCCACATGGTATAGGTGCATACAGACACAGAACATAAACTGGAGCTTCTCCTAAAAATGTAAGGCTAAGTAGCTATACACGGGCAGAGTAATTTAGGAGGATGAAGAATCTTTAATTACTGTTAGGATTTTTAGATACTTAAAAAGTATTCTGTTTTTAGCTGAAGCATCAGATATTGAGAGAAGAAATAAGGAAACTTGCAATTTAAAGTAAATAAAATAGAATGTGGGACCATATAAACACAGAATAAAAAATTTGAAGGAATCATCTTAAACACCTCAGCTAAAGGAATGTTATAAGTTCTAATTAGTTGTAGTGGACATGGACAGTTGCATTACTAAAGAAAACTAACGAAAGAACACAACTTTATATGATGACTCAAAACCTCTCAACAGAACAGCCACTTTCCTGTGAAATAAAATTAATAATTTGCTATATGTGTTTTATTTTTAAATATAAGTATTCAGCCACAAGTAATTTTGAAAGGAATATTTTATTCTTTAGGAAGAAAGTAAGAAAAAAATCCACATAATCAGCTGCCCACCTTCAAATGGACTTTGGGGTTGGAGAATTTGAAAGGGTAAATTTGTGATGCTGGCATTCTAAAATGCAGAATTTCAGACTTTTATTCCAAAGTTTAAGCTGCCCACTGTCAAAATCAAGATCATGCATGAGAATTTTCTTGTCCCTGCCAGAATGCAAAATGATACAGCTGCATAAGAGCACTGCATATGGAAGCAACAGATTTTTTGTTTTCCATCAGCGTAGTGTGTGATGTTCTGAGGTATTTTCAATGCATGTGTTACTATGCAAATCTGATACTTGTAAAGTAAAATTCATACAAAATATCAATTTTACCAAATTCCCAGTAACTCAGCAGTTAAATAGAAAAAAACCTGTGGATCAGATTAAATGTTATGATAAATTGTGACAATGAATTCTGAAGAATAAGCAGAACAGAGTATTTGCAGCAGTCAGACCCATACATTTCATGGAGTTTTGTTTTATTTTACCTTTGAGCTGCCCATGACAAAATCAGTGTGAGATTGTGAGCAGAATGAAAAAACAGTGAGAATATTACTGAATCCACAAGAAGTATCTTTGATGGAACCCAATTAATGTATCCTTTATTGACCCCTGGGAAGCTGGAAGAAATCTAATGAACATCCTGACCCTATTCCAGACTAATGTGGGGCTGGATTAAAGGCATATATTCTACACCTGGTTTTAAAATATGTTTTGTTTAGTCCGTAACTCCTTTTCTTTATGTCAGAGTCAGGCAATAAACTACCTCTGTTGGAGCTCTGGGAATCCAGTTTTCTGGCCCTGTTATTTTTCAAGACACCAACATCCATCACCAGTTCCAACTGTAAAATGTAATGGACGTGCTCAGTAGCCAGCGTGGTTTTCTGCTGGTTGTTGTGGCTTACGTTGGGCAAGCTGAAAAGTTAATCCTGCTTTCTGCTTGTTGCAGGCAATCACTATCTATCATTCTGCAGGGACAGAGGAAGCTCCTGGAGTTGGAAGAAGCTCTGCTTCATCACGTTTCTATGAGTGTTGTTTTCATAAGTTATATGGCTGATGTGATACCTACTGGAGAAATTAAATGCTATAAACTACTTTCGGTATGGTACCTTGGGGTGACATTAAAGAAATAATTGTAGTAGCCAGGTCTGAAACCCATAGCCATAATAATCTAAATTTGTATTTTAATACTTGTAATATTTTAGGAGTGTCAAATGCAGAACCGTTACAAAGAACATGTGTTTTGCATATTTAGTTAATCAGGAATAACTTAAACTTTCCTTTATCATTAAAAACATAGGAAAGACATGGAGAGAAAATCCTATAAAATTAAACCATTGCACCTTTATTTAGTATGCAATCACATCAAGAATAACCTCACTGGGAATGATCATGTCCCACACTGACAATGAGAGAATAGTGAAATTACAGTAATGGTGTACCTGGCTCCATGTTAGCTGTTTATATGTTGATATTTTTAATGAGGTGAATCAGTTGGGCTGAGAATTCAGGGAGTCAATGGAAAACCAAAATAAAACAAAAAAATGGAATTATAAAGAATAAATAATACAGCAAAAGGAATAGATGCAGCAAAGGAGGGACAAGTGAGGCTTCAGATAAGTAAATTTTTATCTTAAGGCTGGTAATTAGGAGGAGCTGCATTTCTCCACTGATCTTTGTGCAATCAATTTCCTGACATCTGTGAGGATTCCCTGTGGAAAATATGCAATTTGAGTTTGTGTAATTCCACAGGACTGCTGCCTGTGACCTGAAGAGTGACATTCTGTACTTACTCTTCAGTTCTGACTTTCTCATCCACACATCCTCATTGCTATAAAACTTACTTGGGATTCACTCGGGTTCCACTCAGAGCTGTGCCATCATTGCAGCCCGTTTGGATTCTTCTGGAGATGCCAGTCCTCTGAAATTTCTTGGCAGACAGAGCTGGTTGGAATTTGGCTTGATTTGATTTCACGTTAATTTAACAAGGACAAATGCTACCCCTTTAACGGATTCTAGGAAGAGTTTCCAGCAAACTGCAGCTACTGGTCAAGGGCAGGCTGTAGAGGGAATCAGTGCAGTACATTTTGTAAAAGATGCTACACTGGCTAAAATCCTCTCTGTCTCTGAGGAACAAGTCACTCAGCAATAAAAGCATTTTTAAACTGCTCCAATAACATGCCTTTATGGTGAGCTCCTGGAAGGGTTGGAAGCATCCTGGCCAGTGGGTGGAAACACTGCTGTCCCCAGCCATGAGGGGAGAGGGTCCTCCAAGCTCGGCTGGATCCAGCAGCGATGGTTAATACATCCAGACAGTCTGCTGTAAAATGAGATTGCACATATTTTACTACTAAATACTGTGTCCCATAGAAAAAGCATGCAAGATGTCATTTATGCTGCATTTTTATAGCTCTTGGTGGCTTCTCCTGGTGCTTGGAAGTCTAGACTGTCAGGTGTCTGTGCAATGCCCAGCAGTCACAGGCAGCAAATCATACTCAGTGTCAGGATGCATCAGACATCATGCACAAAAAGCTGTACTTATGCAAAATAACTCTGTTCATGTATCATTTCTCTTGCAGGAGCCACAGAGTCCCCAATAAGTGTAAAATCTTCCAAATCCTTACCTAATACAGAGTGGAAAGCTGCTCCTTTCCTCACTGCAGAATGTTTCACGGTGATTTTTTACAGCTGTTTTGAGTTGCTCCGTGGGTTAGATAGGCCACAGAACAATTCAGTTCTATTTTGAATTCAGTTCTGTTTTGAAATGTTGAATTTTAATGTCAAGAGACTGCTGAAATGTGTGTGGTCTGTTGACAGATGCCGTGGAGGAATTAGGAACCACTTTTGTCAAGGTGTAATTCATAACATTTAAACAAATTGACATGTTTTTAGGACTTTGCCATATGTTCCATTCATTCCAGAAAGGGTCCTGTCAGTCCCTCAGAGGTGTGACATACACACTTTGCAATGATTTTGGCTGTCTTTCCTATTTAGGCCCTGCCACTGATGGTCATATATTGGAGAGAGAAATACCTGAAAAATTAAACATATATACACTCTTTTCAAATCTATGCTTAAAAATATGTGACTTGCCCAACAGGGTTCTGAGAGGAGTGCAGGAAAACATGCCATCTTTACCATGTCCCAGCTTCTACTTTATGTTGAGAATTCCTTTCATTCTAGGCTGATAATGTGAAATAAAGACACCACTGATATAATATATGTGAGACCTCTCTATCAAGCTTGGCTGTAACTAGAATCTGTTCTACCTAAAATGTATTACTTAGCCAGGAGAGGTAAGATTTAGTCACTAGTAGCAGCATTGTCTGGTTTTCTTAATAAATTCCCTTTTATAAAGATATAAGCTGATTTAGAACATAATATTCTTCCTTCACATGTGACATTTTCTTGCAAGATCTAAAAATTTGTTTTGTTTCTTGTCTTTAACACAATTATCTCCCGATGGAAACTGTAGAAGCATTTTTATGTCTTTCTTGAGGATATTGAGGATTCTAAATTAAATTGTTCTGTAATTGTCAGAACCATGCAGGACCCAAAATGCAATGGAAGATGTCTTGCCTGTTTTCATCTTTTACTTTGGTCACATACAAAAGAATTCTGCTGTTGCCAGCCACTGCTGCCTCCCTGACCTGTGAAACCTGTAAGTAAAACTTGGAGCAATAACAGCAAACAGGATGTAAATGTGTCAGTCTGGAGGTTCTCTACTGCATCTTAGAGAGGATCCAGGGCCCCAGTCCCAGCTGTGCTGTTCCAGACAACACATTTATTACCTGTTCTTGCAGAGGTGCTTTGGATTCTTGGCCTCTGGATGATAGGTAAAGGGCAACATCCATACAGATACACCTCTATTTTCTAACAAGTGCAGATAAAATTTCTCAGAATTATGTTTTTCTGTCTTGGTTTGTTTAGCTGTTTGTTTTGGTTTTGGTTTTTTTTTTTCTCTTCTCAATTTCCCTCTCTCCACAGGAAAATTAATAATCGTTTAAAATGGAGAGGAGAAATGCAGCAGAAAAGAAAAATGAATTATGTAATCTAGAGAAATTGAAATCATAAAAGCGTGTCAAGAAGATGGTCTGTTCTGCACACTCCCTGTTTTGGAGTCAGACATAAACACTGTGCATGCGCTGTTGACTTCAACAGTGGTAGAAGATACTCTTCAGATTGGGCTGTAGGTGTTAAAATGAGGGAAGATGGGGTAATTTCTTAGTAAACAGGGATGATATTTCACTTCCTGCTTACATGACTGATCACATTGGTCTGGATTTTCAGGTATGTAATTTTAATACTAAATCTGAGTGGTTATAATGCTAAGTGCACAGCGTTCAATGGCAATATACAATTGTTCTTTTGTGTCTTATTTGCCTCATTTTGAACTAGTTGTACATGCCAATCGTTTCTCAGAGACAAAGGATTTTACTCTTGACTACTTTGAAGGGTTTGTGTGAAACTAAAAGCCCCCTTCAAATTAGAGGGAGCAGAAAAAGCTCTTAGAAAGCAGTTAATAACATATCCCAGATAGTGTGTGATTTGATATCAGATTGAGGTGAATCTGTATAACAATAAATTGAAAAAAATATGTGGAATAACAGTGCTTTTTATTCTACATTTGCTTAGCTGTGTTATTGTCTTTGTGTCCTGTCTATTCTTTCTACACTTCATTCCTTCTGCTCTCCTGATAGGTTAGATTTATGGTGATTTTTTTTTGTGAAGGATAAAATAATGGCTTAGAAGCCGTAATTAATACTTTGTCAGTCATTTGCCCTAATGCCCACTCAGAGAAGGAGGAATTTTCAGGTAATTGTTTAACAACTAAGTCTGAGGTACATCTGTACTGTAGTTGAGTACAGACCAGCATTAGAGCTCACTGATGTCTAATTGATTAGTAAATTACTTCATTGACTCTCTTAATGGTTGAATGAACTAAAGGTCTGCACTTCATTAATGAATGAAGGCATGGTCTTTATCCCATGGAACACTTAACTTCTGGCTGATACTACAACTGAATATCTAAGCCAGACAGTCTTATATAGCATTTCTTTGGTAAAGTATAGGAATAAATAAGCATTTTTTAAGAGGGTTCTTTTATTTTAAGCTGGCTATCATTTTCCTCTTTATGTCCTGCCTGTGGTTTTGTGGAATATATGAGTCATCAGGGGGAGTAATGAGAGCAAAAACTTAATTAGTAATTTTGCAAAGGTGATGCATGACAGAAGGAGCTGTATCAAACCTGGCATCCAGGGCTTGGGAAGGGCAGGCATATAGGAAATAAAACTTGTCAGAAATATGGATTAAGGCTTAATGGCATAGGATTAGTTTTTCAGGAAAAAAAATGTAGGCAGTAATCAGAACAAATTAAATCTCTGCACCTGTATATTTGCAGGTTTTAGTTGGTATGCTTAAAGCATGCAGCTTAGTGGAAAATTACAGTGATGTAGTCTGTGATTCTGTGAGGAGATCAGGTGGCTAAAGCAACTGGTAAGAAGAATTTTGTAGTATTGACTGGAATAGTCAATAATAAGCTCTGTGAAAACAGTTCCCAGACTAAGTTTTACTAGTCAGGAACTTCTCTCTGATATCTAAATAGAAATGGCTTTTTCTTACTGTCAGCTTGTGCTTAATTAGAGTGTGCAATCTGACCACTAATCTAATCAGTTTAGCATGATCAGCAACTTGATTCCTGGAACAAGGAGACAGAACTTTTCCTGGCAAATTTTTAATCAAACAACCTAAAGATCCATAAGGCTCATCTTACATCACAGGTATTTACACCTGTGAATCTCAGCTGTTCTGGAAGCTGTCACTGACAGACAGTTTTCCATGAAATAAGCAGGCTTCAGAATCAGCAGCTGCAGGCAAGCTAAATGAAAATGACAGAGTGAAGACCCCTTTTAAAGTGTGTTTGTTCAGTTATTTTTTTTAACAGGTCTTCCAGCTTTTTTTTCCCGGGTCACTTCATCTCCCCAGAAGCGAGCAGCCCCATCAAACAGATCTAGGATGTCACCTGTTAGCCTTGGGTTTGTTTCAGCTCTCCAAGGCAATAACCATTACAGCTGGGGTTGTAAAACTTCCTGTTATATCTCCTCTCATCCCCGTACTCATAAATTCCATTGTGAGCTGACATTTTACATACCTGGTCTCTGTCCTTTTCAATGCACATTTTGAATACAGAGCTCATGGTAGTCGCTGAGATGTGCATGATATATTTTTCCTTAAAAGAAAATAGAAGCATGATAGTAACTTAATCTTTGACATGATAAACTTTGTATGAAGATGAAAACTAGTGGACAGGGTTCAAGACTTTGGAGCATGAAAGATTTCTGTGTTTGGACTATGACAACCTGGAGAAACACATACAGGAGGTGAAAAATTGTCCCTTGTCATCTTTGTGAAATGTTCAGTTAAAATAAAGTCTTCCTTGCTTTTCTTTGTCCTCATTGTTTATAGTACACTGCAAAATGTGTGGAAAACAGTTTCCCACAGCTTGAACTTTGATTTGCTTAATTACAAAATCACTATTAATACAGCTGTGTAATAAAATATTCAACGCATAATGTCTCGTGAGGCAAAATGATTTTGTTTCTCAGTAGTACAAATGCAAAACTGTGGGGGTGTTTTATGAACACCTCCTCCTATTTAAAATATGTAATTTGAAACACTAAATGGAGTTTGTTTTTCAGATGCTTGGCATGACTATGTACATTTTAAAAAGTAGACACATTGCCTCCTACCAAGCAAGGTTCTATACTGAAGTTAGTATGTCTGATACGATGGACTGGTTCCTCTGGTTGGAAGTTAGAAGGTTTACTGTGGACACTTCTCCTGGGAAAGGTTACCAGACTCTATCAATTAAACTTATATCCTTTCATGGGTTTTATTGTGCTCCTTTGTTGAAGGAAGTTAGGCAGGGATGCAAGTGTTAGGCAGCACTCCCCAGCACAGGGAAGAACATTCCCACAGTCCTCCACCAAACCCAGGGACGACACGCCAAATTCCTCCAGCTGGTGTGTTGTGAATGACCAAGATAGACACAGAACTACAGGAAGAGTGGAGTTTGTTCTGTCACAGACTGTGGCAGGCAAGCACAGGGCTGAGCAATTGGAACCACTGGACATCCTTGATTGCATCATTTGCTTTACCTGATAACATTTCATTCCCTACTGGGCTCTAACCTGGCCCAGCTGATGTCTTTTCCCAGGGTATATAAGGTAGTTTTACTGGTTTCAGAGTTAAGTGCACTGACATTTTCTTTTTATCCTTCCAGAGGCTCCCTGAGTAGTTAAGGTTAGTACATGATCTCTAAGGCTTATTTTTATAGTAGTTCCCTGATATTATACTACAAAGAGAAGGGGTATCAGTCTATGTGTTTAGCTGCTGGGGCCTGCCTTTGAATGACTTAAAAAATGACAATACCAACAAAAATCCTGAAACAAACTAGCTTTGCTAGAGCTCTTTTAAGGAAACATATACCAGATTAAACATTATAGTTCATTGCTATTAAAGTATTACTTTATTGAAATGCTTTGGGGTTTGAATTCTATAAGTGAGAACTGCATGGAGGAATTCTTTATTCCTAAATATGCTGGGATGATGTTTTAAGAAGTAGTGGAATGTCCAGAAGAAGTAGAGAAGGTGCTGCATGCATGCAGATGAGTGTGAATTGTTGCTGACTGGTACACATGGTTTATCTGTATTTTTTTCCCTGAATACTGAGCCTTAGTACTTCAAAAACAAACTTGGATATTTTAAACACACTTATTATATAGCTATGAAAATAGAAAAGAGCTCTGTGATGAATGTTCATTTTTGTAATATGCAGTTTCTGTGTGTGTTAGCAAAGTACTTGTTGATGATTTCAAAACACTTTCCAAGGCCATTGCTGTTGCAAATTAACGTGTCAGGGGTTTTTTTAAACTTCAGTACTTGACTCATGCTTCCTCTACCTTTGAAGCTATAACTACTCTTATGCCTGGCTACCATTCCTGCTAAAGGGATTCGGTATGGTCTGATCTTTAGTCTTGCTTTTAATCCTTTTTCCATAGAATTTTGATTTGGAGTAATTAAGTAGTAATTTGAAAGAAATAAATTTAATTCCTTATAATTTAGCTTTTTTGTTTTGGTTTTTTTTGTGCATGTTATATGTATTGTAACTGAAAGACCTTTATAAGAGAGGCATCCCTCCTGTTTTGTAGCCATGGAATCTTAAAATTCTTAATCCAGTAGCTTCCTCTAATCTAATACATAGTGGCAGAGGATTATGTTTTTCCTTCTTGACATATTTATTGTACATTACTCCAGGAATTAATTTCTGTAGAACGTGTGCTTGGGCTATTTAAATTGGATGTTATTTTGTTTGTAAGATAATGTATTGAGATTCTCAGGAACACATAAAAATCTACATCATTAAGAGACTTTTGTTAAAGTAACAAAGTGGGAAGCAGAGGCTGGAAAATCGTGAATAAAAGTAGTTAAATAGATGGTTTATAGACTGAAGTGCTAAAAGATGTAACTTAGGCCAAATAATTTCATTGTCTTATTTCTGTAATTGAAGTTTTATATGAACAAATAACTGTACTGAGTTCATATAAATGGAGACTGTGGGGATTAATGGATTATTCTGTAGAGAGTGTTTATTAAATTTAATTTGTTTGTATGCTTTCTGCTGTAGAAATATTAGTGTGAATGGAACTGGTAAATTTCACCAGAACTGGTAAATTTCTGCAAGATGTGTTTTTAAACAAGAAGTGGCCCTATTCTCCACCAGTATTGCAGATATGTAGTAAATTTCCAACAGAGTAGGATGGATGAGAAACCAGACGTGCTTGCAACTACATTATTTTGTTTTTCTGTAAGTAGTCCTTATACCAATAATCATCTACATTTTGAATTGCTTCTGATTTATTTAAAAAGACATTTTGAAAACCTTCAAAAATGGGGAAATTTTGCCTTAGTTTACCTCCTGCAAGTTACTTTAGTTTGTAGTTCCTGTCTTAGGTTTTGAAGAGATTAAGAATAATTTGTCTTGGAGTTTTTTGAACATATTGGACAGAAGTTAGGCATCAATGCCCGTTGCATTCCTCTGCTTAAGATAATGGGAGCTGGCATACACATTTAAAGGTATAAACTGGATAGAGGGAGGAAGGAGCAGTTTTGGAGTAGGGAGTAGATTGAGCACAATGTCCCAGGGCTGATTCAGAAGCTGCTCAGTGAACTTCAGCAGGATTGTTGTGGATGTGCTGACCATGATGATGAACTTGTGTGAAAGATAGGCCTACTTCCGTATGGTGTAAATTTGTTTAAATTTCATGGCCTTAACTGTGGACCATCAGGCTTTCCAGGTTGTGCTGGTGTTTAACAAATATGTAAAAATAAGTTATCCTTGGTCTGAGTTACCAAACCTGACTTTGTTTCCCAGTCAATTTTCTACCCCATTTGGACTGGGTACAGTAAATTAGAGTCCTTTACAAACTTCAGTGCAGTGTTTTCTAAAAATACTCCCCTTGCAAAAGATGCCTTGTGTGGGCTGTGCACCTGCTCGTGTGCAGTGGTGCTGGAAGTGCTACAGAGCTCTGTAGCAAGCAGTGGCTCTGTTCTCCATGGAGTGAACGTGTCTCCTTCCCAGGCTGTGCTGGACCAGTCCTCTATCTCTAGCTGGCTGTGAATGAGCTGCAGACCACTGCTCATCAGACTTCCCAGCCTTTCCAAGGCAGAGCTGAAGGAAAGAGGAAAGGCAGCTTATCCCACAGAGCTGCCAGCTTGATTCAAAGGGAAATACTGCAACAAGGCTTTGTCGATGACTGTGCCATGAATCTAATGTTCCCCTGTGTTTTCCTTCTGCTTTGTGTTAGTTATTCAGACAGCCAGACTCAACACTTCCCTAGATAAGAACTGTTGTTCCATGCATGTAATATTTTGAAAATGGGGTTTTGCATTATAGTTACAGTTTTAAATGATGCTGTTTGCAGGTTGAATTTGTATTCATTTTAAAGGTAAATCTGAAGAACCATCTGCTCACAAAAAAAACCAGCCAGTGAAATTATGTTTTTCCTTTGTACTCTATCAATCATCTATCTAAATAGGCAAATGGGTAAAGGGGGAAAAACTATTTTAAGCCTGTTTTCTATACTTATGCATTAGGAGTGTTAACACTGGAAAAAAATCTATTTGGAGCATAATCTCAGAGATATTTGGTATATATGGTATTTTAGTATGAATCCTCCCTTCCCCACACTGTGGACAAATGAATTGGCAGGAAAAAAATCAGAACAAAACTCAACCCTAATTTTGTCTTACTTTATCTTAGAATTGAAAGGATATTGGGTGGGGATTTTTTGTTTGTTTGGTTTGGTTTTGACTCCATTTGCAAAGAAACCAACCTTCCCCTCCCAAGTCCTTACTCAGGTAGTTACAGGTTTTGAATAATATTCACTCTGAACTTCTACATTCCAAGGACATAAATGCAAGGATACTGGCAAAATGTGATAAAGATTATGTAAAGCCTGAGTATTCAAAAGGTTAAGCATAAACAGGTATTCAGCATTACAGGTTGGATCCATATTCATGTCTCCACTAAATGCTTTCTTTGAAAGTGGAATAAGAAATTAAAGAACACGTACATTGCCTGTTTGCTATTTCTTTTCATAGCAGCTTAAATAATTGTTGCTAGAAAACTTAACAAAATGCTTTTTCAATATTCATAATATTGTACCCCACCCACTCTCAAGTGCAGAAGGCTGAAACCATTCAAATGGTTTTTGGGGCTTTTTTACCCCCTATTTATTCTCAGTCTCGCCTTCAGAGTACTTGGACTTGGGTGGAAAACTTTGGACAGGAAAATGTTGGGTGTTTGTTTTTAAAGCAATTTTTCCCTTTTTTTTTTTTTTACTGTTAAATTTCTACTAGCTCTTGCTACATCATCCTGTTAGATTCTGCTCCAAGCAGTTTGGATTTAAACTGTGCTGTAAATCCGAGTTGCTGTTGTACTATCCTATTGTTGATGATTTGATAATGTGTATAATGGATTATTCAGTGTGTGTATACAAAAAAGAGTGGAAATGAGATGAGGGAATGTGTTGCTTCTACCTGTTTCGAGGGTGGTTTTCTCCTTCTATGCTGATGTGCAATTTGATGGAGTGCTAAGATGTGCACAGATTAAGGTTTCACAAGCAGAATTGATATTTATTAGAAATATGTTCTGATCTTTCCTACATGCCTTATCAGAAAGGATTTACCTTAAACCCAAAAATCAAGAAATGAAGCTCAACAGAACTGGCTTTCATGGTCACAGGCAGAGAATGTATGGAGAGCAGCTCTTAAGGAGCAGGAATTTGGGGTGTTGCTGGATGAAGCCAAATACATCCCAGGCTGCCTCAAAAAGAGTGAGCAGAAGGTAGAGGGAGAAGGTCCTCTCCCTTTGCTCTGCTCTTGAGACCCTATCTGGGGTCCCCAACGTAAGGATATGGACTTGTAGCAATTCCAGAGGAAGCCATAAAGATGATCAATGAGGCTGGAGAACCTCTTCTATGAAGACAGACTGGGAGAGTTGGGGTTATTCAGCCTGGAGAAGGCTCCAGGGAGACTTTATACATGTTCCAGTACCTAAATGGGCACCAAAAGAGCTTGAGAAGGATGTTTTCCAAGGGCATGGAGTAATAGACAAGAGGGAATTGATTCAAACTAAAAGCAGGTAGGTTTAGATTAGCTATTGGGAAGAAATTCTTTATTTAAGGGTGGGGAGGCACTGCAACAGGTTGCCTAGAGAAGTTGTGGAGATATGGTAGAGATATTTGATCTATGTCAAGCTCCAGCAAAGCTGAGTAACTCACCAATAATGTGAGCTGAGGTGGTGTTAATCTTCTTTAGAAAAGGCTGGCAATAAAGGGAAGTGTCTTCATTGCAGATTCCTTGTTTAAAGAAGGGTGTGATAGCTCCGATCATGTGTCTTTGAGCCCTCATCAGAATAAAAGACAAATTAGGTGCCCTGCAATGTACGGTCAAGGGTCATCTATGGCCATCAGCAATCCCACTGAAGCTGACAAATGTTTGCTGTTGACTCCAGTGGGAGTAAGAGAAGGGGGCCTGTGTAATTTATAGTGAGATTTTCAATGGGAAAATTTCCTTTCATCTCAGTGCAATTACATTGATCCAGACATTTGATTGTAGCATACTCTTTATTAATGACTAGGTGACTGTAGCAGTGCAGGTGGCTGCAGCTACTCTTTGTCCTGAGGAGAACTCAGACAACCAGCTCCGGTGGTTAGCAACCCAAGTTTAGCATGTAACTTTGAGAACCCATGATTCCCTTGTTTTGCCTTTAGCATGTTTTCCCCTGATTGGTTAATACTTTGTCCTATTGTTTTATGTATGAAGTTATGTATATTCATTTTCCTTCTTTAATATGTATCAGTTCTAGAAAGGTCCTTGTTCCTCGATGCCCCATTGGGTCCTTCCTATGTGTTGTTCCCTTCCTGTCAATCCTGCCTGCTTGTCTCTATCCCATTGGCTGAGATCCCTTTCCCCACCTATTCCATACCCAGTATAAGATCCCTGGACCCTCCCACCAATTGGCCTCTTTGCTGTGTCTTTTCACAGGAATAAACCAGTGTGGAGCACATATGGAGAATCCTCTCTCTTTACTTCTTTACCTTCGCCTGCTTAACAGTGACAGAAGGATACAGCCCCTTCTGGGTGAGGAGCTCTACCCCTTTTTCATTGTGTATTAGGCACTGAGTGCTGCCTTCCAGAGGGGTTTCAGCGTTGACCTCTGGGCTTGTGTCGGCACACGAGGGGTAAAACCCCCTTCTGCCACCTCCCAGTGGCTGAAAACCTCTCCACATGACCTCAGCAAAGATTTTTAGCCCATTTTGACTTCAAAAATGTCATTTTATATAACCTATGTCTCCACCATTTTGTTCTCCTACAAATGTCCTGGAGTATTAGAGAAATCAGTTACAATGACCTTTTTGCCCTGCAGTTCTCATCTGGTTAATACTATTGTATTTGGGAGGAAAAAAGGCCTGCTACAAATTTAGAAATTGAAATAGTGTTGTGTCTCTGTATTTTAGTGTTGTGTCTCTTTTTTCATGGGGTGGACTCCTGTTCATCATGATGCGATCTCTGATAAATTTAATAGTTATGACAGCCTAAATTTATTTAGTTACACCTACAGATCCATCATGACAGTAATTTCCCAAACAAACCTTGGTATTCTGACTTGTTAGCGTTCTGCTAGTGCTTTACTGGGTTTATAAACTAACTCTGTAACAACATAGGAAAATTGTGGCTTGTTAATAAGCAATTTTCTTCTAAGAAAACATGTATTTTAGAGCAGAATTTATTCAAGGGAGTAACTTTAAACCATTCTTCAGGTTAAAGTATTACGTGGAAAGGTTTGCTTTGGATTAGTGTTGTTCCATTTTTCAGGATATCGACTTAAAGCTATTTTTAGGTTGGCTAATGGCATAACACTGGTATCTGCATGAGACGTGAATCTTGGTCTTGCTAACAGAAATTGTTTAATTTCTGAAACCTTCATTTAAATTATTAAATAGCATATTGTACCTCCTCTTCATTAAAATCATCTTTTTAGGTAGCTGGCAAATATTTTTTGTGTTCATGTTGCATGAAGAACAAGGAGTTTTAGTGCATATCTGCAAACTAATTGTAGTAGGGCATTTGCAGTTTTGGCTGGAGAAGAATGGATTCAGAGTTTAAATTTGCATGCATAACATGATGTTCTTGGACAGAAAAACATCAATCTACCTGTGGCAAGATATTCACCAGATAATAATGTAGTTTTTTCCTTCCAATTACTCTTATTTAAGTTAATCATAGTTGAAAATATGAGATAATGCTATAATTTTAATGTTCTGCCTGACCTTCCATCCTTTCTATGACAGGACAACCATTTGATATTTCTTAATGAGCAATTTGAAGGAATAACACTTTTGGGATTAACAGCTTGAAGGACATGTAAAGGGTAGTGTAGGGTAGACAGAAAGGTGCTTGTTGTCCAAGGTAATGTTAAATGATCCAAGGAGAAACCAAATTCAAATAGTGATTAAATTGAATTAATTGAAATTGGGTATTTGTGTGCCAGATATCCCACTGAACATTTGGAAGCTGTGGTAGGTATGGCCCATTATGAGCCATGCAGTAAATACGGTTTAAAACAGTAGGGTGCTTGTCTGCTAGCTGACATATTTCTTTAGGAGGAGGACTCTATACCATGGAATTTGGTTTTCAGGTCTCATCTGTTAACTTGGGAAGTTCTAACAGTGTCATGATCTCAAAACAAAAAAAAAGTGGGTGTCAGTGTGACTGCCAGTGGCTCCTGGATTCTTGGAAATGCAAGTCCCCTTAATATTAAGACAATCTGGCTTTGATTTGACTGTAAAGTCTATACTGTCATAGTGGTTTTCCTCAATAAAGATAAGGCCTTGGATCTACTGTATAGCGTGAAATATCTCTTGGAGATCAGTTTAATTACGCTCATATAAAGTGCAGTTAAACAGCTGTGGTGAAGCTTGTTATTACTGCCACATATTAATGTTTCCAGGCCTCCTCCTCATGTGGAAGAGCCAACTTTCAGTTGGAGTTATTATATTCCAAATGTTTACTTAGTATAAAATCTACCCGTGTGAAGGATTGCTTGGGTGTGACAGATGGCATATTCTGAAATATGTAAAAGCAGTTTGGGGCAGAATTAATTTATTTTTTTAAAAAATCCACATTTTTATCTTTTAAGTGATTGGCAGATTTTTTTTTTGTCTGCTTTTTTGTCCTTCAGAATTTTTAAGGTTTTAACACAGTTCTCTGTATTTCTTTTCTTTTCCATCTGAAAATATTAATACTTGCCATTTACTGGTTTTTCTCCCCTATTTTTGAGGGTAGTTCTGATTGGATTTCTTTTTTTATTTCACTTGTGGACAGTCTAAATAATTTCTTAGGCTGTATATAACTTCTGCACCAAATTAAATATGCCAGACAGGAGAGAGTGGGAGCAAAACTTCCAAGCTAAATGAAAAATGAGACCTGGTTTTGGTTTGACTGGTTAAGGTATGTAGTTAAACTAGCTGAGTGTACAAGCTGTGGAGCAGAAGGGCCGCTTTGGTGTCAGAAGGTATTTCAAGATGCTCTCTTTCTTTAATGGGAAATAGAAGGAAAAGTAATTTACTGTTTGTGGAACATGGAAAAACATTCTGTGAAAAAGATGGTTTTTAATGGATTAAAATGTGATTAAACTCAGCATACATATTTTGAGCTTTAACTTCCAAGTTTTTTTTTTTAATATTATATCTGAAAGAGGAGCCATGTTAGATTCAGTGATATTTTTCAAAACAAGCAGTTAGTCTAAGCAGACAAGACAGACAGGATTAGAAACTGGAACTCATATTTTATTAGATTATCACAGCTATAGTAGCACTGCCCTTGAAAGTATTCAGACTTTTGTCTGTTTGAAGAAGTATTTGATTTTCTCATGGAACTAGCACTTGTTTTGAAGAAAGCAAGCACTTATCTAGTGAGTTTTTATTGCCAGTACATAATCCTAGACAATGTCACCTAATAACTCAGCTCACTTTTTTATTTTTGACACTTAGGCCCTCCTGCAAAGCTTGTTCCAAAGTATGTCCAGCACATACTTCCATGAAGTAAAATTCTGTTTGTAGGTCTGGATTTGTTCAGTTACTGTGTAAGGCACTAGGGATATTTCAGTGTGTTATTTGTAGTTGCTGTGTTGCTAAATTGTGGGTTGACAAATCTCAATAAATAATTGTGAGTGTTCAATGATACTGCAGTTCCACCATTAGAATCTTAAACAGGCATATATATCTGCCACACCTTATAATAAGGTGCTATTTGAAGAGTTTAATCTGTGATTAGGAGATATTAATAATAAATAGTATCTCCCAATAGGGTACACAGGTCATTAATTACATAAGCTGCGGCTGTAGCTGATTCTCATAAATCACTAATTCCTACAGCCTTTCTTTTAAATGTATATGCAGTGTGCTATTTATAAAAGAAACAAGAATACTTAAAACATCTGTTAATCATCTAACCACTTATAAATTAACATTTAATCCAAAAGAAGCCTGATAAATATTCCTTCAATGTTTTGTTCATTACACCATTATGATTTCTTGTTTTCTGTAACACCTCTTGCTGAGTGTTGTAGAGAAGTGTTGCATGATTTGACTCAGTCTCTTGCAGACCTGGGAATATAATGACTGAGCTCACTCCTTGGAGAGTGATTTGCTGTGACTTTTAGTATTTTTTTGTAGCTCATTCTTACTGGCTATGGAATGTATTTCTAGAATTAATCTGCTTTTAAGGAGGTTATTTGGGTTATTTTACTCAAGGAAAATATTTTAACTGAAAATAGATTGAATACAAACTTTTATTGTTAATACTCAAAATGGACTGCATGAATGTTTTTGTCAACCAGGCCAAGTGCCAGGTCCTGCCCTGGGTCACAACAGCCACCTGAAGCTCCTGGAGGTGCTGGTCAACAGCAGCTGAACATGAGCCAGATGTGCCCAGGTGGGCAAGAGGCCAGTGGCACCTGGCCTGTCCCAGCCATGGTGTGACCAGCAGCACCAGGACAGTGACTGTCCCCCTGACTGGGCACTGGTGAGGCCACTCCTCAAATCCTGTGTCCAGCTCTGGGCCACTCACGACAGGAAAGACATTGAGGGGCTGGAGCATGTCCAGAGAAGGGAATGGAGCTGGGGAAGGGTCTGGAGCACAAGTCTGATGAGCAGTTGATGGAGCTCAGCCTGGAGAAAAGGAGTTTCTAAATTGTTTTTACTAATACCTTAGATGATGTGATATATTAAATCTTAATAATCATAAAACAGAATGTGCACAAAAAAATAAAAGGAAATCATTTTGTTGTAATTTGTGAAACTGCCTTACACCATTCTGGGCCTGGTTTTCACTCAAATGGTCAAAAAATTCTATCTCTTTGTCATTGCTGAGTACTGTTGTACATTTAGATCCTAACACCAAAATCTGCCAATATTCATAAATTCATGTGAACCAGAGCACTGATTTGAGAGACTGTACAACAATGTTAGCCATGTTCAAGATAATGAAAAGTTATGCTATCTCCAGTGCAGAACAGAGATAATGAAGCAAATTCTGTTTCTGCCCTGGAGTGGTTCTCTAGCCTGAGTTCAGAGGTCATGAAATGGCAGGTTGTAGGGCTGATTCCAAGTCAGCAAGGGGAAGTCCCAATTACTTTTAGCACTTGAAATTAAAGCACTTGTTTCAGTGCTCAGTTATTTCAAGACCTAGCTGAGGAAAGCAGCTTTCTGCCTAAGGACTCTGAGCTGAGGTCCTACTGTGTTTTTGAAGATACTGCTTATAGACTACCTTAAGTGCAAAGTATTAAGTCTAAGAGTTCTGTTCTGAGCATTTGTGAAGTTCCTCTGCTGGCATAGTGCTATCATCTGCATCCTAAAATAATCTCATTAGTATATAATGTACCATGTGAATGAATAATATTTCAATATCCTGTATTTCTTAGAGTATAATGTATACACATCACTGGATCTGTGCACACTCCACAGTGATATACTCATTTCTGAACAGCCTTTTTTGAATGATGTTCCCAGCAGACCCTGCATAAACAGTGAGCTGAAGAGTGGCCCCAGGGCAAAGTGCTGTGATATAATATCAGTGTGCCTGTGTTCAGACATTTAGCCAGTGAGTGATGAGAGTTTTAAAGGCTTTTTGTATTTCCCTGCTGAAAGATTTGAAGAGAGGAGTGGGGAAGTTTAGGCAATCCAAGTTATGTTGCCTTAATCCCTGGAGAGAAGGGGAAACCTGCTACTAGTGAAGCTCCTCTAGGAAAGACTCAGGTTCCTTTGCCAGACCAACTGTTTTCTTGAGATATTAATAATAAAGTTACTATGCTACTTTGTGCTCATATCCATTTTTGCAAATTAAGGACTTTGAACCTTTGAAGACTGATGGAGTGTGTCATTCCCTCGAACAGAACAAACAGATCTCATCATGCATTTTGGTGTTGCAAATACTATCATCCCAAGGATTCCCCTTCCCAGGAAACACATCCCAGGGAATGCAGTTCTTTTTTCTACCCGTGCTGAATGTCTTTTTATTGCCCATGTTAAATGTTAACAGACAGGCTTATCCTGGGCTGGCTCCCTGCTGTTCATGCACGCCTCAATGGCACTTGGGAAGAGAAAGCCGTGTGCTTCTCTGTCAGCCTTTTGCTAACTCTGCTGCAGCAAAATGAATTACTTGTCTCCTCTTTCCAGAAAGGTCATGCAATGGTTTTTCTTTATTGAGATGATCTGATCTGCATTGTGTGCACTCTTTTGAGGAAGCTTGGTCAGGCTGAACAGCATGATAGGGTAGCAAGTGCTTTTAGGTTCAAATCGCCATCTCTTTCTTGTAATAACAAGAAAAGCCAAACAAAAAAACCCCCACATTGTCATGATGACAATGACCAGCAGCTCTGCTGGTTTTCACTGTCATTTCAAGCCTTTACTCTCTTTGTAGCTCTTGACTATAAATCATCTTCAGTGCTTGCTGTACACAGCACATGTCAGGACATATAAACTACTGATTATTAAACTGTTTTCCCCAGTCCCATTCTCTATGAAAGGCTCTTGTCTGATGCCTTGGTTTAGTAAAATATTTCCCTGTCAACAGGAAATTATTCCCCCTTTTGTATAGAGAGGAGATGAGATTACTTTGTCACATTCATGTAATACTGTATTCTTCTGGAGCATTCTATAGCTCATTGAACTTTGTGCAGCACAATAATATTTGATCCAAAGAAAATAAATTGGCTTCAAGCTATTTGTCTAAGATAGTAATAAGAAGGGAGAGGGGAATTTCCTGCATCACACAAGGTATTGTTGTGTGTTTTGTTGCTGTAATGAAGATTAGAAACAGAATACTCTATGGAGTTCAGCAGCAGGTGTCCTGGCTTCCTCCTATTGCATCCCATCCAGGAAGAGCTCTTCAGCTATGGGGTGATGGAATGCAGGCACTGAACAGGAACTGGGTTGAAAACAACAAACTCCTCCAGTTTCCTACACTTATTTGTAATTTTTCACTTTTTTTGCTCTTCTCCCCCCTACTCCTCATTACCAGCTTCTGTTCTTCCTTATTTGCTTCAGTCAAGAGTCTTGACCTACACAGACTCACTGCCTCATCCATACTCTCCACACAGATTCTGCCTTGTATTTTATGAGAAAATTGGCAAAATATGGATGACTCACTTCCTGTGATAAGTGTAGATATTTTTATTTTTCTGCTGTGTCTCTCTGCTTGTATTTTGGACATTAGATCAGTTACATCCATTTACTACTGATAAAGCCTCAAAAATTTCAGCAGTGTGTTTGTTGCTTCCTTCAGAGCAGGAGGAGAGGTCCATCTTTATGCTCTTTCTGCCTCATATGCCCTTGTGTGTTGCCAGTAAAGCCAAGGAGGATCACTGGATATGTGCTACCTATATACTTTGAAATCCTGAAGTAGGAATTTCTGTTATTGAGACTTTTTTTCTCAGTATTGATGTTGTGAGTGTCTGCAGTGTTCTGCTTTTGCCACAACTGAAAAATGCAAGTTCAAGATAGAGCTCTGAAGGTGTTAGGGGATTATTCTTGGAGGTATTTATATGCCCTGGGCTTGATTTATCTCATTTGGACCATTCTAACTGAGAACACCACTGACAGAGTGAGAAAAGAATCAGGCCAGAAGATGCTAATTTACATTTTCAGCTTCAGAGCAAAACATGGATGTACTCTTCCAGGCAAATGTTAATAAGCTTTTGGTCTGTAAAAATGTAAATAATTTATTGAAATTCTACTGCATTTGCGGTGTTTCAGAAGAGCAAACATTAACAACTCTGCAATATGAAATAATCCCAGAGCAGTGAAAATGGATGCAACTGTGAATAAAATGAGTATTTTGACCATAAAATGTTATAATTAATACTAATGCTGACTGTAATTATTAAATGCAAATCAAAACATGAAGTGCATTTTTCACTTCTTTAATTTTGAAAAGGAAGACTTTGCTTACCTCTTTCTGCTAAATCATGCCTTCAGTTGCCAATATTATTGAAAGATACAGTGGCTGGCAGAATTTAGTCTGTTACTATTTTTAGTGAAATGTCCTTGAACGAAACAACTCTCCACAACTTCCATCTGAAATCATGAGCCTCTGTGGCATTTCAGTGTTTGAGTTGTTATTATTACGCTATTTATTCTCTAGGTCTGATCCTATTTAAAAGGGTGAAAAAATGTGAGGGAAGCCAATCTCATTTCACTAATGTAGAAGTAAAATTTGTCTCTTTAGCCCTGTGAAATCTGACTTGTACCTGCTGTTGTGTGCCAAGATGAGTCAGGGGGATGGGGAGCTCTGAGCTGTCTTTTTCAGCTCTCTCTAAAATGAAATGGAGTGGACCAAATGTAACAACATTAAATCTCTCTCAAGTTTGGCTTTTGGCTTTTGTTACTATGATATCCAGAACTGTTAGTGCATTATTTATAAGTAACTTCTCATTTCAAATATTCAATATAGAACTGGCACTTTACTCCTGTGAATTTGTGTGCTGTTTTATTATGAAGATTTTCAACACTTATTTCTAGTGTCACATTATGTAATATAAATTTGAATGTTGTAGAGTGCAATTGCTAATCTTTCATCTCTTTTCAGCAGAATTGTTTGGCCTTTCTCCTTTCTCATGCCCATCTTATTGGCTTTCTATTAGCAGTCATCTGTGATACTCATAGTGTGGTGTATGCATCAATACAGAAGCACAGGAACACAATGTCAGATTCCTAAAGGAATCCTGGACTAAAAGTGGAAAAAACCTGACTTTAGGCTTGTTTGGAAAAACTGCCGTATTGTCCAGTATAGACTATAGGTTCTTCATTATTCCCATTTAAATTAAAGCTCTCATGTTTTAGTTCTGTGTAATCAGGCCTGTAGGATTTTATGTGCTGGAGACTTCTCCTTTTTTATTGCTCATACCTGCTTATGGCCACAAAGGAAGAAGCACAGAGGGGATGGTCAGCAGTGTAAGAAACATAGAAGCTTAATTGGGTGTTGCTAAAAGTCCTGCTGCCTCTTCTTAGAGTTTACTCATAGCTGGGGTATATTACAGTTTAATCATTCTACATTAGGTATTTCTGAAGAAAAACATTGTATAATAAAATTTTTATTGCATAGAAAGTGTCTTAGGCGTAGTTGTGACTTAGACTGTAAATGTACAAGTTAGGAAAAAAACTTTGCATTGTGTCAAAACATTCCAAATCTTCAAAATTGTGGGTTGGGTTTAATCTGTTTCCTCTTTGATGATGTCCTTTGGCAAGCTGCCAAGTGTGGCAAATATCAATCTTACAAACCATCATTTGCCTGAGAAAGGTGATCTGACCTTAAATTATACACCTGGGACTTAAAGGATTTAAACTTATTCTGGTTTCCTTTTTGGGACTGCGAGACTTTCATTCCAATTTGGAAGATATTTTTCTCTAGAAATTACTGTTTAATATGCTTGCAGAAAGCTCTTGTTAACAAATACTTTTTTCATGATTGTAGATGGAATTTAGATTTGGGTTTTTTGCAGTCAGATATTGTTAAATTGTTCAGAGCAATATCTTCAAATAGAAATAAACCTTCTCATTCATATCTCTTCACTAACAAGACTGATGTGTGCTACTCAGCCAGGTATTTACTTGTATTTAATCCACTTGATGCAATTGGTTTAATTTAAATGTGATATAATATTGATTATATCTGTAAATATGTCCAGGGAAGAAAATGGGCATGTTCAGCAAAAGTTATCTTCCATAAGACTGTGCTGAAGGAGATTAATTATATTTCAACTGAGAAGTAATTCTATTTTCTAAACCTTTTCCAAAACCACCTTTTATTTTTTTCAAAGAATAAGAGTTTGCTTGCACCTTTTTCAGTTTTTGGGGAAATAGCTATATTTCTAAACATATTCAACTCTTTTGTGCATGTGAATAAATACATTTTACAATATTTTTTCTTGTTTCCAACACCAATTCCTCTGTTAGTAACTTACCCTTTGAGAAGAACTTACAAGAGAAATAATAAAGCATTATTTTATAAATGGAATACCTAGCAATGATATTTCATCTAAAGCCTGACTACTGTAACTTAGCTTTGATCCTAATGTGCTACTGTAAATGTAAATTTATTCCTAAAGAGAACTTGGTTTAACTGTAAGTAAAGTCATGAATATATTTTTCTGAAGTATCCTGAATATAATGCAGTATATAATTTAGTTTAAAATGACAATTTAATAAGTTTTTTTCCTGGTAGACTGAACATGTAGTCCTCATGTAGTTTATGGTTTAAAAATTTTATTCTACAATAGAAGATTAATATTTATGTATGTACTATTTTAAGCCAGGGACCATATTTAAGCTGGATGTTGACTCACAGAATCTCTGCAGGTCTAACATAAAAACTTGCTGTGACAGTATTTCTCCTTTGGTGCTAGAAGAGGGTGCAGGTTTGTGTGGGTGTGTGATCAATACTGTGCAAGTCTGGAGGTTTGGGGTGCTGCTGTCGCTGGAGAGACACCTGCCCACAGCTGCTGACCACTTCCTGTCCTTCATCATGTCATGTAGCTGAATGGAATAGGTGTGTCTGAAATACAAACCACAGCAGTGACTGGCTAGTAATCCATTTTAAAGAGACCTAATTCCATATTTTATGGCTTTTCTTATCCACTTCTGGAATAGTTTGCATAATACCTTGCAAGGAAGGATTTTGTCTCAGCAGTGTGGAGTGAGCAGCCAACATGAATATTTTAAAAATACCTCTGCTGATCTACTGCCCTTCCGAAATATTTTAGAAAAGGTGGCAACCTTACTGAATATTTTTTCTAATGCAAATCCCAGGTGAGACTCATACATTATTCCTTTTGTTCTTTTGGTCTAGCAATTTTCCTGTTTCCCCATCTGCAAACATTTACTGAAACAGGCATAGCTGATCAAAGCTATTTAGGATTGAGCTCCTTCTGAATATTATAACCTTCCTAACTTCTTGTGGATGCAGAATTGTGTTCATATCTTACAACAAGAAGCTTGTGTCCCTGATGAGGATTAGGTCAAGGATCTGAAAGAAATATCATAGACATGGGACAGCTTTTTTGGGAGTAGACATTAATCAAGCTCATATTAGATAAAAGCAGTTTGGGACAAGAAAAATAAAAGTTCCAAGGCTGTTCTATCAGGGCCCCCCTCCCATTCTGCTGCCTCCCTAATGGTTGCATTGAGTGCAACAGAAATATGGTGAGACAAATGAGTTCTGTAGGGGGTTGGAGGAATCTGAGATACATAAAATCTCCTGTCTTTGTTAAATTCTGGAGCTTGTTTATTTGTGTCTATTTATAGTCATGTGATTAAACAGTTATCTAGGGGAAGACTAGTAGCTGCTTCAGATGTTAAGTTCACATTTTAAATGAATTTTTTGTTTGTTTTTAACTAACAGCCTACAAGAACGTTTGAGGGGTTTCTTAACCCTGAATTTGGTATAGAATGGGATGGCATGGATAAGGTTTTATGAATAATGATATCAAGCTAATAGAAATCGATTAAGTTTCCATATGGAGAGGGTAAATGATATGCCTGATTCCTGACATCTCAGAGGAAGATTATTGCAAACCTCATCTTGGTGAAATGCAAGACATTAATTCTGCCTAGGATCTGCCATGTTTATAAAATCATGCAGCAAAATTTGGCTTCAAGACCCAATTTTCTTTTATATAAAAGGTAGTCCTGAGCCTGAAAAATAAGCATGTCTTCTGAGAAGGTGATAGCCATTACATGCAGTTTTTCAAGTATTAATCTTCCTCATGCTTTCAAGTAAAGCCAGTTGACTTTGCCTCTTGAAATGCATATGCAAACATATTGATTCTTCATATTTTTGAACCAAAGGAAAAGAAAGGTATCAGAATAATTAACAGCACAGTATCTTTTAAAATTTCCTGGTGTAGGGATACTTAAATAGTATTCTTGAGTTGCTGAGAGGGAAGGAGTGATTAAGAATCAATAATAATAATAAGATAATTTAGACAACAGGGTTGATCTCAGCACCTCTGTACTTTTCTCTGCCAAGTATGTTGGTGTTTGACTTGTGGTTCTATTCTTCTTTAGTAAAATCTCTTTGGTGGCCTTCTGGATCATTCAATTTTGTGGCTTCACTCCAAGTAATAGGTTTAAGTATTTGGGGGGTGAGAAAGTGATCTGGTGCCTGAGCATGCATGAAACAACCAATGGACATGTGCTCTTTACCAGGTGTTTAATTCTATTCTAATGCTTTCTCTCACCATGGGGAATGATCCAAGAGGTCCATTCTTATTCTGACGTGAAATACGGAGGATGTAGAGGAATCAAGATGCCTGTTTGTCTTTTATTTCTTGTTACTTAACACGTTGCTGTCTTTGGGCAAAACCAGTCATATATCCATCTCTGGCAAGCCAGTGTGGAATAAGTTTTGATCTCTCACCACCTGTCAAGTAAGAATTTAGAGAACTTGTAAGTCTTTCTATTTTTCTTTGAAAATAAATGTCCTTTATGAAGAAATATCATATTAACACTAGAAAATAAAGTAATAAATAAAAAGAATGTAGTATATTAGTACAATAGTAAAAGAGGAAAAAACCCGAAACAAACCTTCGGGGTGGTAAGAATCTTACATCTATTAAACCCCACTTCCCCCACACCAAAAACAATCTTGTGTAGGAAGAGAGACACCAGTTTCAAGAAGTTTTTCTACACCACTACTTTTCTATGAGCACTTGTTCTGCATTTATCTTCTGGCAGATACTGTGCCCACGAACTCTACACCCAGTGAATGGGAGAGCCATGAATGGGGTACAGCTCCTTGCAGGTGGAAGGCAGCAAAGAAAGAATCTCTATTTTTTTTTCCTGCAAATACTGCTTTGAACAAGGTACTTCTAAACATTGATCTGAGCAAAATCAAATTTGAGTTACTTTTAAATGCTCATAGCTAAATATACATTACCTCTGCCCAAATAAGCTATAGTCATTCGTATTTATGTAAGCTGCCTTTTGCTGAGGTGCAAATTGTTGTGTGGGTGAGCTCATGCAGAGTTGTTTTTCAGATGGAACTGACACTATTTTATGAGGAACATGCTCTTGCTTTCCAGTGCCTCCTGCCTCTTTGCTGTCTCTTGTCTCTTAAGCCATTTAATGCTTTTAAAGAGTTCCTCTGTAATGCTGCCAAAGGCAGTGCTTGCACGGATTGTCTGCATTATAATTGCCAGTCACAGAAAGCTAAAGTTGTTTGGGCTACTGTTCTCTGGCACTTTACGTTTTAATTCCATTTTTTAACTGCTTTGTCACATTCGTGAATAGTAATGAGACAAATGAACTTCTAAATATTGGAGTGCTTTTGTGGCCCATTGCTTTGCTGGTGGTGATGGGCTAGATTCCAGTTAGTGTCTCACTGGAGTGGAACAATGCACGAGTTCTGTGATAGCACAAAAAGACTGAGGAATTTTATGGCTCAGGGGGCAGAACAAGCAATGAGCACGCTTGAAAATCTTATGGGTTTGGTTGCAGTTACAAAGATCTTATTTCAGAAGGCTGTGTAAAATATACCAGTTAGGTGGAGTCTGATTTTGGTATACATCTGAAAATGCAATACCTGGCAGTCATAAGAATTCTGTTTGTTTGTTCCAACAAATAAATGGGTTCTCTGGAAATGGCTTTCTTTGTAACCTTTCTGTGAAGACATCGATTTCCCCTTCTCCATGGGCTGCTGCCCTTTTCATTAAGCAGTCTGCGTCTTTGCATACGTGGTATTTATATATTGAATACATATTTTAATATCAGAATTGGGAAGAAATTCTTTCAAAGCATTTTAGTGACTTCAGAATTTTGCATTTTGCACCATTCAAGATTTCTGCTGAAGTTTAAACCTCCATATGATTTGAAAACTTGGTAAATTCTGGCTGGAAAGTAAGGGAAAAATACAAGACCCATTGCTTTCTTGTTCAGTTTTTTGTACAAGCAACCGGAGTTCCCTGGACTTCTGGCAGCTGCAGTGACGTTATTTCACTTTTATTTGACTCATACCTTCTTTTATTGCATTAATGTGTGTAACTGTAAATATAGTTCCAGTTTTTTGGTTCTTGTGGGGACAGTTAATGGTAATGTGTATGTGGAGACAGGTGCTAGTTAACTCATGTGGTTCAGAGAAATAACATTTTTTCCATTAAATGCCCTTATTTAAATCTGTAGCTGGCACTTCTGGGTTGATGTTGCTATTTAGGTGAAAGCATTGGTACAGGATTCACATTCCTTACTGTAAATAAATAATTCCTCCCTGTTTCAAATTTCTCTTTAATTTAGATCAGGCTTGACCAGGAAAAGCAGCCTAGCCCAACTTGGTGGTTGCCTGCAGGGACAGGTCAGTGAACGTCATGGTTTTTCCAAGGTTAAATGTGGATTTTATTTTCATATTTCATTAATTCTGTGCAGCCAGTACATATTGTAATGTGATACTTACCAGGAAATAATAAACCAGGTTTGCTACATAGACTTATTCACTTACACAGCCTTCCTGATGTCTTATATTAATAATTTTCAAAGAACTAGAACAACTGTACAAGGTTAACTGGATTCATTTAATGATTGAGTGATTTCTGCCCCCACAGTCTAGTCTTGGCTAAAAATATTTATCAAAAATGTTCCTTCTATTGTCAACATTGAGTTGTGCAAAGCTTGATTAAAACCAGAATGATTCAATGTAATAGATGTCTGTCAAAAATAGACTTCAGGAAAAATGCATGCATCAGTAACATTTAATTTTACTAGGAGCAGAAGATCTATTTTTCATGCAGCATATCTAAATGAAGAATCCTCTGCTACAGGAAAGCAAGCATAAAGGAGTGTGTCATTCCATACATTCTTTGATTCTTTAGATGCATTCTTTTGCTTCTAAGTACCATGCAATTCTGAGCTTAAAGCTTGGTCCTTTTTAAATTCTATTATAAATATTTATCAGATTGAAGGAAAAAGAAATTCCACAAATATAAATACGTTCCACATCATTGCAAGGATGCAAAAGGCAAGAGTTGTTTCTGAAAGCTGTTTTCCAATTGCTTTTATGAAATTCAGTGCAGGGAAATTAAACTAGACTATCTAGGAGCCTGTTTTTAGAGGAGATTATTGTCCTGGCTCCTTTGTTTTTCATTTCTTGCAAGAGCTAAAGGTCCATTTCAATACAGGTTAGAAGGGAGCTGAGGAATGGCACCTTCTTTAGGATGGAGTACTCAGTGGTATTTGGTGTGTGACCAGAGCTGGGGTGTTGCTTTGGATGATTTGTTCTGCTGCTCTAAGAGAGAAAACTAGCTCTCCATCATTGTCAGGTGCTGATTGTTCTCAGTCAAAGACCTAATTACTGGGATACTGAGATGGTTCCTCTTTTGTGTCTTGATTTCTTTCATTCACTTTTTGAACGGTTAAATATCTGTTGTGCTAGAGAGCAGCAGAGAAGCACCGATTTTACAGTTCTGTGGTTGTAGTGTTCATGCAGGCTATGGAAAAACTGTTTGTCTCTGCTGCAATTAATATTTATTCATATGAAGCCAAATCACCCAGTAGAAGAGCTGGAGAGGAACTGTTCCCAAAGCAGCCAATGGCTTATGAGGTGAAAACTTGCCTGGTGAATGTAAGTTTAACCCAGGCTGGGATCTAAACCTGGCTCTCCTAAGTAAAATTACTTAAAGGATCCAAAGGTCTGAGACTCTGCTGTGGGAAACCTGGGGTGGATCTGGTAAGGAAACCTGGTCTGGCTGTGAGTGTGGGGTGTGGAGGGGACCCATGGGGACCCGTCGGGTCACTTCAGCCACTGCTGCACAGGGACTTTGGTCCTGGCAGTGACAGTCGGGGTGGTGTGAATGTGACCCCAGGAGTAGCACCTGGATGGCAAGACAGGAAAGCTTCCTTAACACAGGTGAACCCTTTGATCAATAGTTCAGAGATTCTTCCAGGACTATGAGAAATTAAAAGAAAAACCACTAAGAAATCTCAGAGTTTCTTTTCATCATAAGATGATAACTTATTTTTCAATTTGATTTTAGCTGAAAGAAGGAGAATTTCAGACCCTTCTGGTTTTAGCAGCCATAACCTTGAAAGCAATAGGGCCCTTATTTAAGGGGTTACAGAAACAGAACATGCATGTTAAGGAAGGAATCAGAATTTACAAAAGTTTATTTTCTTGCTAATTATAAATAAAGATGGTAAAGGAAAATGTAGCACTTCTGCAGTATAACAAATAATACAATTAACTGCATTAGACTTTGCCTTGATGGAGACTCAAGGGAATCTTTGTCTCCTTGGATGGCTCCTTGGTGTCAATATTACCTTGTCCTAATAAGATGATCAAATATTTAAATGATGGAATCAGAACTTTTGTTTGTGTTTGCTCTAAATTTGGGTCTGTTATTCCACTTCTGAGTTGTGTTCCATGCTCTTTTTCATTGAGTCTTAATGCAAGCAATGAAACTATGAACACAGAAGAACGTGACTTTTTCAACCCTGAAAATATTTAGGGAAGTGGTCAATTTTATGCACAAATGTAGACCTATTCTTTTTCAATGGGGCTGTTGCAACAAGTAAGGTTTAACAGAGATGGGGTTTTTTAGGAGATTTGGAGCTTCAGCAGTGTGGGTCTCTTTTCCTGTTGTTCTTTGGGATGTGAATTCTGTGATGATGGAGAATTTTAGCACAGACCCAAATAAGGAATTTGGGAAACTGCTGCTTCTGTAGTGTAAATAATGGCAGTTCCTGGCTAATAAGATGATAATTTAAGGAACGGAAATGTGGTAGTTCTCACATTCTTGTTAATGGTCTGGGAGATGATAAATATTGAGTCTTTTTTTTCCTTGTAAAGCTGAGAAGTGTGAGATCGGATTCAAAAGCTGGCTATTATTTCTTTTTATTTCCTGCCTATGGACTTACGCTGTAAGTTTGATGTTGTAGCTTGTACAGAATAAATGCCACAGCGGACAGAGTTTTAGGCTATTTATATATACAGGGTTTTTGTTTTAGGGGTTTGTTTTGCTTGTTTGTTTCAGGGTTTCTTTGGTCCATGGAGTAATGCATAGTTTCAACTAGTCAAATGTGAGTGCAAAAAGCATCAATGTATTTTTCACCCCTGCCATAAAGAATTGGTCAAACTTCATTATTCTGTTTTCTGCTTGTATGTGCCTGAAATCAGTTGCTCAGTCAAAACCATTGAATCTGCCACTGGAAAAGCATCTGTTTATGTAGTGTGACACTGTAGTCAGAGTACATCATTGTTGCACATCAATGTAGATTGTAATGTTTATCTTGGAATGGGGTGACGGTACAAATATATAGCTTCCCCTCGTGGAATTTTCATTCTTTGATTTTGTTACTTTAGTAATGCTTTGGTCCTTTGCACAATTGGTTTATTGAAGCAAGAGATGCCGCAATTTGAAATATGAGCGCAAGGTTTTTAAGCTTGTTCTGAGTTTGAATATTTTGCTTCATTTGTAGGAGGATTGTCATTTTTGCATAAAATGTTTTGTGTTCTCTGTTCACTTTGGCTGCTCTTGTCCACCTATCACCATAAGAATTAGTAATTTTACTTCCATGATTAGATGAAAGAAGTAGTAATTAATATCCAGGCTTGACACATGAATTGACTATATGCAATCTTTTCGTGAGTGTTTTAGTTTTATGGGGAATTTTCAGTTTTCAACAGAACAACCTCTTCTGGTTGCTGTCCTTCATTAAACACGACCCTAGGTGTCCCCCTTTCTTCACTTCAGTAATGATTTCTGGCAGAAAGTTGAAAGACAGCCTTTGCTATAGGTGACCATTGTAGCTTTTGGCTGTCAGGGAAGAACTCAAGTGTTTTAAATTAAGAGGAATGAAGTACTGATTTGACACCTGATGATTCCAGCTGACTCTGTACTGATGCATGTGACTTGTTTTGGACTCCTTATTTTGTTGTGCTAAACATTTTCCCATGTGAGGCTCTGAGCAAGGCTTGTAGGTATTTTCCTACATCTCTTCCAAAACTTGAGCTTGAGTAGTTTCAATTCTGCTTCTTCCCATTACATTCCATGCTGATAATTCTGTTTGTGTTGATCTATCACAAATGCAGGTGGAGCTTTGCTGCCTTTTAGGGCTCACAAGCTTTGATCCACGTGATCAGGGCTGTGGTTCCATCAAGCCGTTTACCTAACATGTTTTAGGACTGTTTAGTGCTTTCACAGGCAATTCTTCTTTGACTAGCAAAACATAATTTTGGAAGTGATATTAAAGCAGAGAAATCTTTGAAGCATCAGGAGAAAGAATTTAGATATTTGTAGCCTGTTGTATACAAAGAAAGAGCAAACATTATTCCATAATTCCTGCATTTAAAAAAAAAAAAAAGAAAGAAGCCCAAAGAGAAGACAAAACCACAAAACCAAAGAAAACCCTGAAGCAAACTAATAAAAATACCCAAAAGACCCCAAACCCCTCCGCAGTTAATTGTACAAAGAAATATGTGAAATGTTATAACTTGGCTTTAGCTGGGTCATGCTTTGAATTTCCTGCCCTGCTTAATAATTTTTTCACTGAAATCTGTTTGGGGCCTTTTATTTCTTTTACTCCCAGGCATTAACTTCTATTTGGACTGGTAAATACATGAATAATCTGGCTCCTATTAGGTTGTTAAATATATAAAATAACTGCCCATTCTGTGGGACTGAATGATTAACTGATCCACTTCTTCATAAAAGGTTGGCATCATTCCTGGAACTGCTTAGTGATTGGATTGTCTTCATTTGTAGAGTAAAGCACAATGAGACAGTATAAAATGTGTCCCCTTGGAAATGATCTTGGTCTGGACTGACCATTCTATAGCCAGGCAAAACATCTCTGAGAGCTGTGCTGTATTGTCTTGTCTTCCATCTATTCAAGGTGGATAGCTGTCCTACAAATACCCTTTCTCTACTGGTGCTTCATACTCTTAAACTGTATTTTCTGTTTGTCATTCCTCAAACATTGCAGTCTTGTTTTACATGATTATTCAAAATCAAACTAAAAAAAACCCAAAAAACACTGCAGGACATTGGCTGTACTTCAGAGCACAGAGCCTGTGTCTTTTTAGGCTCTTATAGGGAGAACAGAGATTGCTAAAATTGATTGTCAGTTGTTAATACAAACACATCACTTCTCATCCTTACTTCTGTTCAGAACCCTTCCATAGAAACAAGGATGAATTTTCTGCACTGACAAGAATGCCTCATTCAGTGTCTAATATCTATGTCAAGTCATTGTGCATGAGTGTATTTGAATGGACTTATGTACATGTTTGAGGTTGCTTCAGAATTGACTCATACTGAACTTTTTTTGTTAGTGTCATTGACATTTTTCTTAATCACAAAAACATTACTGTGCTTCAAAGAAGATATTTGTTTAAATAAAATTTAGCCTGTGATAGAGAAATTTTTTCCCTTACAGGAACACCTCTTAACTGTTCTTAAGTGAACAGTGAAATTTCAAAAGTAAATGTGCCTTTTCCACTGTGTGACAAGCAGCAGTAACAAATAGCTAATGTAAGGTAGGAAAATTACACTGCATTTCAGTGTTTGTTCAGGCAAGCACAACAGTAAAAAGCTTAGATGCTGTTAGAATTGGGCATGATCGTGCCCGTACACACACACACAAAAAAGAGCTGAGTCTAAAGTTAGTCCACAGGTAATTTCTAGATTAAGCTGTTTGCTTCAGTTTTGCTTTCTGTTTTCAACAGAGAAGATTTCAAAAACTCTGTAAGAAATAATAAGAAGATTATAGTTAAACTTCAGAGAAGTCATACTGACTGTTCACATGCTTCATCCTTTAATGACTGTATCTTCAAAGCAGCAGTGGCATCTTTGTCTTAGAAGACGTTTTATGAAGTCACTTTTTGAGGAGTGCTCGCTGGCTTTTGATATACTGGTCAAGAAATGATTCTAAATGCAGTCATTTAAGATTACAAGCCTCATATCAAACCATTTTCAAAGTCTTTCCATTGTCCTCAATGAGTTTTGGATTAAACAGTTTATCAGAAATTCTTCATTCATCCTTAAATCGTATTCATGTTTCCTGCCTTTGAGACTTTGCACTGTTATGTTCCTGCTTTTTCATCTTTCACTCCATGTCTGTCTGTTCCTCACGTGTTTGTCTATCCTTCTGCCAGACTCCTGCCACTGCAGGGACTTCCAGGCACCAGCTCAAAGAAGACTCCTCTTTCCAGCATTCCTCTCTCCTGTTTCAGAGAGCTCTACCAGGCAGCTAACTTTCAGAGAGCTTGCCATCAAACTTTGAATCTGCTCTTTCAGAAGTTGAAAAGCTGTCGCATTGCTTATTGCTGGATATCCTTGTGTTGAACTGGCAGCTCAGCCTTTGATCACACAAAAAGGACCCCACAATTACAATGTCTACAATGTATCTTGAGACTAGAACTTCAGGTATCAAATTCTTTTGCTTTCACTACTCTTTCTGAAGCCTCTGTTCCCTGCTTTCCACAGACAGTGAAAAAAATAACTGCTGTTTCCCTAGTGTGGAATGTTTTACAAGAAATCGATGTCATTAAGTGATTGCTATCTTGGCACAGCGGGGCTTTTCTGGCACTTTCCAAGACACTGAATGTCTGCAGTTATGAACATATGTGTTCGCTGTCTCTCAAGTACTTTAACGCAGACAGATAACACTGAACTAAAAGAAAAATGAGACCTGTCCAGCTACTGGTTTACAGCAGTTAAATTTCATACTAATTTTTTGTAACCTTAAAACTAACTCAATAGGACACTTTCTGCCTTATCAAAAAGGTGGATGTCTCATTTCTGGACATATTCAAGACCAGCCTGGATGGGCCTTGAGCAACTTGGACTAGTGAGTGGCATCCCTGGCCATAGCAGGGTGATCACACCTAGATAATCAAGTTCCCTTCCAACCCTAACCATTCTACATTTCTATGATAAAAAGAGTTCTTTTAAAACTATTTTTAATAGCCTTGGAAGTGTTTACTAGCGCAGTTCCTGCTCTCATAGTCACATAATGTATTAAATTGCCTTATGCATGTCATATATTTGGTTTGGGCATTGTTTTCTTTTCATTATTGTGTTTTATTTTTCTTAGTGCACTTACAATTCAAACCCAAAGAAGCAGAATACTTGAAGTTAAATAAGGTCTAATAATTTTCTGCTTACTGTAATCTATTAAAAGGAAAGTATTTTTTAAATAAAAAATCCAAACAGCTGCTATCATAGAACATGAAGAGGAAGAGCCTGTAAGTTCTGTTTAAAATTGAATTTGTGGTATGGTAATAAGTGGTAGCACACAGGTTGAAGTTGTCTTGAATGCAGCCACTAGGAAAACAGGTTCGAGGTTCAAAACAATTGAATCTACAGGGTTGATTAATTTATTACCTCTGATTAAAAGTTAGATATGCCTTATATGCAGTTAAGATTAATTAAATCATAGTCTCAAGATTTTTGAATCAGGTTTTTGAGCGAGGAAAATAATCTCAGACTGAAGCATTGTGTGAAAATAAAATTATTTTTAAATTCCTTTAAATCTTGGTTATTAATAAAAATGGTTTATCTTTTTTTCCTCTCCTCCTTACAAGCCTGTCCTGCTTGACAGCTTGGTTTTGTTTCTTGATGGTTTTAGTCAGTTTGAGGACATCTACAGACTGAAGACTCCAAAGTATGTATCTGGGAAGGGGTTTTATTACATATTACACAAAACCATAAAAACATGCCTATTCATAAACTGAATATTGGTGAAACTAGCAAATATATTTAAGAATTATAGTCTCCTAAAATATTCAGCCCTGGAACATTAGTGCAGGTAAACATCATAAATAATTATCTTAAATTGATTACCAAGGTAGTGTGGCAGTATTAAGTTGCTATGGAAATGTTTGGTTCCTGCTCAGACATGCCAGCACAGCTAATGCAATCTCTTCTAGTCACATCACTTCAGCCAGATAAAAATCAAGAGGGGGGAAATAATACCAGTCATATATGTGGGATACAAGTCAGGATTCTTGGAAAAGGGGATGTATAAGCCATAAAACTTACGTGCTTTTAGTTATCTCAAGTGTTCATGCTTCATGTCCAGAGCATTTCCCAGAAAGGAAGAATGTTCTTCATCTTGACAATTAGAAAGACAAGAGTCATATTAAGCTGTGCATGGGTTTTTGGTGTCCAAGCTGCTGTGAATCAACTCACCTTCTCATATTTAGCAAATCTCCAACTAAATTTTTTTTTCATGTATTGTTGTTACGACTTAGATACCTCTCTCTAATGGAGGTTGTCTGGGATTATTGCCTGAAGTACAGAATTACATCATGTAATAGTAAAAAAGACACCAAAAGATGATGGGCTGTGGAAGCTTAAAACATGATATTTACACTCTAGTTTCATAATGGAATTTCTATATCATAGGTTAAGAAAATAAAGGAGATATTGATTAGAATCAGTATGACAGCCTTAGTTCCCACGCGTGACATGAGTCTGTGGTCTCTGATTTACAGAATATTGTACTACTGAAGTGTTTATTTTGGAGTAGAACAGCCCATTCTTACTGCCTGTTCAACTAACCCATCTGAATGAATTTCTGAAAGTTTCCACGATTGCTTTGTGTACTAAGAGACTTGCAGCAGATGCTATTTGTTATGACAGTGAGTATTTTATTCTCTTCTTGTATAAATAAGAAGAAATTAAGACTTTGAAGCAGATGTTGGGTGTAGAAATGGTGACTATTGTATAGCTCATTCCCATTTCATTTGAAACAGTCGTCTGCAGCTTCAAAGAGTGTGAGTAATTTCTTAATTAGGTTGAAATTTGTCATTAGTTCAAGATTTCTGTAGCTTGACAACAGACTAGTACTAGAAAAGTTATTTCTTTTATACTTGAATGCTTGCCTTGTATAAAAACGATAAACTCTCTATTTCCCCCCTCCAAAACTAAAATTAGCACATGCTTTGCTGGATTTCTTGGTCACAGGTACTGAGTTAATAGTGGTGGCCAGCCAAGCCAGTTTTTAATGACCAAGTGTTCTTGAAAGGAGGATCATGACATGGGGCTCACAATGAAATGATTGAGTAATACATATATTAGTGGAGAAAATGTACTGTTATTCAAGAATATTTTCAATAATTTTACTGGTTTACTCTTGGCTTTCTCAGAATTTCAGAGATTGGCTTTGGAGTTCATGTATGGGACTTCAGAGAGTCCAAGGCTGTTTCATTTGGACTGTGTCATGACTGTCTGTAGAGTGCACCCTGTTACTTCATGGTTATAGATTTATATTAGAAGCTAGAGTTGGTATCAGTACTGAATTCAGAACTTTTATTCATCAATGTGTTTCTCATAATACAAGAGGCCTTCATTTCTAGCTATACAGTGTCATCTTTGGTTTCTTAATTTACTTTTTCCAAGTATCCATAACCTTTTCCAGAGAGTCTGATTGTCTTCAGGTGTCCTAAGCTCTTTGACTATCTACTACAGTTTTCTTGAAGAAGCAAGACAAACATGAAATGTGTGCTTGAAATTTGCATGAAGATAGCATTTTAGAGTACAAGGTTTATGTGATAATGAAAATAAGCTGGAGGAAACAGGTGAATCACAAGGACAGGGCTATGCACTGCAGGATAACATGGTAGAACCCTACTGGGGACTGGGAGCAGGGTTGATCCCAGTGGATGGGTTCAGGCAGCAGTGTTGTGTGTCTCATTAAGTAAATATGTCATTAAACTGCTACTGGAATAGAATCATAGAATAGTTTGAGTTGAAAGGGGACCCTAAAGATCACCTAGTGCCCACCCCCATGCCCTGGAGAGGGACGCCTTCTACTATCCCAGGGTGCTCAGAGGCCCATCCAACCTGGTCTTGGACACTTCCAGGGATGGGGCAGCCACAGCTTCTCTGGGCACCCTGTGCCAGGGCCTCACCACCCTAAGAGTAAAGAATTTTTCTCATATCTAACCTAAATTTACCTTGTTTCAATTTAAAGTCATTCCTTTTTGACTGTTGCTCCATGGCCTTGTAAAGTGTCTCTCACCAGCTCTCTTGGAGCCCCTTTAGGTACTGGAAGGTGCTCTGAGATCTCCCCAGGGTATTTTCTACTCCAGGCTGAACAACCGCATCTCCCAGCCTGTCTCCATAGCAGAGGTGCTCCAGCCCTTTGAGCATCTTGGTGGCCTCCTCTGCAGTTGTTCCAGCAGATGCATGTCCTTCCTGAGCTGAGGACCCCAGATCTGGATGCAGGACTGCAGATGGGGTCTTATGAGAACAGAGTAGAGGGGCAGAATCCCCTCCCATAACCTGCTGCTTTTTATGCAGTCCAGGACACAGTTGGACTTTCTGGGCTGAGAACTTGTTACTGACTCATGTCCAGCCTCTCAGCTGCTAGAATCCCCAAGTGTTTCATCTCAGGGCTGTTCTAAATCCATTCTCCACCCAGCCTGTATTTGAATTTGAATTTCCTGTTCTATCCCCGTACCTATTTCTGAGTCTTTTGATCACAATTCAGTTTTCAGAATTCTGCATCTGAGGGGAATAATATGCATCTGAATTATGGATGGATATTCACTCTCAGTATTTTCTTTGGGTCCACAGAAGACTCAAATACCCATGGATGTTTGGCAAAACTTTCAAACTTCATGAGAGCTAGGACTTTTTCTGTTGGAAACCCTGGGCTGTATTGTTGCAGTACAGATCATCATCTGTGGCTTATTTTGAAGATTATATGGAGTTTATGTAAAGCATAATGGAAATATAAGTGAGTCATACTATGTACTCAAACTGTTGAGATCTACCAAATTGAAATCAAAGTGTCAGGGTTCTAGTTATATCTGCAAGCAGTGCTACCAGAAAAATATAAAGATGTTCCTGAAACAATGTTGTAATTTGTTAGGGGGGGAAAAAAGTGGATTTTGAATCTAGCTAGACTGCAAACTAAGCTTAAATAGTGGGGGCTTTTTCCCCCACTGTGGGGCTTTTGTCAGAAAAGGAAAATAGCATATATAAAGTTTTAGCAGTATTCAAATGCCTTTTTGTAACTTGAAAAACTTTCTGCTAATTAATCATGGAGTTTCTAAAAACTGGGGTTGTGATTTAAAAGACAAAAGGCAACTAAACTACTCCCTCCTTGGTGCAAAGATATTTTTTAGTGCTGTTTATTGCCTCAAAGTTGAGATTGTGGTTGAGGAGAAAGAGGAAGATAATAGAAAAGTTTCTTTCTGTTCCTTAAACATCAGAAGACTTGAAAGGAACTTCTGTTTCAGTGGATTGATGACACTTGGCTAGGGATATCAACTAGAGCTAAAAGCGCTCATTCTGTTCTCAGTCAGAAAAGGAGACAGGATGCCAGCACTGAAAAGCCATTTTTCTTACTTGGTCTAAAGTAGCAGGTATGTGGCAATCTGTCAAGTGCAGTCCTGTGGAAATCAAGGAGCTTGGCTGACAGATATTATCAGAAAATTCGTTGCTTAGTAAAAGAAATGGAGAAAGTTGTACAAGTGAAGAATTATCACATAACCCTATTGGTGTTGACAGATCATGTAAAACAGCCTGTGTGGGATCTGAGGCTGTAATAACAGCAAGAGAGTTTTTGTTTCCACTGTTCAGTAGTAAATAGTCATTAAAGTCGAGCAATGCTGGTGGTTTTTGTTGACTGCTCTTTGAATCAAATGTAAAGAGGAAAGCACTAGGAGGTTGCAAGACTAAACCTGACTCCAAAGCAAACATTTTCTTCCCAGCAAGGTTTCCCAAAGCAGTACAGAATTAGGATGGAGATCCATCAGATCTGTGGAAAGCTGATAGATGTGTTGGCATGGCAAAGAGATGGCTCTATCAGGAGAATTCGAGGCTGGAACTTGAAAAGGACCAAAGAAATTTCTATGACAAATATGTTTGTACAGCAAATTCTCTACATTTTATCTTCTCTTTTTCCCAGCTCTTCTACCACTTGTAAATTTTACAATTGAATTAAGAAAAAATACTTGCTATTATGAATTCAAGAGCATCTTGTGTCTCTGGGAAAATGGAACATTAGGACTGGAAAAAATGGAATATTCTGTCATCATGAGCCAAGTGGGAGCAGCATACGTAGCAATGGGAGGCGATAAATAAATAAATGGAGCAAGGTGCACCCTGTTGTACCTTGAGCTTTCTATAATCCAGCTGCAAAATACAACTCCACTGCCTGATACCTGCTGCTCCTGTAGCTGTACTTCCAAGGGGATGCCAAGGAAAGACACTTTAAGCTGTTATGTGGGAGAGCTTTAACGATTGTGCCAGAAATAGGATAGTAAGAAGAGAAAATGAGAAACAACTTGACCCCAAAGTTGCCAGCCTATTACAGAGGAACTGGGAAACATTTTGATCTAGAAAATGTCATGAGTAGCAGCTGTTGTGCACTTAGAAGTGAATGCAGAAGATAAGCTGTTTCAAGTGCTACTTTAACTTCCTTATTTTGTTAATAGCAATGATTTTTATTTCTGAGAGCTGATGAAATTAAGTCAAACTTGTAAAAAAACCATAGATTTTAGAAAAACTTTTGAAAGAAGAAACTTAAAATACCATTTTTAAGGAAAGAAAGATTTTTTTTTTTCATGCATTCTCCCCTAGTCTGTTGCCTCCCAATGAATAATGAAAGCAATTTAAAAAAAAAAAGACTCAATGTTAATAAATAAATTTATTAAAACAGTCTTTTACTTCTGGTGTAAGGCCAGGAAGTCTTGCATCCTCTGTGGGATACTTAACTCTCTAATGCCTGGAATTAATATAACACTTTGCAAAGTATGCACTTAAAAAACAGATGGGGGTGATTAAAGGGTGGCTTATTATTCAGTCCCTTAACACCGAATACTGTTGTTTGATTTCCATTTAGTAATGTTGGAGTTGTTGTGTTTGTATGTGTTAAAATTTTAATTACAATCATTTCCCATGTCTGATATTTTCTTTCAGTTTTAATACATCTGATTAGGGCTTCAGGGCCTCCTACCTCACTTTGGCCATTTAAATGAGATTTAAAATCTTCAGGGGTTATAATATTTTCTTCTGTACTGCTGAGGGACTCAGTTCTTTAGCATTGTGTTTATTAGAGTATTTTACTTCAAATCTTCTTTAGCAAAGGTTCTTCTTTAAGGTAGTGAAAGCTCTGTGTGTTCAAAGCCTGTGCAGGATCACACGCTATCTTCTCCAGAGCTCTGCTTTAGAAAATGCATCACTTTCAGTATCTGATTTGCTGGCTCATGGGCTAATACTTGACTCATACCTGATTTCTAAAGGTTACTATTCTGGGCTCTTCTCTTGAGATACTAAACTTATGCTACTTTGCAAGGTATATTGATTTTTAAAAAATCTGACCTTTGAAAATTGAGCTGTGAGGTTATAATCTTAAAGGGGATGTTTTGGAGTTCCATTTTCACAGGCTGATGTATTAAGGGATGTCAATCACTAATTAAATTCTAATGGAGTCAGTATGTGGTGACATCACCATCATGGCTTGGGGAAGACACGCTACAGCTCTGTAGCTTCTTACAAAACCTTTAGCTGAGGGACAGGTGAGCTGTCCAGAGGCTACTCCTGACAATTTCTAATTATAGCTGAATGGGTAAACTGGAGCAATTTGGCTTCCCACAAATTATTGGTCACTAATCATTTCAGAAAATCTCGAAGATTTTTCTGGGCAGAGGACCTTATGGTTAGCACTGCAAGGAGAAATTGAGGATTTGGGCAAATGAGTTTGCTCAGCAGCTGTTGATATTCTGCACATTTCCCAGCATCTCTCTGCATGGGTGTGGAGGATCCCTGGTGCTGCTGCTTTAGGTCTCAAACTGAGCAATTGATATCTAGACTTTCTAGAATAAGACTCTTTCAATATTTTTCTGTCTAATCCAACCAAAATCTGAGAATCCAAGACATCCTTCAGATACATCTTGTAAATTCATGTATTTATTTGATAAAAAGTTAAGTATCAATTGAGATTTATTTTTTTTAATTAAAACCAGTTAGAACTAAGCAAACTCATTGTATCAAATTTGAAAGTTTTATTTAAAGCCCATTTTTAATTGTTCCAATAAGCAGTAGTTGAGAAACTAAAAGCAGCAGCAAGCTGGTAAAATAGCCAACGTTCTGTAAATGAGCTTCATTGGAACAACACTACTTGGAATATATTTAGTACCAAAATTACAGAACAATGGTAATGAAATAAAGGTTGCTATATTTGTATCTATGCAATTTGCATTTAATGAAATATTAAAATACTACTGTGTTGCTATGCCTGCATAGTTCTGTTTGTTTATACCTTTACGTGATTATTTCTGTAATGAGCAATCGTTAGTTTAATATAATTTTTGAATATGAGCAAGTGTAATCTCCAGGCTACTTGACAATGCATATTTTAACTTAAATATGATCAAAGTGTATTTCATTATCAGTTATAGCCATTTCTAGAGAGACAAGATTTAGAGCAGTTTGAATAAAATTGTTGAAAGGGAAACAGGTTTGGTTTTTCATCAGTAATGCTTGTCAACTTATTCCTCCCCTCTGTGGCCCTGAGTCCCACTACATAAATGGTAGCCATCTGTTAATAAAATTGCTGTTGAAAAGCACTGTTCAGGAGTGGCTTACTCTAGCAAGACAGAAACCCATGCCTACAATTCTCTCCTTGTGGAAGCTGTCAGTTGCCATTGAATCAGGGAGATACATCATGACCTGAAGAATTCCTCCAGCACATATCTTATGAATTGAATTGGGGACAAAGAAATGCCCTCTCTATGCCACCTCTCACTGCAGAGCATGTCAGCAGCTGGAAAAACACCGAGCTTGGGGAGAAATCCCAAACTCAAAGAACTGAGTTTGGCAATAAAAGGCTATGTGTTCAGTCTATAGTTATAAAGCACAGGAGTGTACAATGTAGGGAGATTATGGCATTTTAATTTCTTATTCTAATGCCCCATTCTTCAGCAACCTCCATCACATAATTCCCTATTACCCTCATCTTGGCCCTTCTCTTGTTTCAACAATTTTCTGTGCAAAGCCAGGGGTTTTCATTGTTCAGTGTTTTCTTGTCATGCTGCTATACCTTTTGTTTTATTAAAAATAACTTTAATGCTGAATCACAGGCCATACCATAAATTGTTTGCAGTTGTTGGTCAGAATTTCTCTTAGCATTTTAAACATTTTCTGCTGTTTTTTCTAGGCTTATGGGTGGAGGGATCCCCTCAAACCAGATCCCTTGCACTGTGTGAAAAACCTGAGAAGGCAGAAAACCACTTTCTGAGGCAGCAGAACTTGGCCTGATGCAGGTAGTGTAGTAGATGGCTGTACTGGATGGCCCAAATAGAAGCATTCCTGCCAAAGGCCAAGTCTTGAAGTGAGAAAGATGCATTGTAGGCAAGATCCTCATGCACAGGTCTAGGGTAGCTACTTTAATATAACCAGATAAAGTCAGCTTAGTGTGGTCTCTGTCCCATTCAATATAAGTGTGGAGTTGTTGACATTCTTTTTCTTGAGGGTGAGATTTTTTAGGACCCTAATGCTTGATGATTTAATTAAATGGCACCTAGAATTGGAATCAGAATTCCAACATTCTTTGGAGAGAAAATTAAAGGGTCGAACTTTGCTCAAATCATCCTGTGGCCTGTCTCCTTCCCACTCTGAAAATGCTTAATGACAACAACCTGAGCCTACTTGATAATCTGCCAATTTATTTGGGGGCTAAAATAAGAGCTAAACTACTTTGAAATTCTAGCCCTAATACCAGCACTGTGAGAGCTACTTATGTATTTAAAAAGGCTTAAAATTCTAAGAATAGAGAGTTGCAGATTCTTTTGAAGGAAAGTCATGGAACCCTTGATATTTGCCTTGTTGAGTGATGTGTTTAGCTTAGTTTTAAAGGAGGAAAATGGGTTAGGCATTCTAGGCCTTTTATGGTATCTCTGCAATGTAGAGTTTCTTCCTGGACTTCTCTTCAGGTGAATGGTTGGAAATTTCCTACTTTTGGAATAATTTCTGTGCTACAGGAACAGTGGACTTGTGCTTGGTACTTTGCAGAACACAGCCCTGGGAGATGAGTTATTTGCCTGTTGGGCTTGACACAATTGTTCAGGTTGTTCAATGCTGCTGAGTAGTGATTGCCTTATTGATCACACCTGCATATCTCTTAGGGTAATTGTGCTTTAACTTACCCTGGCAGAAATTCAAAAGGAATTATACAAAAATTTATTACTGAAACATATTTTAGGTGAGACGTTGATCCAAGGGCTTTAGCTGTCAAATATTTAGACCTATGCTGTTTTCTTTAAGACACTTAATCTTGAATCTTTCAACCAGCTACTTTTTTTTTTTTTTTAAATACATGTTTCTTTTGGTTAGCTCAGCTCATTTCAGCATATTTACCTCTAATTTGCAATGATCTGAGAGGTAAATACAGCCTAGTAACTGCTGTAGTAGTCTCTTCTACACCTGGAGAAACAGTGACTACTTTCTGAATTGGCATATATTTAGTATGCTTCACAATGCCTCTGGAGAAACCTGCAATTTACTTCATATGTTATTCATATTTATTAAGCACATTCCACAACAGAGTAAAATAACCACTGGTTTGTAATCTCAGACAAATATGCTCTCCTTTACAAGGACAACACTTCAAATGTGAATTTGTTGTGGTACCTCTTTGAACTTAAAGTGCATTGAATGGGAAAGAGAAAACTCAGTAGTTCTGAAATATTTAACGAGTCCTTATTAAAATTAAAAAAAAAAAAAAAAAATCTATATTAGGCAGAGATTCCTGGAGAAAAGTAATTGTGTTTTATGGAAGGCCGTGTTTCCAAATGCATTTTCTTTGAGATCTCAAAGTATTTTGAAACTCTCTGGGAAAGAAAATTGTGTTTTGGTTTGAAGCTGCTCACCTGGCAGCCTGCCTAGGAGCTGTCGATGTCAGGAGCTCCTGTTTAGTCTTCCAGGTCATCTGCAGGCTTTCAGCCCACCAGGTGAGCTGCCAGGAGCTAAAGCAAGATAGCAAGAGGAAAGGAAAAAGCTTTCCCACGGAAACATGGTTTGGCGTGTGAATCTGGAAATGTTGCTTTGAATCTGTTAAACACTGTCAAAATTAAATTATTTCATGTGACATTTCAATTTAAATGAGCCAGCAAATGGCATAGACTAATATTTTCTTTTTTTCTAGTTATCTCTCATTTCAGTTTTATCTTGGACTGGCTATAAAAGTGATACAGTAATTACAGCATTGATGCAGCTTAGGACAGAGTAGCTTTTGATTTGTGGATTAGCTCTACTTTAGAAGAGGTCCAGGGAGAGTTCTTGCCATTTACACACTCTACTTTTACAGAGCATACATGGAGGCATAGTAGCAAAATGAAGCCCTCACCTGTGTTTTACCAAAGCAATTGGTACGGATCCGGGGAGGTTGAATACATGGAAGACCACCACTATTCTCTTTAGTTAGTAATGGCCAAGATTTTGCTAACTCTTCAATGGAAGGAAAGCTGGAACTTGGCACTGAGTTTGTGGGAGGCTGCAGTAAGCTTTTATATCTTGTATGACAATTTATCCTGTATGAATTCTTAAACTTCCCCCTACCCTCTAACAGACATGTTGATTGGATGACGGAGAAATGAGTACCAAAGATGACAGGCAAGCAAAAGGAAACCAACTGTACTGCTGATAATGCTGTAAATGAATGAAACTCTTAACGGAACAGGAAATGTGCGCTTTTAAAGCAGTCACTTTGTTTAAGACTTCGAGAGCAAAGAAGAAATAGTGTCAGGGGGAGTAAAACCAGTGACTCAATGTGATATGCAACTGAGCAAGGAAGTAACTGATAAAGTTAAAATGTTTTCTCTGTACACCTTGTGATTAATCACTGCACATATGTGTGCATTTTGCATCAAAATAGCTCATTAAGGAGTAGCCAGTTGATGCAATGTGCACTTAGAGAGGTCAAAGGGACATTAACTAATTTGCAATGAGACTGTAAATCCAGAAGAGGTTTTTGGAATTATAACCATTTTATTTATACTGCTGGGCAAACATTAAAACTGCAGGTCATGAAAAGACTCTGTGGTTAAGTATTGTTCTGTAAGGTTAGCTTGAAAAATAGAAGACCAATAGAGACTGAGTTTCTTGGGTTTTGTTTTTTTTTTTTTTTTTTTTTTTTTTTTTTTTTTTTTTTTTTGTCATCATGTAGACAGTTTGGGGGGGGTTATGAAGCATTGGTGGGGTTGGGCTGATGGTGACTGCATTCAGTAAATAAACAAACAATAAATTCCCTCTGCTGTAATTTCAAGACCTTCTGCTAATACTAGAATGTATTCACACATTTTAGGAAGATTAAAGCTATAAAAAGGAAGTTAATCAGTTTGCATTAATCATAGTCAGAGAAACTCCACTGACAATTGTAAGAGACTGAAAATACGCATCACGAGACATAATTGGTATGGTTTAACTTACTTTGCAGAGTCGGCCTTTCATTTAATGTATCAGTTAATTAGGTAAAATAATTACAGTTTTGTGTTAAATAGATACTCTAGGCATATGGTAGATGTTAATGGAAAAATACGAAGATGAGTAACCATACTACCAGCAGTTCTTCTGCTCAGTGCTAATATGAGATATAATGTTAGCCAGTTACTTTACTGGACCCCAAAGTATTGCCATTACTTAATTTTTTTCCTTTGAACCTTGTGGAAATTTGGTCTCATCAAGCGTGGCATGTTAATACAATGCACTCTGTAAAAAATGAATGTCTGAGAACTAAGCTATAGCCAAGTGTATAAAAGGAGCAATTTTTTGTTGGTCTTAATAACATTAGTTGATTAAAGAGAAGCAGAGCTCTGGAAAAAAAAAAAGCAGATTCATTAACATCAGCACACAGTACCTGTGTCAGAATTCTACTGAAAGGGAACAGAACTGTAAACACCTATTCCCTTTGGGCAGCTTACTTTGGAAAGCATAAAATTAGGGAATCTCATACCTTTAAGGTCTAGGGTATTTTGACTTTTAAAATGAGCATGTCTACTTCTGGTGTTATAATTTTGTGCTTTGTCAAAAAGGAAAGCTACAACTCCTTTTAATGCTTTCTTTATTGCTTGCCTAAGCCTCATTAAACATTCAGCTATTTGGATCTAATCTTCTCAGAATAAATTCCTGGCTCTGTTGGTCTTAATTTACAAGACAATCCTCCTTTAGAAGGGCCAGTTGCTTCTCCCTAAATATCAGCAACATTAAGATTAGTGCATGATTTCTTCAGCACTTGTAAGGCCATTTCAATACCAGAAACTTTGGCTTCTGATTTTTGCATGGATAGGACACAAAGAGTCAGTACAACCTTCAAAGGAAACATAATTTGCAGGGGTAGATGCTTTGCAAGGTGTGCATTCTCCACTCATTAATCTTTTTTCTTGTGTGGGACAAGTTCCCCTTGTTGATGCTTTTGAATCTTGGATGAGTTCCTCATCTCCTGTCTCAGGACAGAGATTTCGTGTAAGTTATTGTTGGTGATTTCCTCCAGAGATCTATTTATTTCCAGGGGAAGGGGAGCTCTGTTTGGATGAAACACTTTTTAATACCTTAGTACTGAAAAAACCTTACCTACTGCAGAAATTCTACCTGTGTGAATTTGGCAAGGGTTGGTTTGCCTGGTAAATGTGCAAAATACTTTCTGTGAGAAGTAAATGATCACTTGGCTTATAGATGTTGGACATGTGAGATGTCTCTCACATTGTTTATTTTGTCAGTGTGCATGCTGGGGGTCACATATTTGAAAAGCCCTTGTTTGAGAGGTTTTTTATGTTTGTTTTTTTGATAAGAAACAGTATCTGCAAAGAGTATTAAGATGAATTTTGTCTGTCAAAGCATTGCATTTTCAAATTCTGCAGATCTTACAAGTTCCCAACTTGCCAAGTTCTTTGCAAGCACTTTGAATTTAAATCTGATAAGCACAGAATATAGCTCCAACTTTTAAGTACAGCTCAGAGTGTTTAATTCAACAGGAAAATATACAGTTATAGTGGCTTATACTAATAGTATAAGACATGTAGGTACCCTGTGTAGATTTACTAGCCCAGAGGTCAAGAGAGTGGAGCTCTCAGGTGTGTTCAGGTGTCTAATGGAATAATCTTTACATTTCTGCACAGATGTGTTTTGCACAGAACAGAATGTCACTTCTTTTTACTATATTAAGACAGGTAAATGGAAGGTATATTCTAATTCAGTTAAGAAAAAAAGCACTTTTCCTTAAGAACCTCTTCTAAGGTGGCAATAAAAATTATTTATTTCAATGAAGATGGTTCATGAAATAGCTCAACAGATTAACAGGGTTTTTTAGTATTGGAAGTAATGGGAAGGGAAGCCAGGAAATGCCTGCTTTATTTCAGACACATCTCAAAGAAAGGAAGAAAACAAATCAATAGCTGTCATAGCATAAAGGAGTCTGGAGAATTTTATTTAAATATAGATATCATACATGTATATATCAAAAAAAGAGGATTTTCTCTATTGTCAGTACATAAGTCTTCTTTTTGGCTGGAGTTCTTTTTAATCTCTTCATCAGAGTAAGTTAAAAGATGCTATGCTTAATATAATTTTTTTTAAAGTTTTTCTTTGTTGTGCAGTAATATTATCAGTGATAAGTGCTTCATATAAATGTGATAACTGATCTAAAAATGAAGATCAACATGTAAAAATTATTTTATTTTAAACATAATGGTTCACATTCTCAAGATTTTTCCTCATGAGTGAACTTTTTTTTTTAAATTAGAAGCAAGATATGGCATTCTGTTGTAGTTATATGATTTTAAGATCTGGGATTTAAAAGAATATCAAATATAAAATTTAGATAAAAATCTGAGTTGAAAGCTGGGTTGGATCCTTACTCTCTTCTCCAGCAAAATTGGGATTTGTGTGTCTAAATTGAATGGTGTGAAAAATGTCAACTAGTTTGGGTGAATGATGGTGCAGTCTTACACATGAAGCTTTATCTTCATCACTGATTTTTAAGCACTGGTATCTTGAATGTGCTTTTAACCTTAAATTGTTATGCATTATACCATAATATTGAAAGAATTATTACCAGAATTTTTAACTTCCTCTTCCCCCAGTGGAAAGCGTTGCCATGTAAAACTAAAATTCCTTGGTTTTCCTTTTGATGAAATGTAAGCAATATATTGCATCTTGGGTCAAATAATATAAAGCAAAACAATTCATGGAAGCAAATTGAGAAGCATTTCATTATGGATCTGTCTGAATCTAATTATTGCCTGCCTATTGAGGAGGAACCAAAGTGCTTCATGGGACTCGTGTAGGTGTGTCATGCCCTCCTTTCCCATATTTTTCCTGTCTGGCCTACATTTCTTAAAAATGCTGCAGTTTCTCCTTTGTCTAAGAGCAGGAGGAGATCTCAGAGAGAGCAGGTCCCAATGGAAAGGGCAGTTCTGCTGTAACTGCTGACCAGCACGTGTTGAAAGCCAGCTCTGCTCTTCAAGTAGGACTTTAAACTGTCTCCTTTAAGGCTTAAACCCAGGATTCTGAATCTGGAAAACATCTGTGTGAACTCTATGACTTGAGTACAAGAGCAGATGCAAAGCTGTTGCAGTTCTGTGTTTAGTTAGAGCAGTGTCCAGTTGGGTGAACTACCACGGAAGGACATTTAAAGATGGAGCAGAAATTACATTCTCAGAGGTGAATTACAAGGCTCTCTGAAAAGTGTCTGAGTTTGGCATAGAAATGCAATAGTATGTAGTACCTTCACTTATTCAAGCAGTGAACAGTTTATTTTGGAACTAGGTGTAACTGAATTGTATTCAAAATAGAGTGCACAAAACTTTTAGGTGGTTTGAAATCTCCAGGTGGCACTCAAAAAAAAAAAAAAAACCAACTCAAAGGATAGAATCTGAATATGTGGAATTTTTTAACATGGGTGAATTTCTGGAGAATCCACTCTTCTTGAGTCTTGGGTCTAATGGAGCACAACTGAAATTCAGCCAAGATTTTAAAACCAGAGGGGGGGGGGGGGTGGGGGAACCCACAAGATTATTGTTAAGTCATGTGTACCAATTAAGTTCATAACAATCAGGAGGATGCGATTGATCTGAAAAGCAAAGTGAGAGTGCTATTTATGTGTCACCTTAGAGACTGAAAATATTGAGGCAAACTTGAAGCACTCCTTGATGGAAATTAAGTAATATCAAAAAATCATTTTAAACACAGGGTCTTGTTTAAAAATATATGGGACATCTAAAGCTTCTGTGGGCAACGTGTTCCAGTGTTACACCACCATGAGCATAAAATATTTTTTTGTTATAGGTAATCTGAATCTACCCTCTTTTTGTAGCTAAAAAACATTGCCCCTTCTTTTTGTGGCCTCATCTGGACTTGCTCCAACAGGCCCCCATCTCATATTGGGGACTTAGTGTGGGGTCTCACCAGCACAGAGCAGAGGGGCAGAATCCCCTCCCTCCCCTGCTGCCCACAGGGCTTTTGCTGCAGCCCAGGACACACTTGGCTTTCTGGGCTGTGAGTGCACATGGCTGGCTCATGTCCAGCCTCTCCTCCACCAGCACCCCCAAGTCCTTCTCTGCAGGGCTGCTCTCCAGCTGTTCATCCCCCATCCTGGATTGATACTGGGGTTGGCCTGTGCCAGATGCAGCATCTTGATCTTGGTCTGGTTGAACCTCATTGAATTTGGTTGAATGGGTTGAATTCCCATGAGCCTCTGCTCAAGCTTGTCCAGGTCCCTCTGGATGTCATCCATCCTTCAGGAGTATCAACCAAACCACTCAGCTCAGTGTCACCTGCAAAACTCTTGATCCCAGTGTTTGTCAGTGATGAAGGTACCGAACAGTGCTGCTGCTGTGGTAGAGTTCTTCAGGGTATATCCCCAGCCTCCAAACAGAAGCTTGCAGGTGTTGGACAGGAATGCAATGAGGATTAACACACAAATTTCTCATCACATTTTCCTCTGAGAGAACATCAGATCAATGGGTCACAGTTTTGTCATTTGGTTACCTAAAATAAAACGTATTTCTTAGTATTACTGAGCAAAATTGTGTCTGCAACTGCAGTTGGGTCAAAGTTGGTCCCCTAATGCAAATGGACACTTTCAACTGGACGTTCTGAGTAGGCTTCTGCATGAGTAAAGCCTAACTCAGAGTCATTTGTCCAAATCTGTAGCAGGATATCTTAACTTCACCACCACCAATCTGGAGGTTGTTGCTGGTGGGAAGAGAAAATAAAAATGAAGGAAAAAACTTACTCTTTCAAATGTGCTTTGTGAGCCTGTCAACTTTTCCAAACTTTCTGTGCAAATTTTTTTTAACATGCTCAAATATCCTCCTTTTTCTGGAATTGTTTTCATAGTTGTGTCAAAATGCATTTTTACAGGGTTTAATTCTTCACATACCAGGTTTCTCTTCTTTTTTCCCTCCTTCTCTCTTTCCCAAGAATCAAGAATTGAAATCCAGTTTTAGAAGGATTCTGTGGTGTTACTTCCCTGCTGTTTACACTATACTTGCTAGGAGAGAGAAAATATTGGGGAAAATATATCTATGGTTCATTTCAAAAACCAGTTAAAATGCCACCACTGCATTAATACCAGCTACTGAGACTTTCAGCCACTGATCTGACAAAATAACTGTTCTTTCTTTAGATCAGATTTCTTAATCCTAAACAGAATGCAGGCTTTTAAGAACAAAATATCTATAAGCCTGATACGTTACAAAGATTTCTGGCTGAACCCTGATTCTTTATTTAGCTTTTTTGCTTCTCATGATGTGGTATTGTTGCTATCATTTCAGCACTTGTGAGTCTTTTGTTGAATGCGTTTGTTCAGATACTTGTGATTCTTTGTTGGAAGGATTTTGCTGCTTTGCAATACCTATGTTTCTAACATTAATTGAATGCTGCCAATGTTAAAATTATTTCTTGGTAAGTTTCAGATTTTGAGTCCTAGATCTTGGTAAACTTGTGCAATGACTCTCTTCAGAGAATCCAGACTGACTCAGCAAAAATACTTATAATTGTCAGCTGCATTGTTTTCCTAGGAGTGTAAGAGCTTGCTCTTCTCTAACAGAAAAAACCAGTCCATCTCAGTCACTACTTCTGTTAGTAATTTGAAAGTAATGTGGCTTTTTATAGCTAAAATTTAAGTTGTTTTTCTTTATTGAAATATTAGAGGGCCAAAGGTGTGAACTGCAGTTATATAAGTACAATAGCAGATTAATGATGCGGAGGCTAATTTAAATGAATACATATGAGAACACAATAATGAAAGAAAATCACTCAAAATACTGGGGAATATAATTTAGATTACAAAAATAGGGAATAAAACCTCTATGTTTCTGATAGGTAAGTGGTCTGCTTAGGGCAGCCTAGAAATTTACATTTTCATCAGTCTGAAATGAGATTTGAGAAGATCTGAGACTGATAAACCAGGGCCATAAAATAAATTAATTAGACTAGAGATTAAAGGGTGTTCATACAAGGAGAATAATGAGGAGTAGAGTTTGTAACTAGGCCAGGTAATCACTTTGGGACTCTTGGCTCTGGACAAGTTTTGCAGCTCAGTTGCCATGAGTGGGGCATAGGTATTCTAATAGTGTAGGGGCTAATCCCTCACCTGAGACAGCTCTGATTCCAGGGTTATTTGGTTAAAAAAAAAATAAAAATTGTAGGAGATTGTCTTGGGACACATAAAGCATTTCAGATCTCCATTTGATGTGCATAGAGAATGTCAATATTAACCATACAAACTATAACTTTGCAGTGTATCAAGCATAATACTCTCCAAAATTTAATTTGAGGCATCTTTGGTTGAAGGTAACATCCTTCATGTAATTAATTTAAATATGTTTGCTATTTTTTTGGAATGGATATTACTTACTTTATTATGACATTGAGAAACTACAAAATATGAGCAAACTAAGGGGGATTAAATTTTCTGTTTAGGCATACATGTATCTAGATCAGAATAAAATAACTAGGAGAAGCCTGTTGTAGGCCTTCATTCACTAAAATTATTTTAATTTTGTCTGGAGCTCTGATGTCAAGTACCAACCAAAACAAATTTAATAATGAGAATAATAAATATATCTGAATGAGAAGAAATTTAATATGAATTGAAAGCATAGATTTTGGAGACATGCAAAACAGGCTAAGAGTAAAAATAATTGATTAAAAGGGAAATTTTCTGAGCCCACACTTAGAAGTGAAGCAATGTAGGTGTTCTGATCACAAGGCTGATGTTCTAACATTGGCATGATTTTATTACAGAATTTGCATAAAGTATTTTCTATTCCAGCATCATCAGGACTTTACTTCTTTCTGTTGGTAAATACCTTACCGTGGTAAATGGGGTATGAGTCAAAGTGCTTTCCATTGTAGGATTTTGTAACTGTTACTTCTCTCTTGTCTATCTGGGAGCCCTTTTTTCCTTGGAAATTAGGTCAGAAAAAAATGAAATATCAACTGAAATTAAAATAGGTGGCTGGAGAAAATGTATGATAATGAACGAACAGTGGAAAGACAGTTACCATAAGAATCCAAGCAAAACCTACTGAGGCAGGGCTCTTGAAGGAAAGCAAAAGGAGACATTTATATGAAGATTAAAATTGCCCATGAGTAAAAGAGTTTTCTGCCTTGGAATTAGTGGTGAAAGGAGGGCAGGGAACTCTGTTTGGTATGCAATAACAGTTCAAACAGACTTGTACATAAATCTTCTGTGTCAGGTAGTTTCCTGATACTGCATCTCCGGAGCAATCCTCTGCAGCATGAGGATACACACTTGGACAGAAAACTACAACATGAAGAAGAACAGATCAGAGGAACAGGGAAGCCTTAAAAAAAACCAAACAAATCCCCAAAATACTCATGTGATTAAAGTATATAAGGCTGTAATTAAGAAAGGGAAAATCATACCCATTTTAGACTGATTTTCAAATATGTTTTCAATTATTATTTGCTAACTCATGCTGCAGAGCTTGAAGGAAGATTAAAAAAAAGATATGAGATCAACATCTAATTTCACAGAAGGACATACATAGGCACATGAAGTGTCCTGTTTAATACAGACTTTTTTTATTTTAATTTTTTTAAATTTTTTTCTGCTTCACAAACTGCCATTGAAAAATCTGTCTACATCTCTCACCCAGGAGTTCTATTGCACAGTTCTGCTTCCAATTGCTTATAATTGTAGTGATTTTGATTAACGAAACAGAAGTAAAACTTGGACCACTTTTCCTGGTCCCCAAGGGCAGTCTGGTATGGCTGCATATGTTTATGAAAGTGTCCCTCAACTAGATGTGGATCAGGTGGAATTTCTTTCATTTAAGTGTATGCTTGTTCAGAAAATGGTATCTTTTCTCTTTCTATTGCAAAATATGCAAATATTTTCCTTTGGTTTCAACAAAATCTCATGTGTAAAGATCATTTGGTTTGCCATACAGAAATAGTCCCTTGCTGAGGCAAACAGCTCTGGAGCAGGAATGTTGCCCAGCAGAGAGAGGGATCCTTGGGCACAGGTACACATATAATGCTAAAACTTTGCATTTAGTGTTCTCCATCTGGCAGCTTCCACTTGAGTCTTGCAGGATTGAGCATCTCCTTACACAGAAAGAAATACAAAAAATAAAACACTACCTACTTTCCCTTGATTCCTTCAGAATCTGGAAGAAAATCTTTGGTGGCTCTCAGCATTTTGCATTTGGCCTTGAATGCAGCATGTGGCCCTGTGGTGTCTTTCTGAAATAATGTACAGTGGGAGCTTGATAAATATGCTGAACTGGACTGTGTACCTGCTGAGGCATATTTTGAATACTCCTCCCTAAAATGTCATGTATAAATAGAACTGCTTTAGCATATTGCAGCCATTTGGTTTTGTAGATCTTTGTGCCTCTCCGGTTTCTTGTATGTTAAAAAGTCAATTATTGCAAACTATCTCTGTAGTTTTTGGATCATTACCCAGTTATCCTGAAGAAGAAATATCCTTGCTCAGAGGTTGCTGAGTGTATAATCTGGTTACTCTAAATTTGTAATGCTTTAATGACATTTGAAGCATCTGTTACTGTATCATTAATTGTTGTTATTATGTCATGAGTTTTTTATTGTCTGCAGACGATATTCCTATTTCTCTGAATAGGATTGACTTGCTCTTTAGAATAAGAGCAGCTTTGGTATCTGGTATATCTGGTAAATATGTTAATAAGTCTTTATCAGGATTTTACTGAAGAGGTCACTATAAATTGTTGTATAGAGTTTGGCAGGATATTCAGAAAACACAGTGATGATATGAGACTTCATGTAGAATAAAAGTTTTCTCTGAGACCATGATGGTTTTACACTTGACAGAAAAGTTTAGCGATACAGCAAAATTTTCTCATAGTGCTGAGGGTTTTTCTCTTGATCATTGCAAGATAGTGTCTTTGCAAGTGAAGTACAATGATGTGCTTAAAAATATAGCTGTACTTTTGGGGCAAAAAAGCTTGTTTCCTCCCCTGAAGAGCTCAGGTAATGTCATAAACTTGTTTCAGTATTTCATTTAGAAAATGTTCTCCTGGACATGTAGCCCTCAGTACAGCTACTGTCAAATGAAACAAGCTTACTGAGAAGGATGGATAGTGAACTGAAGAGGCTTCACTGCAGGTGATATTCTTTTTGGAGTTTACCTTCAAAAGAGTTGGCAGTGTTTGTAATTGTGTAAACACAAATAGTGATGACTCATTTAATAAATAAAACATAAATGTAATAAGCAATGCCAGCAAATATACTTTAACTGCACAATTGTCTTGCAGAAGATATTTCTCTCAGATCTATTGATATGAGATATTACATTGCAGCTCCTAAACTAGCTTTGTAATAGATTGATGTTTAAAATTGCCACCTTTCACATCTGCTACCTCATATTAGAGGTAGTGAACAATGCAATAAATTCTTTTTATGGTTGTTATGGGTTCTGTTTGATTTGTCAGACACTTCCTCTCTTTTTCAGCAACTGTTTATGAATGTGTTGCTCTTCCTTTGGATAATGTTTCCTACTTGCTCTTGGGTTTTGATTTTCACCTTTTGAAGTGCTACTATTATGAGACACAGACACATCTTAAGGGTAGCTCACAAAGAAAATAGGCTTTATTTTCTTTTTGCCTGTCTTAATTTCTGTATCTCAGGTTATCTTTTGACCAAATGGAAGCAAAATAAATATTTTGGTTATAAAATGCTCTGTGAAACACTGATGACCACTATTAGTGATTAGAATTAACAATTGCTCAAACTGTTTTTGACGTGCTTTGCTTCTTTTAGCATTTCTTTCCATGCTTATTACTGAAGGTTGAATTAGGAAATTTTCTAAAATGGACAGTGAGCTCACAGATGTCTAGAAGCCATTTCCTCTCCTAAAAGTTATTTGGTTTAAAGAGTGGTTCTACTTTTTCCATTTTGGTTCCCTGTAGCAATTTATAGTAGATATTAATTCTCAATTTTGGATCTCCCTTCTGTCACCCACGTACTTCTGATATCTGCTCACTGCTAATGAATATGAATGAAATGAAAAGCAATACCTCATAACTTAAAATTATTATTGTAGAGTCTGATAGAAATGGGCAGGTTTGAATAAAATACTCTGAAGTATATTTTTTAAGAACCATCCCTATAATTCTTTGAAGAACAGATGTCAAAATGTACTGTGATCACTTCTTGGAGAAAGTAAATTGTATTAAATTAGAGGCAGAAAAGTCACACGAGGCAAATACTTAAATTCCTAAATTAAATTTTACACAGTACTGTACATATGAATAGAGCTCTTTGCATTATTCATTGTGCATAACTCATTGGCCAGATTTAAGCCTTTTATGTTGAGGCACATCATGATTTTCATAGCTTTATTTTTTTGATTATTTATAGCGCTTCAATGAGGTCTTTGTAAGAATAAATGTACAGTGCATCTTGCACACAAATTGCTTGGCCATAATGATGGTATAGAAATCTGATGTGTTTTAAAGGTCCATTATTAATCCTCTTTCTTACTACTACTAAATAATAAATCTTTATGCACATCCTAATCAGCGATGGAAAAATTTGCATAATGAGGAAGAGCAAACCTACTTCTGCTCTTGGTTTAAAACATTTACATGCAGGTGTATGAAGAGAGTCGATTTCAGGGCAAGATGAAATGCAGAGCATGTATGGACAGTATGATTACCTGGCTTTGAAAAGAGTAAAGTGACTGAATTCTCAGCAGCTGCAATTAGCAACAGGCTAATTTTGATGGCTTCTTTTTGAGTTTTCCTATTCTGTTTAAGAAAATCACTGCAGAACAATGAAGTGGACTCTGATATTATGTGGAAATGTATAAGGCCAATGTGGATGTAAACAGAAAATCTTCATTTACAATGCTGTCAACAGTGTGAGAATCAGGGTGTGTTAATTGTTTAGTTCACCCTGGTGAAAGCAGATGGAAAGCACAAATTCATTCCTTCTGATGGTAATTGTGTACCTATAAGTGCAAATAATAAGTAAAATAATGAAAAGAAGCATCTTATTGTAGGTGCCTCCAAATATGCTATATATAAACAAAACGGCTAAATTATTTTCTTAGTCTGGTTACTTTATTTGTGTTAATGAACTTGTGTACTGAGATATAACAACAAGTAGATTAGTTTTCCAAATTGCAGTCTCTAACATTCAAAACAGTATTTAGACCGAAGGAGAAAACAAATGTTCCAAAGAGTGCAGAAACAAAATATTGAGGAACTGAACCATAACTGAAAATTCTGGCACTCCTATCCAATATTACCAAACACAAAATGTGGAGATCATGCTGAGGTCTGTGAGATTGTCCCAGTGTACTGAAATGCTATCAAAATAGAATGTACATTGAGGAATTTTTGTAACACTTGCACTTTTTCATTGTGATGCTATGTGCTTTGCAGGCATTAGTGATTTGATACCAGTGTGTCACCTTTTCAACAGCTATACACATTCTTAGCAAATATTTTGTCTGCTAAGATATGAAACAGACTTTGAGTTGGCTCTGGAGAGGTGCTAAACCCAGTTTTTATAGCAGAAGTGAAAGTCAATAGTCTGCTTTGTCACACTGAAATAAGTAAGGAGAGTTGTCATGATGCTGATCCATCAGCTGGGCAGAAGGAATCCACTCAAGATCAGTGTAACTAATCACTCTTCAGTGTGGCTGGAGCTAGGATTTTACTCAGAGCTCTCTGATGATAGCCATGAAACTACCTTTGGTTCCTGCTGGAGAGTCAGCATTGCAGCATCCCTGCTGACTGGTTGAGAAACACTCTGATTCTCTGCTAAGTATAGAAGTCCTTCAACAGGAACAGGAGTTGTGGATGAGCAGTTGCTGATATGTTCTTTGCTAACAGTTATGCACAACTCTGGAAAAGACCTGGTAACTCCAAACAGCCTTTAAATGCAACAAGCAATGGAAAGAAAGGAATCATGTTGTGTGTCTGGCTTTAGTGCACATAAAATTGGCTCATCCTAAACAAAGTACTCCTGGAGCTCAAACAGTTGTTACACTGGTTATCCTTGTAAGTATAATTGAATTTAAGCCCTTTTCGTCACAGACCTGAGGAAGGAGCATGTTTTCTATACTGCTGTTCAATGTAGACCTTGTTTATCTCTAATGAGAGCCTGTGAGTTTATGCCACCAGTATAAGTGGACAAGAAGTACAAGTCAATGTTTTTTTGTTTGTTTGTTTTCTTATTGCTGTTATTGTCAGTGATCTTTCTTAGAGACCAAATAAATCTACTTTTATAAAGGGAATATAGAAGCTGTTGTTGAGGGAGGCTGTGACTTACCTCTTTGCAGTGACTGACATCCCAGTCTCTGGACTAAATTCAGTTTTTGAAGGTATGAATAAGGGTTGTTATCTGAGGGACTTAAATCTCTGTGCCCTAAACAGGCACTTGGACTTTTTTTTTTAATACTGCAATCAGATCTTGGCCAACTTCACGAGCTTTTTTTCCTTCTCACTCTCCCAGAGGATTTGCAGTAGGCTTCTTTTTCCTACAGTTGTGGAGTACTTTAGGTTTGGCCCATTGCCTGGAAGCTGCAGCTTATCATTTTTGGTTTGTCTCAGTCCAGATTTTTCTACTTTTCTATATCAGTATTGAGATCTCTGTTCTCTTTCTTGCTTCCTTCCCTGTTCCAACACCCATCCTTTGCTCACTCTTGAGCTTTTGCTGGCTTTTTCCCTTTCCTAATTGCAAAAGCCTAGATCATAAAGATGTTTTAATCTAAGCTATTATTTTATTTAAATAAGGCTGACCTGAATCAAAGAGTTGCTGTGCTGTTGATGAGCCTGGACCATGCCAATCATTTGACACAAGTTGGAGCTCGTGTCAAGTTAAACAAATTCTGGAGCTGGGTCAACACAAAGGATGGTTCCCTTTTTGTCTCTTGAAGATCCAGATAGACTGTAGTTCTCCTGGATATTGGTAGAAAATTTTTCTTTGGTTTTACAAATAATTAACTTTCCCATCAGCATATTGTCAGTTGCAGTTTGAAGTGTTCTGATTCACGAAGCCAAGCCAAAGTGGCAAGTTTAGTGGCACCTTCATTTTGTTGTAAGAAAGATGCCACAGCCTTGAGAAACATAGGCATCCTCTGATTCTGGAATGCTGAGCCAGGAACTGAAGAAGTTGGATTGGGGTATTTATTTCTTTCGGTTAAAGAAGAAATAGCACTTGCCAGATTTGCACTGTATGTTTAGACCTCATAAGATGAAAAAATATCTTATTTAACAGTCTTGTATTCTCTGTGCCAAACTACTTTGAAGACTAACATGTCAGTTTTTATGGGCTTAAAGAAGAAACAGGTTTGTAGGAGATGATTTATATTTAGTGAAGACTAGTGAAACCCTTTAAAATGGAATAGAAAATTATTTTGTAAATTAGGTCTTTGAGTTAAATGTCATGTTAGTCAAAACCTTCTTAGAACCTTCAAGACAGCAGGCTCAGAAATGGGAATTGATAAGTAGGACTATTCTATGGAAACAAAAATTTTGATTCAGCAAAAGGCTTATGAACTAAGGTAAGTCTCAAGCTAAGTGTTGCTGGTGTAATCCTATTTGAAAAGTGGTAACTTTAGCTAAAAATATTCCTAAACAAAATGGAACAGCAGGACTTTCAGGAGTATGTAGTTGAAGTTTTCCATATGGTAGTTTTTTTTTCTATTTTCTCCTATGTTTTATTGATTTATTTTATTATAAATACATATTATTTTTGAGGGATGTTCTGATTTTGTTAAATAATATCTTTAATTGGTATTTAAAATTATAGTTAAAGCTAGCAAGTTACTGTATATTTTATTAGCATGGTATTACTGCACTGTTAAATCCAGAATAAATAGTGTCCATATTTTAAGATAAGTACAGGATTAATTATTTTTACACTGGAGTTTGTTATTTTGCACTTAACAGTAAATTAATTTGGTTCAGCTAATGCATATTAAATCTAGATCCTTGTGAAATACTGCTTAAAACCTTGTTTCAGTATTTCAGAGAGTACATTGCTGGGAAACATAATTAGATTATGTAACTGAATTAGAACCTGCCCAAGGAACATGCACAGTTCTCCTTTTCATCTGTTGAAAGAGTCTCCAGTAAGAAGTAGAAATGGGAATTGTATTTTTTCCCATGAAAGACTATTTAAAAAAATTTAAAATTTACATCCTTAACTGGATTCTTCTTTCAGGAAACGTAGGCTTTGTCGTTAAAAAAAGAGGAAGTGTGTTTGTCTACAGTCTGTATGCAGAGGTTTGCTCTATGGAATGATGTAGAATTGAGATAAGCATCTCTGGAATATTAATTTCCACCCAGAATGCAAGAGCAGGTACTTTTGTGAGAGTGTCTGTGTGTACACACTCCTATACGCAAGTGGTTTTACCCAGCTCTGTGCATTTTGATATGTTGGCCAGTTCTTCTCAGTGACCTCATTCTCCTAACTTTTTTTTTTTTTAATACTCTGTTTTTCAGCTCATTCTGAGGAAATCTTCTCCCTATCCTTTTCTTTATTGTTTTCTTCAGCTAAGCCAGTGGAATTTGGCACTATTAATTGAATGACTGCCATTATCTTTCAGAGTGGCAGATGCTGTGTGGTCTTTATTTTGGATCAAAGTTTTTACACTCCAGAGATGTCAGGTTTGGTGCAGTACCTTTAATGGACCTCTCAGTATTCCTACAAGAGCAATAAATTCTAGATGATTACATGTTCCTGTTAATGAAAGTGTGATAAATGATGTAGTCTTTTGTTTGTCCTTTGGCATCATGAACACATTTTTCTTTCCAATTCATGATTTCAGATATCTTCAAAGACACCTAATATGAAATTGCTAATAAAAGGTCTTGGAGAAAAAAAAAAGAAAAAAGAAAATAATAAAAAACAAAAACAAAGCAAAAAACCAAATTTTAAAGGAAATTATCCAAAACTTTAAAAGGGTACCATCCTTTCTTCTAGGAGTGGTCAAGAATTACCAGGAAAAAACTCTTTCTTTTCATCAGATAGACTTACCACATCAAAAAAAAAATTTTTTTTCCATATTTTTTAGAGTTTTTTCCTCTTGCTAATGAACAGAAAATAGACTATGTAGAACTCAAATTATTTTTTAATCAATGATAGATGTTTTTAAGTTCAAAGTGGTGCTTTAAAGTGGGAAAAAAAAATATTGGGACGATGTTTTGGTGAGCCACTTCAGGTGGTCAGCTAGAAATATTTCCTGGCTATTTCTAGATTCTTGGCGTGACTGGGGATATCAATATTCTCAATCCCTCCTGTTCGATTTGTGTGTCATGTTCTGGCTCCTGTTGCTCCGCTGCATCTGAAGCTTTGAATACGTAATAGAAATGTTTTTAGAATTTGGTGGGAAGACAAAGGTTTTTCAAACCTTCTGGGCAGTTGCATCTGCATAAAGTCATAGAGGGCTTCATGGTGCTCACTCCCAGTCCACTGGGATTATGGATGAAATACAGAGATTTATTTGTATCTGAAGAAATTGCATCTCAGCTGCTGCTTGCTCCTGCATCCCAGCAAGTATTCAGAATCACATCCAACAAGCTACTGGCCTGGAAGATAATATGTCAGGCTTGTAACTTTCACTTAAGTATCTTTTACAGGAATAAACTCTTTAAAAGAAGACAAAATTAGGCATCATAGTCAGTTTATAAAGACTTAAATCACTGTAGATGTGAGGTCAGGTAAAGTTCATCTTGAGACAAATTAAGAAAAAAAGAAAATCAGCCTTGAGGAAGGGTCTGAGACTAAGCAATTATCTGAAAAACAAGCACTTATCTGAAGAGCAGCACAGCTAATTCAGTTACCAAAGCAGGGAGGAAAGGAAAGGCAGGGTGTGGGGGTGAGGGAAGATGTCTTTACAATTGATGTATCCTCTGTGGACAGAGTGGGACTGGTACAATTGTTCCATTAAGTGCAGGTATTTTTCTGTCTTAAGCCTCTGAAATCAATGCCAATAATATCATAAACAAAGCAAGATTTGACTTTGAGGGAGTTAATGCGGCCTGAATAAGGCTGGATATAGATACAATGAAGAAATAAATTTATATTATATATCTAAAAAGATTTGACAAACTAGTCTAAAAATAATAACATTCCAACCCGGAACAGGAGAAACTGGATTAATGTTAACAGGCTTTATTGAAACTCAATGAAATCCACAAGAGAGATTTTGTTATGTCAGGATTATCACATGCAACAGGAAGCTGTATAAAACTCCAAGATTTTTGAGACAAAATTTAACTAAGGGAAAGATGGTGTAAAGGGAAACATACCAATTTAGTTCTGTAAATGAGTATTCCTGCAACTGAAGCAGAAGTGTTACTGTGAAAGGCAATTGTATGAATGAGTTTCAAAGTCCTTGTTGTCGTATATTTACATCATAAGTTTTCTAAAGAGAGTCTTTAGTCCCCTGCTGTGTATTGTAAAACTTGATGTTCTGTTCTTTGGGAACAGCAGCAATTAGGATGTAGATCATGCAAAACATTTCTGGTTGTACAGTCATTAAAAATTCTCTCTCTGGCCCTGTCATGGCACTGCTGGGAATGTTCAAGGACTGCTGCAGCAACGCCAGAAAACAAACCTAATGCTGCCCATTTCAGCTGCTCTTAAAGGGCTGCAAGGTAGTACTGGTCTTTCCAAATTTTCTCCTCCTTATAAGGAAGATAAATGTTCAATCCACTCTGTTTATTATTGTACATAATATCTTTCATTATTTGAATTTTATTCTATTCCATCTTTTTGTTTCAGAAAATTAAGACATTTCAAAATGAAAATTGTGGTTTTGTGGCCTATTTTTTCAAAACATAATGCAGACCAAGTGGTTTTAATGCAGTCTGGCACCTGTATAATTCACCTGATCTACAGAGAAGCCTGCAATCCTTATCACTATAAATACAACTCCAAGTGGTTTTACTTGATGTTTTGAACAAAAACGAGTCCTTTATTTCATTTTGTTGGTTGCTCATAGATTTGAGGCACTATATGGACTCTTTCCTTGCACTAGGAGTGGTCCCTAAGAAAAATATAGATGAAAGCCACTTTGCAATTGAAGTTCTGTTTCCCACTTAGACCTGCAAAACAACAGAAAAGTCAGGGTAATGTTTTCCCAGGAGCTCTACAGAGGACGTGCTCGTTGTCATCCTGCTTCCCTCAGCATCCCTACCTGACAGAGGAAATTGTTACAGTAGAATGGGTAGTCACACCAGCACATCTATCATCTCCTAATTCCTGTGACTACAAGATTTCAGTGTCAAATGATTGTGCCAGGAAATATGACCCTAGTTTATGTACCTAGATTAGAAATTAGTGTGCATAAGCACAGTGTCCTGCTTTAGTTCATGTTGTTGAGTTTTATATAAATGAAGATTTTAATTCATGTTAAGAGATATTCAAAGGCTCCCAGAAGAGGAGTAATTGCATTTCATTTGATGTTGATGAAAAAAAAAAAAAAGACAGGAAATAATAAATTACATTGTTATATTTAACATGTGGTAGTGCTGGGTTAAAAATTACATTGCTATCTATGAAGTCACCAATGAATTCCAGCTCCCAAAAGGCAGTTCATGGAAGGGTTCTATGATCAGTTCATCCACACTTTAAGATCCCTGAAGGTTGTTACAAACATTTTTCATCTGCACACTTGGAATCACAATAACAGCTCTTGTCATGGCCACGCTTAAAAAGACTTCATTAATTTATTTCTGTGTTACTGTCAAGTTTAGTTACCTGAATATAGAATCCCTTCTTCCCTACAGAGAACCTGCCATACTTTGAGCACTGTGTTGTACATTTCTTCCTAGAAATGTTCTGGATATAAAGTACAAGATAGTCTGAGCATCAAACAATAGACTGAGGATTAGCCTTCAGTTATATCCCACTGTGACTCCTACAGGAGCTGACAGCCTGGGCTCAGCTCTCTGGCTCAGCAACCTGCCTTAGGCATGGAGAAACGTGGATCTGGTATTTGCTTATTGGTGTATTACAGATTTTACAAGTAGTGTTTTATCTGGCTCGTGTTTCTCTCCTTCCTGGTTTGTGTTCGATTCCCTTCACTTCTCCAGTTTCCTCTCCTCATGAGCCAGCTGTGTTTTCCATAGGCATTCTTGAAACTGGGACACAGTAGACTTTTATTTTCTTTCTATCACTCAAATTACCTTAACTGCTGTAAAAGTTTCAAACCAGCACTCTCCTTCCTTTTCTTTAAGTCCCCAGTGTGTCCATTCTATTTTGTTTATTCTATAACTTTTTTATTCAGATGCTCTTTCATCTTCAGTTTGGATAGTGATCCCCTTTTTTAGAACTTCTACTTTCTTAAAAACATCATCCCTCTCTGTTTCTCTCAAATTGTCCTTTACAACTCTAATTCTGTCCAACACATCCACCAAGGTCATCTTATCAAGCTTCTATTTTCCTGCGCACTCTTCATGCATTGTCACATCACAGATGTCATACTTCATTGATCTCTGTCAGCACAAATATTGCTAGCTTCTCTTTCTTCCCCTCACACCCATTTGCAAGCAACTTTATGAAATGCAGAATAATTTTCTTAGCTCAGCTTGGCTAATCATGTTCAATCCTTCCTAAAACCCTTTGTCTTGTGCACAAGAAATGAGAGAATTATGAGAACAGAAAATCAAGAAGGCAATTCCTAGGATGAGCCACATAGTGTAGTAGTCTCAGAAAATTGTAGACAGCTTTTCCTAAATTATCCCCTGGATCTCCCAACATTGCCTACTTATTGTGTGTATCTTTTGGGGTTTTTTTGGTGTGTGTGTTTGGTTTTTTTTTTGTTGGTGAGATTCAGTGGGACTGTTCCCAAAGCTTCTGCACAAACCTCAGTGATTGCTTTGTTTCTTGGCATATTGCTGGTTACTTGCCTGCACACACAGCTCTCTGAAAACATCCCATAATTCTGTAAGTGGGTGTAGTAGGTGTTAATTTGCCGTTGTGCACATTGTTTTTCAACTAAGATCTGTACTTGAAATCCATCTGCTAGTGAGCAGGGCCTCTTTCTGTTGGGTTTATATTCCTTCCACGCCCATTATTTCCCTTTTGTTAAGTGCAAAGTTGTTTTGAAACAACACCTTCAGAAATGCACTAAATGGGCTTGCTGTCATGCATTGTTATGAGGGGCCAGATGAATAAGACAGTTTTCCTCCCAACAGAAATGTGTACTAATGGTCAAATGACCTGCAAGCACAATCTGACTCTCATTAAAGTTAATGGGAATCAGGTCTCAGACTTGTCTGACAAATGACAGGATGCCACTTAGTAAGAAAGTCTGTTTAGGGAGGAAAAAATTACCACCAATTCTAAGATGCCTCAAATATTTTTTCCCTATTTGCCTTGTCTTTGTTTTTCCAAAAATAATTTTAAAAAGTTCTCCTAAAGTATAACATTTGAAGTGTTTCCCTTTCCCACTTTTTTTTTTTTTAGGTGTTCCTTCTGCCTTTCCTCAACCCACAGAAACCAAGATGAGCTTTTGCCAGGCATCATTCTGCAGATCTTAATTTTTTTGAATGAAAGAATAATCTATCAGCAGTTCAGCACAACACTTTAGGTGAGATATTGTCTAAAATGGGAGGCTGAAAATTTTTGGTTACTTTAACATGATGCTGCTCTTCACTGCTGTGGCACAGAAAATATTGAAATGCTTTTCTTTTTCTATTTTTTTTTTTTTTCTGGCTTCTTATTGTTTCTTAGCTTGGTTATGTCCAGTTCAACACTTAGTAGGCAACACTATTAAATTCTAATCACTTGGTTGAACAAAAGCCTGCTTCATAAATCATTCTTTAATAACCTGTCTAAAGTTTCTTTAGGGTGCTGAAGCTGCATGGCAATGTTGCTTAGCTGATCAGACTCTAATTATAGAAATTCTACATCCAGCAGTTAAACCAGTAAACCAGCCTTTCCTGTTTGGGGCACTAATCCTGTGTCAGTTAGGATCTTTCTTGTTGATTCTGGATTTCTTTTGCTCTAATCCTGCTGAGCCCTGAAATATCTACTATTGCCTATCGCCCTTGTACCTACGTGGGCTTCAGCTAGGGTTATCTTTACTGCTGCTTATAGCCTGCCTCACTAGGTTCCTTATTTAGAAGTAGAAATAAGTGTTTTAGCAATTACCTTGAAAAACATAAGATTATTAAAATTATTCTGTAGCATGACACAGTACCATTGATTACAATAGAGAAGAAAGAAAAATCATATAATATTTTCAGGATCATTATTTTAGTCTGCTGGTTATGTTATAATAGAAGCTAAATGATTCAAAAAATATTACTAGCACTGTTGTTTTATAGCAAAGTGTAAAATTAAAGGACTTAAAAGGTTCTTGTCAAATGATTTCTGTGCCATGCATCACCTAACCATTGTCCCTTCTATGTTTTTTTTTTTTTAATAATAGTTATTTCTATCACAAAGTTTGGCAGTATTACAGCTGCACCTCAGGAACTGTGGGTTGAAATATGAAGGGAATAATGTAGGTTACAAAATAGAAAGTGTTAATTACTTTTCAATTTCTTATTGTTAGTAACAAAATTTCCTTTTAGCCATAGAAGGTATACACTATGATAACATTAGGAAAAAGTTGCAGGAGGAGGGAGATATGAAAGACAGCAAGAAGGCTTAACCAATTATTTGCAGTATAAAATTACAGTAATTGATCTTGGTTTGGTTTTTAATTCCTTTTGTTATAAATTTTTCTTTATGACATTGTGCTGTGAACTGAGTTCAGGGACAAAACTTCAGTTTCAGTCCATCAACTACAGCTTATCTACAATAAATCTAACAAAACTGTTATCAGTTTTATTAGATGCAAAAGCTACTAAAAGAATGAGTAGGTGGCTGGCCTGGTTAAGTCTTACTTTAGTAGAAACCTTATACTATATTCTTTTATATATAAAGATCACTGCTGTCCTCATTTAATTGAATAATCTAACATTTAACTGACTAATCTAACTCAGGAGATGTATCTGGGAGGCTGACACATGGGAAAACTCTGTCTGCTGCATCCTTCAAAACTCTGAAACAAAAACGTGGGCAGGCTGCTTCCTCAGAATTTTCTTGAGCAACAGAAGAGCCTTCAATCTGTACTTATGGACTGTTACTGAGTTGTGTTCTGTAAGATCAAGAACCTTCATGGGTTTCTTGGGGTTTTTTAAGCAGTTCTCTGTGTGCTTCTTTACCTCAAAGGCAGCAATGAAGTTTGTCTCAAATTAACATCTGTGCTTACGCAGAATTTCCTAAGTTGTCACATTTGTAGTTTAACAGTCTTGAACTGGATGGACTGAACAGCAGACAGTCAGCATTTGGCAGATAAAACAAACATTTGGCAGATAAAACAAATGTTTCCCAGGGACAGCCCAGTATTACCACTGGGTGTTGGTTTCAGACACTCCATTAACACAGAACCACTTTTACTCAGCCATGAGCCTAAACCAAAGTTTGTATCATTTGGTGTTATTGTATAAAAAGACCAAAGGTGGGCCAATGTTTTTGTTTAAACCACTGAGTGGGAGAGAAGCTTTTCCTGAGCCTCATTTTTGCACCAAGCACTTCCAGGCGCCAGTGATCTCCGCGACCACAGTGGGAAGGAGCAAATCCCAACACTCCCAGTATTGCCATCATCTCTGTGGAGAGACAATCCCTGGAGTTTAATGGGTAGATGGAATGAGCTCACACAGATTTGCTCCACTTGCTGCTTCTCCTGATTAAAGTCCTGGCAGAGAGGAAATCACTAACAGCTTACCTTTATGTCAGCATAATCAAATAAAAGCTCTTTTAAGGGTAATAGCTGGAACCATAGTAAGGAAATTGTCACACAAGCACTTCAGGAAAGACAGAGGTAATATTAATTATTTTACATATAATTTCACTGAATATGGTGTCATGAAAAAGAGTCATGGCTAGCAGTCAGCTAATTCCACAGAAAATCTGAGCCAGTCCAGTTTATGCTCATCTGTGAATGTTTGCTATGAATTTCTTCAATGCCTGATAGTTTGTCCATTCAAAACTTTGCAGAAAATGTTTTAGTTCTAAAACTTTTTCTGAAAACTTTTGTACTGGCTAACTTTTATGAAGCCATTTAGCAACCCTTAGAGAGTTGTGACAACAATTATAGAAGGATTACATCAAAAGCTGCTTTTTTAGCAATGTAAGTTTTAAAGATGGAGTTCTTATTCCTTACAGGAAGATGATACTACATCTTTATATTCCTGACTGCAGCACAGGTAAAACAGATACTGAGAGACACTGAACTCATTTCTGTGAGCTCTGAATCCATTCCTAAATGTGCATTCATTGCAAGGAGTGAATACAGGGTTTACAGAATTCAGCCCAGGTTGCATAATTCAAATCAAAGAACAAAAGAGTCAAGTGCTCAGCAGTTTCTCATTGCTTACAGGATCTTTTTCCATAATACCTGCTATGCTGCCTGTTGGGAGATCAGCTTAGGCACTCCTCCCTGCTGACTTCTGCCACAGGCAGCCAGGGAAAGAGACCCCTACCACCATCTTCATGATCTTGCCTCATCACTAAGAAAACAAACATTTAGTAAAAAAAAATAAATTATTTTAGCTCAATGACTCGTCTTTGTTCTGACAGTCTTTGTAGTGTCTTTCTGGTGACTTGCAAGTTGTGAATTCATGGGTACTACTGACATAAATGCAAATTTTTGTGTTTGTATTCATTGTAAATGCTTACATAAGAAGCTACCTTTTGCTGCAAAGTTCTACTTGGACTAATGTTGTGACAAGTTTGTAGTAAGTTAGCAACTGAATCTGATGAGAGTAGGACATTGGAATAACTTTAAATAATGTAACATTAAATCGGTGTTTAATCTTTGTTATGGGTAAACTGAAACAGATACTTTGTGAAGTCTAATGTATTCCAGTCCTGTGAGCATTTGCTTCTTATTATGCATTTTAGCAAATGATGTGTTGCTAAATTTTAGTTGAAACATGACCTTGGGCAGAATAGGCATCATTGCATAAAATCCTAGAATTCTACACTAGGTGTAAAGAAATCAGCTTTTTTTCTTTTTCCTTCAGCTTGGGTTATTTAGCAACCATAGCTAACACCGTAAGTGTTACATCTATTTATTTTGTGATAAATCACTGTTAAAACAGTATTTTGTTCAGAGAGTCATAGGAGCATGAAACACTGATGTGCAGATTATGGAAATCTCTCCAGCACCTGGCTCACCGTATCTGCTCACGGGTCCTTGCTGCAAAGGTTTCTGTTCCCCACACAGCCATCAGGGCTGCTCTCTGTTGAGAAAACAGATCAGTAACATTCTGTTGTGTTGACACCCAGAAATGAGTCATCTCTTGTCTTTTCTCAAGATGAAGTTTAAATCAGGTCTCCTGACCTCATGCTTCCTTTTGCTCCCTTTCTTCTTTTTCTGCTCCACATTCCTGGGGAGAAACTGCCAGCACAGTAAGACACAGGCTGCAACCAGCAGTGATCAAACCCTTCAAGAGCTTTCCATTAATTACCCATTTCGGTGGATTCTCCTGCTCAGTGACTCATTTCCCTTCAGAAGTTGTATGCTGATGTGATTGACACCTTCACTTTATTCCAAGTATTAGAATTTTGCTTACAGCTCAGTTTTGTAGGAATATGAGAGAGAATTTTTTCCACTCAGTGGTCATTGATCAGCTTATTAATTAGCAAGCTCTGTGTGGTTTGCGGTAGGTGGATGTAAGTTAACTAAAGGACATCAAAAGGTTATTCCTGCTATTGCTCCATGAAGCAACTCAGTCCTGCAGAATCAACACTCCCGTTCTCACACTGTGAACCAGAGCAATCCACCTAATGCAATTATAGTACAAATAATTAGCTGCCTAAAAGTCTGGCCAAATGCATTTCCTCAGTACAGATTTATTTACTGGCCAGTTTTCTAAGACCTTCTGCAGCATTTTAGCTTGTCTCCACCAGGGCTGGTTTCACCATGGTATTTTAGTATTTGACAGGTGCTTGTGTATTCAAGTTAAAAGGAAAATGAGGGGGAAACAAAAGACTATTGATTTGTCTAATAACAAATCAGTTGCACTTAAAATGTGTTCTTCCTCAGGTGAATTTAAAGGATAATAAATCTTAATTTATAAGGCAGTGATTAATTCAGTCTTGTCCCATGCTGTCATTTTTTGTACGTAAACAGCTATGAAGTGACCTAATAGCAATTTACACCTACTTCTTCCATGCTCCAAATGCTACTGCTAGCTATGTTGAACACTAGTTATTTGAAAATATCTAATTTGTAATTAACAAAACTGGTTTTAAGTAAAGGAAAATACACAGTAACTCTGAGTTTTGCCGTTTCTTGTATACACTTTCAAAGGCATGCAAGCGTTTTGTATGTACATGGAAAGTGGTGTCTCTGCTTTTTATACCAATCCATTGAACAAGAAGTGGAAGTTAAATTGAGAGTTCACAGAGAGATTCAGAATAATGTGTGTAAAATTATAAGAGGGAAAATTATGAACGCTCAGGTAATTACAGACACATGGGAATGTATAAATGCCTTGCTATCATTTCTATTTATTTTCTAGTATGTAGTTCTGTTGGAAAATGTTGATTAATCAATGTGAAAGAGACTCAGTATTTTTAGTGGGGTAAATTTTGTTTCATTCTAACAAAAGCAGGTGATTCATTCTTGTATATCCCTTTAGATTGGCTTTTTTTTTTTTTTTTTTAATTCTTCCTTGCTTCAACAGAAATCTGACTTCCAAAATAACTTTTACCAATTTCTTTGTTTTGGTATTTATTAAAATATACCAAATGTATCCCAGCATTTTGTAGACTTTATTAACAAAGACTGGGCTGAGAATGTGTGTCTGATCAAAATTAAAAACTAGATTTTTGTTTATATTTTTTACATGTGGTATTAGAGCCACCTAAAAAGCCTCAAGTATATTTTCTGCCTTTCTTTCAAGAAGTGGCAAACACACATGATTTCTATTTGACCTCCTCCCTGCTGCACATGGAAACTTTGTTCATTATCTTTTCCCTCATGGTAAAGGGCCTCTGAGGGACTGCTCTCCAAATGTGGAACATTATTTTTGGGTTCAGTGGCTGGAATAGATGGTTTGAAGATCCCTCATCTGCCTCATGATCATCGCCGAGGACAGAGACTGAGCACAGCAGTCCTGGCCTGGCTGAGGTGGGATGTCTGCCAAGTGTTGCCTGCGGGTGTGCCCGCTGGGAACTGGTATGCATTCCTGAGGAAAATTAGTGCAGGTCACAGTGGAGTGTGCCGTTCTTGCTGCCCAGGCGGGAAGGACTGCGCTGAAGCAGAAAGGAATGACCTGTCCTGTACGCCTGTCCTGTGCCTGTTTTCTCAAAGCAACAGGCCTCATAACAATGGTTGTAGATCTCCCCCACTTCTTGGGGAAAGGAGGGAGATGTGGGGATACAGCTAGAAAGCAGAAGCGAGAGCACTGCTAAACTCATGTCAGCTAAAGCCGCTAGGCCGCAAACCATGGCAAGCAGTACTGCCTATGAAAGGCGTGCTTGGTACGTACCTGCGATAGTGCTAGCTCCTGGTTTTGCAGTGTTATTATGAAACACAAATATGGTCTTGGCCAATTGCCCCTCGCTTCTGAAAAGGGCTATAAAGGGACTTTCTGAAATAACTGAGACGAGATCTCCCCACGGAAAGAAGGCGAATCTATTTGCAGAAGGCCACAAGAACTTCGTCTCATCCGTTGGTAGCTATTCCCCCTCTTTTTCTTCCTCTCTACTCTTTTACTTTGTTTTCTTTATCTCTCTCTCTCTTTCTCTATTGCATTACCGTGTTGTGGGCGCTTAATAAAGGTGCACTGTTTCGATTAAAACTGAAATCCCTGGTGTCCTTTTACACTCTGAGATCTGTAAACAAACCATCAGGACCCTCGCTTGTATTAGCAGATCGTGACAGTGGCTTCATTTGTTGCAGTGAAGAAGAAAAGCGGTAGGAGAAGGAAGTTAAGTGGGGAAATACCTTCAGCATCTGTTGGAAATTAGTCTTGACCAGTTGCAGGCCCGAGACAGTTACGAGATATGAGCAGCAATTGGTTATGTTTTAAAATTTTTTAGAATACACATTTAATAAGGATTCTTCAGTGATGGTGAATGGTACAGATTTTGTTGGGCTTTCAGGAATTCTAAGACAATCATGATCCTATCCCAAGTGAGGAAAGGTAGAAGAGGGAACTTACAAAATGTCTTCCATTATTCCTTCCTACTTCTAGTTTTAAACCTTAGCTTACTTTTTGTCCCTCTTCCATTCTCTGGATGTTGATGTTCTCCTCTTTCCTCATTATTCTGTATTTTAATTCAGTCTTAAGTTCCTGGGTTTGTTCTGTTGTTTGTTCTTTCCTTCTCCTTCATACACATTATGCTGCAGTTTTCCCCCAAGCTGCTTTTCCTCTTGTGATATTCCCTGTGCTGCTCCTCATCCCTTGTTCTTTGTTCTGTCTTTCCAATGCCTTTCTCCAATCCATCTTTCTCACTTTGTCCTTACTGTGCTCACCTTCTAAGGTGCTTCTCTATATCCCAAGATGACACTTTTGGAAGAAAAAAATCTACTGAGTGTTCCTTCTTCAAATATTCAGAAAAATTTATTCCATGTATAAAATAAACATCACAAAACAACTGTTCCTCTAATTAGCACGCTGAATAAGCTTCCCTTGTTGTTCAACTGCAAAACTATTGTCTCATAGATGGGGATGTTGGGACATGGAACATATCACAAGATATTGTTTTGATAATAAATAGTTTACTCCTTTCAGCAAGGGAAAAGGAAATATTCTGGTATTCTGGTGTTTTGGGTTGGTTGGTTTTTTTTGGTTTTTTTTTTTTTTTTCAAAATTAAATTTTAGCAGTTAACACAGATTGCAAAAAATTTCAGTGTGAAGGAGTGTGTGTTCCCAGAGAGAAGCTGTCCTAGTAGAGGGTTTTTGGTAGATTTGAACCATTCCAGTGGTAGTTCAACACTTCTTTGAGTCAGTTAACTGGTAATTAGAAATAAGGGAATATCTTTTTTAACTAGAATGAAAAATAACATAGTTCTGTTTTGGGACCTAAAATTATTCAATTGGCTAAACTTAAAATTTTCCTTGTAGGACAACTTTTATTCTGGTTTGGGATTTTTTTGATGGGTTAGTTTTTGGTTTGGTTTCAAACAAAAACAAACAACCCCCTGAAAACTTGACTAGTGCTGTGATAGTTCTTATATCCTGGAAGGAACTGAAATGATGACCCCAAGACATTTGAAGTCCTTGAAACAATTTAGCACTTATTATGGTGTACTCAGCAGAGGAAGCCACTTTTGCTACTGCCACAGGAACAAACAGTAACGACCTGAGTTATGAAATATGATTGTGATTTCCCCTCATCCTGCTTTTTCTGGACTCTGGAGCTTTTGTGCTATTTCTGAGGCTGCACAGGAAAGTGAAAGGATTCTGGCAGAATGTAAATCATGAGATCATTAACATTTCAGCCCAATTTCTCTCCAGCAATGTGTAATCATATCAGAGATGATTGATGGGATTGGCGACCCACAAGATAGATATTATGGGTCATTCCTCCATATTTCCTCATTTTCTTTCCCCTTTTGCTAATCCTGGTTTCAGATAACATCACTCAATCAATTTCACTGCTGGTCTGGAGCTGTATTCTTCCAATATCAGATATTGTATCAGATATATCTCTGGGTAGATATATGTTCTGCTTTACTGGTTTTTGTGCCTGTCCTCTTTATTTTGTTTATGCCTCATTATAATATATGGCAGAAATATTTACATTAATATAACTGATTTAGTCTTTGAAAAGGTAAGGTCTTTTTTTATTTTCCTTGTTCCCTTGATATAAAATACCTCCTTAGTATAGATACAGCGTTTAAACCAAAATGAGTATCTATCTGCATTATGTGGAAAATGAAGGAGGAAAATTATATCTTTTTCTTTCCCTCTTTTTTGGGGGTCTCATATGATGGGGAAAAAAATATACTGTATTGTAAAGTGCTTATAACACTTTTTTGTTTTCAAGGTAAGGGAAGCAGAAGGGAATGAGGGACATGGGACATTGGCTTGTCACACCTTTCTTCTATGTCTATCCAATTCTTAAAAAAACTAAACCAAAACAAAACACAATTTTTAAGATCTTTTAATTGGAAACATAATTTGGAAATAATTGGTTGATATTGATGTCGAATGTTCTAGCAGTGGGTATAGGATAAAAGTATGTGAAAGGCATCCTGTAAGAAGGGCTTTTGCCAGATACCAAAACTGTGTCCATTAGAGGAAATGGTTCATGTGCAGAATACTCCAGGTGCTTTCTATGGGTTCTATCCCATCTGTCCATTGTAATCAGGGCTTCCTATGGACACACATCAGCTGTGCTGTGTGTGGAGAAATGAGTTCTTCACTTATTCCAACATCTTTCCAAAAGCCTGCATGGAAACTACAGGAGACTGAAAACACATTTGTTTATGTGCATATTAATCATCTTTGCAGATTGTAGCTATGGAGGTGCAGAAGTTGCAGAGTGGGTGGGCCCTATACAGGGTAATCTTAACAGACCTTTAATCCACAGTTGTCTCTTGGCTCTGATTCCAATCTCATATCTGCATTTCATTGTAGCACTGTATGCTAATTAATTAGAAGAAATAATTTATCTACTGCTGTTTTTATACTATCACTTCAGCAGTTAATAGGATTCCTTGGTCCTATTGAATGCTGTTTCAAGAAAGTTTCCAAAGACAAAATAATATGTTTAATTATGAGAAGAGTATGTAGATAGGCATACCTGTCCTACAGCTTTTAGTAAGCAGGTATGTGTCACTGTTGTACCAAGAATGGTGAAAAACGACACGAGTCCAGTTTCAGGCTAAGTGGCCAAAAATGGCTACATTTAATTATATAAATCAGCTTATATAAATTTGTTTGCAAGGGTGGCATGACCCCATTGGTCGCTTGACCAGCCACCCTCTAGAATGATAGGTGGAGGTTCAACAATGCCCATTCAAAATATTTTTTCCAGTGTACGATAAGAATATGGAAAACAAGTTCTCAGCTGTGAGATAGAGTCTTGGTTTACAAAAGCCTAAAACTGTTTCTCAGCTTGCATGAGAAAGAAAAACTTCACAAGATTGTGCAGCAGCTGGAAAATTCCTCTGCTCCTAGCTTTTTAGCATCCACAGGTATGGAACTATTAATTTAATCTCCAGTGGTTTTGTTTGACAGAGGAAAATTTGGCAATGTGGCTGTGGTGCTGTAAGGATGGCACTGCTGACATCCAAGCCTATCGTGGCTTCATACACAAAGTCATACACTTAGTCTAGATGCCATATTCTGTAAAAGAAATAAAAGGCTGCAAAACTGCAGGAATTTCTTGATGAACTTGACTTTCATGAATTTCAATCCCACTTCATTCAACAAAGTAGTTTCCAAAAGCTGAAGTCTCATGTCAAAATGTTCTGTTGTGCTGGGACCAGCATATTCTATCAAAGCTGCTGCATATAAAGGTAGGTAGGGGCAGTCTGATAAGGACAGTAATAACTTTTGTTATTATGAAATTATTAATATTAATAATGCTATTAAAATAATAAAGTGTTAGCCCCGTTGAAGATACATATATTTGTGTTACAAATATACAGTAATGAACTAGAAAATACTAATGAATGTTTTACTCCCATGCCATTCAATTCTTGTCCTCCAATGGTTGTCTTTGACTGGATATGAAACTGGAAGGAAGTCCTTTTTAATGATTTTTCTCCAACAAAATCTTCATCAAAGGTATTTTATTACTATCAGAACAATCTGCTGAAAGATATCTAGATTTTTAGTTGACTGCAATAGAAACAGTTTGGTTTAATATCAGTGCAGCAGAATATGCAGCAGAAAAATGTCATTCAAGGGAAAGCCAGGAAAGAAAATCAGATTGGGATTTTTCTGCTCTGACTTTTCTGGTTAAGAAAAGGGTGAAGGCGGGAAGCTTCTCCCTGTTTGATTTTGGGTTTTATGTTCAGGAGAGGAATTCTCAACTCCTTCAGCTGAAGCAGCAGATCTCTCCGGAAAGTTGCTGGTTTGTTTGTTCGTTTTGAAGAATCACTTCAGAATTGCTTCTGAAGGCAGCAGCTGAGCTGATGGATCTTTCTCTTCCAATGAACTGCCTCCAAAAGGAAAAACAGTTGAAGATTTTCATTCTCTGGTTTTAACAAGCTGCCCCTAAGTCAAATGTATAGCTGTAGATATCTTACAATAGGAACCCGAAATTTTTACCAAAGTGAAAAAAAACAGCTTCCCTTTCCACTCTGCAGAAATGTCATATTTTAAGCTTTTGGACACTGAGCTCAGATTCTTCCAGAGCTCAGTGTGTATCAGTGCCTCTCACTCGAAAGAACTACAACTGTTATAGTTACAGAAGAAATGTATGCTAATGTACAAAGCTACAAATAAAGTACTGTTAATTGTTAGAAAGTGAAGCACGTACTGATATCAAACTAGAGTTATGCAAATCAATCTTCTTCCTAGTGAGAGCAGACAGATTAGACTGGTAAAAGGGCCTAAAGCCAAGTTACAAAGAGTAGAGAAGACTAATTTTGCTTTATTACTGAAAGGATTCAATTTTACTTCAGTACCTAAGAAAGTCCTTCGAATTTTAAGGGTTTTGAAAGTTTTATTCTAGGAGATTTTAGATCAATTTTTTTACAACGTTAAACTTTTATAGTGCAGACTGGGAAGACAGTTTGTAGACTTTGGGTTGAGAACCAGTATCTAAAATGGATTCCCACCTCAGCTCAGGTGGCAAAACCCAAGTTGGTAGAAGGGAGGGTAGGGGTTGTGTGGATTCCCCATAAAGGAGACTCTGTCAGGATGCTGCCCTCTGGATTCCCCATAAAGGAAACTCTGTCAGGATGCTGCAGGGTGCCTGACCCCTCACCAGCCTGACCCCAGCCACCCCCACAGTGAGAGCTGCACTGCTGCAGCATCGTGAATCCTGTACCTGCTGTAAGTGTGGAGCTGGTTTTCCCAGTGACCCCTGTCCAATGCAGAGCAGATTCACTCTTGGGGATAATTGTTCAGAGTGCTCAGGTCAGAGAAGCTGGAATTACTCTACAGACTCTAAGCCATCCATGTCTTTGGTGTGGTGAACTTAGACTTGATTTAGAAACTGGCTTTTTTGTGGGTGCATATTTGAGAAATCAGCTTGTTCTCAAGGTGGTGGTGTGATTGGTGGGGTTTTTTTGTTGTTGTTTGGGTTTGTTTTGTTTTTGGTTGGGGTCTTTTTTTGGGGGGGTGTAGAGGGGGATTGGATCTTTTGGTTGGTTTTCCTTTTCTTTGAGTTGACTTTTGGCTTGTCATATCTTTGGACCTCTGTATCAGATATTTCTATATCTGTAAAGTTGGGACAGTATTGCAGCAGCCCAGCAGGGTTAAGATTTGAAAGAGGGCTATATAACAGGCTGAATCACATGATTATCTACCAGTATTATTAACATTAGATCTATTATCATCACTTCTGATGGAGAAACAGTGAGAGGCTGGATTTGTGTGGCCCTTGGTTCTCCACTCTGGACAAGGCTCTCTAGTAAAGAAGGTTGCAGACCAGTCAAGCCCCATACGTGTGAAGATGTGGTCAAGACCCTTCAAAGCTCTGACACTAAGTTTTCACTTTAGCTTGTTTTAGGTTTATCTTTAGCAGTATTACAAGGTTTAAACCTAATAGCAATACAGCCTTACAATAAATAGGAACAGTAGGGATGAAGCAAACATTTTCCAGCACTGGATTATGTCTGATAGATACCACATAGTTTGGTATCATTGAAGATCTGTCTGTTTTAGAGACACTTTCCCTTATGTGAATATGCAGTGAGTATTTGGTGAAGTGGTGAATTCCTTGCTCTCCATTTTCCTTTGCAGGGTGGTCTCACAGAAGCAGTAGCATCACACACTGGAATTTTCTTTTTGACTGGCTTTCTGGGTTTGTTTTACTGCAAGTGCAGTTGAATCTGATTCTTTTTAGCTAGAATATGAGAGTGACTAGTGATATCAGGCCTCTTAGTGATCCTGCTGAGATAATGCAGCCTGCTTGGAAGACTGTGGTATTAAAAATATTAAAACAAACAGTAACAAAGCCTTTCTTACGACATTCCTCTTCCCTGTTTTTCAGAAAGCAGCATATGCGTGGATATATTTATCAGGACAGTCTTCATTATTCTCCAGGGGATGGCAGGCTGCTGCCTCACCCTCTCAGCTGGGTACAGCTCACAGCATGGCTGTCACACTGGGCTGTGCTGGCAGCCTTGCCAGGGTGGGCAGCAGGAGCAGGGCAGCCTTTTTCTGCTCATAGAAGAGAGCAGGGGTTTTCTTTCATTAACCAACCATTCTGTGCCTTTGTCCCTTTCTCCAGCTTAAAATTTTACAGGTACAGTTTGAGAAAAATTAATTATTAACAAATGCAAATAAAATCCCAAGTACTGTTGTTAGGGCAGAAATATATTACATAAATCTTGCAGGCCACTGGAGGTTTCAATTAAAGAAAGAATATTACTGAAAGTCATTATCAAATATAAATACATAGGCCTAAAGATGAGCCCTTTACTATCGAGATTTAGTTTTCCACAGTATTTGCTTATTGTAGTCCATATTAAGCTAACTTTATAGACTGGCAAGTGGCTGATTGTTAGTTTCCCCAATGGCTTTACTACAAACTACTTTACCCATGTTTGTTTGGAACTGTGAATATTACAGACATCTCTACCCGATGTGTAATCAATTTAAACTGCTTCAACCTTTGAAAACACAGAGCTTTTACCTAGCATGTGCTTGCTTTCTTTTCTTCTTTCCTTTTCTCCTTTCTTAAATTGTTTCTTTCTTCCTTTCTGCCTCCCTCTCTGTCTCCTCCATGTTACACAGCATCTGAGGAGCTCTCAGCAGTGCACAAGCAAGAAGCTACCTGCAGTCCCAGGCATCTGTGCTGGGATTTGACACAAGGGGCTGAATTTTGCGGAACAGGGAGGTAGGGAGGTTAATATGAGAACTGAGGCTTGAACTCAGGAGTGTTTTCAGGTTTTTTTCACAGGTCTGTAGCTGCCAGTATACCCTAAAAAGCATCAGGGGCTCTTTAGAATTTTCTGCAGTGATTATCTGAAAACATATGATTCCTGCCTGAGTGGTCATGTTTGAAGACTGTAAACAGCACAGGATATTGCATTCAGTAACACATTACGTAGAGACTCTTTCAATATCTTTAATTAATAAGTAGGGGGTTATTTGTTAATGGTATAATCACCAGCCCTAAGAGCTAATCTGCTATTGGGTATTTACCAGCATGCTGTGGTTTCATTATCAAAAAGAGAAAGTAATATGGTCTGGTAACTTGATGACATTTATAAATTATTCTACTGAAAAAGGATGCAAGAAAATAAACTGTGGATTCTTCAAAACCTAATGATAGCTTAAAAAAAAAAACCCAGTTCCTTCCCAAGCATGTCTTTAGGTTTTACCACACATCTAGCTCTGTATAATGCATGCACCTGACCTGGTTTATAGCCACAATGTGCACAAATAAATTATATTCTAATATCAACTTGTTATGTTTTGAAAACACATATTTTATTGGTTATTTTCTCTCTTTTTATCTGTCTAACCACTACTACTAAATTTTAATATCCAAAACATGGTGCTCAGGTGCTGTCAATCAGCACAACTGCCTTGCCTTTGCTTCTGCCAATTTAAGCCAGCTGAGATCATGTTTTTTACAGCATTCTTTAAAAAGCGACAGCGAAACATTTCCTTCGCGTTACCTTGAAAGGTTGTACCATATTTTATTTTTCTGAAAATGATTGTGATGGAGCATGTGTCACCTAGAGCTAATTATATCTCTAGTTTGGGTTTTTGAGCTGGTGCTATAGATCATATTGGGAAAAGATTTTAAAACTACCTGTGAGAGTCAGGAACCTGATCTCCTTTTCAAATTGATGCCAGACATTTCGTTTCACCTGACATAACAGTGGTACAATGTTATTTTGAAAATTTGCTCTGCACTCACATTCCAACTCTCATTTAAGATTTCAGCAAGAGTTTTGTGAAACAGCCAAAGGACCGCATACCCTTGGTGAAACCTAAATTTGGGGCAAACTTCTGGCTTATACCCAACACACACTTTGTCCACATACTTAGGATCTCTCATTATTTGTTTTCTTTTCTTTTCTTTAAAGAAAGAGTGGAGAATCTCGTGGTCCATTTCTCTTCCTCCCCTGCTTTTTACAGTTTCATGGAGCCATGGGAGCTCTGGAAGTGAACTCAGACAAGAAGAGGTCATGGCTGGAGGAACAAACCACACGTGGGACTATGTTTCTTTTCTGCAGATGGTAGTCATGCACTGCTCAAACAGAGCTGTCTTGCCACATCCATGTCCAAATGGGATGATTAGGGCATTCTTCAGGCACTGAAGAGAGGAAGATATAGATTTTGTCAAGCTGAGGAGGAAAAGAGGCCTTAATTCCAACCTCCTGAATCAGTGTTCCATCTAGGAAGATGCTTTGTGGAAGATAATCACAGGCATTGCTACTGATTCTATCTCTGCTTGAAAATAAAAGGACTGATCCTTCTGTTTGTTAAACAAAACAAGCAAACAAAGAGTTTTAGGAAGATGATTATTCTGCAGAGACAATTTTGGAGTCAAGATCCTGAGCAATGCCCGCATGCAACCCCAGGTAGGCTGTTATGTTTTGGAGAGAGGATTTGTCTACATGTCTTTAGTTGAAGTTTGGTTGAAAAATTCACAGTTCCCAGGTCCAGACTATGGATTTGTATTTTATTCTAGCAGGAAAAGTCCTAAAGTGTGAGGTGTTGCACCACCTGATTACACAAATTGTCATTCCTTATCTCTCTGGCCTGTATTATTTCCTTGCACTGAAAAAAATGCCAGAATTTTCAGTAGTTATTTATCAAGTTAATAAAGCAAAGCAGCCAGCCTAAACTGCTATTAAACATAAAGAAAAGGAAAGTTTTTCCAGTTGGCTGAAATGACCTTTTGATTTAGGGCTAAGGATAGCTGCCCTTTTTTCAAGAGTGCTAGAAATCTCATTAGCCAAGAGTCCAGTCCTCAAAAGTTAAATTATTCCTCATCTGGGAGTAATTTGGACTAGACTGTCAGAGAGATTATGAAGGGCCATCATTGATCCACACCTCTTTTTTTCTTTTTCTTAATTTTTTCATACTGGATCATAAACAAAAAGCTGCATATGAAATTTCCCTGCCTGATCTCTGACATGCCCCAAGGAGATTTGATTCACCAAGGTCTCATTCTATCTAATCTGACAAGAGTCCAGACTGTTTTATGCATAATAAATAAAGGCATTTGTGACATAACACAACCTGTGTTTCCATGCCCTGTGCTATTTTTCTGGGACATGTGCAATGTTGATGGCTTTTTGGACTTTTATATTGTTTTGGATTTTTTTTCCCTGAGTTAATTGCGCTCAGGTGGCTGAATAAAAATACAATTATCTGACATGACAAGCAGCAGCTAGTTTGAATCCTAAATGAAATGTCAGTCAAAACAAATGACAATGTTATGAAGAGATAGTACCCTCATTATGACTAAGATTTGAACTGAATTTTCGTCATGAAAAGTTGATGATAGATACAGGACTTTCAGGACTCAAAAGGGGACCTTTACAATCCTGATGCTCAGGTGGGCAAAACCCTCTTGCAGGTAGTGAGGGTGATCCCTCAGATGCTACCAGGATGAAGGAAGCACAAGGGCTTAATGAAATTTTCAGCTTCTGTTTAGATCAAAGATAGTATTTGATGTGGTGCAATCTTTATTCTTGTAATTCTTATTTTTCTGGATGTGATATAATGCTTGTTCAGCAGTCACATAATGTTACACAGGTATGGGCTGTGTTAGAACCGTGCTTAAATGTTTAATGTTATGCAGGATTCTTGTGTTGGCTCTTCCAAAAGAGATACTTGACTTAGTGCAATTTATTTTTACACTGCTAGAACTTGCAAGATTTTCACTATTGCCATTATCACAGCAACCTTCCAGTGTTAAATATAGCATTGTGTATCTACAGAGTTTTTTCAAATGTTTTCAGTGACTTTTTATTATTTTCTGATGCAACATCATTGGGTCACTTTACATTTGTTATGTAAATGTGGAACAGACCTGAAACAAATATTGAGATCGTTGTGTCTTACCTCCCATCCATAAAAGCAAATGTGGCTGAGCAACACGCAATCAGGACTGATTGCTTTTCCCAGCAGGCTTGGGAACCCTGTGGTGGCCACGTGTGTCTCTGCGTCTTAAAATTATTATCTACAAACTAGGCATTAAATAATAAATCTTCATATAACTTCCAGAGCTGATTACTATTGTAATCAAGAAGAACTCTTCCTCTAGCATTATAGTCATAGTGTTTTCTGTTGTTATTAGAATTTAAATTGTATTTCCATTGTTGCTAGGAAAAGGATTCCAGCTTTAACACACAGTAGGTTGAGGCACTAAAATTCTTTGGTGTGGGCTGGAAGCAATTCCAGACAAGGTCTTCATGTGAATGTGAGCCATCATAAGGTGCTCAAAGACTGTGGAAGTTGAGAGGTATTCAGGGTGGAGAAATAAAATCAATAAACTGATTAATGACAAAAGATGTTTTGGTTTCAGCTATCCAGTGCAATAGCTTTAATAAACTGATTAATGACAAAAGATGTTTTGGTTTCAGCTATCCAGTGCAGTAGCTTTAATAAACTGATTAATGACAAAAGATGTTTTGGTTTCAGCTATCCAGTGCAATTGGTTTTTAGGGAATAGGTTTTTGGTTTATACTGTGGGATCACAGTAGTACTTGATAGAGCTTGTGCTCTCTTGGAAACTTTTCCCTACCTGTGTTCTACCCTAAAAAATCTTAATGGAAAATTCAGTTTTGCAGGCTGGAGCTTCTTTAGAATTACTAGCTGCATGTATTTTGGAGCCAAACATTTCAAATTATTTTCTCCCTCTTAAACAACCTAGCATTAATTGCCACACTTGCTGGCCACAGCCACTCTCTCACCTTTTCTTTTTTTTTTCCCTGTACCCAAAACAGCACTGCTGAAAGGTGCATGCAGCCTTTCATAGCCCACCTAATCAGGAGTGATTCTACCTTCTTTTGACAGCATTGTCACCATCAGCAGTGGTGATGACATTTTTTGGAGGTGTGCCCTGTGATTAGGCCCATTTGGATCCATTAGCAAGGTTTAAGGCATTGTACAGCCACTTCCCTTCTTAGATTCCCTTGTTCCACATTATCCATCTGGCTTGGTAGAAGCTGCCTCCCAACAGTTTTAACAGCTATGCCAAATTTCGGTTCCCATGGAAACTGTTTTAAGAGTGCTTTAAAATTTGAGAGGCGTATCATTTGCTATCTAGAATGGGTCATATTTCCATTTTCTTCGGTCTTTATATTTTCTTTCTTTTTATTACTGGTTAGTGTTGCCACTTGTCCTGAACAAGAGGAAAGTCATGAGTTTTGGACACCAGTCTTGTGTCTCAATTTCTGCATTTTATGTTGTGAAGAACAACCCTTAGAGGGTTTACGGTTTCTTCCTTGCTGCCTCTTAAAAGATGCAATAAAATTGCACACATTAATAGAAGGTAGAAGAGCAACAACTTCAAAAATGTGTAGTTTTACATTCTTTAAAGCGGATTTTGGAAACCATTAAAAATCCTTTTGCTATCCATGATTTGATAGGTTTATTACATATGAAAGGAATTGTTGTGATGGCATCTCAAAGTCTCAGCAGTGTCTATGCATGTACAGAGCTTGCAGGCCCAATGCACAAAAAGGTTTTCAAAGCTATTCAGCTTTGAAAGGTGTTACCTACCAATTCCATAGAAGAAATAAATCTTTGTTTTCCATTCACAGGAAACCTCTCTGCTGCATTTGTTAAATAGTTTCCAGAAAGAGATTAAATGCCACAGTAGCTGAGGTCTCCTCAACCATTGCACTAACCAGTGCATTACTTAATAATCCCATCCTAAATTCCTCTCACGTAGCCACAGGCTTGGGACTAAAGAGCAGAGAAAAACATACAAATTTCAAAGATGTCTTTCAGTCATGAAGAGAGCAAAGGTCTTGAGTATTTCTGCATTTACATGTTGCCATAAAATGCTATTTTTAGTATGCCATAAAAATGTCATGTGTCTTCTACTGTCTGTTGACACATCTGTGAATTATTTACATATATGCAAGCTTCAGAGAAGATTCTATGAGGATTAGGAGGGCAGAGGTACTGTCATGACAGTATCTCTATTCAGAGCTATTATTAAAAGGATTTAGGATGTGATATCTTCCCTAACATACGTAAAAAATGCTGCTCACTGCTAAAACAAAGGTTTGCTCAATGTGCTTAGTGGGCAGAATACTAATTTTTAGACCATTGTTGTTTCCAGAACCTTAGTTCTTCCCATAGAATCCTTCTTACAGAAAAGCACTTAATCAAGGAGTTGGATTAGAGCCCAATTAAAAGGTGCTATGGGATTTATGTGTGTGCTTAAATATTTTCCTGAGCAGTGATGAAATCAAGAATCATAAAGCTTTTGCTAAAGCTCCAATTGTTTGAGCAATCTGTTCTATGTACTGCTTTTCATTAAGGATGCAACATGGGAAATCATAGGTATATTGGCTTTGTAAAGGTTTCAAAAGCTGATTTAGGCTTTGCTTTAGCTTGAAAAAGACAAAACAAAGCACTTTTCTCTTTCTTCTTCTTTTTTTTTTTCTTCCTGTAGCGTCTTCTAATAGGAACTGAGGTTTTCCTTCCCTTCTTTCTTGCATGGTTGCTTTTACAGTGAAATTTCTCCTGTCCTTTGTTCTGGTCTTCTGCCATAAAAAGGCTGAGAAACCTTCCTATTGTAATCTTCATTTAATGGAGAGCTTCAGAGACCAGTCTCACTGTAGTTACATTTCCCCTCAAGCCAGTTGTGTTTAAATCCCTCTTCTAAAAGATCAGAATTTAAATATGCCTTACCCTTGGCTCTTTCTTGAGAGTCTTATCCCTGAAATAAATGATAATAAAAATGGAGAGATATTCTATTGTTTACCATGAGGTACCAGTAGAATGGTATAAGACAGTGAAGATGTAAGCTTAAAATGGAGTTTGCATATTGAAGTAGAGTGTCTCTCAACTCAAACAGAAATAATTTGTACGAGGATTTCCCAAGTCTTCAAATTAGTGCATCAAACTAAAGGTCAACAACTGCTATTTAATCTGTTAGGAAGTCAGGGTCTGATTTAAATCTGAAGGGCAACAAAATATATATAATTATTAACCTTTAAAAAACTTGTGTAAAAAGAGAAAAAATAATGATTCTGATGATGCCTGAGACAGCCACCTAAAAACAGGGACTAGACAAGAATAAGGGAACAAAGGTAGGTATTGATTTGAAGGGCCTTCAAAGGTACCCCTGGGCAGTCAAAAGGCTACACCCAAGATGGACCCCAGGTCACAAGTTCTTCCCACTTCCATAAGTTTGGTCCAGTTGCATATCGGGGTTTATTGTCCTGTTACAACCTCATTCGTGATGTAATTACCCCAAGTGTGCCCCCCTTCAGAGGCTTTAATTTACACATTTTGGGGCCTGGTGTCCTTGATGTGGAAACCTAGAGAGGTTTGTTATGTCTAAACAGCATGAGAGAACAGCAGCTAACAGGCCACAAGAAACTTCAGTTACACACTGGGCAGTGCAGGGTTTGGAAAATATAAAAGTTAAAACCTAAGGCATCACCAGCAACTCCTGAGTAAAATTAGGGGTTTTCATGCCCACCACAAAATGTTAAGACTGCTTAAGTCTGAGAAGAACGTAAAATCAAACATTTTTCATCACATATGGAAACAGGGACAAAAATTATGTGAACTGTTTATTGGACAACTGCTTTACACCCCTTGGAAAAAAAAAACCAAAAAAACATTAACTTCATGGAGCTTTAAATATATCTAATTAACAGAATGAGACAGGAACTCTTAAATAACAGGTGCAAACAATTAAGTAATCACTCAGGCTGTTGTGAAAGATAAGATTTAAATAAGACCTAGCCTGACTCTTTGCAGCTTTGTTGAGGAAAAGAGCAATAAAGAGATGGATCCTTAGAAATGCAATGTCCTTTTTAAATGGGACAGGGGAACATGTCAGCACACTTGTTATCTCAAGGAATGGGTGGAGGGCAGGAGAGGACTCAGGGTCCAAGGGGGGTCCCAGATGCACAGATTGAACTTCTGCTCTTTTCCTATCATGCCATATAGTCATTCCAAGCATGTCCTATATGCCTGTTTGAGTTTAGGGGGAATAACTAAAAAATAATTTCTCAATAAAAGTACAGGAAGAACAAGTGTGGGAAGAAAAGTGCAGCTGGTGAACCCCAGTCATGAGTCAAGATTTGTTACATAGCCTGGTGGGCATTGCTAGGGGGTATCATCTCTGAGCTGTTCATGTGGGAAGTGCCCAGGAGCAGGGAGCAGCATCTAAATGAAAAAGTTAATTGATGGACTTTTTATATGGCAAAACCCCAGAGCATACATCTGAAAAGAGCTGGAAACATTTCATTCTAAATTTAAACTGCAGTTTACAGGCTTTGCAGTCCCTTTCCTATGCTGCAGAGGTATCTGCTTTAAAAAAAAATATTAAAAGATGCAAAAATGTAATAAAACCACTTCATATGAGAATAGTTGAGAAGTTCTTGGTAATATACAAATGCACAGGGAGATCATCCAAGTGTGAAAATTAAATTAGGAATAAAATTTGGGGGAAGGAGAAGTAGTTCCAGCTAAGGTTAAGCTAGAAAAGATTCTTTAGAGTAAAATGGGGAATGTATTGTAATCACTAAGGCCTGGTTGGGTGCATTGGTGGGGGAGGGAAAGAACAAAATTACAGTAAATTTTTAGTAAAAAAAATATCTCCAGGAACCTTCCTTTCAGAACTGACTGCTGTCTTCATGAGGTCATGTCCTCCTGTGCTGTTTTGATGCAGTAATCAATGCCCAGCACATGGGATTATTCATACGGTACAGCACAAGTCCTCTGACTGCGTATGCAGACACACTCCTTTGTTTTGCACTATTACAAAAGCAAAATTGAACCTAGAAGAACAGCATGAATGTATAGGGCCCATAGTTGGGTCAGCCTTGTGGAAAGGGCGTTCTGAGCAACCCCATGAGAGATGCCTCTTTGTGGTGCATGAGCCATATGGGTCCCTGACTGTGCTCCAGCTTCGGTGGCAATCCCTAGATTTTCCAAGCAGCAGAAGTCTCTGACCTGATTCAGGCCCTGCTTATAGGAGTCAAAGGGGTTCCTGAGTTATCAGTACATGAGCAGGGATGCCACGTCAGTTGTGGGTGGTTGCTTACCATCTTTTAGCGGAAAAAAAAGTTCAATTTTCCCTAAAATGATCAGTTGTTCCATCTCAGCTGTATGCTATATTATGGAAAGGGAAGTAGGATATTAGGAAATGAAAACCTCTTCCCTACCCGTGGGCATTGTACAAACCAGTTGTCTTCTGGTTCTCTGCAGTGCAGCAGATGTGCAATGTGACTTTCTGTGATGAAGAGAAATCTGACTGTTCTTGAGCCCTCTTCCTTGACTTTTGGAAAGTGAGGGCTGATTTCCACACTCAGCCTCCTCCTTTCTATATCGGCCCTGACAGGATTCTGATGCAAAATCAGCCCTCTACCCTTGGAGCAGGAGTGGTGATTGTGGCAGTGGAGTGGAAGGCAGAAGGTGAAGGAACCTGGCAGGATTCTCTGTGCCAAGAGATTAGGAGAATAAATCACTAAAGCTAACACTGCTGGATATGTTGAGTATTTACTATCAGGGTTCACACCCCAAGCCTGAAAATCCTTGCCAACCCACCTTATCCTGCAGTAGCATGGACTGGACATTTAAATACATGTAATTCTTTGAAGGATCAGAGCCTTTATTCCCAACAGCTACAACCACTGCCTGGGGAAACAGTGCAGTAGTCAGAGACTAAGATTCAGAAGGTGGCATGCCAGCAAGGGAAGAAAAATAAAGGCATTCAGAGCCACTTAAAATGGCGTCTCCTTCCATTTGAAGCATGTTCATCCTGTTTGTGCTTGGAGGTATTTTAAAAAAATGCAAATCTGTCCAGAGATCTGGATTCCAATATGTACAAGATATGAATCAGAGCTTTAACCCATTCCTGGAGTAAAACCACTATAAATATGACAGCGTATTTACCTCCCAAACATTTTTTTCTTCATTTAGGCATATTTAGTGTAATTATCATAGTTTTAGCAATTAAAGAATAGGAGGTTTTCTCATTTAAAATACCGTTTCCTTTTAGTGATGGTCATAAGCATGATTTAGGAGCAAATGCTGGGAAATATTGTTAGTCTATAGAAAAAGAATGCATTATCATACTGCAATTACATAATCATGAGTGCAAGTGCATGACAAATGGCTTGGAATAAATTCTGGGTAGAAACCTCTTCCAAATAAGAAATAACCACTCATAAGTAGCATAGCTGATTGCTTATATGCCCTACCAATCCCTATGGAATAGATGCATAGGAAAGAATTAAGTAGTTGCATCAGCTGCTCTGAATTCAGAAAATGAAAAGGCAAACTTGAAATGAGATAGAAGATAAAAACTGAAGTGCCATGAAACCACAAAAATATATGTCCATAGTATATTGTTTTGCTGAATTGACTGTGGCATAACTGCCCCCTTAGGGTGCTGGTGGATTTAGCAAAGTCGAAACTACGTAGTTGTTATGTTAGGATATGAAAATGATTTAAAAAAAAAATACTAAATTTGAAGAAATAAAGTAACATATCTTTTTTTTTTTTTTTGGGGGGCCAAAGAAGGACTTTTATGGATCATTTTTCAGTGGGCTACAACCAGGAGTTGCATATATGAGTTTCAATTTTTTGTTTACAAAGACAGTTACCAAAAACCCCAAAGCAAAGTGCCCTACTTGTCACTCCTGCCTCAGGTATGACAGTTAAGAAAGTAGAAGTGTCTTTTTCCTTTAATCCCTCTATGTACCTGGTCAGACAGCTTTTTCCTTGGGATTGTGGGTGATAACAAGCATAATAGGGCAAAAGGATGCCTTAGATATGGAAACATTTAGAATGAACAGCTTAATTTCCAGGCATCAGCTTCCCACAGTGCTCGAGTAGGGAGGTATGATTGTAATGATAGGAATGGAAGAAACATCAGACTCCTGTCCAGAGCAAAATACTGATCTCAGGTGAGCATCTAGTCCATGGAGTCTCCTATGGCAACTGGACAAAGCTAGTAATGGCCATTTCCCAGAAAGCAATACAGACGCATGCCAAGATTCAGCCTTGGACTGTCTCCCTGTGGGACCAGCCAATTCTTCCACCTGCTCACCACATGGTAGCACTGGAACTGACTGAAGAAGCTTCTAGGAGTCAGCTACCCACAGAAGATTGTCACATGTGTTTTGTTAAATTCAGTTCTTAAACCCATAAGCCCTTCTATAGCCCTCTCTAGGAACTGGGAAGTGTTTGAGTGGCTTCCGTGTAAATCACTTGTCCAAGCTGAAAGAATTACAGATGAACATGAGCAAACAGAATGAAAAAATTATCCACTCTTTTATTTGCTTTTTGTAATATTGGCTAAAGGAATTTTGTGTACAACATTGAAACTTGTAGCTTATTTGGGTCTATAAAAAAATATATGCAAAGGAGAGAGCTGTGCAAAACTCTAAGGTGATTCTGAATTCCCCCTAACTTTGATTTCAGCACAATGAATTTCAAGGACACTGAATTCTGACGACTTTGGAGATTGCATGAGCATAAAATCACAATGCAAAACCAATTTGACTACTGAGTCTCACCTGGATTAATTTCAGAACCTTATGAAATGGCAAATTTAGCATGTTTTGACAGCCAGGGTTGTAAAATGAGCAAGATTTAATTGTAACTGGATATTAGGTTGAAATTCCTGTAAAATCAAGACTGAACGGGAGGTGTTTTTATGTGGTTTCATATATTATTGCCCTCATGGTGGATTTTATTACTGATGTCAGAATACTTTAGGACACTTCATGTTTTCAAATGAGGTCAATAGACAGAACATACTGGCACAGTCTAGGAATAGTGCTTTCAGAATAAATGTCCTGATTCATATTGTTTATTGTTATAATATTCATTATTGTTATTGAAAGAGAGTGACACTAAAGTCAGATATTGTATAGCTCTATTCTTTGATATTTTGGAGCCTGGGAAGAGGCTGGAAGAGAATAAGCAGAGGAAGTGGTGAGGTTTTTATCATTTTCTTGCTGTTGCGTGACGTTGACTTCAGAGGTGTTGTTCAAGAGAATGTTTGTATTTTCAAACAAGAGAGGCTGTGTCTGCTGAGATCATTGCCACTGAAAGCCAGTCAGTCATACAGCACTTCTTTACAAGCCCTTAAAGAATAAAAATTTCCTCTCTGAAATTTAGGTGAGAGCTTGATTTATACATCAGATAGCAAAAAAAAAAATTAACCTTTCATTGTCTTTATTCTGCCCCAAGCTGTGTTTGATTTAATTGATTGCCTCATTGCATGTTCTGTGAGTACCTGGAAGTCTCTTGCTCCTGTACCCAGCTGAAGGAAAGAATTTAAGCCTACATTTGTCAGACAAGCCTACCAGTGCTTGTTTGAGCCTCTTGTGTACAACTCACATCAGCTAAGATAATCTCTATAATGTGATGGAAATTACTTCACCTGACAAAATTTGCTTTTGGCAAGGTTACCAGAATGAAAAGTGGCTGACTGTGAAAATATGAACAGGAGTTGAAGCCATATGTCTCCAAATAGTTTAGAGAACTCGCACTGTGAAGAATGAAAAGGATGGACTGAATGAGGGGCCAGGAAGATGGAGCCAGGCAATTTTGGGTCAGCACTGTGCTGATTTCAGGGCTAGCCTCATAGCAAAATGTTCATCTGGAAGCAATACCTGCCTGATTTCAAGCACTGTGCTTTCCCCCAGCGCTCAGGAGTCCAGAACTCAATTTAGTGTGTGGTTCTTTGATGTAGCAGCACCAACAGAGCAGGTCAAAACCAGTGCAACTGTGGAAAGCTGGCTCTAGCTGTTCTTCTAAAAGCAGTTTGTGAATGCTGGCTGGTCTCACAATTAAAAAAATAAAAAATGGAAGGAACAAGAATAAAAACGGCTTAGTGCTTCAGACTTCAATGTACAAAATTCTATCTAAATGCCAAGTGCATCCCTATTGAGATGCAAATACCGGACCTGGGAAAAATGAGGAACCTTCTGCTTGCTCCAAGGACTGCACAGACTACTTTAGTCCATAATGCTGGCTGGGAAAGCTTTGATAATAACATGAATCCTATAATTAAAGACTACTTTTGGTTGGAAGGGACCTTAAAAGTCATCTAGACCAATTCCTCTGCCTTGAACACATGATGGTATAATTTGTCTGTTGTCCACTGCTGGACCCCAGGAAGTCTAGGGCACGAGCTACTCCTGCTCATAGTACCTTACAGCTGTCCCAGAATATGCAATATTCAAAGTTCTATGTGGCAAGAGAAAAGAACTGGGGAATTTATTTTTCCCCTCTGAAATGATTGGGAGAAGCTCCAGGGCTTATTTAATTCCTTTTGTTCTGCAGTTGTACTGTCCATCAGCAGCTTCATCTTGCTCCAGTGGAGGACAAGGGAATTTTTCTTTTGCTTGTGATGGAGACTAGTCAAGTTCCATAAGACAATTCATGTCTGCATTTGTTGGGATATATTATTTCTATTTTTACCCAAGAAGGCAACATATGTTATGAAGTTGTAATGGTTTGATGCATGGGGGAATGTACAGCTCAATATTTGGCTCTGCAAATCCCCTTTGTTCAATCTCTTGACATTGGATAAGTAATTATTCCATGATCTAACTCTCAAGTAAGGATGTGAATCAGGAGAATCACAGATTGTACATATTTGTACGTACTTGATGTTGACCTACTTCTTCTAATAAGGACGTTGTATTTTCAGCTTGCTTGCAGTTTTGTTGAAAAGTTCAAAGGTTAAAAGTGTATGGAAAAATGAAGGTTAGAGCACTGACCTTGAATAAAGAGAAAGGAAACCTGCATCTTTACTGATTGTTAATGTAATAGTGACATGTTTTCTGTTGGCACTTGTTAAAAATAAAGCCAATAAACCCTCTCTTCCCCAAAAGTGCAGAGTGCATAATTTCTAGTATTTATATTTGATACCTGAAGCCTCTAAGTTCCCTTATTAACATGCTGAATTAAATGAATAATAGATATTTTTTAAGTCTTCTATAGCTACAGGTCACCTACACAGGTGGGTTCTGGGTCTTATTTTGCAGACAATTTTTGATATAGCGCAACCAAAAGCACCTGTTTTACTGTCCAGTTTTCTGGACTTGTTCCTGAAACACTTGCATGATTTTTCCAATAAGATGCTGAGAACTCCCTGATTCTCTGAGTGTATTTGAATGTAACATAAATTGGTTACGCTTATCACATATTAGGAATTGCATCGTGTTTTGTAGATCTAGGCCAATAACTGTGCTAATATTATCTATTAATCATTCTGCAGCTCCAAGGTACATCCAGAGAAGACCAGAGCTTTTTTCCCGCTACATGCTGCAAAAGTTCAGTGAAAACTGAGCAAATTTGATTTTTTTAAAGCACAAACAGCATTTAGCAGTTGCCTTCTTGTGGATGCACCATGTTCTAAACTGCAAAAGAATACATTTTCAAGTATTTTAGTGCTGGTTTATTATTTCCTATTCCTCTATCTGTTTCTGCAGGGCTTTTTTATCTTTTTGCTGTCTGATGCAATAAGTACTGTTTCATTTTAAAGATGACACTAGCGGGATCATAAGTGTTAGTATTTTTCTGAAGTAGTGCTATTGGGTGCTAATTTTTGTTTGCTTACCGAATAGATGGAGACTGGCATATTTTGTGCATTCAGCCTCTGTTTTTACTTTGATCCTGAGACTCAGTACTGCTCAGGAGTCTTATCTTCCTTGTTTTACTCTGTTGTTTCTTGCACTGAATGGATTTTCAGGTTGTAGAAGCAGAGGCAAGGCAAGATGGTGTTGAACATGTGACAGAGCATCTGTCATTCTTTTCAGTTTTGCTTCTGTCCTCTTCTATAGAGTAAAAGTTTGTGACGAATTCACAGGATCAGTAAAAAACACACATGTAAAAATACATATTTTTGTTGTTTTTCCTTTCAAGGATGAAGTACAAATGAAGCTGATGCGACATCATTATCTGAATTTCAGTCTGGGCAATCAACATTTTTGTCAAATGCTTACACTGGATTGAAAATTGAAGTATCACCTGCCATACAAAGGCATGAAAGAATGCATATTTTTGTAATGGAACTGCGAAGTAGGTGTGAATCAAAGGGACTTCATAGCATTATATTTCTGTTTGATAGTGCTACAGCAGCAAACATAGTAAAACCAGCAGATGGATATAACTATCAGTCTGATTTTCTGAGGTTGTAATCTTGAGAAATTAAACCATCAAACAAAGAGAAATTTTCCGTGAGATTTCTGTATATCTATAAACAGCTCTTAAATTAGCATAATTAACAGTTAGATCAGGGATTTAGTGCAACAGAAATATGCAGATCAAAGTAATGCACTCTAACCTAGATGAAACATCTGAATAATTGTGGGGAGCTGTGCATGCTTATGCAGCATCTCCCTTGTCTGTTCACTTGTTAAACAAATTTAAATTCAGATTTCTTATTGCTGTACTTGGAATAGCAGGGATGTGGTTTTTATTTCTTTATTTTTATGTTAAGAAGGATCATTACAAAGCCCTAACGTTTCTTGAGCATGCAGAAAACACCACTATCACCTTTGCAACTCTGAAAGGTACAGCCCTGTTCACTGTAAGGGACTAAGCTCTTGAAGTGTGCACGAAACAATGCTGTAGCCCTGTGAGCTGTCAGGGAGGGAGGGAGGGAGCCGTGGTGCTTTGCTGAGCATTTGCTTTCTCCCCATCTGTGGCATCCATCCCTGGGAGCAGAGGCTGCTCTCTTTCAGGTGAGGCAGGAAAGGGGACTTGGCCACCTGCCTTAGCTGACACAGCACAATTAGCCCAGCTAATGAACTGTTGCAGGATGACAAACTTGATATGGAATGGCCACAGCAATTTCTGAGGCTTTTCCAGCAGGATAATTTCTAAAAGATCCTGGCTTTTGGTACATTCCTTGGCCATGGCAATGAGAGCTCCTGGCCAGACACTGATACCTGTCCTATGTAATGTGTCAGTCAACACTTCTGTGCTGGTGAAAGCAACGCCCTGCTCGCAGGGCCAGGTTAGAGTTTAAACATCACGGCATCCTCTGAGTGCTGCGGGGGCTGGCAGCTCCCTGCTGCCTCTGACACCAGCGGCCAAAGGAGAGCAGGGCGTGCCACTGCTCTCCAGCTGCCAGCAAAGCCCAGACATCACCGTGGCCAAGCAAATCCGGGGTCAGGAAGGGCTCCTAGGAATGATGTGCAGCCTCACTTGCTGAGACTGAGGGGCCGTGGATGTGTCTTACAGATGTCTGAGCAGAATGTGATGCCCTAATGTTGTGCTGATACGTAGGAAAGCCTTACTGCTCGTGTCACAGGGATCTCACGCTCAGCTGTTCGAAAAGGATTTTGAGAAAAGAGTATCTCCGATTGAGAGGAGAAAATACAACACATTCTTCCAGCTGAAATTTCTACTAATCAAAATGAGAAAAGTTGTACTGATTAGAAAAATGCGTCAATATATTCCATTTTAATCTTTATTTTAATAACATACTAAGCAAAGGTTAGATTGTGATTTGCTTTGAATACAGAATTCTGAACTAAAGTCTCTTTATGTAGGAATAAAAAGCATGTTTTGCTAGAGGTTTGGAGTTTTGACCTCCTCTTTTTGGGTAGCCATTTTTAAGCAAATAGACTTAATCCAAGTGCTGAGAAATATCAATGGCATATGCAGACATTTTAAAGAAATAAAAATCAAATCATCCTTTGAAAATTCCACTGTGAAATCAGTGGAAAATAATAAATAAGAATTAATCTGGCCCAGTGAATTCTCAAGTAATAAGTATTCAAAAAGAATATCCTAATAAGTTAAATAGATCTCGGCACAAAATTAATTTTTAATTTCCCAATAAATTTTATAATATTCTTTGTCCTGAATTGGAATGAACAATTAAAAAATAATTTTTTTACCAAATAAATTTAAACTCTTGAGGAGAATCAATTAAAATATTCTTACATGATAAGAACAAAATATTTAATTATGTTTCTTTCTTTTCAGGACTTTTGTTCCTTTAAAAAAGTAGTTTGTGTGTAAATAATTCAAAAGGAAAAATGAAAATGTAGGTTTTAAAGTACTCCTTTTATCTTCTGAATACAATTTCAACAGGATTAGCATTAAAATTTTAATATATATTTTGTTAAAATAACAACCTTTTTGATCAGATATTTTTTTAAGCTGTTAGAGATTTAGATCCTGGATTTTATTATATAAACCAACCAGGTCTGAGCTCTATTTTAGGGCTTTTATTTTTGTTTATAGAATCTGTCAAAAAAATTGACCATAAACTCATATTTTTTTGAAACATGACAATTATTTTAGGAACGTTGACCTCTGAGATAATGGGCCAAGTTTTCAGCTGATGTCAACTCCTGTCACTTCACAAAAGACAAAACCTCTGACCTGGGGTTGATTAGGGCTTGGTATCCTGGAATTTCAAATAAATGTTAGCAGGTTTTCTGATGAAACCTCCTTATTCCTCGAGAGCTGGTTGTAATTCACATAAATATACACGCTGTCAAAAAATCTGATCTGGCACAGAAGGGTGGTTACAGTAATAAATGTCACAGGCTTCATTTTCTGTGCCAAAGGAGCGGTGCAATCAATGCTGCTGCAGAACATCCCAGCCCATGGTCCAGGGAGCCCCTGCCTGTGGTCTGGGGAGAGCCAGCAGGGCACAGGGAGTTGGCTCTCCTGCTGTCAGGCTGACAAAGGACATTAAAACATAACTAAAACAAATTACTCCACTTCTGCTTCTAAGCAGCTGCTGCAGTTGTCACAGGCTCATTATGCAGTCGCATACAGGAGGAAAATATCCAGGAGCTCGTGTGTCAGCGTTGCTGGCTGGAAAATGTGAGGAATTCTGTACTTTCAGGCCACCTTTGTTTATGCTGATGAGATTTCACTTTCTAACACTGGAATCCTACACTGAAATTTCTGTACTCCTCATAGGTAACTCAAGCTTCTTAATAAGCTCATTGCAGAATCAGACTGTGAGAGGCTTCATTTATAAATGAGCATGTTTTTCCCCTGTAGAAGACTTTGTCAGCAGTTTTAAGGGTGCCTATAAACACAAAATGGATCTTTGCCTAATGAGTTACCTTCCTCCTTGTCCTTTGTTTCCTGCATTGACTATCTAACTTTTAAAGAAGTTGTTTCCACCACTGGGTGAATATTTGTCATATCAGAATGATACACCATCCAACAGATATCTGAAGTTTGTTACTGCTAAAGCTGATGTTGCCAGTTTTTACTTTTGAGAGGTTTGCCCCACTTTTACTGCCCTGACTGATGCCCAGGAAAGAAAAAGAGGTAGGGTGAATAAAATAAAAAAAACCTTTAATATAAAATATGAGTATTCATGGACCTCACATCACCAGTCTCAGTACCAAGAAAAGATGAGTGCTCAAGTGTAGACTTTTGAGTTTCCAGTGGTTGCTAAATAAAGATTATCACCAGTGGAGCTCTGTTCTCAGTATCCGCAGTTTCCATATCCAGATGTGGGCAGAGCCAATCGTTTCCATTATATCCATTTCTTCCATATTGAAGAAGTTGACATTATCTTCGGCATTTGCATCTTCCCTGCTGTTGTTAGCAGGGTTCTGTGAGCACTGGATGCTGTGAATCATTAGCTGACCTACTTCTTATCAGCTTTTATCTGGTGCCTTCTGTAGAATATGAGCTTTCCTCTATGTGTGCCTCTCTCTCTGCTTAGTTTTCTAAGATGTTTCCTCCAAAACAGTGGGAACCAGAGGGACAACAACATCAAAGTCAGCATATATTTCTTCTTTGTTTTTCCATTTGCTCTTGCCCTTAGGTAGTGTTTTGAAATGAGTAGTTGATAATTATAAGAGATGTTATAAGGAAAATATCATCAGGTAAGGTACTTGGGAAATGGAAGTACTTTGTGGTTTTATTACTGCCTTCATGGAGAGAACTGCCTGTACGGAGCTAGGGCTCAGGTTATGTTGACTCTGTAGTCTTAGGGCTGATGGATACTTAGGTGGAGGCCAGTCTTGATAAGCTGCTGATATCTGAAAAAGGTTCTGCTCTGCAATAAATAATTCTGTTGGTGTAGTCTGTCAATATTGTTAGTAAAGCTCATATGTGTCTCTGTCCAATGCATCCTATCACAAGAGCTTGCTATCAGCATTTATTACCTTTTTTAAACTTGTCACTCAGTATGAAAATTGTATTGTCAGGTATCTGCCCAAGGCTGTATTTTTTCTGTGTCAACCAGAATGATTCAGCTATTTCAGGGAATAAATTTAGTAGAAAATATGTTTTCTCCTCCTTGAATATCTAGATTGAGAAAGGCTAGGACCTACATATTTAAGTAGGCACTAGAAACTTAGCTAAAGTGTTCCTCTGATGGTCTAGAAGTACCTTCTCCTGTCTTCATTAGAGAAAAAAATTGTTTAATTTCATTGAATTATTACTCTAGTGGGGAAAATAAAATTGGTACATACTAGTGTTTAAGCACACAACACAGACTTTGTTCCAGCCCAAGGAACCAGGAGCAGGGGACCTGGTTCCCCAGCTTTATGTAATGTGAAATGAGGTGTCAGTGGGAGAAAATAATGGAAAGAGACTTGGTTATGTGGAAGATAGTAAAGCTGGAAGGTGGTGAGAGAGAATGGTTGTATCTAGAAACCACAGATCAGAGAATCAGACAGGCAATAGTTGGATAGAGAAACTAGAATGGAATAAGGCAGGAAGCTGAGAGTGGAGGAAAGGGAGTAGAAAACCCAGAGTTTAAGCATGAATTATGAGGAATCTGATCACAAACTTCAGGATAATTCACATTGAGTTGTTTTGATGCTGGATCTAGATCCTGGCACTCAGCTATGTCTTTTGTCGCACTTCACATCCCCGGTGTAGCAACTTCCATGCTTGGTTACTCCTTGGCCACCTTTCCCTGGCAGCAGTTTCTGCCAAGTGCAGTCTCTTGTGACATCCGTGCGCTGGCAGGGAGCTGAGCTGTCACAGCTGAGTCCCTGCCATCCTGGAAAGCCAGGCTGCCCCCGTGTCCCTTGCCGCTCCAGGGAGAGGGGAGGGCAGTGGCCCCGGCAGCTGCAGCCTGTCCCCATCTGCGCTGCCCGGCCTCCAGAGGCACCAGCCTGGGCTGAGCCAGGGCAGGAGAAAGGAGGAGCCTTTGTGCTTAATTGAGCAATGCTCACTCCTGAGCAGCCTCATCTGCTCTGGGGAAAAGGCTTGGCAGAAGCCTCCAGCAGGCTGGATGCGATGTCCCAGGCCACCCTACGCTAGATCTCTTTAGACTTTATTTACTGTGCCTTGCTCAAACCTTAAAGTGAATCCAGGAGCCTTCATGTCCTCATGGGCTTTTCTTTGGCCCTCAGCACTGTTGTTTCTGAATAACCAAGCAAAAGAAAGTCAAAATGAGGTTATGCTGGCCACTTTGGGGACAGCATTTCCTAACTCATGTGTGCTTGACCTTATAACCCCAAAGCCCTTGTAACATAGAGGGTTTTTCTGTGTTCTGTGCCTGGAGCTAAAGTGGGCTCATATTGATAAATCTCCATAAGAACAGGGAACTGAGTTTAGAGAAGGCCTCTTGGGCCCTGTTTTTATAGTACATATGCTACTTACAAGAAGACACTGTTGACTGAACAAAAAGTTGCATGAAGTATATGATTATCTTGGGTACGTAATTAATATGACTGGAAACTTACTGCATAGTGATGAACAGTTACAGTTCCCTTACTGCAAATATTTTTTAAATGAATTTTTGTATTTTATCCATGAGCAGGATACTATGGTAAAAAATTAATCAATTAATTCTCAATTTGTGTCAATTCAAATATTAATTAATCAAAGATTGGCATATCATAACCATAATATATACATAAGTGGCATACATTTATATGTATATTATAATTATATATATATAAAAAATATAAATATATATATTATATAGATATATATTATAACGGGGTTTTTTATTAGGGTTTTGGAGGGTTTTTATTATTGTTGTTATTTATATTTCTGGCTAAAGATTTCAGTGTAGATCTGTTACAGTTTGTGCTACTCTGGAGACAATCAGGGTTCTAAGAAACCAATCAACCATTTAGAAACTAGCACTCCTCTGCATCTTCATCTCAGAACTACGTCTGTCTACAAAGCAGTGGTGTATAATTAATTAAAATTTGATGATGTTTAAAACACTACTAGTTGCCAGAGAAACTTAATTCTTTCCCAGTAAGACTGATTCCATTAGAGGAGAAAAAATGAAGAACTTGGAGGCAGACATTCTCCCAAGCAGCTATGCTCCTGACAATTCAGTAACGAGATTTCTTCCCTATTAAAAGAAGAAAAAAGAACAAGGCGGGGCGGAAGGAAGAAGGAAACAGGCAGAGCAGCTATATAAATAAAACTAACACTGGATTCAGGGGTGAGATTGCATCAATTCAGCCAGCAGCTGCCTCCTCAGCTCACCCAGGGAGTGTGGCACACGAGCACTGCTCTCACCTTTCTCCCTCCAGGTAGGGACACCCTGCTCTTTGCAGTCAGTGCTGCATTGCTCCTCCTTGTGCATTTATAGATCCCCTGTGGCTGTTCTCATCTGGAAGTTTGCTGGGCTCCTAAATTCCATATTCCCTTCCTGGGTGCACATGTTATGTTTTAAGAAGACCCTGCAGAATGTCACTACTGGGGGAGTGAAGGCACTGTCCTCACAGCTCAGCTCCTGGTATGGGAGCGTGACTTGACACTGTTACAGAGCTAACTGATCAAAAGGAAACCCTGACAAGCCTCATTTGGTATGGAAAAAAGAAAAATCATTGCAAGTCTGTCTTTAGGCAGTTTAGAAATGTGTATTCCAGAGGAGAGGCAATGAAATGGGAGTCTAATTCTGTGTTTATTTGAGTACTCCACAGGTTCATAATAAACATTGATTAGCTCTTCTGGAAGTGATTTACCAAACATATGAATATCGATCTAGTATCGATATCCAACTGAGACAGACAAAAACTCTCAACAGTTTAAAGTTAGAAAGTGTATGTTTTATTAGGCGCCGGGCAGCTGCGTGGAATAGCTTCCTAATGATCAGTGTCAAAGTATGAACAGTTACAGAGTCCATTTATCCACAAAAGTGATGAATATCCAAAATACAAATACATATTTATAACAATGACCCCTCCTATTCTCCGCTTCGTATGGAAATTAGCTTTAATGTCATTAAGCATGCGTAGTATAGTTTTTAAATTGGGTCAGTATTAATTGAGGAGTAGTCTTGAAGATGAAGGAATAATGCTCTTCCTCACTTGAACTTTCCACCCCTCTGGGTTTTGACAATACAAATGGTCTCTTGGGGAACATCCAGTTTCTTCCTTATGACTTCTGAATAGTATCTAGATGGGAAAAATTAGCAATTGTTTTAAATTTCTTTAGATCTATCTATCAATGTGTTCTGATTCTCATTATAAACACAACTAAGCAAATATAGAAAGACAATTATCTGCAACTTAAAAGCTTGCTTCTAACTTAACTCTTATTAACTCTTAATTAGTCTCAGGTGGACCTACTTCCTAAAATCTTAGAATCTTAATGCTTTCTTCAAAATCTGTGTTTCAGAAGAATAAAAGGCATAACATGTAAAACAGTCTTTCTAGAAGAGTATACTTTCCTAAAACACCTTGAATTAAGCCCAAGATGAAAAATAGTCTTCAAAATGCTGCAGTAAGACTCATGGAAATGGCACAGGGAGAAACTTTTTTTGCTGCAAAAGAGAAAAGTCTTGTAAGGCTCTTACTTTAGCCTAAATTAGTTTATTAAAAGGTTTCCTTTAGTTATATTATTATTTAAATTACGCATTTCATTTGTAAGATATGTCCTGTCACTGAATCTCAGGGCATTGCCTGCATTAATGAAGTCTCAAGACTGCCTTAAAACCGGTGTTTTCTCTTTCAGTAGGGATCCCCTCTTGCTGTGTTTGTGCATGTTATAGCATAACTGAGCCCTAATTTTTGGGCACCACAGCAGCAGTGCTGTGCTACAAACCATTGTCATCAATTGCACCCATAACAATGCTTTGTAAATCACTCTGAGATAAATATTTTGGATTACTGTGTTAACATTGAAGAAAGCGAATTACCTTTGTCTCAGACAAGGAAAAATGTAAAATTTACACCAATGAGTAGACTTTTATCCTGTGGAAATTGATGCTGACTGAGAGATTAGTAGAAGATGCGTTGATGTGGCAGAAATTTGGGAAATTCCAGAAAAGAGATGCTGAAATACACTTAATCCCTAGGCCTGGGAAGCTTCACCAGCCATATGAAGCTTTTACCAATCTGAAATGCAGGTGAAGTAAATCATGGCTCTGACCCTGGCTGCCACCAAAGACTGGGAACTCATTGTTCTCATGTATGTCAGACTTCCCACTTCCCTTATCTTCTGTTTCATCCTGTTGTCTTGTAGTTAACCCATATAATTTTTGTTTTGGCACTTTATTCTTCTTCCACAAAACTATGTATTTTTATAGCATGTTGATCAAACATTTATAGCAAAGATCTACTTTTTAGTCATACTAATACTTCATTCTTTATGTTCCTGAGGAAGCAATAGTATGAAATAAGGTGGGAAAAAAATTTCAGTTGTTAGTTCTGAAATTTCCCTCCTCTTCCTGCATGATTCTTCTTTTTATGACCATTTCTAATTTGATCTGCTGTCACCATGTTCTCTTTTCTGTCTCTCTGAAATTCATATAAACAGCTCATTTTATCACTGGCTCCCTTCCCTTAGCCAGTACAATACATTTACGATATATTTTTGACATATATTGATATATATTGGTGTCCCATTTTTTACCATGATTGTCAGTCAAAAGAATGTCAAAGGGATAGAAAAATCACTAAAGAAAATCTCCCTAACTCAATGGAAGTTTCTTGGGATGCCCTAAGAGTGGCCAGAATGAGTGACCAGTTCTAGTTTTAAAGCCATGTGAGCATGCAGTTGTCCTTCAGTGATTTCAGAGGAACCATTTACATGTGAAAAATTAAATTATGTTACTGTCACAAACTAATGTGTCAGAGCTGAACTCAATTAAGGAATAAGCAAGGTGAATGAGATGCACATGTGAAGGAGAAAGGACATGTCACTGCTGAGCTACTCCTTGAGAGATTTGACAATAGCTGTAATTCCCAAAAATACCTATTTTCTATCTGAGATCTTACTCAGAATGTGTGCCTATCCAATCTTACATCGGCTACTGTGCTAAAAGTTTCAGTTCAATATGAAATCTTAAAATCAAGTAATTTCTTGAATGATCTTCTCTCTTTGTTGCTTGAGGCAAAGATGTACATAAACTTAGAATGTGTGTTTTGGCTAATCTGATAAAAATTGTTGAAAGTCACTGAGACTTTTCCCTTAATGTTAGCCATGTGCAGCAGAATTGAATGAATAACCTTCATACACACTTTGGAAAGATTAGAAATGGTGGAATCTGGCACTCTGAGTTTAATTCTGTATGAAAAATACAATGAGTTATTTTTTAATATTTTTAATCTTTGTGAAAAAAGATTGTTATTTATTAGCCAAATCTTAAATATCAAAGTTATTAAAACTCTCTTTATAAAATTGCTGTTCCTAAAAAATCAACACTTGAGAAATATCAAACTGTGAGACTCTGTATTTCAGCTCACCTGTAGATACGATTTCTTGTGTAATTTTAGAGTGGATACCACAGACTGCCTACCATAAGGAAACTTTGTGGTCTTTTCTAAAGCTCACAAGGTGACTGGTGATGGTATCTGGGATGAAGGCTCTGCTCTGCTGCCTTACCTTGCCTGTTCAGTGAAGGGAAAGTTGATAAGAGTGAGTCCTTGACCTGCATCCATGGCCTTGAAAACAAGAGGCAGTGGTAGCTCTACAGTTTGAACACACTAGAGGTGCAAAGAAAATTAAATGTCAGTGATAAGGGCATAATTATCTTGTGAGAGAGTCACTTTGTCATGGGTTAGCCATGATTTTTGGGAAATAACAGGTTTATCTTACCCCCAGTGCTATGTACATTCTTTGTTAATGGCTGTGCATTTCCCTAATACTGCACATGCTCACACTGATGCATGTTCACAGCTTGTTCTCTTGTAAAGTTAATAGACAATATGTAGCATTAAATGAACCTTTCTTGTTCCTTACTGCACTTTTGCTTAGGAAACAACGAAAAAACAAAATGTAATCATTTTGGTGACTTCTTATAGGCTGCATCCAATGTTAAGATATCTATTATTACAAGGAAAAAACATTTATTGTAAGAAAAGCTGACAAGAAAAAAATCAAATAACATCACCTGAAATGTGTGAGTTACTTGTAAGGCCTTACAATCTAAGATTATCCATTTCTATCATCAAACTTCTAAATAGTCCAGTGTGCAAAGCACACCACCATGGATATTTACCCTTTGTTCTTGAAACAACTCACCTTGCATTCTAAAATAGTCACATGAGTTCTATTAAGATACCTTGGGTGGCTTAGCATAACATTGAACTGTTTCACTGCATGGTTTTGTGAAATTAATGTCTATTGGGCTGAGTGAAGTCATTGTGAAATAGAACCAAATATTTAAGTAGGTAAGGTAAAAAGAGAAATGCTGAAAAAGTAAAATTGGGAAACTTTTTTTTTCATTCATGAAAGTAACTAGCTCATCTAATTTTAAACAGCTGAGATGCTTAAGGAAGAGTAACAACACCTTCCAATTTGGGCACCTGGGCTAGAAATAATGTAATAAATGAACCTTAATATTATTGATAATCAATATGGCTTTGAGCAGCATGGTTCAGAAATAATCAGACCACTTGTTTTCAATTAGATGTAATATGGAAAATACCATGAAAGAAGGAGGAAAATGTAATTAGGCAGCCTGGGATACTTTGCTCATCTGTCATATTTTCAAACAGAATTATTACAGAATTACTTGGTTTTGTCCAATATGTGCTTTGAATCTATTATTTTGAGTGAGAAAATAATTCTCCTGGGTGGAGAGAAGTTTTAGAGAGCTGTCCATGCCAGTGTGGATTAGACAGGAGGTATACACTGATTAAAACCCTCTTGGGAGCTGTCCTTGCTTCACACAGTCTGTGCATGGCTGATGTAATGGATCCCACCTTAGCCATCAAGGTTAGACTCCAGGCAGGGATCAGAAACACAGGGATATTCACTCTGTGACTGCATTGCTCATCCTAGAAGCCCTAAAAGGGTAATCCAGTGCAGTACCTCCTGTACTACAGCTCCCTAGAATGCTGTACCCAGACCTTCACATGGCTGACACAGGCATATGGGCACAGCCTGAGTTTTATTCTCAATAGGCAGCCCTATTACACACAGAAAGTAGACTTCCTTGGTGCTTCCTCTGGAGCAAATGCATGCTCTTTGATTTGAATGAAAAAGATGTAAAGATATAAAGGTAAACATGAGGAGCTTTGGAGGGCTGGAATCCTCCCAGTGGATCAAGTTGAGGACTCTTCTCTGTCTTAAAAATCAGAAATAAGATATAAATGTTCTCTTTATGTGATATTTGGGCACTGAAGCCCTGATTTTTGCGAGATGGAGTTACAGTGTTGTAACACTGGGTACTGGGATGATTTGAGGATGTTTGGGTTTCCCCAGGGTTAGGAATAATTATCAAGTTCTGATGGGTTCCAAAGCAATGCTCAGAGTCCTGCAGTTGTAGAGAGCCAAGCACTGAGAACAAGCAATACCCTTGGTTTTGTTAAGTAGTGCTGCACCTGAGAACTGACTTAATTCTGGATGCATTTGATCTTATCTCCAGCATCTTCAAAGACAGTCGACCTTTTTTAACTTCTTACAGAGGAGAAAAGCCTCTGGATTCAGTTGGGCAGGTAAGCTGACGGCATTTTAAAAGAACTCCGTATTTCAAAACCTAGAGTGTTTTTTAAAAAAAAAAATAGGCCAAACAAACTTCTACTAGCAGCAACTTTTTTTGCTAAAAATACGAGCTCCCTGCAAAACAACTTTTCAAAGAACACTTCCTCTTGGTGTTTTCAGAGTGAGGTTGGACTAATGAGGTATGGATAGTAGGCGGCCAATGTTTATGAGTGGATGACCCTTACATAAGCCATGTAAAGTTTGGATAAATATTGGTAGATTCTCAAAAGTCACAAAACAAATGTGACCCAGTTCTGCAGTCTCTAATTCACTGAAACCAACAGCAGTTTCTCAAAAGTAAGGCTGGAACGTAAAAACTTTCCAATACAAACACCAGTCTTCCCTGTCTCAAAAGGGCTAGATTCCAGTATTCCAAGTTAAAAAAAACTTGAATTTCTCCAGTGGGGTGGAGAAATGGTATTCAAAGAATGAAAAAGGTTGTCAGACTCTGTCTGGTACCCAATGGTGCATGTTTACTGAAGCCATGAGTATCTCACAGGAAATGTTGAGATCATCTGTTAGTACCACTCTGCCATTAATGTAACAAAAAAAAAAACCAATAGCTAAAAGTAATGTCTTATTGACATCTCATTTTCAAGATAAAAAACAGAGACAGACAGTGTGTGGGTGTTAGCATGTGTGAGAGATTGATCATTCAGATGCTCTGAAGTTCATATAATTTCCACAGAAATGTTACTCAGCCCACGGCCTGTGGCCACTGCTGGACCATAAGACAACAGAAGGCCATTCTCACAGTAATTACAGTCTGCTAACTGCTGGCTGGCCTAGCTCATCGATAAGTTGTAGGTCCAGTGATTGTGTGACTGAAACAAGGGTCAGCATGTAGGAAATAAAAACCCATGGTTTTTTTCCATTTATGTCCAGGGCCAACACTGCGTTATGTTTTAGTTAGAAATAAACCACATTTGTAATGCATGAAAATGCTACACTGTAGCAGTTCTGCTGTTGCTTGGTATAGTTGTGTGAGTCCTACAGACAGAAATTTTTTACCATTCAGGAAATCCTCTTCTATTAATACGCTAAACAGAGAAATGAGAAATGCATTTTTTATACAATGGTTTTAGACTGATTTGAAAGAAACCTTTCAAAATGAAGCTTATAAACTGTCACCACCTCCTCCAAAGAAGAGTTGCTCTATATTTATATCCTCATAAATGAGAACAGACTTTGACACAGGGAATCTGTGTCATTGAAGCACTGAGAAATTGTCAGAATATTTTTGCTGATTCAGGCCCCTTGTAAAATGGTTTGCTGTGCCTATGCAAAACATGAAGCATAAAATATTAGGGCTCAAAGTTTTAATGTTTTATAAATTACCTTTTAAACTGAAAAAGCCCCTCTAAAGTTTCTTGACTTTCCTGTGTGTGGGTATAAAACGCAGATCTCCCAAAGGATACAGTTCTCTTGTGTGTGTGTGTATTATAGCACTCTTCAGTGATGCACAGGATCACAACCACCACTTTCAGCTGGCTCACTCCAGCAATCAGAAGCAGCACAGCATTACAATCTACACCTCTTTTACAGAAATTATATTCTTCCTGTGTTCTCATTTTTCTCCTGGCATAGATTGCTGTTGTAGCATTTCCTACCCTCAGTGTAATTTTCATGAGACTAAGCTGAATTTTTATCTTAGCTGTGCAAGTGATTTTACTGGATATCCTCCTGATTTCTATTTCTGGACCAACAGAGCTGTAAGCTACTTAGATAACTGTAGGAGAACTAAGGGTACAGGTCTTGTGGCAGTGCTGGATAGGGTTGAAAGTGATGTTTCCTCTTTCATAGCATAGTATCCAGTCATCTCATTGTGAAAGTTTTAGGTATTTTCCTGCAGCAAGGGTGAAAGAAAAATAAACATGGTGGGGATGGGAGTGGTGGTGGAAAAAAGGAACTATGAAATCAGATAACTTGTAACATGTTAAACAAAATATATTTAATTTGAACTAAAAAAAGCCTTCTAATGTTTTTATTGCACCTGAAAAAAATCACTGTATTTAACAGAATATTTTGCAGACTGAGAAAAGATAATTTTGCTTTTGGTTGTGTAACACTGATTTCTGTAAAGAAAAATAATTTTATTCATTGTAATACTCCAGATGCTTAGAAATCAATATCCAGTGATTCACTTACTTCCTATCCATCTAGAACCAAGCAGAAATACAACAGCTGAATTTTTATGACTAAAGAAAAATAGATTTGACAGTCTTCAGGAATATAAACTTGTATATATAAATATCTAGAGAGTATAAAAGAGCCTCCGATATTATTCATAGTTCACTTTTCTGTGTGAGGTGAGTATTAAAATGTTGCTTTGGATAATCTAATCCAAGGAATTATGAAAAGAAAAACCCAGAACTTGAACCAACATAAATGAGACAACTGGCTGTGAATTCATGGGGTAAACCCACTAAATCTAAGACATTTACCCTTACTGAGTATTCCTTTGGATTTAAATGTCACTGATAATTAGGCAACTTTCTTATTTTAAATAAGTGGACAAGGGATCTTAAGATCTATAGTACAAAAATGCAGTCAGAATTACAGTTATTCATGTACAGTTTTCTATATGGCTTCCCTGCATGTTCATGGGTAGTAAATGATATGCCAGCTCTTGGCAGAAACAGCTTTACCTGCTCTCTTCTCAGCTCATCTCCTGATGCTTTTTTATTTTCTCCTCCCACCAAATCTTTGCTTTAAATATTATCCTACATGCAGATGGAGAAGTGGACAACTCTGTTATAAGGTGCATATACATGGTAAGATGCATCCAGAGAAGAGTGTAAGCTGGCCTTTTTCAAAGCTATAAAATGGCAGTGTGCTTTTCGCAGTACGCCTGATGTTATGATTTTAAGAGATTGTTGACATACTCCCAGCCTGATTTTTGAATTTGATTGAAAATGCATCAGAAAAACTTACTTGCTACATATGGTGGATCGTGACTTCCAGTTAGTCTGGAATGATTCGAGTTAATTTCCTTACAGACTTGGAACTGAGATCAGTTTAAATAAAGATCTTTATCTGTTGGTCATCCTGTATTTCTGCTGCTCCATTTGATATCTTGTAACCAGCACCCAACAGTTGTGGTCAAAGGTGCTGGTCAACATCAGGCCAAAATGTTACATCACAAGAAGCTGATAGTCAAAATATTAGGTAGCAGTACATGTGTGTATGACACACCTATTCCTGGCAAACTGTGGAACATTTTTCGTGTCCAGATACTGGAGCTATGGGAAAGATGTTAAATGCTATAGGCCATACACCTCCCTTTTGCATGACAGTGATTTTGTTCCCAAAGTTGTGCAATCTGGTATTTCAGCTGTGTGTTTATCTCCAAAATTAATAGCAGGTAAATTTGTTCCCTTGGTGGCAGATGGTTAGCTAGCATACATGGGTTTTTTATTATAATTAGTTGTTTCTCACAAAATTTCCTTTTTCCTAGTCTCAATCTATTTGGTCTTTTAATATTAGTATGAAGATCTTATAATACTGTTCTGTCCAGCCAAGTGTTTTGCTTTCCTTTGCCACATACCAGGATACATCTATTTACAGAAAGAAAATTGCTTTCTTGTTTCCTGTTTTATGTTGTAGGTTTCTGAGTTACTTAAATATATCCTAAAATGAAATGTCACCATATTTCTCTGCTGTGTCTTATCTGCATTCGGGAAGGCTGAAATTATTTACGGTGTAAGGCATCTGTGCTAAGCTATATTGAGAGCAAGCAGTGAGTGGTGGCAAAATACTGTAAAATATGAGTGGCACCACACCTGAGTGGCATGGGTTGGTCTGGCTGTAGTGTAAATCACCTGTTGGATACTGGGATGGGCTGATTTCTTTTTTTGTTGATTGTAAACTTGGACTTTCGGGCAGGAATTGATATTAAACCTTAATCCAATCTTCAGTATTTTAAACAAATTGACTTCTGAGGGAAATGTATATGAGCAAGTACTTATGTATGCATAAGTATCAAATTTAATCTATGCAGGATAGGGGCTTTGCAATGAAACTTTGTTCCAGCTGAACTCCTTCTCTTATTCCTTGTACAGAAGCAAGCCCTTCCCTTCCCTTTGATGAAACTCTCTTTAGCTACAGGGCCCAGAATGTCCTGGATCTGTGTGGGGAGATGGGCAGCCAGCCAGCTCCTGCCTTTGAGAGTCCACTGAGACCACAGCAGAACAGTGCTTCTGATGTAATGTAAACACATAAAGTTAACAAAAATTTATGCCTGATGTTTGGATTTTAATCATTCATGATTTAATATAATCAGATATACACTATGTTAATTAACTCAGATTCCAGACACGCACGTAACCCTAAAGAGAAATGCGGATATGACAAAGATTGGGATGTTTACCAAGCAGTTTTTTGCATTTCAGAGTGAAATCTCTGTGATTGTGGAGAAAAAAAATCTAACAAAACTGACAGCAGGTTATAGTCAAGTAATATCTGCATTATACAAAATACAAGCTCAACAAAGAGCCTTGAGTATTGATTATGCAGTGTACTCAGCTTAAAACTAGGTAAGCAACACACTGTTTTATTTCTAGATACCAAATGTTTTAATCAGACACCATAACTCTGTTACAATTACTTTGAATTTTACCTATCTTACAGTTAAGGTTAGTGTTGAGAGTACAAAGAAATTATGATTCCTCTAAAGTTAGACCAAACAGGATATAAAAATCTGCCAGCAGACTACTGTCTCCAAAACAGTGTTGGTTATCTCTAGGGCTCTGTAATAAGCCCTCTTTCCCTTATTTTCACCTGTCTTTGAAAAACAGTCCTGTAATAAGCAAGAAGGAATAAAATAAAAACATAGTTAGCAGCTGTGCTCTGCAAGTTTATGTGTCCCAAAGCAGGCAGTCAGTGATCCAGTTCTGGAGAGTGTTGTCATTTGTAGCTCACTTTGTGATACAGTTTAAAATGACATCATTTAAATGAAGCAAACCTATGAAATGAGAAAGTTTTGTTCTTCCCTCGAAGTATATCCAAAGGAAGGACTGAAGAATATCCTTAAGGACATCAAAAGTAAAATTTTGTTACTTTTTAAATGAATAGGCTTATTGCTTATGCACTTTGGTAGTAAACCAGCCCTCTGTATCCATGTCACTATAATCCATTTTTCTCTCCACATCTCAGAAGTCTGATTTTTTTTGGATTTTATTAAATACTCTTAAAATACCTTGCTTCCTCCCAGCTAAATCAAATACTGACTGATCCCAGTCCTCCACTTAATTTAAATTTAGCATGTCTTTTTGGTCCTGCTTGGATTAAGTTTCTATTCTTTAGCTCAACCTTTACTATTATGATGTGTCTTTATTGCAGAGTCCTGCTGCTTTGCTGTACAATATACCAGATCTAAGATCTAATGGACTTGTCTTATGAAAATAGAATTCAATACATTCACATACTGGTGATAAGTTTGTCGACAATTTTCTTTCTTTTTCCATCCTCTTCATATGAAGACAGCTATTAATGCAGCAGCTCTATGTGGGCTAGTCACTGTAGTGGTGAGATTTTTGCATTTTTCTGCACAGAAGCAAAGTCAGTGTGTTACAGGACTGGGAAAAGGCATAAATGACAGCACTTAGCACTAAGATTCTTAATATTCCTTGAGACCACAACCTTGGCTGTGATAAAGTCAACAGCAAAGCTACTGTTGATGGGATCTGAACTTGGGTTTGATGACTGAGGTGTAAAGGAAGAACTTGGCACTGACTGTGAGTGAGGGAATTAGAGAAGAAAAAAATATATTACTTGCTTTTTGAAGAATACGAGCTTTGCTTCTCATAGTGAATAGTGTCCTAGAGTAGGAAGACAAGAGGAAGCTCTTAATATGAACACTTTGAGAAAATTCTGAAATTCATGTTGTTTGTGTATATTCAGTAGAGAAAGGTTTGAAAAATTAAGCTATTTTAATCGGCTAGATGTTAAGACTGACTTATTTCCTGTCCTCAGGAATTTCCAAAATAAGCATTCCTGTTGATTTAAAAAATGAGTTTGATTTCCAAATTATAAGGTCTTATTAGAAGTTTCATTGATTTCAATGGTATGAACCTATTATATAATTCTAATATAGCATACATAGAAGTACATACACTGGTTGGGATTTATTACCAATTGACAGTTGGCCTGGTTTTAGCTGGGATAGAGTTAATTGTCTTCATGTCTTGTACAGTGCTGTGAATTGGGTTGAGCATGAGGGTAATGTTGATAACACACTGATGTTTAGTTGTTGAGCAGTGCTTGCTCTCAGTCAAGGACTTTTCAGTTCCCATGCTCTGGCAGGGAAGCCAGGGGAGAGCACGGCAGAGCTGACCCAGGCTGGCCAAAGGGATATTCCACATCCTGGAACATGGTGCCCAGCATATAAACTGGGGGAGTTTATAGGGGGGGGGGGGCAGCGACTGCTGGTTGGGTACGGGCTGGGCTTCATTCAGCGGGTGCTGAGCAGTTGTGTCATGCATCACTTATCTCTTGGGCTTTATTCCTCTCCCTCCTTTTTATTATTATTAGTAATAATAGTATTATTATACTTTATTTTGTTTCAATTATTGAGCTATTCTTACCTCAACCCATGAGATCTTTACCTTTCCTTTCCAATTCCCTCCCCACAAGGAAGCAGAGGTGGGGGAGTGAGTTCAGAGCCTGGTGCTTCGCTGCTGCCTGGGATTAAACCTTGACAATGGCACATTAATTAGCTGGAAAGTCACTTTATTTTCTCTAATCTAGCTATCAAATTTCTCTCCCCCACAAGTACTCTTGAAATGCCAGCCCTCTGCCAAGCTGTTTCTTATGCTTGTTGTATTTCTGGCATTCTGTCTTCCATGTAGGAGGAAAAATATTGTCCTAATCAGCACACTTCAGAGATCCTGTGAATAATATTAGAGCAAAGCTTGCAGTCTGGTCAGACAGATTTTCTGTTTCTTTTTTTTTTCATTGAATTTCTTCTATTTTGTTGCTTTGAGTTTTAGGAAGGAGGCAAAGGGGATTAATTTCATCCCAAAGTTTTACTGTGCATGTTTCTAAAACATATCACCCATATGACAGAACTAGACAGAACTCTTGAGAAACACCTCCATAAATCAGAATTGGTGTAGCATTCTTCCAGTTCCAGTAATGTAGTGGTCAGAGTAGATTTTCATGGATTTTGTGCAGGATTTGTACCCTTTGAAAAAACATGAAGAAGAAATAATTTTGCCTTTATTGAAGTTCTAATATTGAATTATTTACCATGGCTTCTTTGCCTTCAAATTTAGCAGAGAATAGACAATATAAGAATTAAGAACATTTATAAATGTATTATGAGCTCATTGTCTGGATACTGGCAAGACAGAAAATTAGAAATATTCAGTGTAAACCTAATTTAATTGGATTTAACTAAAAATGCTATCAGCTCATATTTCTCATACACAAGATGAATTAAAATCAAATAAAAAGCTGTAATAACATATGAAAATGAAAAAATAGTTGTGGGTCCCTCTCTGATGAAAAGTAATGGGAAACATAGCAAAAATACACCTTTTTGAAACTAATTAAGATCTAAAGGTCATAATGGAGAAACTAAAGGAAAGACTTCTATTCCTTAAATCATGGTGCATGGCTCTGTTTTCTGCAAGACGAATTAAACCTAAATCATAAATTCAAAGTGGTAGTACAAGTCTGCATGTTGTTCTTCTTGGAGTGAGCAGAAACTAGAGGCAGTACTTGAATTTTTTTTTTCCCTTTCTCCAAGGGAAAGATTTATGCTATGATAAAGATTTTGAAGCCTTCCAAGTGGGGTGTATGGTTGTATTCTTGTGACTAAAATGCAATTAGCAGAGCTAAACTTAGTTCTCTTCCCTCTAGTAGCAGAGAATGAGTTTAGCTCTATCTGCAGTGGGAGAGGCAAGCAGCTGGTGTGCTAAGACCATTGCCAAAGCAGTCAGACGAGTGGCATTATTTTTTAATGTATGGTATCAAGAGCTTTGCTTTCCTGGCCTGAAATATGAGTGCTTTACTAGTAAAGCCAGTCTGATAAATGTGATAGTTTTGTAGAAAATTTCAACTTTGGGGGGATAACATGAAAAAAAAGAACACTGTCTCATGAAATCCTTGAGTCTAAACTGCAAAGTATCGATTCAGGTGTCTCCAAATTTTGTCAGACTGGTTCCTTCTGTGTTGTCAATGGTGGGCTAGTCAGGGTTTCCAAGAAGTGTTCTGGTTTCTCCTGCTGACCTGTCTTGTGGTTCTGCCCTGGCTGTGATGTCCAGTGAAGCTGCAGAGCAGATGTGGAACATAGGACAGGGGAGAGGACAGAAGGCATTTTAACTGTATTCCCATACAGCACATCTAGAGATGCTTAAACTGCTTGTTTGGCATAAGTGGGGAATTCAAAGGGGGGGGAAAAGGAAAGGTTAGGAGCTTGAAATGGTTTGTCTGAAGTAAAAATTACTTTTTTTTATAATACACACTTATTTGAAGAAAAGAGTTCACCAGTTGTGAAAAAAAATAATTAGTGGAAACCCACATTTTCCATTAAAGTCAGTTTCCATGAAAACTTTCTTATCAAAATTTTACCGTGTGCTCTTTGATTTGGCTCACAATGGCACACGAAGCTGTTGGCGACCAGACTTTGTAAAAGGGGCTTTTTTTGAAGCATTCATTTACTCAGCTACTGGCACACTCTTCCAAGAAAGTCTCTCTAGGGATTTTGTCATTCTTGCCTAAGTAAAATTAATAATAAATAAATAAAGCTTATAAAATGAAATAATCAAACTGAATCCAGAAGACATCCAAACTGAAGATGTCAGAACCTGTTTGCTTTTAACCAGATCCTTGAATTCTGCAGAAGATAAATACTCTAATTCTTTGCAATTCTGGTGTTGAAATCATGTAGCCAAAACTTCTGCTTCAAACTTTCATGGAACAATAGCACTATTTCAATATAGCATCAAGGTTAGTTTAAACAGCAGAAAGTTGGTTTCCTCACTTCTACATAATTACAAAGACCAGGAAGAAATTTAAGGAAATAAAACACTAATACAAATCAATATCTATTTTCCACTACAGATTGCGCTGTCAAAAAAACCTGCACTGCTGCAGAACAAAAAAAAAAAAACAAAACACATTCCAAAAACTATTTTCATGTTGCTTGGAAAGTAATGATTAATCTTCTATGATTGATTGATCTGTGGTCTTCAAAATGGCACTTTTTGAAATGTGAATGCTATTCCCAGTTTTCTGAATATTGTGACTGAGATGCACACTATCTTTGGACTCTTGGGGAGTCAGGGAAAGAGCAGCATTTGTCCTAAATGCTTCCAAATTACAGTTAATTAATACACTGATTCTTGAAAATCAACGCAGAAAATTAGGATACATGATAGAGGAAGTTTAACTTCATCTCTTGAAAATTTTCTATTTATTCATTTGTGCAGGAATTTTGCACCTTGAGGTAATATCAATAATCACCATTAGAAACTGGACTTTATCCTCTGCTCAAAAGTGCCCTGGGTAATCCGTGCAGGTGCTTAGTGGAGGGCTAAGCAATAAAAGGGAACTGAGAAAGGATGTCTGGGACTTGCAAAATAGTCTGGAGACTTCAAATATTTAAAGAAAAAGAATATCCTGGCTGCTTCCCGAGAGGCCTGGAGCCTACCGGCCTTTGGAGTGAAGGTGGGGCTGTGAGCCAGGCACAGGCCCCAATGGGGAGAGGTCTGCAGGAAAAGGGATTTTTGGGGGGAACCAACATGTATTTATGTCCTCAACATGTTGTGAGCTCTGTGTTCCCAAACACTTCTCGGAAATGAGCAAGTTTTTGGTTTAACCTCCCGAGTGTTTCCTCATGCCTCCTCCCTTCCTCTCCCCTCTCCCCCCAAAATCTGTAGAATGTGACAACTTTAAGCTTTCTGAGCAAAGAGTTTTGGTACAAATTCAGTGTTTACAATTTCACCCCCTACCCTTCAAATCCCACTACAGGCACCTCATCTGGCAGCTCTTTAAAATATACCCACACTCTTTGTGTGTCTCTGCTAATCTCTGTGTCTCTGAGACAATGGAACAGAACTGCACAAAAATTAAACACACTCCCTCAATCATTCGGTTGTGTGGAGGACCAACAGTGACAACAGGAAATACCTTTTTTTACAAGGGTTTGAAGTGACAAATGCCTTTAGAAGGACATTTCCTTATGTCTCTGTTCAGGGAACATGATTGCCTGCATGAAAACGTTTCTGGTTCATTACTGATATTTATGCACAAGATCAAATTAAACAACCGTTTATTTTAATTCAATGCATTTCTGGTTTCCTCAAGTTAGCTCTATGATTCATTGCAGACATAAAACATTAATAGGCATCTAATTAAACATATAATTCATCGAGATTAATTGTGGGAATTAATCTCAGTAAAAACCTATGTCTCAAAGTAAGATCTTTTCCTACTGAAGAGATATGCCATGAAAAATGGTGCAATATATCTTCTTTTATCATAAAATCAGATAAAAGTAAAACATGGTAATTGTTGTTTGTTATAACAAGACATAGGATTAAGGACAGAAAAGAACATATATTATCTTAACAACTGTTTGAACTCACAACTGGTTAACATTAGACTCTGGGATGAAAAAAATTAATCTAATCATGTCCCATCTACACACTCCAGGAAAACTTCTGCATTATACAAAATCCTTAAGCCAGAGAAATGGAAGGTTTGTTGAAGGGCAAGTGAGTGTAAATGGAATGGAACAGGACTGTCTTTTGAGATGTTTCAAATGTCCAGGCTATATAGGCTTGCCATTGACCACACTCATGCTGAAGCTGACAGGGCTTTGATTGGCCAGACAAAGCTGATCCATTTGCCAGTGGATGTATTTATGTTTCTCAATTTTTGCTGCTTCTATTTTTGTCAGTACGTTTGTTCCTTTTTGATACAGGAGTTCTTTGTAGATGAAAAATGTTTCTGCAGTAGCAACTCATGGTGTGACCTGAAAGGGCTTTTAAAGTATTTTATTGGGTTCCTAAAAGGATATTCTAGGTTAGCCAATGTTCAGACTTGCCATAGGTCAACTTGTATTGGTATTTGGAAAACATTTACAGAAGTCCAGGGCAGTGGTTTTCATGCAAGGTGTAGAGATCATTTCACTCCACGCCTTGAGCACTGGTGCCGAGGTGGTAATTCTGTAGCAGTGCACAATAGTACTCCAGAAAGGCAACTGAAAGGTGCAATAGCTACTTGAAGTAGCAGTGGGACATTTAAAAACTCAGAGTGCAACTGCTGGTGCTGGAATGTGTCAGGAAGTTTAGCCATGACTTTATCCTGTGCATCTAATAACCTCAGCTGCTGCTAGTCTTTTGTGCTTCACCCCAAGTCTAAGAGCAACTTACCAAATGCAGCATTTCCCTGCTTTTTATGCTGTTACAGCTCTGAGGTCAAGCATTTTCAAGTTGAATTTGGTCACCACTTTTCAAATGTCAGCACTTTGGAATTATTTTTCCTCTCTTCCTTCCCTACATAATAAGAGGTAAAATGGCAGATCTACTCACAAGGTCCTATGAGAAGCTGGACGAGGTTGTATTTAGTTTATTTATTTAGTAAATGGTGTTACTCATCACTTTGTAACAGTGGTTTTAAAGCTTAGATATGGCTTCTCAAAAAAAAAAAAAAAATCTTTTCTGTCTGATTCTTATCTGGCAAAATTATCTCGAGTTCTGCTTAAAGAATTTGCTTGGAAAATGTTGGAGAGATTTTAGATTATAGATCAAAAACATATACATATAAAAATTCTTACAGTGATTTCAACTTTTTTATTTACCTTATAAAGGAGACATTATATTTAGTTCTGGATCATTGCAAAGCAAAAGAATTATGACAGGTTTACCTAGAAAAACTTGGGTTTGATGATGGCATGCTGAGAAAGAGTTTTAGAAGGCATTTTGAAACTAAATAATGTGATCTCGTAAGGAGGATCAAGGCAAAAGTTAGGAGAAGTAATCAGTAAATTACAAGATTGGCAGTGGGTTTTCTGACTTAAAATCCTATGACTAAGTCTTTGGCTTCTTAAAAAATAGAAGGCTGAATACAGTAGAGATGAGAAAGTCTGTATGCAACTCATTTAGGAACTGTACAGCAAAAGGCAAAGACACTATAGAATTTTTTTTTTTTGGTGAAAAAAGAGTATAAATTTGACAATTAGTATTAAGTGGGGAATTGAGCCTGAGATATCTTAGATATTTGGCTATGAGTGTTAGGTGAAGAATGGAGTCACAAAGGGGTGGAGCTGCTTGTTTAAAGTCCATTTGCAGGTTGATACCAAAGTACAGAAACTGCTGTGCTGTGTCCAGTGGAGCAGGTCTGCCATAGGACTGGCGTGGTCCCTGGCATTCCCAGGGTTAGGCACCCAGTTCTGCTGTTTCCTGGTCACTTCAGCAGGTCCCCTCATCATATTCATGTGCTCTGTTTGTGGGACTGTAACATCCTGTTTGATGCCTTAACCAAAAGAGCAGTCTTATGGGTATTTTCCTGAGTTTTTATACCATTTGTACGTTAATGGCATTCTTAACTGTCACACACTAAAACAGTGAGGCACTTCTGAAAATGAATTATTTCTTCCTGAAAGCAGCATCCAGCACTCCTCAAACAAGGTAATAAAGCTCTGTTGAGATGTAATTCTCTTCTATAAGACATTGCTTGCTCGTTCTGGAATCATTAAAAATCAACCACCAAATCAATGGGTCTCATTAGAAATCTGTCTTTTTGCTTAATGCTATTGATTTAATCTGTTTTAGAAATCCCTATTAACCATTAGTTAATTAAACACATGACAGTTATATAGATTAGGTAAACCTGACTGCTATCTCAGGAAGCTCAGAATAGATAAAGTGTTTATCATGTAAGATTCTTTTAATTAAAAGACACAGTTTAGATATCTCATACCCTCTAAAGCTTATATAATAAAGTCTTCAACCAATAGTAATTATATGTTAGTAATACATGTATTGATATACAAAAAACTAAATAAGTGCCTGATAGGCTAGAAATCAGTTTGTGCAGCTGATATGGTCTCTGACCCGCATAAAAGTGAAAGGCAACGATTTCCTGAAGAAATGCATTTCTGTGGGACAAATGCACAATTCCTAAGGCTTGCAATCAAGTTCCAAGAGGACAACAGTGTGCAGGAATAAGTGATGGAGCCAATGCAGCCTTGGACTCCTCTGAATCCTACAACATCTGCCCATGTTGTCTGTAGGGATCCTGGTACCCAGAGCCTCTTCTCTTGACTCAATCTCTAATTCTTTAAATGCTGGTTTATGTGCTTGTCTCTCCGAAAGGTAAGTATGAACAGAGAAAAACTTGTTTCTTCCTCTTGTCTGCCCCTTTCTGACACTTCAGTCATGTAATAGTTGCAAATGGCTCCTTGTATTGAAAAAAACAGGGATTAGGACTAGGCTGTCTGCAAATCCCATTCCATCACCTATTCTGAGATGAGGGAAAATTTCTAGTAAAGCATAGCTGTATTTCAGTGATTTTTCAGGCTAAGAATTTAAGTTATACCAAGCTCGGGACAGAAGAGATTTTCTCTAGGATATAAGCCTGAATCTTCTAATCAAATCACGTTTTGAAAACTTAGTAATGCTGTTTAAAAACTTGCTTATTCCTCAGATTTTAATCTGTCTTTTAGAAAAAGAGATCTGAATTTTGCCTTTATAGCATTCAAAGATTAAAAAGAAGCCCTTTCTAAACCATTGTCCCATTGTTTAATTCATATTTGAAGAGAATGCAAAACAGAGGAAGAAAAATGTCAGTTCTGGTTTATTTGTGTTTACCACATAATTGTACTGAATTGATGCTTCCCTGTGAAATCCAGCTGAATGAAATGCCCTGAAATAGTAGTGTTTGCTCTAAATAGGCTTAATTTTGTGTTTCTTGTTCACTAATAATTTGAAAAGAAGACACTTTTCTTGTGTGGTAGGCTTCCTTAGCTCTAAATACTCTTTCTCTTCTTTTTGAGTTCTTTTCAAATGAAATGCTCTGTGCTTCCATTGCAGAACACAGTGTACTGAGAAGCACTGTTGGAAATTAATTAATTGAATAATTTCTAAATCTGTTGTTTAGCTTCAGTCTATGAAAAGACTGGGTGCTGTAATGCTCAGCACCTAAGCTGATATTTAAATCCATTTTTAAATCCAGTTCCCTTTCAGCCAAATTAGGCTGAAAAGCTTTCGCTCTTCCCTCATGAACTGTTTCTAGTGACTCTCTTTTCAAGGTTCTCTTCCTTCACATCACAATTGTTTTAAGTGTAATTATACTCCTCTACTATTATACTAAAATTAAAAACACTTCTTTATTGTTGTTCCATATGCTTTCCTGAAACTTCTCATTTCTTTCACTGTTAAAAGGACCATCTGACATATATATTTCTGTGAAAATGGCAGATACAGGGGTTTATGACTTGTGTAACTTGCATAAAATGTTGCAGGGTTTTAAATGTGCACTCTCTCCCTATCTCTGCCTATACATACATAGATACAGGCATATATATAGATGTGTGTGTGTGTGTATGGCCTATTGCTAGTTTGCAGGTTTGTGGATTCTTTGAAATTGAAAAGGCCAGGGTCTCTGCAGTCATTGCTGTAATTGTGCAAACACTGCCAGTATCTGTTCTAGCTGCTGGTGGTAGTTCAGTGAATAACTACTGTTGTGCTACAGCCAAAACTTGTACCAGCATTTCCTGGATAAAAGCGTTTGTGCTGAATTTTAGATATCCATGTTCATATGGCTACATCTAAAGCAGTCATCACAGCTTCTGTCAGAGGGGTAGAGTAGAAGTGGGCACTTCCAGGGATGCTTTATCTCATCTAAAGATGGATTACTAAAGTAGTTCAGAAAAAAAAAATATTTTAGAAGTGCTTTTTCTTTCCATTATCTAAAAAGGGAGACTATATATAGATCAGACATAGATGGTTACATCACAGGAGCCTAAAGTTAGGTGATGTGAATCCCATGCTAAAATTTCGTGTCTGCACATTTTTAGGTCTAATTTTAAGAAGTTCTTTTTATAAAGAACACTTTGAAGTGGACTGGACCACAGATACCTTTATCGCTTTTACTTTTTGCTGGGAATTGCCAACAGATTTGATCCCTCAACCTGGCTCTTGCCCATGCAAGGAACTTATCAGCAGCCATGAAAAAATGAAAAGTCCTTTTTTTGTGCCTAATAATTTTAGCAGCTAACTAGAAAGCAAGATTTTTAGAAATAAAACCAAGATATAAAAAGATATAAACCAAGTCTGCATTAAGGAAAGATATCTGAAATTTGACATAATTTCAGTGCCTGTATGATATGAAAATCTACTTCTGATCATAACCTTACAAGATGGTTAATACTTTGGGGCTATATAAGGTGTAGAGGACTCTTCATATTAATAGAAAACATCAAAGAAAAAAAATACCTCTGATTGGCAGGAATGCCACATCATTAATATTTTTTATAGGCTTTCAAAATTCACTCTCTTGCATGGCTCAATTCCAAGCTATATCTAATTTTTTTCCCCTCCCCCACAAGTAACCAAGATAATGTCCTGGCTCTACTGAAATCTCTGAGTCTCAATAAGAGAGGTTTTTATCTGCCTGAAGTGGTACAAAAGCACTAAAGGCTGGTGTCCTAATTTAAGTTATGCTAACCAGGAGGCTCAAGAGGAGACTGGTGTTGTGGGCTTTCCAGATCAGTCAGTGCCAATTTGTGAGATACTTCAAGAAAACCTATCCCTCCCAACCAAACCCTAAGGTTTGTTCTAGAAACTGGGCATTTTGAGGTACAGAAGTAATTCCAGATAGTGTAAAGTTTCCCATGATTTGTTAACTGGCATCTAGGAAATGTGAAAAAAAACCAGCTGAGAGTCTTTGATCTGTCTTATTCACTACAAAATCGAAGTACAGATTAAAGTTATATTCAATGTTTGCTCAAAGATCTCGAGATGAGCGTCCTTTTGATTCTGAAAGTAAAATTAATGCCTGAGAAAACCGCACCATGACCTTTAGGTGTCTCCTATATTACTGAGCCTGTCAAGCAAGGCTTAGCAGAGAGGAAACTTGATTATGGTGAAAATTTATTTTCCAATATACAAACAATAATGTGCTAACTGCTGTTGGATAAGGCTTTGCTTCAGATGGGAGGGCTTGGTGTCCTCATGATAGACCTGATGCAGAATGATTTTTGGGTTTTTTTTCTTTTATTTATTCTCTGTATTCTTTAAATATATATTTGTAGATAAATGTGGAAGTTAGTGCATTGGATTTTGGTCTGACAGAAGTGGGATACAAGCATTATCTGGTTGCTGGAGGGTTACTGAAAGTCATTGGACACACTTCAGTCTTGGGCTTCAGTGTTATGAGAGCAACTCTGAGAAATTTTAGATATTAGTTAAGTAGAATGTAAGGTCACAGGTTATGTGCTTTACATTCAGAGTCTTTGGGTAACACATAGAACAGGTGCCCACTTCTCTTTCTTCCTGACGAGACCATAAATGCAGGGCTAATTAATCCTATATTTCAGGGGAGGTTTAGGTGTGGTATTATGAAAAATTTCCTCATTGAAAGGGTGGGCAAGCACTGGAACAGGCTGCCTAGGGAAGTAGTGATGTCACTGTGCCTGGAAGTGTTCAAAAATCTGTAAATGTTGTGCTTAGGAGCATGGTTTAGTGGTAGACTTGGCAGTGTTGGGTTGATGGTTGGAATCGAGGATTTTAGAGGCTTTTTCCAACCTTAATGATTCTGTATTCTCTCTTTCTGACTTACTTAAAACTGAATTCCTCTCACCCCTACCGACAGTAAGAAAATTTTTAGAGGAAGATGAAAAGTACACCCTTTTGAGGTCTGTTGGGTTTTTTTGCTGGTATAAAATCTGAGCACCCCAAGTAAAAAAGGCACTCCAGAATATTACTTTTGTAGATTTTAAGCACATCATCCTTTATCTCCTATGAGTGCTTCAGCTTCAGGACTTGTATCATCTTCCCTGTGGTGGGGAGGGGAATATCTTAAACACTGCAGGAAGCAGAGCTACTGTGAGAATGGAAGCCATTTAAATGCTGGCCCATTTTTATCACAGTGGTATAATTGACGCTGTTCCAAGGTACAAAGCTGATTTTGTGAGAGGTCTGTGTTTTTAATATTTCAATTAAGGTTCTATTTTTTTGTTTGCACTTAGATATACTGTCAAGTTGTTACAGATCTTGTTCATACACGACTATGAAATAGAGCATGACAGTTGTTCAATTTAAAGTAGTGGATTTAATAGAAACAGATTATTCATAGGTGTGTCTCAAAACAGCTCTAGAGCAAGTTACTCAATTTTCCAGTTTATTTATTCATAAATTCTGAAGTGCTTAGCAAGAAATGAAGCAAAAATGCAGAAATACAGCACATTCTTCATTTTGACATATCTATGACTTATGCTTGTCAAAACATTCATCTTTTATCGATGTTTGAAAGAGGTTAGTGTTCATTAAATACAAGACTTGGAGAAGTAGCTGTGGTTAATTAGGAAAATGTGACTTGTTTATGGATGCTAAAAAGCATTTGAGTGTCCTACATATTAAAGATGCTGAGAAATTAATTGTTAACGTGAGATGTCTTGTTATTTCTTGTGATTCAGAAGTTAAAACTGTAGTTCAAGATTCTTAAATGCATTCGGACATGCAATTTCCACTGATCTCAGTAGGAGCTTGCTTCCAACTAATTAATTTCTCAGAATTTGCCTTTCTCTCTACTGATATTGCACATACTTAGGGACAATAACCAAAGTCCTAGCTCCTTCAGAGGAGCTTTCTTATTAGGATCAATTACTTGTCAGTGATATATTATAAAGTTAATCCAGACTGTTCTTGGTGCTTTTTTTTTTCATGTGCTTTGTTTATCCCTAATCTGACTTCATTTGCCCGGGGAGACACCCTGCTTCAGAGGTGATGGGATCTGATAAGCACCAGAAGCACTGTGAATCAATGAATATTTCCTTGGCTTGATCAATCCACACCCCAGATAAACAGCCCATAGATGATAAAACCCGTGCTCTGGGCTGCACATCAGGATTACACACTGAAAATTTCCTTCTTATATAAGGAGTTGAATCCTAATGGGTCTTGTCCTTAGCCTGAAATCTCTGGCCAACATCCAAATTTCACAGTGTTCTGATATAAACAAGTCTTTTGCTGGATACCAGAGATACTTCCCAGAGAATTACTTAGGATATAATTGAATGTTTAGATCCTTCAATTCAGCCGTGATTAGGCTTTGTATGTCTTAAGAACCAACATTAGGCTGAAGCGTTCACTTCTTTCATTGAAGTCAATATGAGTTTTGCTACAGAGAAAGATGAGAAAGGAATGGGGTCCTTGGAGAACTTGCAAGGAGATGGGTGAAAACCAAATGTAATATATAGTGTCAAACTAAGATTAGTGCTGTGAAATCAAAGAAAAATTATCATGAGGCTAGGGAAAACAGAAAAGCCACAAAGTATAGTCACTGCAAACCACACAGTTTGTGTCATTTTGAGAGAAAAAAAAGTAAATCGGAGTTCCACTGTGTAAGAAGGATGTTGGTTGACACAGAAAAATATCCTCCAGTGATTAGGTCATATGATATTTACAGAGGAATTTAGCCTTGTGGTAGTCTGGTTATTTAAAATTGGAGTTATAGTAGGGGAAAAAAACTCAAGCTCAAGATCATTAGCAAAATACAATGTCAGAATGTTTTAATTTCTTTTTTGTCCTTGGTGGATGTCCTTGGAGATGCCTGAAGTTCTGGGGAAAAAAAAAAAAAAAAAGAATTTTGTATTGCACTGCAAACCATACTTAGAACAGAAGATCCAAACTGAACTGATTTAGTACCTGTGCTGGTTTTGCTGGGACAGAGCTAATTTTCTTCACAGTGGCTTCTATGGGGCTGGGTTTTGGATTTGTGCTGACACAGTAATGATAACAAAGTGATGTTTATGTCATGGCTGAGCAGGGCTTACACAGAGCCAAGGCCTTTTCTGCTTTCTTTACTGCCTCAGTGGTGAGGGGGCTGGGGGTGCAGGGAAGGTGGGAGGAGATGCAGCCAGGACAGCTGAAGGGGGGATGTTTGGAGTGCTGACATTTGTATTCCCAAGTCACCATTCCATGTGATGGGGCTCTGCTGTCCTGGAGATGGCTGAGCACCTGCCTGCCATGGGAAGTGGGGAATTAATTCCTTGTTTTGCTTTGTTTGCATCTGTAGGCTTTTGCTTTCCTTATTAAACTGTCTTTATCTCAACCCACGAGTTTTCCAGATTTTACTCTTCCAATTTTCTCCCCAGTCCTGCTGGTGAGGGAATGAGCAGGCAGCTGAGTGGTACTTATTTGCTGGCTGGGGTTAAACCATGACAACACCCAATTTGCCTTTTAAATACCTTGTCTGGAGCTTCTGAAATAAAGGATTTGTTTGTACGTGCATGTAAGGGTGGGGGAAAACTGATTTCTGAGCCATGTCTAATTTAAGCAGAGTTTGTTTCTCCAGAAGAACTTACTGTGAGTTTTGGGGAAGAGAACACTGCAAGTGTCTCTGAATATGCTCTTTAATGAAAGGAAACAGGAGGAAAAATTGTTCAGGGAGCCTCCTCAACAGATTTAAAAAAATACTGAAAATGTCCATGGCAGTATTAGGAAATGGATATGTTCTCAGTGCTGTAACATTTCAAAGAAAACCCTCGGTATAGTAACAGCTCAAAGGCTCTGCAAACAACAAAAATATGCAACATGAATGTATTAATGTTTGCAGACACCAGGGTGCTGCAAGCCTTTCTTACTAGTCATTGAGAAGCAATGTGATGAGGCAATTTGAATAAATAATTTTATTCTTACTTTTATAACTAGTAGTATTGTTTCCTTTAATATGTTGAAATGGCAGGATTATGTTACCCCTTTCACTTCTTTAGTTTTAAAAAATAAGAGCAATTAGTCTCAAATATGTTATGTTAGTAAGTGCTTTAGCATTTGAAAACTGGATTTTGTTTGAATTATATCAAATGGAACTGAAGTGTGTCTGCAGTGTACAGTAGCAGTCTGAACCATTAGCTTCCACTACTGTAATGCAAATGGAAGTTATTGCTATTTAGCTGATATTTTTTTGTTAACCCTGATACTACTATTTGAAAAAAACTAGTATTTTTTTTTTAAAAAGCCTCTGAAGAATACTAAATATTTTTTGCTGTGTCTCCAACAGTCTGCTGAAGAGCTCAGGTTTATGTCTTTGCCCACTGTTCCAACCTGCTGAAAAGGTCTAATGGTTCATTGGCCTCCTGTTGTCTTCTCCATTTGAATCTGCTTAGAAATTATGTTTCTTTCAGTGAGAGCCCGACAGATGCCAGCTTGGCTCTGAAGAGAATAGAGAACAGAAGAAAGATAGTATCTTAGTTCATCTCAGTTAGCCAAAGAGCTGTTTCTTGCAGAAATTAGCACTCTTCTCTTCTTACATTAGACACCTTTATGTCTGTTTATGAAACTTAATTTATATACCATTATATTTATACTATTTACTATTTATCACAATAGTTCCATGATATAAGGAAAATTATCTCCTTTTTATACCTATGGAAACTGAGTCACAGAAAACAATGTATGTTTTACAAAGCCAGGAGTAAAACTTTATTGCAAAGAAGAGTTAGTGACTGTTCTTCTGCCCCCCAGTGCATTTATTTCAGTGTTGTTAACTAAGCATTCAGGTGGTTTTCGATACTAAAGGCAATGTCAGCTTTCCTGCTGATGGGGTTGTTGCCTTTCAATAGAAAAGGAATGTCTTGTACAAGAAAAAGAAAATAAAGGATTTACACTGGAATAATTGTCAACAATTAATGGACCTGAACTTTCTAAATAAAAGCAACCCACACAACATTATGACTAATAGACAGAGTTTTTAATTTTCATGACCACTGTGTCCCCTGAGTGGTTCTGGTTTGTTTTTACAATGAAGGGCTGGGAGAAATTTTTCCCTTAGCACCATGCCATGTGTTATCCACAATCCCAGTAGCAGGATATGGGAATGCACACAAGGGGCTTTCCAAGCTTGCTGATGCATGGACAGCTCCCCTGCTTTTCTCTTTTAAGGATATGTGCCTCTAGAAGAGCAAGAAGTACAAAAGAAAATATTTTATAATAAAAACAGTCTGTGCAAAGCTCATCTTAAAGGTCAGAAAATGGAACACTTACCAGGAGGCACCTTTTATTGCAGTACTTTGAGAACAGCTGTTGGCACTGTAGCTTAACATGCCAGTGTTCAGTTTCTAAATGCTTATGCTCATGTTTTTACACACTAATTCCAGGATGGTCTGTGTTAGATGGTGACAAATTAACTGTAAATTCCTAAGGCAGCTCTATCTCTTCCTCTTACTACTAGCTGTTCTTTACATCTCTTTCTGAATCAGCTGAAGCAGAACTGTGCTATATCTTTTTAACTTATTTTCTTTGAATTACAAACATTTTATTTAAGAGCCATTTTGCAAGCCTGCCTTAAAGAGTTTTCTTTGCAAGCTTGGAAGAATATTGGCTATTCTATATAATTCTGCTTCTCCTGCTGATATTTCATTCTTCCAAAGGATTTCTATTCAGCATTGAATATTAAAGATTCAGCTTAGAAAAGCTTATGATATATTGCTTGACATTGACATATCAAAGTTTCTTATTTAACCTTGGCTTCTGAGTTCATAATGTGGACTGTGAAATCTCATTCATTTGGAAAAGCCAGGGTAAATAGAACAGTAAACAAGCAGGACATGGAGACAGGTCCTTTTGTTTCCTGTGTTGCTCTAGTGCCAGTGAGGTCTGTTCTCAGCTATTGAAAGTCACTGGGCTCAGTGCTGTGTAAACAGTCCAGAGACTTCCACTGAAAAGTTTGGACTTGAAGTTTATGGCAGCAGGAAATAAAGGAGCAGAAATAAACAGCCACTGGATGGAATTTGGAACAGCTATAAAGGGGAAAAGGGTGAGGGTTCAACTTGTGGCTGCTAGGTAGATGTCCCACATGTGAAAGAAACAATTTAAATGTTAGAAATAATAAATCAAAATGAAACAAAACAATAAAACAAAACAAAAAAATCACCCCAAACTACAGTGTGTCATCAGTACCTGTTCAGCTCTACAGTATCCCTTTTGTCATTTTTCTTTACTCAGAACACCTGTAGCATTTGGATTCTAGGAAAAAAATGGTAAATTGCTTTGAATTGCAGACTGCTAGCAGGGCTTATTTATCTTCACTCTGAATACGAGCTCTGCCACACATTCTGCATACCCTGTTTTCCTGATCCCCTCTTTGCCTGATGCTCTTCCAGAACCCTATGTAGGTGCTTCTCCAGATAAAATTTAGGCCTGAGAAATAGTGGGAAGTATGTTCTGGAAAATATTTTCTTCACTTGTTTTTAATATTTAGACCTTTGGGTTTAAGGGTTATGCAAAAGATTTCAATTTATTTTGTGGTAGCTTGCCATGGTCTTCATCTTCTTGTTCATATTTCAAAGTCTGGACAAATGCTTCAGTAAATTTGGGGTTGGGGGGTGTGTGTGTGTGTATGTCGTTCTGTTGTTGTTGTTTTGTGGGTGGTTTTGGTTTGTTTATTGTGGGGTTTTTTGTTGTTGAATGTGCAAGCAAAGATTCATAGAAGTATATATCCTATGCCTAATGTTTGGGCAAAGTTTCTAGGAAAAAAAAAATTAATTAAGGCATACTTGAATTTGTGAATAGTAATTTTTCTCTAGTAAACAGCTCTGGGAAGCCTGAGGAGCTTGAACCATTTGTTGTGGGTTCCTGAGGTCGTCTAAGAAAAGATAAGAAAAGATAGAGGAAACTTTATTGCTTTTCTAGATCTGCCAGGTCACACTGCTTGCATTCTTTGACATAATTAAACCTCAGCTCACCTCCACCTCTGCAGGTATTTGCTAGAACAGAGAAGCACTGCATAGGTACAAGAAGGCATTTTCACTATTTCTCCTGTTTCATGCAAAAATACCTGCTTGCTTCAGAAACAGAGGTCCTCTGATTGTGTTGCTTTGCAAATTTCAACATCCACATCAAGAGACACACCACCAGTTATGTACCCTTACACAGATGTAATTTCCTCTGAACATGTTCCAGCCATTGCCTTTACTAAGACAGAGGGAAAAAATATGTATTTCTATAAAAAGCAGAATTACATGGCATATGTAATGAGGCTGCTGTGCAGGTAACTTTAATCTGGTGCTCTCTAGCGTCTGACAGCTTGCCTTTGCAACAGGTTAATAATATTCAGAATTGCATATAAATCTTTCTATAGAGGACTAAAATTCACATGGCATGATTACCAGTCAAAAATATATTCCCTTTTCCAGATAGCAAAAAATCTTATTAGCTAGCATGGATTTTTTTTTTTTTTTAATAGATTACTGTATACTGACACACACATGCATTTTCGTTACCTGGCTTTTTTAAAGACAAGATTTAAAATTACTCTCTTCTAGAGTAGAAAATGAAAACAAGTTTTTTGGCAATTGTACATTTTAGCCATCAGCTGGATGGCTGTAAATCACAGTGAGCTGAGCTCTGCAGCTTTCTCCATTAATGGGTCCATGAATCGTTGTTTGATACAATTTCAGCCACCACATTCCAGTTGGAATAATGTGAAAACTAGAAGAATGGAACACATAAAACTGGTCAGAAACTTTCTGATCAAACCTTTTGTGCAAGCAGACAAATTAGACTTTGCTACCTTAAAGCTTGAGAAACGCACTTTGACAACAGCAACAAACAAAAAAATGCAGTCAGTGTTCCGGTTCAACATTGCAGAACAAAGCAATTTTTCTGTTTTAATTGGAAAACCAATTTTTTTTTTTTTAATTTATAAATATCAAATTAAATATGGCATCTAAAAAAGCCTCAAAATATTTTTATTTATCTGGAAACACTTTCATTCTTTTTCTCTGTGGGGGATTTAAAGATCAGTTGTTAAAAGCTTTTCTGAAAAACAGGAGTTCATTTCCTTCCAGCTGATGCTGCTCATTCACACAGACGCACTGTCTTTTGGCAAATTCTATTTGAGGTGAGCCTCTTGTGAGCCTCTTGTACCCCTGGCTGCCACAACTTGTTGCTTTGCTTTTCTAGCAGGAACACTTTCACCTGCTTACTTAAGCGTAATGCTGGTTGACTTTTAGCATCTTGAGCCTTGTGGAGCCAGGGCCAGGCTCAGCTCAGCCCAGGCAGAACTGAGCTGAGGGAGAGCTGGCTCTGTGCCCAAAGCAGCAGCACTTCTGTCCCAGTCTGGCAGCAGTGCTTGGGGCTGTATCACCACTGCTTACAGCTATGGGAGACAAATGTTCCAATTCTCCACACTTGGAGGCAAAGCTGAACCTCAGTTTTGTACTAAAGATGCTGCAGGAAGTGGCAAGAGGTGTAAACCCTTCTCAGTGAGGTGCTCCTCGACCTGTGTCTATGCAGGTGTAGTGGTTTGGTCCAAAATACTCATTACTGTTTATCTGCTGTGAGATAAGAATTAGGAGAAATGCAAAACAGGCACCAAACTTGAAAGAATATAAAGAAGTTTATTAACAGACCTAAAAGAAGAAAAAAAATTATACCACCTTCAGAACTCTCCTCCTCCCCCCACCTTCCTCCCTTCTCCCACTGACAATGTGAAAAGACAACCCTTTAAGATGTTCAGTCTGTTACCACTTCCATAATAACCTTGTTCAGTCCATTTAGAAAGAGAAGTCTCTTCTTGCTCATGCTATGAAAACAGTATCACAACGAGACAGCCGCCCACTTCCAAATATTGTTCAGTCCATTTAGGAAGAGGAGTCTCTCTGCCTGCGTGTGAGTCCTTTCTCCCGACTTGCAGCTTTTCCCGCAACTGCTTTCGAGGGTCCACTCTTGAAGATTTTTGGGGTACAATTTTAAGGTTGAGCCGTTCAGAAACAAAAACAGAGGCCCTTCTCCTTCCCTGGGAGCAAAGGGTCTTCATCATCTTCATCTTTAGGACTATCTCTGGGAGCATCTCTAGGAACTGAGGTTTTCTCCTTTCCCATTTGGAGCAAAAGTCCTCATCTGGTCCATCTCTGGGGACTGAGGTTTTCTCCTTTCCCGTCTGGAGCCGAAGTCCTCATCTGGTTCATCTCTCCCTGTCCAAACTTCTCATGAAATTACAGCTGCGTCAGCATCTGCCTATCTCAGCGCAGGTGCTTCTGCTCACGAGTTGAACACTCCACCCCCCATATCTTCATGGAATTACAACAGGATACTCTGGTATATCATAGCTTCACAAAAGAATTTCAGCTTTAAGCATCTCCTCTCTCTCTTCCCTCAGGTTTTCAGCTCTTCACAGCAGTAAAAGGGTTAATCTCACCTCGGCCTTGCAGCTTTTCAGCTGGAATGTTGAATGTTTCTTATCGCAGTGGAGAGGGGGGAGAGCCGAGCCGCTCCGGCTGCTCACGGCAAGGCAGTGGGGGGGGTTCCATGGCTGGAACAGGTCCATGGCTCCAGGATGGCCGTGGCCCGGCCCGGCCTGGCCCAAGCAGGGCCTGGCTGGGCCCGCTGGCCCCCACACGGGGCCCGCAGCCACCTGTGCCAGCGCCGGAAACGAGAGAGAGCTTGGAGGGGGAGTTTGCCTATTCTTAAATGTGGATCACAGAGGTGATCACAACTTTAAGTGGCTTAGAGAATTGTCCATATCCAAACTGGCCAGCTGATAGGTTCTATCAGTTCCCAGAGGAAACTGTAAGCACCCCTTAGCAAGGACGTCCCTTCCGGGACTATGCTTGCTAACCTATGACAGCAGGGCTTCTCTTTTTCCAGAACAGTTTAGAGCTTTGGGTCTAAATATGAAAACATGCAATTCCTTCTTCTCAGAGATCTTGTTTTGATCCCAGAAGGCATTAGAATAAAGAACTTTGTGGCTCAGCATCTGGTCTCTGGCAAAGGCTTTGAGGAGATGCCTCAGGAAGAGTGTCAGAACAGAGCTGACATATGTCGTCTCCTAATACTTCTCATTTCCAGGAATTTGGTGTTAAAAGAATTCCTGAGCTTGGTGTGGTTTCTGTTTATTCATTCTCTGTCAGTTAGCCACCTACAAAGCAGGGGAACAGCTGCTGTTTGTTGTGTACTTCAGTATTTGCTGCCTTTTCTCATAGCTGGGGGAAGGAGTGAATGATCAATCCCACTTCCCCTTCCCCATGCTCATTGTGGGTTTGAGAGACTTCTGTCACATCCCCTCCAGACATCTCTTTGCAGACCAAGGAGCTTGTCATTGTGTAGGTGCAGTTACATCAGAGGCTGTGGTGGAATGTGGTGGATAAACACAGTGCCTTTACAGTCATGGAATAAAATCAAACTGTATTCATTCTAAAAAATGACAATGTGCATTGGGATGACAGTTACTTGTGTTCAAGAATGAAACCTGCAAATTCTAGATGTAAAGTTGTTCAAATAGGCATTAAAATTACAGATGTGGCAGCTTAATGGTCCTCTTAGCATTCTGATAGATGTGGGTATTTTATTCAAATATAGTCATGTTAAGCTGTGTCAGTGAGGATAGCTGTTGGAATTCCTTATATTCATGGGGGGAAAATATAAAATAATCTGTGTTTTTTAAATTGTCTCTAGGATCTTCTGTGTGCCTTCTTTGCTCCATACTGCAGGAAAATCATGTCTGCTCAGTTGCTGCTATATCGAAATAACATCCTCATCTCTCAGCTCTTTTCATGATCTTTGATGGCTTTTCTCAAAGCTGTTCTCTCAGGCTCTTTTTATTATGAGACAATCTCAATTTTCATTGAAACAAAAACAAAACCCTACAGCCTGCTTGATGGCAGAGGGCAGCTGTAAAAGTGCACAGAATACTTTAAAAGGTTTAAAATTAAAGGCTGATGAGAAGTCCAGTTAAAGCCAATATCATGACTTCTTGAGTTTGGCCTAACAAATTTTGGAACAGTTAGCAATTTTTCAGAAGTCCTATGCAAACTTAAGGTACTGTTGTGAATACTGGCATACAAGGATCTTGCAATTTCACAGCTGGAATCTTGAGTAGACTCTAAATGAAACACTTTACAATTAAATCATCCTTCAAGCATCCTTCTTCAGCTTGCAGCCTCTTAGATCTTCATTGTGAAGCAAAATCCTGCATTCCTCTTGAAGGAGAAGTAAAGATGGGGGAGGAGGGAAAAATTAAGATTCAGCTGTGAAAAAGAATTTAGATAAGTAAATGTGTGGCCTCTTTCCTAATCTTAGTACAAATGCTATTTAATAAGATACCAACAACATTCAATTAACATTAATTTATGCAAGATGCTACAAACCTATTTATGTGAGGTCACACTAATTTAAAATATTAGAGGTGTAATTACAGATGGGTGTTGCTAAAATAAGTGGAACAATACGTTTAACTCACAAACATTTAGAAAAACATCAAGAAAGTGTTCCCATCTGCTGAATGATCAGACTAATTTTACTTTACATCAGCCCTCCTATTAGAACAATCAGTTTAGGTAAGAAAGGGACACCTTCATATTCGCTGCTGTCTTTGATTTGCAGCACACACACTCTAGCTTGAGAAAGAGTAAATGAGTTACAGGTAAACACTGCCCTGCTCTTCAGGGGATTCACACTTGAACTATTTAGTTGTTTCATGGATTTATGGTGAGGGTGATTGATCCAGCAGCAGAAAGTGAATAAGAAAAGCAGTACCCTGCTACAGTGGGGATTCTGTAACACGATGTATCTAACAAGGAGGCCCGTGGGAAGGAAATAGATATGGACTGATTCTTGATAGATGCTTCAGAGAGATGTTTATTTCTCCAGCCGCATGGCCGGGGCTCAGCGGAGGAACTGTTCCAGTCACGGGACCAAGGGTCCTTCTGCCCGCGCAGGGAACACAAACCAACCAATGGGGAACGAGGCTGAGCAGGGGCAGGGAAACCCCGTGTCTGTGCCCTCAGGGCCCCTCTCCCAGGGCTACATGGCGGGGGGAAGGGACCCCGACATTTCACCTGTTTATTTTTAACAAAAGGAGATTTAAAACTTAACTTTAGATTTAAAACAACTGGATAAACATAACAAGAACATAAAAATAAAATAAAACAAGCCACCCTTCTGAGTCTTTAAATGTCCAAACAGATTCTCTGGAACATCTTAAGGCTGACAGAAGGGAGACAGGACTCTCTGAACATGCTTTGTGGGGAAACTGAGGCAGGAGAGGGTTTAATTTCTTCCCTCCCCCTTTTCATCCCCCACTCAGCATTGGAAAGGGATTTTTGGGGAAACAATTGGCAAGGGCATGGTTTTGTGAGGGAAACCATGGATGAAAAAACGGATTGGGAATACACTGGGGGTAATAGGACATAGGGTAAAAGGGAAAGGTGGGATTAGGAAAGGGAGACTGTAGGGGGGGCTTATAATATTGTCTAACATGACTACGATTTTTAGCATATATACTGCCTTTCACAGGAACACCATCAGGCCCAGTGACCTGCGATGCTTGTAACCCTCTTCTACCTTGTATAATTTTGAATTCCACCACCTCTCCATCTCCCAAGCTTGGGATGTATTTTTCAGGGTTATTCTTTTTAATAGCAGTTCTATGAACGACTATGTCTTGCTGGCTGTCACATCTCGTTATAAAACCATAATTTTGTTTAACATTATACCATTTTACTATTCCTAAAACCTTAGCTACGGTGATCTTTCCCTTTTTCCGAGTGGCTGCTGTTTTCTGTCCCGCTGCGTTTTTGCTTTCTCTTTCACTTGCTCCCGTGTTGGAATTTCCAGGGCTGCTAGTGCTGCCGGGGCTGCCGGAGCTGCTCGTGCCTGCGCGCTCTTCCCGGGGTCGCGTTCGGGGCCGCGCGGTCCGGGCCGCGCTGCTCAGTTCTCCATGCGTCGCCTCCTTTGGTCGCAGCTTCGCTGCCGCTGCCAGGTGCTGCACCCACGTCTCGGCCGGGCCCCCGAGCGATGACTCCCCCGCGCCCTGCTCCAGCGCACCTTTCGGCTGGGCGCGGCTCTGCTCCTGCCGCCGCCCTCTACCACCGGTGCGCTGCCCCTCTCAGTTGGGCGTTCACGGGGCTCGCTCCACCACGCGCTGTGCGGGGCCGGGCGGGCACCGCCGGGGTCACCCCGCTCCTGCTGTGCCTCGCTCCGCCACCGACACTGCGGCTTACGTGGCTCCGCCCACGCATGGGAATTGCCTTGCTGGTGCTCTCAAAGGGCTCGGTCCACGTGGCCTGGGTCGCACAGTCCCTGAGGCACGTTTCCCTGAGCCAGGACATAGCTGACATTGCTCAACAGTCTCGGTAATTAAATAATATTCACGAAAATATTCTTCCATCGGCATATATTTTGACTCAAAAATTAACTGTGTCCAAACAGTGTTCCAAAAGTCTTTGGTAAGAAATCCCAAGAAACAGAAAAAGATCTTAACAACCGTTCCAGGAAGTGTTTCAGTTCCTTTTGAGCTTGAATCAAGCTAAATTTTACAAATCGTTTTTCAAGAATCATTTCAAGTTTTAGATAAATGTCCATATGCGGCTCTGAGAGCCAAGAGTCTTCCCACGGTTCCTCCACGGTTTAGATATGGAATAGCAAAACAAAACCAAGAAGAGGAATCCAAAGTTTCTTTACTCACAAACCAGTCGCTTAGGGATCGGGGATTGTTTTGCTCGCAATTCGCCACCATTTCTTACAGTGGGGATTCTGTAACACGATGTATCAAACAACAAGGCCCTGGGAAAGAAATCTATATGGACTGATTCTCGATAGATGTTTCAGGGATGTTTATTTCTCCAGCCGCATGGCCGGGATCTGCCGAGGAACTGCTGCAATCACGGGACCCGAGGGTCCTTGCCCCCGCAGGGGAACACAAACCAACCAATGGGGAACGAGGCTGACCAGGGGCAGGGAAAGCCCATCTCTCCCACCCAGAGCCCCTCTCCCAGGGCTACATGGCAGGGGGGAAGGGACCCTGACAGTACCCAGCAGATTTAAAATCTGTGACATTTAATGTGTAGCTGATTTGATAAGAAAATGGGATAGGAATTCTGGTCTCCAGGAATAATGTAATTTAGTGAAGCGTAGAAATAAGTACTGAGTTCTAAGACCCTTTTAGTTCATTTACTCCATATTGATGTAACCTTACTATATTAAATGCAGTGGCATTTACATTTTATACACAAATAAGATGAAAAACAGTTCTCATGTATCTCTTCCAGCACTAAAAAAAATCTATTCTCAGACTTTTCCATGAGACCAGTTGTGGCAATCATTTAAATTCTAGAAGCACTTAAAGCTCTGCAGAGCTTTAGTAGGGACAAATTAAAGATGTTTTTAATTCATGTCCATAATGAATCCATAAAGGGACTTTATTCCAATCTTCATGATTAATACACCACTGTATTGTGTCTGAGACAAATAACTTCGATATTGACCAATTTAATACATTACTTCCTCTGCAATTAATCATTATGACAAGTTTTCTTCTAATTATTAAAAAAAAAAATCTATAAAAAAGAAAGAAATACCAAAAAAAAAAGACAGCTGCTACATGCATAGTAAGCTGTTGCTGGCCCAGGATGACTGCTGGAAGGGGAGGGGGGATTCCATTTTTCATCACACATTTGAGTAAGGAATGAACAGGATTGAGTTTTCTGGGTTATGATCTGGCCAGTACATGCATTTGGTTTTGCTATGGCTAGCCTGATCTCCATATTGCCAACAGTAGCTTATTCTTGCTTTCTATGATTTTAGAAATTGAGGAGCTTTCCATGAACCCAAATTCTGCTGTGCAATAAGCTCATCTGCTTGCCACAGGACGCAGCAACTTCTGAATACATGGACTTCCAGAGTTCACAAAGTTCACAAACTAAACCCTGTGTTCGCATATGCCCCTCCCAATTTATGCACCATGGAAGGAAATTAAATAATGGCCTTTTCTATCTACTGCATAATAAACCTTCTCCTTCTTTCTCTCCACTAAACTTCTTGTACATTACTTGATCATCAGCTGAATCAATTATTTATAAGAAGGAGCCTATAACCTTTTTCTCTTGGCCTCTATATCTCCAGGGTATTTGATCTATTCACAGAAAGTCGTCTCACTTCCTGAATTCCTCTTTTTGGAAATCAAAGGTCAAGAAGAACCTGCACACCTGCTCTATCTTGAAGTGTATCTCATCTCTTCTCCTTTTTTGTGTATTTTTCTCCTCTTCCAATTTTACTCTTTTTTGTCTTGTATTCACTGGGCTCTGAATTCCTACAAGAGATCCACATGTGCTCTGTTAACTATGGCACATGTCCACATGTGAAATTATTGGCAAACAAGCTATCAATTGCATTGCAGGAGTAGCTGAATGGGTGTTATTCTATCTGGGGACCTGTATTATTTTGAGTGGGAATTTAAGCCAAATGGCTTCAATCCCACTTGACAGTACTTTAACAACACGGAATAAAAAAACTCCTTTAGCAACAAGTCTGATGTTTGGGGTAGAATTCATAAAAAGGATGAAAAAAAAGAATGGACAATGTTAAAGCTTCATAGAATTTTCTCTATGGAGTCCAACTTCCCAAACCCAAAAACTGCTTCTGGGAATTTCCACTGGGAATGTTTCTTCCCTCGAACATGGAATTGTAACGGTGAGACCCCATCACATTTGAGCTCTGGCTGTAAGAACAGACAGCTTGGCTCCTACACTGGCCAAAACTGGAAGCCTGAAAAATCAGGACAAGCTTCATAAGTAGCAGGTCTTGAACTGACATGGGTCGGGAGGATCAGAAAGACCTTTAGGGAGATGATAGGTCTGTGAACAACACTGTAAAGATCAAAGTATCATCCTAGATGTATGGAGTATGTAGCAATGTTAAGTTTTCACAGTGCATGTTGTGTTGAATGGGGAACCCCTTCACTAAACCTGAGATGAGAACCATATAAAAATATAAAAAGGAGACACTAGTTCATGTAACACAGTTCTTCAGCTGAGATACATATTGTACAAAATCATCTCAACTACACACCTCCATCAGGACACAGTGAACAGTGAGGTTTTTTCTCCCTAATTTCATCGGTGGAAAAAGAGAAACTTCCAGCTTCCAAGTAGAGAAAGTTGTTAGTAAAACAGAAAGGAAATTGCTCAGCAGCAGTGCGCTGATGTGGTGTGTTGTTCACTAGACCCTCTGTTCTAATGGGAAGGTGGAGGGGTGGCTGTTCTTCCTGTACCTGCACCAGCTGTGCAAAACAAGTTGATGACTGAATATCACGGTTGGTAGGTTTGTAAATTAAACCTTAGCAAATAATTTCCTGCTCTTTGTGTTAAGTATCCTTTTCTTCAGTGATCACAAGTGGTGCTGAAGTGGCATCAGTTTAGTGCTCCCCCCCTTGAAAAGTCCTGTTAGAAAGTTACAAATGATAGCACCCAGACTTAAAACCTACAAGCTTGGGAACAGTGTCTTGAGTCTTGTTAGTGCTGATAGAGCAAGAAATAAAAAGGAGAAAATTGCAAGCCATCTGCTTCTTTATCAAATTTCTCTGCATATTCTGCACAGATATCTGTGCTTGAGCATGTTTATTCCAGTCAGGCAAATCACTGACACCCCATTTATATTAATTTCTGTAAATAGTAGACCCAGATGCCTGAGGCAGAAAGTAATATATGAATTTGTAATTATTTTAGGTCTCAAGTAGTCATAACTGTGAAGTGCTCTGTCCAGCAGAACAGATAGTGTAACAAAGAAATATTCTGAACGTTTGTTGTCTTCTTTTTATTCCTCCTCCTCCTCCTCCAGGTGTCATATTTGATATCCAGCTGCTATGCACACAGCTTCTTCCTTTGTCAGGGATCTGTGGCTTATGTCTACAATTTCAAAGGAAAAATGTGAAAAAATGTGTGATTGTTATTGGAAGCAGCATAGTTTGAAATAAATATTATACTTTTCACAGCACTTCAGGAAGCTTTTGTACACAGAGCCCCCAAATATCCATTTGTAAGAATCCCAATTTGATCTTTTTCTGTCTGGAGTGCAAAATGGGAGATGAGGTTAATCACACCATCAGTAAAGCTCTGCTGTCGTAGTTCAGCAGCACCAATTTCAAGTGTAAATAAACAGTATTTAGGTACTTCAAGAACATATAGTGAAATGAGAAGAGATCAAAAGAAGTTGTTTTTATTCTCACATTTTTATTAAATAGAAACCTGGCTTGCTTTCAGCTGTATGTCGAACAGTTCTGGACAGTGGATCTTTCTTGTCAAGCACTGGTGTGTTTGTACAGAAGTACATCCAGCACAGAGAAGCACTGCAGACCTAGAAGATAATAGATAAGAAGGGTAGGGAGGAAGAGGGGGAAACCTATCTTGGATGGGCATTTTGTGTCCATATCAGAAAGTTTGTCTCATATTTCTTGTCAGTTATGGTGCTTATCTTGAAACCATCTCCTAATTTCTGTTGAAAGAGGGCTTCCAAAATGAGAAAGGATGATAGAAAAAGGGAAGGGCATAAGATCTTCAGAATCAAAGTGGCAAAGTAGCACCGGTAAAATAAAACAGCTAGGGCTGATATTAATACACAAATAGCTGCTCCTCTAATCTTTTGAAGGCTCTCAGTGATTATGAGTCCCTATTATACCCTAAAATGAAATATCTCTCTATTTGACTTGCCTCCCTTTGCCTAGTCTCATCTTAGAGGTTTCAGTCATTGGAAAGCTTCTTTTCATTTTTATATGAAATTAAGCTGAGAGTTATGACCTTTTCATTTAAACTTCATATTTAATTTGGTGCCTTATGGTGAGCTGACAGAAAGCACCATGATAATTTCCTAACATCTAAATAGAGACCTTGGGGACCTTCTTTCATGGCAAAATAACTCCAAAACTCCCTGAGGCATAAAGGAAAAAATATTTCTTCAAAACATTTAATACAGCTCTTAAATGTTTACTCTTTTCTCAACTGAACAACACTTCCATTTATTTTCTATAAATAACCTTCAGGGCCCAAAATTGCATTGTAGTATTTGTTAACTTGGCAATCCATCATTCTTTGTGCTTTATCTAACTTGCATTGTTTTACCTGCATGTTCTTTGACATGGTCAGTGTGTGAGCAACTTTAGCTGTGATAGTATATGCTGACATTTATGCTTTCAGCTCTAATTTTTTAGTACATGTCTTTAAAGTGTTTCAGATGAGACCTTGAACTCAAATAAAATGAAATAGAGTCTTCAGTTTATATTTGCTTATAAATTTACAGATTAATGTACAGAAAATGAAACATTCACATTAAAGCATGTCAACCAACAGCCTGTATCAAAATATTAAAATGAACGAAGAATTTGCCATTTGCCAAGCTCACTAAATGTGTTAATTTGTTTTGCTCACCTGGTTTTGTTACTTTGGCAACATCTGCCCATTATCTGAAAACTATTTGGGGGGAAAAAAAACCAAAAAATCTGCAATCCTTCCACAGTTATCATGAACTCTTTCCCAGTGTGACCCTGATGATGCCAACTTACAGCAAAGGCTGCAATGAAAGTGCCACAACAAGGCAAAAGTACCCCATATGATGTTGCCAAGCACCTTGCATAAAGGATTTTTGACAGATGCCATAACACAGCATCCTGCAAAGGGGTGAGACACCAGAAGAGGCTGAGAGATGCTCACAGGCCACAACCTCTTTAGCCTTAGTCATTGGGTTATAGACCACAAAGAAAAATGCACATGCACTGTGGTTATTTTCTTAGAAAAAAAATACTGTCTATAACAAACAGAAATAGAAAAAAAATGCTGCAGGCAAATAAATAGACTTTAGGCGGTTGTGACCACACAAATTGAGTGTCACTTGTTGTCTGTCTGTCCCTTGGGCTCCTGCAGCCATGTGGCATTATGGGGACAGGTAGTGAAGGGGGTTGGTGCTACTCCAGCTTTATCAATGAAGTAGAATGGAAAAGAGTTTTCTTTTAGTTATTCAATAGTTTGTTTCTAGGTTCTGTATCTTCAGCAGAGTTAGGTCTGCTCTGTTGTTGGGAATCGAGCAGATCACACAGGTAATATAATCTTCAGTGTGTGGGGGAATCCCCGTGATGCCAATGCTGGCAGAAATGCTTCCACTTCTCATGACCTATTTTTCACTTCAGCACTGTGACTCATTTAGCTTTGGGCCTGGAAATGCTTGCATACCTTATGGGTAGAAATATGTACAGTGATTTCACTGATTTCCTCGGGACAGTTCTTAGGAGGGAAGTTATTCATGCCATTTATTGCAAGCTTACATTTTGGGGGTCTAATTTCACACTATAATGAACAACTAACCTGATTATTTCACCTTCTTCCCTACTGTTTTCTGGAGTTGTGATATTGTGTCAGGTATGAGCTGTTTACATCATGCTTGTGTGCTAATGCAGACTTGTTGTTTGCTATTTATACACGATAATTCTCTTTAGCATAGCAGAATATTCCTGTTAAGGTATGAAGATGTCACCAGTGTGCTTCAATAGGGATTCCCACACATCAGCAGCTTTACAGAAAATAAGAATCATCAGTCACAGAAAATAAGGACCAAGAGAAAACTTAGTCTACCACACCTACACTCATCTCCCTATGTGGCAATAAGCATTTTTAAGCTGTACAGAACACCACTGCCCACCCGGAATCTATTCCATGATGTTAAAGCCCAAAATATCACTCTGGGAGCCATGTCAGAACACTGAAACATCAGCCTGAAAAAAGAAACTTCCAATTATTAACTACATAAGATTACAGAATGCTGTCAGATTATAGCATAATTTTTAAATTTAGAGAGCAAACAAGAAAAAACACCTTCTTATTTTATCTGTTGTTGGGCTTCCCATAGGAGCAGCTGTCCAAGCCCCTCTCAGAATACCCCAGGTCCTCTGCCCAAGAATCCTTTCTGGTGGAGATCAGTCTATAAACAGAGCATTCCACACTTAGAAATAGAGACCTTTCCTTCCAATGTTTTATTTAAACTTGAAGAGGGTGTGTAAAGCTTTTCTGGGGAAAATAGGACTAGGGAATAGAGTTGATCAAGAAATGAAATAGCTAATTATGTTTTGGAGGCATGTTAGAAATTAAGTAAAGCTTATTGTTTGTCACCTCCATATACTACCTTTTCTTTTAAAGTCTTATGCTCTAAAAAGTGTGCTCTGAACATTTTATAATCATAGAAGCTTGGCTTGCTGCATTGCTTTGAACTAGGACACAGTTTAATTTTTTGCACAGTGGAACCTGTGAAGTTCTGTCTTGGCCATTCATGCTCAGAGTGTTAGTGTTGGTTAGAAGCTGCATATAAATTGTTTTACTCCTTTCCCAGACTGCAGACACAGTTCAGCTGTCATCACAAACTTTTACATTATCCAATAAAAAAAAGGGATCTTTTCAACTTGCAAATTATGTTGTAAAGAGTTTTATCACACAGTATCACAAGGTAGGAAGCTCTTGAGATAAACTTTAGATGATTTTCTCTCTCAAAACAAATGTTTATGTGTCCCAGAGGGCTCTCTCATCTGGGGCCAGAAGTAATTTTTGACAACTACTTTTCTTCTAACAAATATCCGTTTCCCTATCAGGCCTTAGATAAAAGCATTCCTGGGTGTGGCAAAGGCTTTTCACAAAAGCTAATCTTGACAGGTGATTTGTGGTGAGTTGATTTGAGTTGCTTTCTAAGTTGGACTTCTCTCCATGACCATGCTCTTAAACATAGTGGCCTCAAAAGTCTTTGTGAATGCCCAACACAACTTGAAAAAGATTTTATGTTCTTAGAGTGGCCAGCAGCCTAGAAAAGCCATCTAGGGTGTGAAAATGTGCCAGTCCTGCATCATTCTCCCGTTTCAGACATTATTGCTTCAGCCTGTGGAATGTCTTCTCCATCTCTAGACGTCTTTATGCATAGAGTTCTGCTTTAATCCTGAGAGTGGTATGGAAATATCACCACTCTGCACCTCAGAGTCTTGAATGATAAAGGGACTAACTTGGTAAACAAATTCCTAACAGAATATAGAGCTGTACATAAACTTTAATTTCAATAGATTTTGAATCAGACTCTTGCAGATGGGTTAGTGTGCACTATTCCCTAGTCATTTATCCCTAAAAATGCCCAGTTTTACAGAACAAAGACCTCATTCTTTCAAAAAGCGCACTTCACCTGCATTCTACGAGCATTTGAGAGAAATGCAGGTTGGGAAACTGAAAACCAGACAATTCAACATCTATTAATAATGCTACAGGACTATTTATATCTAACCTGAATGCTGCACTTCTGTAGCAATTTATTTTAATTTGAATTCAGCTTACTGCACTTGGCAAGTTTCTGTGAATTTGCAACGCACACATATAAAATTGGATAAAAACGGCTATTTTGGAGTAGTAAAATATACTGGCCATATGAGATGAAAATTTTTCTTTAAGCCAGGTAAGAATTAGTGGGAGTTGTAGCCCTGGAAAAGACTACACAAGAGTTAGATTTTTTGGTCATTTTTCCCAGAAGAAGACATTGTTATTAAATTTTGCTGATCGGAGCCAGCAGTTTGCTACAGATCAGGTTACAATCATTTATGTGTTTATGGGCCGACAAAACTCAGAAGTTAAACACTCCATTAAGTTACAGGGCAAGGTTCTCACATGGTGAAATAATGTGAGTGCATTAGTTTGCATCCATTTAGGGAAATTAGGTGTCTGAGTCCCTGGCATCTAACTTCAGAACAGGGACTTAAAATATGCTATTCCAACACCTTCAGATTCTAAGCTCATTTCAAGCACTCCAGCAAACCTAGCTGCCTTTAAAATTAATTTTTTACCAAAATTCATAAAAATATATTTCATTGTTTTGAATTTTTTCAGCTAAAATATGACTCACAATTTCTTTTTTCTAAAGTTTAATTTCCTACCTGACCCTCTCATCCTGTTGGACTCTGGATTTGCTTTTAGAAGGCTCTAGTTAAATCATGACTTTCAACTCTTCTTTCCATTTGACTGGACTCTGGAAACGGTGGTTCAGTAGTGAAATAGAGATTTATTTTTTTCCCCAGAGCTTAGAAACTATATCTTGGGACTACTGATGTTAAGAATCTTTGCTGTCTAAAGCCTCTCTATGACACGAACTGCTGAAGGAGTTAGTCAAACATCCACTTGGGATTCTTGAAGGGCCTGTGAAACCATGAAGGGATAACAACTCCAAGAATATTGTCAAATTCTGTGCATCATGGAAACAATAAGAATTTTGCTTTTCCAGGCCAGAACAATGACTGAAATATTTCCATTTGGTTTAACAGATTTTTCCATGTGTCTCTCAGGATACTGTAGTCAAAACTACCATAAAAAATACGTGCAAGACTAGCCACTGAGGGCTAGAAAATGTAATTTGTACCCATTTGTGCAAAGTATACTACGTGATATGCTGCAGCTCAGCATTATCCAACAGGATCCTGAGGCATTGCTGGACATGTTGATCTTCTTGACTGTGGCCCTCCAAAATTACTTGAATAATTACCTTAAGCCTTGAAGATCCCATGTTTTCATCTTTCCAGGGACTAGGGTAATCCTGCAAGATTCTTAGCAGAAGGAAATTCAGCAATTGTGTCCGCTGTAATCTCTAACTATACCATAACATTATATAGGGAAGTATAACTTTTCCAGTATAGAATAAAATTTGGCTGTTTGTCTTTTAATTACCTCCTCCCCCAGACCCAAACCACCTTCTAAAATGTACTCTTGAAAATAACTGAGCACTTGTAAATGATGATACTTATTTACACATATAATGTATTTTCTTACTTTTAATTGAAAAGGACAATATGAAGGACAATTGAAAGGACAGTATCTTGTCTGATCATTCAAAGAGCAAAACTATTGCAGTCTGCCATGAAAGAAAATGTTTTGGCAGCCTTTGGGCTGGTCTGACAGCAACTAACATGATCTGCAGCAAGCTACCATGATGATATGTTGCATTGACAGGCTGATAATCAAGGAGTGAAAACATCTGATAATCAAACCTCTTTGGAAAATGCCACAAAGGCATGTAGACATCATGTGTTTCTCCTCAAAATAAAAAATAAAAAAAGAAAATAACAGGCATTTGAGTCTTGACACACTTACTTTAGACAGTAAATATTTCTAGCACATTGTTTTTCAAAAAGTTTCCACCCGCGCTCAGAAGCACACTGCAAAATTTGGTATTCAAATGCTTGCTTCCTATGGGTAAATGAAGCTAGTAATTGAAATATAAACGTTTTGTCATGTAGGACTTTCTGGGTTTTTAGGCAAGAGGCTGTTCCATTATTCCAGCATAGTAACCCTGAGGAGAAAACCACAACAGTGTGTCTGAAAATTTGCAAGTCCCTCAATGCTCTAAAATGTACCAGGTACTTGAGACTGCCACTATGTTTCTCAGGGCTAATTTTTCCTAATAAAAATAAGTCTCTGTGAATGTTAGTGGAGTTTAAAACACAATACTGTGTGGAGGGAATGTTTAGGATTTTAGACTTGTGGTACTGCTGCCTTTGTAACTGAATAATGACATTGCCACGTATAAAGGTTAAGAGGGCTCTTTACACTGTTTTATCTTGAAATCTGTGAGGGGGTTTGGGCCATTCACTCCTCGCTGATGATTATTTCTGCAGTTTTGGAGCAGCTTTGTACTAGGCAATTGGATCCATAAACTGCTATTGAATCAAACTCCAAAACAGATAAATTTAGTGGTGCCAGGTGGTCTGAACTCATGGAGCCAGTGGAACTGCAGCATCCATGACAGTAGCACTCATTCCTGCAGGGAGGGTTCATTCTGTGTCTCCACTTGCCACCAGCTCAATAGGTGTTGAGCTACCAGGACATGTCATCATGGCTTTGGTATATTTACTCTTCATCTGACTTGTCTGTGATTGGTGTGTGGATACATTTATCATTAGCAGAAATGTTCTTTAGTGGGACTTTACTGATGTAATCCTAAAAAAAAATCTTTATTTTTGTAATATCCAGCTAAAAATAATATTGCCAGCATTTTGGGGGAAGAAAGATTATGTACACTCTCAACAATAAAATATTGGTTTTAGATAATGAGGAATACTGTTTTAAAGTAGTTCAAACAGATTAGATGTGTTTAGCAAAAGGATCTTTCTCTATTTTTCCCTATTACATGTTTAAGAAATTGGTATGATCATGGATAAGACTCAGAAAAGAATGTTTGCAGTGATCCCTTTATAGAACACCCAACAGTAGCAAATTTCTATTATTGACAAGTTAGGTTTTAAATACTACTATGTAATAAATATTCATGTCACATACCCTTTCTTCTATCCTTAGGTACATTTTTAAATCCCAAAGGATCACTGCAAATATATTCTCCCTTATATTCTTTCCTCTTTCCTTTTCCCCAATTCATTCAACACCTGACATTTATTCTATCCTTATCCCTAAGAATTTTTCTTTCATTAGTGACTGAATCATATTCATGTTCATATTCATATTTGTATTCCTAACATATGTTCTAATATAACTAATAAAATAATACAAGAATTCTAATCATGATAAATAAATTCTGCTAAAAGAAGTGCCTAGGTCTCATGGTTGGTGTATCATCTTGTACACCCTGTGAGAAGCACTGCACAGATGCTGTGTTCAGGCCTTGCAAAACAAATCATTCCATGAATAATGAAAGAAAATGGATGCCAGGAAGAAAAAGGTATCTGGACATAAAAGGGGGAGTGTAAGCATTACCAATATGAGGAAGACTTCTGGAGAGGATTTTAGTGCCTTGCACATGGTGATGAACAGACTGCATTTCTTCTTGGAGCAGATTGTGAATTTCATTCCATGCATTCAGCCCCCAGGGCATAAGATGCTCGTACCTATAGGAGGGGGAAATGGGTATAAAACTCAAACTGCAGCCAGAGGACTGGGGATCTTGTGACAATTCCTGAACTTACTTTGGAATAGTTTTTCAAAGACTGTGTCCTTTTTGTTCAATTTTGGGGGTTTTTGTTTTGATTTTTGGGTTTTGGGGGTTTTTTTGATGAAGATTTTTTTTTTTTTTTGATATGAAGATTTCAGGCTAAAGAAAGACTGACAAGTAGAGATTAGGCTCGGGGCCATGTTGGCCAGGATCATCAGGCTTCTGGATACTGGCTTGTGTTTCCAACTGTAGAACTGGTCTGGGAATTGTGCATGAAAAATTCTGCCAAAAATTTTTTGAATCTTTACTCATTTTAATAAGCTGTGTATAGAAAATGAAAAGAAGCATGAAGCTCACCCACTTAAAAAAAGATGTACTTTGCTGAAATTTCTGCTGGAAGAAAAGAAAAATAATGTTTTCCTTAGCTATATTTTTTTAAAAAACTGCATGTGTGTTTATATAGATGCCTTTAAATTATGAAAATATTGTGATCCATGTAAATCACATCTAAGTACAATAGATCTTTCCATGCTATGTCTAGATACAGGCACAATTTATTTCTTTCCATTTGTGTCATGCACAGGCTCTTCACGACCCTCCTCAGTCACCACTCTACAATATCTCTTTTAGAGAGAAACTTGTTTTTATACCAGGTAAATTATTATGACAAAAACCAGTATATGCCTTTCTATTAATAAGAAAATTATGTATTAAAACCATCCAGATTAAAATTACCATCTTATTCTCCCAAAGATTAAGTTTCAGAAAGGAGCTGCCCTTACTTTACCATTTCCAGTCTAGTTTTTTCTACCCTTTTGTTCCTCCATATTCTCCATACACCAGACCACTTCACAGCTGAAATTCTAGTCCAGTGGGGAAAAAAAATGACATATAAGAACAATGTCAGCTCTTACACCTCTAAGCCTTTGGTAATTCATATACATTGACAACGTATGTGATGTTCCACAGAAGAAAAAAGTAATGGAAAAATCTCATAGAAGTTGGTAAAGAGACCTTGGAGTTCCTGAGGTTATAAAGAAACCTGTATGAATTGTTTTTCTTGGTCTCTCATTGTTAAATATTTTTCTTTTTCAGTACAAAAGACAGTTCTAGCGCAGTGGAAGAGACCAAATAAGAGGACCAAGGGAAATATTTGTTGCAGAGATCTGTAGAACAGAGTGCAAGAGTTGGGAGCAAATGGACAGGTAAGTCTGAGAAAGGTGCAGCAATAAAATCTCCTGATTTATGACCTTCTGGTTTAAAGAAGTAAATAAATAACAAATAAACAGGCCAAGAAAAAAAAAAAAAAAGTGGAATAAGTGTTTAGGGACACTGTACAGGATTAATTTCCTTTCCCTGTTCCACATTATGTCTTCCAAAATAAAGCCAACTTTTTTCTGTTTTCTCTGAAAGGTAAAGATAGTCCCTATGCCTTTCAACAAGACCATATTTTGTCTCTTTCCCTTTTCCTGCTGCCCTGCAAATGGGAGGTATGGGCCAGCTGTGAGAAACAAAATGTTCTGAAATTAGGAAAAAAACCCATACAGCAATTCACACAGCTTTTGTGAAAGGAGCATCGAAATCCTGCAATTTACTTACTGCAACTTTAGCAGCAATTAATACTAACATTTAGATGCTGAATATTAGCTGTTCTTCTGGCAGACTGAGCTGTAACTATATTTTCTAGGAATGCTGTTTTCCTTCCAGTAGATGGATTTCATTCCTTTGAAAACCACCACAGTGCTTTTAAGACACGAAGTGCAGACAGTATTCTAATATATTCCTGTACAAAACAAACAGCCACCAGAGCAGGCACTGAAGTCACCGTGGGATGAGGTGGATCACAGGTCTCAGCTGCTCACAATGACCTGTCAGGAGCACAGAATTCCTGGCTCCGTCGATGCTGATGTGTCTGATAGCAAACGGCGCCTCTCAGCAGTTTACCAGCACTGAAAAAGGGAGGGTAATGTGGGCAGGGAGAAAGAGCAAAGGGAAGATATTGCTGCAATAATCTCCCTAGCTGGTGGTTTTCCAGGAAGTGCCTGTTCTCCTGGGGTTTTTCATGGGGCTTCTCTGGCAAACCCCCAGAGCACAGGTACACAGGCACCTTGCTGCTTTCTTGGCAGCTCACGGGATTTTGTGGCACATCCAGTCTTTGAGAGACCAGAGTGAGGCATATTGGCTGGAGGCTGCAGTCCCCAGGTTATGTGAAGGAAAGAACTTTGCATGATGGTATATTAAAGTGTAAGCATCTATCATGATATTTTTAACAATAATAATCTGTTTAATGTGTCGTCAGTATTTCCTCCTGCTGCACAACTCCTGATTCCGAAACTATGCCAAAGCAGCATGGCTGTCCTCTGGATATAAAGACCTATCTCCAAAATACAGAGAGAAATCTCTCTTAGATGTCCAGTGTTTTAGAAAACTAAATTCTGCTCCCTGTAGTTACAGCTGAACCTTTCTAGTTGCTGTGTCAGTTCTGTCAACTTCTTGGCCTTAATAACTGCTCTTGTTCACCTCAAAGTGTGAGGAGACCGCGCTAACACTTTGTATGTTTTCCAATATTAAAAATTTTCCAAAATCTGAAACCTGTAAGTGAACAAAAGAATTGTTTACAGTTGGATTCTGAAGAGTTTAGTCTTTGTAAACAGCATCCAAAGAACCTTACAACATATTATTTGCTCAACTAGAATATTTTGGGGTTGCCCAGGAAAATGCAGTGATAGATGGAGTAACACTGCCAGTAGTAGAAAGTATGTGGGACTAGGATATGCACAAACAAGATCCAGACTTGATACAAGGTATTTATAGTGAGTTAATTAATTTTTATTATCTTTAATTATAGCAGTTCTAGATTGCTTGTCCAAAGAGCAAGAACTGAGTGATATTTGTCCTTTATTTTGTATGCCTTGCACAACTGTGGTCTTTATTTACCTTATTGCATGAGCAATCAAGGTTGCAACCTAGCTGTCATACAGTGATTGTGATAATTTTCAACATCTGTGTTTATCTGTAAAATTTTGGTGTACAATATATCAACGTGTATTTATATGAGCTCTAGTCAAAAGTTACAATTTATGCAACTTTTCTGTGAGGTGTATTTATTTCAAAGTCTTTAAGTAATATTAATGCCACTAGGAATTAGAAAGGTAATGGACATCAGTATTATTTAAACTGTTGTATTTTCCTCTGCTGTGTCTCAGTGGGAATGCTGAGTGCCACACAAGAGCTATAATTGAGAAATCCCTTGCTCTCTGTGACTCTGATTGCTATTATGATTGGAATAATTTGCATTTTTATGAAGATACTATTCTGTCTTCAGGCATCCATGACTGTGCTTGATGTTTTGAAGATCATTTGAAAAGACACATAGAAATTATTTCCTTTTAGTGGAATGGCTCTTTACTTGCAAGCAAAAACAAATTATTTGGTTCAAAGGAAATAAAGAAAGTCTCATAAGTATCCGAAGAAGGAGCTGTTGGTAAACAATATCTCCAGAAAATTATTCCTCCTCAAATGCCTGTGAAGACACTTTACTAAAACCTTCTCTTGCAGACACACTAAGACCCTTGAAGTCTTACCAAGCAATAAAATTACTGGTAGGGTTAGACCCTTCCATAGCAGTGGGTCACTTCATCTCTCTGTTCTCCCTGGAAGTGCCTAATAAAGAACTCGTGGATTTTTTCACTTTGGAAGCCTGAGGCTCTGACCATGTGGCCTACACCTGGTTAACATGCAGGTTTAGATTCTGGCTTAATAGAAGCAATGAATTAGTGGTACCACCCTGCAACTGCCATTCTCTGTTGTCAGGAAAACCCCTTTTTAAGAAAGCAGACTGAAACCATACAGCTGAGGCTTTGGTATCCCTTTCACCCCTCTAGATTCACAGTGAGCAATATTTTGTTCTGCACTCAGACTATGTTGAAAAGAGAATGATTAAACTTGAGAGAAGTTTGATCGTTGTCTGTGACTACATGCTAAAATATGGCTCTCCATTACCCTGCAACCATAGGTACTTGTACAGAGGAAATCATGTGGCAATGGAAATTACACACCTCTGACTAATGGTAAACATTATTTACAGACTTTTTCAATTTCATTATTGACCGCCTTGGAGCTTGCAGAGTAACAGACTCAAAACAGCCAATGTAGACCAGCTGGCAGTTTTCTGTTGTCTTTAAAGCTAGTATTAGAGACCTAAAAATTCCCAGGTATTTCATGTGATCTGAGAGTTTTATGTATAACCATAATAATTTCTGTTGGGCCTTTCTCTTTCTTTTCACAGAGGAAAAAACTAAGACCTCACTCATGTAGAAAGAACTCTTCTTCTAATGCTGCCTCAGAGCTTTCTTAATGTAATATGCATCCCAGATTAATGTCTTAATATTGCTTTAACCAAGCTAACTTGTGAATTAAGTGTGTGGATTACAGAGAATCAGTTAATTTAACTGCAGTGTCCAAATGCAGTGTCCATTCTAAGCTTTGAGTGCATCAGACTTACCAAAAGAAACTGCATAGCTGTGAATTGGCAATATTCACCACCTTAACCTCTCTCACAGAGGCACCCCAAATCACGATTAATCAAAATTCATGCATGAATTTAAGGCACAAAGCACTCTTGGCACTAAAGGCTCTAAGACAATTTCTGAGAAACTAGAACCAAGTACATTGGTTCATCTATAGTGAAGTCTTCAGGCACATAATAGACTAAATGACACTCTTTTTCCCCCCACTAATTTTATTACAGCGTTGTTCTTCATGCCCTGTATAATTAAAATTCTGTCATCATCTCCATTATGAACCTCCATTTTTGCTGGTTTATAACCTTGTCCATAATTTACTCTGAAAGGGAGGCTGTGGTATGGGATTTTGTCACAATCAGGGGTTCTTCTTGTACTGACTAAAAATAAACGCTAAGATTTTCAGGAGTGATTAATCAATTGCACCCCTCTGGTTTAAACTGGTAAAAGGGTTATGAATCTCCAAGGGTGAGCAGAAGAATCTGTCTTTTCTGCAAAACAAACCTCGCTGGGCACCCATTTTCAAATTGTTGCTCTTGTCTAGTGAACAAAATAAGTTTGTTCCCTTTTTTTGAAACTCAGGCATCAGCAGAAATTCAGCATTTGGTGTCAGATGCTCACTGCAATGTTCTGATACAAAGGACCTTCCTCTTTCCAAGGAAGGAAATTTGCCAATTTGCCATCCTTGGCTTCTTGTTTTCTTGCACTTAAAAGCAAGTGCATTGTCTGAGGGAAAATACATCACAGGTGTAGCAGTTAATTTAAATATGAAACACTAGTATTTAACTTTCCTTCTGCAGGTATAGAGGCACAGATTAAAGACTTCCTAAATGAATACTCACACAAACAGATAGAAATGTTATGAAGATACAGTCTGGCTATTTTATGATTGTTTTTTGCACAACTACTGATTTTGTAATTGTGTATTGCAAAGCCTTATAATGATTTGATAGAACTGCAATTGGTCCTTGTAGGCCTGGTTTTTACAATTTTCTTAGGCAATGAAATCTGAAACTATTATGCAAAGGACACAATCTACTTGAGCATGATCTACATGATCATGACAAGCTATAAAATGTCCATTCTTCTGTAGACCACAACATTTTAAAATGTTTTTGTTTTTCTGGTTTTCTGTTACTGTGTTTACCCTCCCATATCTCAAAAACACTAAATGGTGCCATTACTTTAAATCACAGCTCCAAGTCATCCCTTTTCTAATGGGAATTGAGCTAGATCCAAGATAGCAGTATTCCTATTCTTCAGAGAGATTGACCGGGTCAGTTCAGCTTCATACCTTTCTTAAACCCATTCAGTTGCTTTACTATCCTTCAGCCTCAAATCAGTAGTTTTCCTGAAATCTGGGCCACAGCAGATCACAAATGATTGCTATGGCCATAACTATTTTCTGTGAAAGTAACAGAGGGGAAACAGGGAGAATTGTGAGGAAAAGATGGAGAAATAAAGGAAGGGAACCTGTCCTGTTCTCTAGTCCTCCCTGCATTTGAGTGGAGGAAATTCATACCCATTTGAATGTCCTCACTGCTGCTGACATAATCTGCTTTGCTGAATATCATGGAGAGTTGCAAGAAGGGCAGATATACCACGCAAAGAAGCATCAGCTAAGGAGAGTCATATTTAGATTTGCTGTTAATTCAACTGAGCACTTGAAGATGTGTCTGGGTCACCCAGTTTTGAGAGGTAGGTGTGCAAGTGTTCAACATTTGGCACACATTTTCCTGAATATGTGGGGCTTTTTTACAAGGTTTTTGAGCATTTATGGCTTAAGAACTGCTTAAATGCTTTTTTTGAGTTGGCACTGGAATGAAAAAGCAGTCACAGAGAAGCTGTGAATTAAAATAAAATACCTGCCTTGTTGAAAGGGAGTCCTTGAGTTCTCGGTGCTGTGCTGAACTGGGATGTGCACTGTCCATCCTGTCATACCCCTGCACTCTGACAGCGGGGGGAAAGGCTCACAGGGAGGTCACTGAAATAGGGGAGCAGTAGGACACTATTCTGTGTGCCTGGCAAAAGAGGGGTGGCTGGTTAGGAAAGATGGAGCAACACCTACAAAGAGTTTAATGTTAGGTACATTTGGTCACCTGCCTCTGGCTGCCACTCCAAAAGGATCCTAAGCAATGCAGGCATTGATTTCAGTCTATGGCTCTTGCAGATGAGAAAGTCTCAGGCACATTTTTAGCAGAAACATAAAAATGCTGACATCTTTTTTCTTTCTTGACTGCTCCATATATTATGCTGCTAATAGATGCCTCTCTTGAATTTCAGACAGTAAAAATAATTACCACAATTTCTCTTTTGCCTCTCCCCCTTCCCTTCTGATGGATTCTGAGTCTCTTTGAATGAAGGCTTGGCTGCATAACCAGGCCTGCATAAATCACATCAGCCCCTGTGTCTGTGTATGGAATAGCAGCACATGCAGGTCTCCTACGCACAAGAGAGGATTAAGAACAGATTAAGCACATTGATTCTGCCATTCCCCCAGTGTGTGCTTCATCTAACTATTCTGCTATACACTTGGCACATTTGTGATTAAAGCCTGTGTACACAGATGAACATATTGTAAGCAGATAGAAAGAAAGCAGCTATTAAAATTAGTTTGAATTACTTCTCTTGCTTGCAAAAAATAACCAACAGACTCGTCTCCAAATCAGATCATTTATCTTGAATTCTAGAAGCAATCAGAAGTATTTCTAAATATCTTATCTTCCCAAACAAGGAATTTGAAGGAAAGACCCCTGTAAGAAGCGCAAGGAAGACAAAATGAGAAAGGGAAATTATTCCTTCTGGGACTAAAAACTCAAATTTGGTGATCAAAGGCAGGTCTTTCAATGTGTTTATTCTGTAAGATTTTCAGTCTGTGGGAGTACAGGGAGCTCAGCATCCCACAGGATGTTCCAAATCAGTCAGGATTAGCCCTCTGGGTCTAGAAGAGTGATTGTAGTTCCTATTATTGTAGGAAGATGGTCTAGAATTACAAAATTTAAATTTTCTTTGTTGCCACTCTGACATTGAACAGACAATACTAATATTTTCCTTCCATGTAGATCACCAGCTTGAAAATTTGTCCTTGGGTAGTGAGCTGGCCTAAATTCCAGATCCTAATAATACTGTGGATAATGGTAAAATTAAATTTTCATTTTACTGCTATCCTCCAATATAATCCTGACATTATCAGCAGCATGCCTCTGTGGCATGAAGGGTAACTGCATTCTGGCTCCATTTATAAGAATGCAGTAAGGTGAGTGAAGCAAGGGCTTATTCTCCTCCATTCAGCACTTGGGAGCCTGCATCTGATCAATGCCTGGGTTGGGGCTTCCCAGCCCAAGGAATTGGCGTCCCAGGTGGACATCAGATGTCAATGGTTCAGGGTCATTAGCAGCCTCACTTCATTTCAACATGAATCAAACTCCAGGTTCCTTTGTTTTGAGTGCTCAGGCCAGATGAGCACCAGAGATCACTTCCTACCCAAACTGTTGTGAAGCTTTTGTTCTCATTTACACTGTCTGTCAACCAAAACTTGTGGCCATTTAATTATTGCAATATTAAAGGAAAATGTCTTCATACTGTGGTCTAGGACCTTTTCCCAGTTATTTTTCTCTGTTTGTTTCCTACCTTAAGTCTCCTTTCACGATCTCTCTACAAAGTATTGAAAACACAAGGACAACTAATAATCTATAAAGGGCAGAATAAATTAATAGACTTTTTTTCAGGAAAATAATTACAGATTGTTTTCATATTTCTAATTGTGTTATTAGTTTTCAAATTTAAGGTCATAGGATTTTTATTTATTGAGTGAGAGGTTGTTTGGGGATTTTTCTTTTAATTTGTTGGTTTGGGTTTTTTTTCTGCCAAATGCTATCTTCTGACATTAAAGAAAAGTACTAGGAATATTACGTTTCCATCACTTCAATTGTTTTATACCTCTTCAACCTAACTGCCATTTCTTTTTGCTTCAAGTGCCAGCTATTAAATACACTGGCAATTGGACTGTAAATTCTGTCAGTGGGAGCCCTTTTCCAGACAAATATGCTATCCAGGTGCTCCAGAAATTTATTGTTCAGTGCGAATTATTGAAACCAGAAAGTTGCTTTATTACTTTGACAGTCTTGTATTTGAAGTTGTTAATACCCAGAAAGAAAATGCAAAAGAGCTTTAAAATGGAGTTACGTGGTACAAAATAAATTCTAAACCTGACCAGATGGGATATTTGGGAGGTGACCATTTTAAATGCCCCTTTCCCTGTTGTTTTAAGAGTTTAATGGGCTGGAGAAGATAGCTAAAGTGATTGACAGAAGTATCAACATCAGAGAATATATCCACATCCTCCTGTACTACATCAATCCTACAGAATTAGCAATGGTAATTCAGCTTTTAGTTGTGATTCCTAGAAGGCTGTAGCAAAACACTTTAGTGAGTGCTGTGTATATGAAAAATAGAAGAAAATAAAATTACTGAGATTTCTATATAGGCACTATGAACATTGTGTAAGCATTAGTTGCCTCCCAAAAAATAGGAAAACAGCAGTGAATTTGAATGGCTACATTTAAATCTGATTTTTAGCCTTTTTCTTTAACACATAAGGAAGTTCAAGTATTAAATAAAAATGAACCTTGTCTCTCCATCTGAACTGAGACTCAGAATAACAATAGAAAGCCCACATGAATTCATTAGGAAGGAGGCTGAGTAAAACTTCCTGACAAAATAGACACTCTTCACCCTGTATCTTTCTAATATATTCAATGAACAGTTGCAACTAAAAGATAAGTGTAGGCTTATCCCAAAATTGGTTTTTAATTGTTATCCTCCTCTTCTCACATACCTTAGTGCTCCTTTTTTATTGTCTCCTTACGGTGTTGTTCACATAAACAGGAACTAAAAAATGAAGACACCCACCTTCTTGAGCTGTGTTGTACCAAATGATGCTCTTTCTTCCTGAAAAAAACATTTATACTGAAAAGCATCTTCTTTTTCTTCACCTTAGCTCATAAAACCTCTATGCACTTGGTTAATATGACCTTTAGTGAAGTGACTAAGGAGAGGAGAGTGGTGAGGACAGGGACTAGGAGGAAATAGCAGGAAACATAGCTAAGGACTGCAGCTATGTGTGAAGCCTCCAGGTCCTTTCATGTTTTATTCTACTTAAGAAATGCTCAGCCCCTCTATTAAAATTCTTATATGCACCACAGCACTAAAATGGTTGTGGTACTTTGAAGTTTGTCTTAATTAATATGACTATAATTTGTTTCCAAGCAAATACCAGCATTGACAGCTAAAGCTACCATAGAGAGCAATATCTAGAAGATGCTTTGAGACACCTTTTTTTGCTACTCTTTTAATCCTTCTAAAAAGAATCTTCTGATCACCCCAAATTACAGGCTTCAGAAAGTAAAATTTCTTAATTTCTTGATGGCTAATCTTTTTCCTCGGCTTTCAAACCATAATAAGGTTTTATTTATAAATTACCATATCTTGTCTGAATGGCAAAAGCAGAAGAAGAGCCTCATGTGCCCTTATGTGGATTCTGCAGCACACCCAATCAAGACATCGTTTGCACACTCTTTCTTATAAAATCTTACCTTACAGCTCTAAATTAAATGACCAGCACTTAAAAAAAAACAATAAAGGAAGCTTTCAAATTATGCTGATTAAGCTGACAAGCTTGCTTATTATATTGTTTTGACGATATTTCTTTTTATTTAAAGAGTCCTGCAAGGCAGCACTTCCTAGGGAGCAGTCAGGACGCTGGTGTCTGGAGACAGCCATCAGAACACAGCACTGCAACGTGCTGAGGGCTGAACTACCTCCACAGCACAGAAAAGGAACTGTGACTCAGCCCTAGCTCCTTCCTGGCTACTTTTAGCTTAGGGGAAGAGTGTAAATTAGTTCCTCTTATTGTCCTTCCTGGAGCTGATTTTTGTCCCTTTTTGGTAAGCAGTCTGGGATGGCAGTTTATTGCTACCATAAACAAGTGCTTCTCAGCTGACAGAAAATACTCCTTCACTGAACACAAAGTAGCCCGTTTCTAATGTAAGTTTCCATGAAAAGAAAGTTTTTAAAAGAATTCATATTTAATTTCCCTTGGCTGTTTTACTAATAATGCCATTTGATTGAGTAAATAGACGCCTTCAAATTTTTTCATTGAAACTGAAGAAACTTTCCTTCCACAGCATGTATTTAATAACTGTTCTGCCCCCTTAAGATGTCATTTAGTGTCATTTACAATCTGCTGCTCAAATCCCCTGGAAATAGTAAAGCAGGGGTTGGATATTTACTTTTCACTGGTTTTAAATAAAGCCTTGTTTAATCCCTAAGTGAAAGACTCTGCCTTCTCCTTGAGGAAAAGGAGCTGATAATAACTGTGAATGTGTAACTTCTGTGTCACTTAAAAAGATCTTCACTACTTGCCTTGGCACCTTCACCATTCCTCTTGCTGTAGGTGTGTAACGGATGTGGAAAAACATTTTCCAGTCAGCCAGACTGCCACATGATTTGACTGCAAGTAATCTAAACCAAAGATACTTAGTTTTTGTGGCAGCAGATAGCAACCACCACAAACGAGCAGCTCTTTAATGTGTATATGTTTTGAGCTAAGTCTCGCACCCCAGGAAGATCAGAACACAGTCAGTGGCCCAGATCGATTAAACACGTTTCATTTGGAAGAGGTGTCACAGTGCCTCTCCTTTCCCAGCCTAACAGAACAGTTGGCAACCTTTCAGTGACATAAAGAGATCTTTTGAAACCCATACGCCCACATAAACTCCCAACATCTTTGATTTAAAGGAATCATGTTATAAAAGAGAATAGGGTACACATGGTTTCATAATACTTTCCCTCTGATTCCTCTTACTCCAAAACAATTCCATCTGCAAATACATTTTGATAACTAACACATTTTTGTATTACCTCAAGCAGAGGGGAACCACCATTCTTTATGACCTTGGATTTGCTTTTTGGTACTTACTTTACTGAGGAAATGCTCATTAGAACTCCAGTCAACTCGTCCCACTCTTCCCCAGCCTAAAGTCATTAAACTTTAACACAGGGGCACATTTCCCAGAAACAGTATTATGACCAAATATCCAATTTAGATTAAAAATAGAAGAGCTGGGTTCAAAAATTCATGTTAAAGAAACCTCAGCATGAAACTATAGCCAATAAGAAAAGTAATATACTAAAATTAGCCAAGACCCCGTATGCATCTGCGTTCAGTGGCTGATTTTACATGTACCAAAATGCTCACAGAAAGAGAGCCATAGCTACAATGCAAAATAACCCTGTCCCATGGAGACTGAGTAAAAGCAGGAGGATTTGTTTGTGTGTGTGGGCCCAAAATCATAATTTAGGGACAGCTCCAGCTGGCTTTGAAGTGTTTCACATCCAAGCAGTGGAAGGCATGCCTATATTTATTATATTATTTACTTTTATATAGCTGTGTCCTGGAGTGCTCTACAGAGTGGCTATAAAGAGTAAATGGATAGAGTTAAAAAAATTAATATTAGTGGGATGAAGAGAATTAAGAACTGTCAACAGGGGAGGAGGCAAGGATATGTTTAGGAATGGGTTAGAGAGTCAATGAGGTGGAAAGAAAGAGGGAGGCTACTTTCAGCTAGCACATGTCAAGAAGGAATGAACTAACAGCACCAAGAGTTCTTATGTGGCAAAACAGATAAACAGAAAATACAGAATAAAGGGAGGATATACATGGAGGCAGACCCTGGGAGAAATAGGAGAATCACCTCAGAGGATTTTGGAAACAAAAGGTTAAAGCTGAGTAGGGTTTGGTATTTCTCTGAAGCTTTCTCTTAAAAGAACTGCTCTTAAGAAGCACCTTCTTTAAACACACCGAGGCCACATCCTGATCTAATTTTCACTTCTTCTCATGTGTAATTTCCACTTAAACTCATGGAATTCTATGCTTAAAAAATATCAAAAATAGATCTGGAACCTCTATGAAGCCACTGGAAATATTTTCAATTTATAAAACTGAGACTGCAATCATCTGTTGACTTGTTTCTCAAGGAAAAGGAAACAAAACATCTAAAAACTTTATTGATAGTCAAGAAGAAATGAGTAAAAAAAGGCAAAAGTAAAGCAGTCTCTTTTAAGTAATTCTTTCATTGATTTATGTTCATTCCTGAAGCCTCCATTATCTGTCAATTCAGATGATTTTTGTAAGCGTTTCTGTATGCAAATAACAGTGAGTAGAAACCCCAATGCCAGTATTACTAAGCAAACAACTAAAGGCCAAGCTAAAAGCAAACTCTTCCCAAGTTTGTCTTTTGTGTACCTTTAGGTTTGAAGCCTTAGGAGGGAGGCTGGAGCCCGGGTGTCTGGAGGAATTCATGTGATGAGCAGTGGTGCTTCTGTCACTCTCACAAACTTGCCAGCAAACTGTCAGGTCACTTCAGGGCTTGCATCAGCCTTCTTGCCTCAAAATAAAATATGGATCTTGATAACCTAGCCAGTTCCTCTCATCAGGGCATATATAACCTTTAAACCCACATATTAACTGTGTGGCAACATGCTTTAGAATTTTCTTCTAAGCGTTGTAATTAAAAAACATTCAGCACATGTTTAATCTGACATAACACGTTCAGCAAAGTACAACAGTATAGACACATCTGTAAATTTGCATACTAAAATAGTCTAAAAATACTTGTATAAAAGACAAAAGGTAGCTTTTGAATACATGACCCAGTCCTAGCTTCAATTATACGTTTCAGCCCAGGGTATTATGGTCTTGTTTTTAGCTACATGTGTGTGACTGCCTAATTACAAAGCAATGCTGTTAAACAAATGGCCTGATTCTAGCATTCACAAAGGGCCACGTGAGGATTACCACTGTTAAACAGAATGGAACTGTGCTGGTGCAAAAGCTTCTTGGAATAAGAATCTTGCTCAAATTTTATTTTGTCTGCTTCTCTGCATCTGGAAGAAAAATATGGTAAAATCCAGGTTGGCAATCTCAAATTGGTTTTTGAGGTATATGTCATTAATTTAATGGTTAAAATATAATTCTTGACTGCAAGGAGCAGATGATGATAGTGTAGTTAGGCCTGCCAGTCTGTTACATGGAATGTCTAACAAATGGTTGCTTCAGTATAAACAGGATGATACCACAAATTTGCACAATCATATGTGTGCAGAACTGATGAAGTTCATAAGGTGTGTGTTAAACGATTTATTAGTTTAAAAGATGCAAAAAAATTGTATTACTGTGACAGTGTATAGTAACCTAGACATGTGAATGCCAGGTTTTCATCTGACAACCTCTGATCTAAGGAATAATTGTGCCTAATGTAATGTATTCTTGAGATGGACATCTAATTATCTGACCCAAGAGAGGATCTCAGCATAGCTATAAATGCAAATCATCCTCTTTCCTGAGAACCTGGCAAAATAAAGCACATTGCAAATATTTAAATAAAGAGCTTGGGGGTTTTCTTTCCCATGTGTTTTATCTTTTCACTTTCATCTGTAAGGTATCCAGTTTTGACTGCAGCATATCTGGAGTTTCTTTATTATTCATGAATATCAGTGAGTTGAGAGTATCTCTGGGGAGGGAGGGAGAGAATCAATAGCCTAACATTTGAAGTACATCTTTCACTCTGGAGATTACAGGGGATGACTCACAGCAGGTGAAGCACATGGTTAATGTCTGGCAGCCCAGAGCATTTTTTATTACCTGAGCTCTCATCAGAGTGTGGGAGGGAGCATTATGCACCAGGGCCATCTACAACATGCACCCAGCCTTCAGACCATGATTTTTCCTTCATGAGGACTAAAACCTGGATGCCTCATGTGATCCCAGGGCTGTTCCAGTTCTGCTGCAAGAGGTTCATGGCAAGTAGAAATCTGAAAACTCTCCCAGGGACATCTGGATTGTTTCAGTTTACCTGTCTGTTTTTTCTGAAGCACCACTGGGCTTATTCTTTTGATTTCCACCCTAAATTGGCAGTCTTCAAGATCTATTTAAACATGTTACTTGGAGATTTCAAGATAAAAAGCAGGGGCCTACTGCAAGGCCTTGTAAAGTCAGCATGAATCCTTCCAGTAATGTCAATGAACTTCAGATCAGGACCTAAAAATATTATTCCTACCTACACTTTCTTTTTATCAAAGGGCTTCTTCAAGCAAAACACTTTGGCTTGTGCATAATTTTAAGTATATATAAGTCTTTAAACTCTTGCAGGTTGAACTCATTGTGCTTGGTATGGCATTTACTCCTTTCTGTTCCATGGTTTGGTGAACTACTGGGGCTGTGTTTGAAGGAGATGGTTTGAAGTAGCTCCTTGTGTACAAGCATTCATTTGTCCATACACTAATAGACTTACAGCTCAAGTGCTACTTTTTGAGCTTCTTATGAATTTTCTCAGTACCAGGATTATGAAAGTGTTGACTCTTGAGATTATTGGCAGAAAAGGGAGATAAAGTTCAAAAATCACTTTAAGAGATTTAAATATAAATGTCCATAGAGGGGTATATTATTTATCATTGAAAAGAAGTAAAAACAGGTTTCATTTTAAATAGGAAGTAAATTTTTAATGGGTATTCTTTGCAGTAGAGCTTATTCTTAATAACTGAAAAGAAAATTACATTCTGATGATTTAGCTTTTTTTTTTTCCCCCTGATGACTGTGATCAATGAAGCTGCTTTTTAAATAAGATATGCTTAATAAAAGCTTCATGTCAAGAATGAGCTGATGTCAATGGCATTGGTGTCATTGTTTTTCTAGATGATCAAAACTTTCTGACAGATGAAAAATGTTTACAAGGTTTCAGTAGGAACTCAGGTACAGAGTTTTTCAAAGTCTAGACAGATTTTGATGCTGAATATATTATGAAACAACAGGTGTGATTATGAGCTGTTCTTTAATGGCAGTTCAACTTTAAAAATGAACATTTCAATTTATTTAGTTAATCCAGTGTTTTAATAGAGTATATATTAGTGAAGACAAGTGAATATGAAGCTTCCACACTGAAAGTAGTACATGGTATTATTACATTGCCAATATCTCTAATTAAAATAGCAGATTATTTAGCAGTCACTGGAAAATAAGTATATTCTTATCTCTGCATGGTAAATCTCATGATACCTCTGCAACAGACAGGAAAATTAATGCAAGTATTTGTAATGTTTCCAGAGAAAATCAGAGGCAGAGCTCTCAACAGCTACCAGAAATATTTCCAGAATATGCTTCTGTATATTCTGACAGGAATAGAACAATATCTTCCCAGTTTATATCCATAGTTAAAACATGTAAGCAAGATATATAGAACCAATTTTCCAAAAAATGTCAGTCATAGTCCAGCAAAAAATTGTTTTCTGATTTAAATAGATGTGCTCATGTAATACCAGAGGGCATTCTTTACACTGAGTGCCCATGAAATTGTCAAATGTTTTGAGTAACTTCTTTGAACATAAATCCTCTGTCAGTGCTCTAACTGGCTACAGTTGTACCTCAAGCTAATAGCACTCTTGCCCACAAATGGACTGAATGAAAAATATATTAAAGGACATTATAAAGTCCAACTTTTAATTTAGTTTCTTTGGATGACTCATGATAATTTGAAGTCTTTAAATCACAAGTAGATAGCATTCTAAAAGACATTATAGCTCAACAATTATGAGCACAAAGAAAGAACTCCTGGGTGATGTTCTTTGGCCTGTGGGAGGCATGAAGCTGGAGTAGATGATGGTAATTGCTCCTTTAGCTGCCACATCTATGAATCTAAAGTACCTTTTCCACAATCCTGAGGGGAAGGAAGAATAGATGGTCATCAAGGAAGAGTGGTTTCTGTTAATGCAGCCTTCCAGCTACCATTCCTGACAGCAGCTCTCTGTACAGAGATCACCATTCTGCTCTTACATCAAGCAAGGAAGTGATTAAAAACTTTTAGAAACACTTGTATAAGGTGATATTCAAGATATTGACTTTAGCTAAATGATAGTTAGGGTAGGTTACACCCCAATACCACTCAATCTTTTCATTTTACAGCTCATCCTAAAAGTTGTCTTGCTAAAGGAAGCAGGCTTTATAGTGCTGGTGATTTATTCAAAGGAGCTCATTCTCAGTCCCTTGGGCCTGTTTTCAAGAATATTTCCCTAACCAATTCCATGTTTCATGTTTTTCATTCCATTTCAAATCTTTCTCTCTCTTTACGTCTCTTATCAGGAAAGGATCAAATTTTCTCACCTTGAAACAAGCTTGTTTTACCCTTTGGAGCAATCATGGGAGACAAAGATGCATCATTTAGATATTCTTACAAGTGATCAGGAAGGTTATTGCCAGATCAGCTGCCACTGCAGATTTCTCTTCAAATGCAATCCTAATTCAAAAAAGAAGGGACTCCCTGACCTCTGCAAAATTAATAATGTCCAAAATCCACTTAGAAACTCCTCAGTCTTCATGTAGGGGTTTCTCAGATTTCAGCCTTTCTAGAAAATAAGGTAATATTCAATTTCCTTCCTCCCACTCATTCTTAAATCTTTGGAGATTAATGTGAAACCATCTTGAAGTCATTCCATTTCAGTCCTATCTGAATTTCTGCCTCTGGTTTCTAAACTGCAGTGCACTTCTTAACCTTCACTTCCTGAATTTCTCACTTTATTATGGATCAAGTATCCCAAAAAAATGTGCCATTAAAAAGCATAATTATTTCAGGTGATGGAGATGTGGCTGTTGCAGCTACATGAAGTTCTAGACAGTATCCCTGCTGTAGAGCTTCACTGCCAGGGAATTCATGTTTTAGGAAACATGGATGCAGTGATGGGGTATATAGCCACATTTCTAACTCTTGCTTGTGAGTATAATTTTTATTTAAGGATATTTAACTTTTTATTATAGCTATATCCATTCTAGCATAATTTCCTCCTTTCCTTTTGTGTCCCTTACTCAAAACATTCTGTAGAAAATTTTGTATAATCCCCCATTTCTCTCTGCTCCATTGAAAACTGTCTTCCTCCCAGCATCTCACAATAAGTCCTACATCCCTTTAAGCAGTAATCTCTTTTCATTTTCCTGGTGTTCTGGAAATAATTTCATTACTTGGTCCACCTTGGTTATCCTGAGACAACCATTCTGCTCAGGACATCGCTGTGTGGCCCATGCAGGTGTTCTTCATTCCCCATCTCCCTTGGCTTTCTGCAGCTGTGGTCAGTTCCAGCACCTGTGCCTTGCCTTTGTGTTTAATACGATTAAAGACTGTAGCTGGATAACCCAACATCAAGCAAATTTAATTTAGTATTCCAGGCAAAGCTCAGGGGGAGGATGGAGATGTGGGATGTGGCATTAGCAATGATAATGAAGGAGGAAGGGAGTAAGCAGTGGGAGAGGTTTGTTGTGTAGGTGGGAAGTCGTATTGATGTTTTTTCTCATCCTGTAACAACAGGAACTGAGGCAACTGCCAAGAGGCACCTAATGCCCCTTTCTGGCAGCCCAAGCAGAAAGACAAGAGGTTCACAGCTTGATTCCTTGCTTTTGGCAGCTCAAAAATGATAAATGAAACAGAAGTGCTCTGGAAAACAGCAAAGGCATAATTAGGCATCATTTACCCATGGCAGACAGGGGTGGTGTATACTTGTAGGCTTACAGTACACTACATTTCTTTATTAACCCTTTGTCCCTTCTGGAAAGTTTAAGTTGCTTTTATTCTGCTTGGGTACCACAGTGAGGAGACAGTCTTATTTTGTAAGTGACTCAAGTGAGTTTGAATAACCGCTCAGTTAATAGTTTGGAAACATCCTGGCAGGTTTTGAATTGTTTATTGTTTTTCTCTTTTGGTGATGCACAAATAGCTTGAAGTCTTTGAAGGAAGTATGATGAGCCCATCAGCTGTGGAAGCAAAATACTGGAGATTCAGTCCTTGCCTTGCTCCTTCAGCTGGGGAGATAAGAAAAATCTCTTTTGCCAGGAGATAAGTGAAGCAGTGCAAATGGGTGACTGCTCAGCTGACAAGTGAAATTCAGTGCAGGATCTTTTCTGTCAGAAGCTGAGGAAATGGCTGTGGCAGTTTGCCTTCTCAGTGATTTGTAGCTGCCCTCCATTGCATCCTGGCCAGCAAAGCAGCACCAGCACTCCCTGTTGCAGTGTAAGGTAAGTCAAACCTTGCTTCAGCTGTCAAGGAAAGCTGCTTAAAATAGCCCTGTTGGTTGTACACTGCAACAGCTGAGGAGCTGTTCCCCTGACTCAGCTGAACACAACGTGCTGGCGAGAAGGTTGGAGCTTCTAAGATCAGTGGAGATCTGAGCTTCTCCAGGCCAGTGGAAGACAAAACACTCTTCTTTCAGATTTTACTCACCTGCAGATAATAGATTCTCTGAACTTTTTTTTTTTTTGTGGAAGACTAGTAGGATTTTCACTCTGTGTTATTTGATATGACTTGTGGTATTTATTATACCTAAAAAAAAGTGATTTATTTATTCAAAAAATATAATTTATTGATTTGCAAAATTAGAAACAAATCTACCTAAGGAAGGAAAAAAAATAAAAGTGATTTAGAAGTTTTTATTTGTAATCTAAATACAGATTTGAGAATTACTTTTTTTCTTTAGCCACTTCATTATCCTAGATGTCTTGGGAGAAAAAAAAAGAGCATAGCTGCACCTTTTTCTGACCTCCCTATAGTAAAATGGCAGTCTCCCAACAACCATCAAATTGCAAACAAAGGTGAACAAGTAGTTCTTTAGCTGCCAGGCAGCTGATTTCAGGATGCTAAGTAAGCTTGGAGAGACACCGGAGTGTCACGCTGCCTGTAACAGCCTCATTTGGAAATGGAGGCAGGTAGCAGCACTAGAGACAGCAAAAAGCCTCTCTGAGATTTACACCTACTATTTTAGGGGGCTCTATTTCCTGCAACATTCCCTATAAGAATTGTATTAAGCAGTAAACTTGTAAGGGCCATCTATGGCAGAGAAATCAGCATCTCTCCAAGGACACTATGGGATGGGAAGCAGGCTTGTATCCTATTTCTGAGATTTTTCTGGGATTTTGGTCTCAATATCACCCAGTTTCAGACTAGTGGGATTTTTCTGAATCACTCAAGCTGTAGTCCAGTTTTGGGGTTTGGGGAGCCAACAGACACAAGCATTACCTCTGTACAGTCATGGTATTCATATTTCCTGATTGACATCTTGCTGGTTTGTGCTTAGCTTGAATCTGCAGTAACTGACTCAACCTCCTGGTGAGCCAAATAAGGCACTGAAATTCAGCTGCCTTCAATGTTTGGCTGCAGGATGTTCCCACTGTGCTGCACAGGGAAACCACGTTCACGTATCAGTAACCAAACCGTGCAGCTAGAGTCCTTGCCCAGCCTTAGAGCCAGAGCTGATCAGTGCCAGAGCCAAATGATTCCAGCCACACTGGAGGAATGCACATGCACAGCCCCTTCTCACAAAAAATATGCTGGAAATATGTCTTGATAGGACAACAATAGTGACAAACTCATGAACACTGCAATAAAAATCCCAGGGTCTCTTGTAAAATCTCTTCAGGGAAGCAAGTGCTTATTTTATTTCTTTTTATTTCTCCTTAGGATGTGTCCTCACTTTTCTCTCTTATGCAAAAAGAGCGATGTCCATACCACTGACACACATTGCAGTAAATTACTATTGATTTTATCAAATCATTCAGCTGCATTTCAGTGCCCAAGCAACTATGGGGCCATTTATTGCTTCCTATTGTGTGTCCTGCATCAATGAGCATCGTGTGTTCCAAGTGGTGCATTGTGGAAGAAAATGACTCTGAATCCTGAAAATATAGTCAGTTTGTTAATTGGTAAAATGTATTCCTTGTTGGCAATTGGTTCATTCCTCTCTCCACACTCCAATACCAGAATTTACTGAAAGGCTCTTTGAAAAAGGAGAGACTTCTATTATATGACAATAATAGATATGTTGCACTATAAAAAAGAAAATTGATATTTTAAAATATTATGGAATAACTAGGTTCATTCATTCATCTCTAGTATACGTCTCTGAACTGTCAGCATATTCTACTTCCTAGTTTATAGCCTGATCTAAAGTTATTCTTCAGTTTCTCTCTTTGTGCATAGAAAGGAATGCTGTGTGTGTGGGTTAATACAGTACTTGGGTTGCACTTATGCACTTAGAAGCGATTTAATTCCAATAAGCTCAAATGAGAAGTACTGTATGGGTTTTGTCTTGGCATTAATAGGATTAAATCAGAAGTGAGATATATACAATGACAGAGAGGCAGGAATTAAGGATCATAGAAATAACATTTGAAATGGTACTTAAATTGATAGAAAGCTCAAAAAAAAAAGTGCAAGGAAAAACATTCAAGCAGTGGGAACAAAGGAAATGTACTGTTCATTAAAAGAACTAAGGGTATGAACAGGTGAAATAAAAGTGGCAATGGACAGTTTTATGACATCTATTAATAGAGAAATGCCCTAGAGATTAGAAAGAGGCCACAGAAGTTCTCACATGCAAGAAAGAGAACCAACAAACATAAGAGAAAATTAGTGATCCATTAATTTAACTTCAATTTTGGGATAAGCTTGGTAACTCTTCTTAAAGATCAAGCATAGGAGCCACCAAGAAAAGCACAGAAGAGAAGTACTTCAGGTTTTCTTCTCTTTCTTTCTCCTCAGTATTTGAGTTTTTCAGCTAAAATCTTCAATAAAATCATTAAAAATTAGATTCTTTCCCAATCCCTTATTAGCAGGGAAATGTGTATAGAGTTAAGGAGGGGAATCTACAATTGAGATGAATACCTAGGTGAAAAATTTGTATTGTAAATTAAGAATCAATCTTATTTCACTGAGGAAATAAAACTAAAGGCCAAAGAGAACCAGTACCTCCTAAATATGAAAGGAGTACATGCTACTGAATATTAAAGTTTTGTAAGGAACTGTCTTTTCATTTGTAAGCATGAACTAAAGGCAGGACATGCAGGTGAACAGAGTTCACAAGAGCCAATTAAGAATGGCTAAATAAGAAAATGTACACTTATGTACAGGAAAAAATGAATAAATTCCTCATCTAGCACGGCTGCAACAGAGGTCTTGGGAAACAGAGAATTTTTCTCGTACAGAGGGATAGTGAGTAGGGTAAAGATGCATGAGGTTCAGTAGAGAAAAATGCAAGCAGTTCACCTTGGTGGGAAATGATGTTGTTTGAACAAGGAAATGGAAGTCTCTAATGTTGGAAGATTGCTTTTTAAGGTCTGATGTTCGCACAAATTTGGCATCTTTCAAGATAAGACAGTAAATGCTACTGCACCCTGTGACTACTTTACAGGTTTTGAGGCACTCAGTCTGTGTTTCCTCACTACAATTTCTACACAGGCAGCTGAACAAACCTTATTCACCAGTGCAAAAAGGAGGAAAAAAAGATGGGATAAAAGTTTTAAACCAAGTTGTGACGTTGTGCAGGTTTTTACTCAGTTTTAAAAGCAGCTTTATTGGTTTGGCAATATTATGGAAGAACATGGTGTCATGATTTGGGTTTTGCATATTTTTTTACTCCATAGACCATAAGTGGTCTATAAGACCACTTATATGTGGTCAGACAGAAGGGGGTTGATTGCCATTTATAATTTTTCAGCAAGCTGTAATCCTTAATAAATGTTCATTTTCATAAAAATTCCACATAAAAAAATATTTAATACTAAGCATCCCTTAGGAAAATAAAAATATTTCCTTTCAGATTTTGATTCACCCCATGGAATTTCATTTTTCTGTTATAGGCTTTTAATATCTATTTCAAGAAAATATCTGTTAAAATTAAGTTATTTAATTAATAATTCTATAAAACTCTGTTGCACAGGCAGTGCTTTTTTCTTTCTCCTGTTAGGTTAATGGTATACAATGTGAAAAATCTAAACTAAACCTTAACCGTGCTGTATAGTTTGGAAACATAAATACTTTTTGTCCTCACAAGAAAGATCCATCTAAATCAGTGGAGATTGAATGAGCTTATTTAGCAGCAGCATTATTCCTTCATTCATACAGAGACTCTACAGAGTAGGATGAAAGAGATGTAAAAGACATACAGTCAGATGCAGATTAAATCTGGAGCGTGATCGATTGATCTTTTATGTTAGAACATTTTAATAATATCCTGTCCTTTAGTTCAGATGTAACATCTGACAGCAGAAATGATGCAAATCCCTCGTAATGAAGGGAAAATGCTTCAGCTGTGTTGTTTGCTGTGAATTATTGCATCCTGTTTGTTGCACCTTACCTCTTCCTAGTTCAGAAAATTCATAGTCCAGCTGCTAAATATATATAGTTAAAGTTTACTTAGGCTCAAAAGTAGTTCTGGATAATTTTGAAAGTGGCATTGTTTCATCCCTTAGTTGTTCTAAGCCTGTTCCAGCAGCCAATGAGAAAAAACTCTTGTGGGCATTGAAGGGTCACTACTGAGAATTCCGTCAGTACCTACAGCCCTCTCAGCCAGGTCAATTTTCTGTCACTGTAGAAAGATAAATGACTATATTAGTATAGTAAATATCAGTTTAAAAACTCTCTTTGCTGCATTTCAGTGCCACGCAAAATAACAGACATAGAACTGCTCCCTCTCCAGTACCTGCATTCCTTCTGGATCTCATCCATAAGTAGGGAGCACGACTTATGCTGTCTTTATGGAAAAAGATTTTCTTCAGGCCTGTGAAGAACAAAGACATACTAGGAAGAACCTGTGTCTCTACTTCTCTGATCATGTAAAATGCCTTCCCAAAAATTTGCTGATTTTTTGGGTCCTTTATTTTTCCAGATCATTTTTAATAAGTGCATACAGCACTCTGCTTTTCATTCCACTCCTTTTTTTGAGAAACTTTAAGCTCCACTACTGAGTAATATGCAGCTCAGCACGAAACAATAATAAAAAAGTATTAACATACTGTTTCAATCTAGATATTAATTTTATTTCTGTTCATTCATTAATTCAGACCTGCAGCAATATATTAGAAAGGATTCATATAAGAAAACCCCAAACAACAACACAAAACAGGTCATTATTAAAAAAAGAAAAATTCATATTAGCTTGCAATGTGAAGTGGAACTAGTCTGAACAATTTCCCTTTGAGGTGGTCTTCTGTTCAGGTATTTTTCTTCCCATGAAAATGTCACTATTTGAAGAACTTAAACCCTCCTGGTTGTAGTCCCACCACAAAGCAGCCGGTCACACGTAACTCCCAGAACTGCCACAGGAGTTTCACCTTAAGTCCCCCTGCATCAGTTAATGTGCATATGCAGAAATCAAACAGCTTGAAAGCAGCAACATCTTTTCCCAGAGTTATTGAGGTTTATTGTTAATGTTTGCTCTTAAAAAAAAAAAAAAAAAAAAAAAAATTAAAGAAGTATTTGCTGCAATCCTTCTAGTCAAAAATCCACTTTAAATTTGACAAAATAGGATTTACATGGCACTGTTGGATGTGAGAGCCCTTGAGAGAGCATTACAGTATTATTTGGATCGCGTGCATTTTGATGTTCTATATTTGGTTATTTTAGCTGACACCCAGTTTGCCCATCTCCACAAAGTTCTTTCCTGCTCTTACCCACAGCATGCCAATACTCAAGAGAGGGATCTCTTCCTGGCCCTGTTAACCTCTGAGATAAATCACAGTGTAGATTATTCAAGTTTCCTGAGACTGAAATGAGAAATACACATTGGTTATTTGGTATCTTCTCATTTTTTATTATCATGTGAGCATCTCAGCATCCTGATCTGTAAAGGTTTTCTTCGTTAGTTCTCCACTAAAGGCCTCAATTTTATACATTGAAACCTCAAAATTCTCATAAAAGTCTATGAAACCAGAAGGCAAGCACTCAGAGCTGGACAGCAGGGCTTGATTCAGGCTCTGTGACACATAAATTAAACATTAATGCACCAAAATTATTGAGTTTTGGAGCAAAGCAGTTTTTTAGTACTCAGGGGAAAAAGGTGAAAGTTTATTCAAGTTCACAGAATATTAATACATTGGAATCCATTCTTGAATGTTCTGAGGATTATCCTGCAATTTTGTCAACACTGCTTTTTGTGTCCACTACGAGAGCCGAAGTTCAGCTGTAATGAAGGATTTTGTGCTAGTAAGAAAAGAGTTCTGACTATTAGGGCTGGAATAAGAGGTGGAATCTCCACCACTGGAGCAGCAGAGGCCTGACTTGGAGGACATTTCAAGGCCTATGTCAGAGTCACTTATGCAGATGTCTCTATTGCTGGCATAAACTCTTGGGCACTAATAGGCCTTTGTCTGCTTAATGCTTGCCCCAAACATTAATCTTTATATTAACAATGCTAATTCCATTGTGAGAGGCGTTGCTGAATAAGAAATTCAAACTTCGTGCTGGCAAGCGATATCACTTGATTATTCCTTGCCGTGGTTCTGAAGGGCCTGTCCTGACCCAGTCCTTCTCACAGCTGTGTGCCACATCACAGTCATTCACACACTGAAGACAAAAGAGTCACCTCACTCATTGTGCAGGGCAGAACCTGACACGGCAGATTTACAGCACTGACATCTTTAATGCCAGTGGAAGGTGGCTCTGTCTGTTGATTATTCGCATTAGATGGGTTATGACCTTTAAGCTGGCAGGCAAAGTATCTTTTGCTGCTGAACTCAGTAAGGGGCTTAGTAAAAGTGACAGAACCCACCCCCAAAAAAAGCAGGATGAAAGGTAGATATTCAAAGTTAGATGCCCAGATGAACCATGGAGACCATTTATGTGTTTAAGGAACCTAAATAAGATGCTTAGAACCCCAAAATGCTAAGGTTTCTCAGATTTGATTGGAGCATCTGAAAATTATAGGTTCCCAGAATTTGCTGTAAGAAAAACCCTTTGTTTAAAACCCTTTATGTATGGTTATATTAGATTCCTTTATATATGAAGTGCTAGTAAAATTAGTAAAACTAATTTTAATCACCTGACTTTGAGTATTTCAATCGAAGTATAAATACAAATCATTCCACTTGCACACTTTCTGCTGAAGGGCTTTATTTTTGAAAACCAGACCATAAGAAGTTAAGAACTTTCATTTTGTGCAGCCTTCCCCATTCAGAAGTGATCCAACTAAGAATTTTTGTCTTTATGATGAGAATAGAATTTAATAAACTCTTTTAATATATCCATCATTATTATATAAACGAATTCTATTGAATTTGTGCTGTGTTGTTAGCAAAGAACAATTCATCAAGCCTATCTTTTTGCTTATAATTATTTTGTTGAAAGGACATCTGTGTGCTCAACATCAAACTAGTATTTCTCTCCTTTTCATTTTCCATTTTGTTCCATTCCATATTAAAAAAAAAAATCAGAAAAACACAGAAAAAAATCAGAAAATCTCTTTTTCTGTGAAAAGAAAGGTCAAAGTGTGAATTTACTTCTGTTTAAAAGCTGTGGTATTGATTTTATTATGTGTGTGAATCTAGATGGCTCTGTCCTTTACCTGCACAAGATTATGTTATTGGGTTGAGCTTGTTAGGTAGCTGTGTCTAGTTAAAAGAAAAAAAAGCTTCTTCCTGGAAAATGTCAGTGTTAACAAAATGTTCTGCAATGATTCAACCTAAATGGAAATGATTCATTATATCAAAATGGCACAGGACACTTTCTAAGTGAATCAAAACAAATGTATGCTGCATTTTCTTAGCTTATGCATTGTGACAGTTGTAGCTTGGGATGCCACTGGGATTTTAGACAGAAAAGAGGGATTGTTTTGAATGTGTCAGAAAAGATGCAGTGTCACCAAAAAGCCTGGCTTATGGAACACAATGGGATGTCATGCTCCCTATCTGGAAATGGATCAAAGTCTACAAAGGGTATTTTTTTTCCACAGACACCTCTAATGTCAAATTTTCTCTCACTGTAGAGTGAAATCACCTTTTATAATGTAAGCAGTAGGGGAAAGTTCAAACTTATTAAATTAATTTCTATCCCACTTAGAACACCTTATGAAAATGAGAGAACATGAGCATGCACCGTGGGCTGGCTCACCTTTGTGAAACTCACTTCAGAACAGGAAATATTTCTCAGCTGCTATCTCTCAGCTCCCATTTTCCCCTGGTGTGGATTCTGGGTGCAGTACCCCTTTCTTTACTGCCTTCAGCACCCCTCCCACTGAGACCACTCACACGGGGGCACATCACTTCCTACATTGACAAGATGTCATGATAATAGATTAATTACATACTTTTACAAGCGTCTTTGATTAAAAAAAAAAAAGCAGTTTCTTCCTCACATCAAAGAAATACTACGAGGAAAAGAGATGGAGTTTGGAACCAAATATGAATGCGTATTATTCCTGAATCCCTGAAACACAAAAAGTAGTCCACAACAGGCAAACAATGTACTAGCAGCAGATTGCTCTTTTGACAGTAGACTTTAGACATGGAGTACGGGGATTATTCGTTACAGTCATTCCTAAGGGTAAAAAATTATAATCAATAATTTTGAAATCTAGCTGAAAATTCATGCAGAGTGTGGCTCAGGGCTGTATTAACATTGTGAAAATAACAGAATGGAATTTGGAAGGGCAGGGACTAATCATTAAAGACAGCCCACAAGGTCCCAGTAAAGGCAAGTCACACTTAAGTAGCCCTTGGAGGCAACCTGAGGAGAAGATGAACATTCCTATTGTATTTTTATACTTAGATTAAGAACAAGCAAAGCCACAAGGCTCTACACCAACCATATTCTTTGGATTAGGCCCTGGATAATGAGAGTGATATGAAGTGTTGCCAAAATCTCAAACTGTATGAGGAGTAAAATAAAAGGGTTAGGAGGTAAACACATACATTTGGCTGCCTACCTTTCCTGGAGCTGTGGGGCAGAAAGTAAGCAAAGATACTGAGTAGGATAAATGATGGTGTGATGTTTGACATGGCAGCACATGCCTGGCTAGAAAGAAGCATTCAGAGTTTGAGTGCAGCATGAGACAGATTACATGTCCCACAAACATTCCACCCCAGGGTATTAAAGAAGAGTATTATTAGCAGTATTTATGTCTATTAAGGCCAAAATGCCTGCTGATAGCTCACGTCATCATTTGCCACTGCTCTCTGGACTAGTGGGGTTGTACAATTTAGCAGTTACTGGGCTGGGTTTTACTCGGTACACTTGCAGTGACCATCTCTTCTTGGTAATGTGGTCTGTGGCTTACTGATAGATGCAAACCTTTTTGTTCTACAGGCCAGTGTGTGACAGGCCTAGGTAAGATCCCAGGGTGACTCCAATATATTTAAGGAGAGAAGGTATTTGGATTTCCTTGATTTTGATTTTCAGGATGATAATGACTGTTGATTTTTTTCACATCATTTGGTGTTGAGCTGTACTTTTAGATATTTAAAAAATTTGTGCAAGTGGATGCAAACTCTTGCTAGAACACCCCCAGAAAATGTTAATGTGGTGTTAAGACCAGTCCAGAGTACCAGGCAAGTGCATTAACAATGAGACTGCAGACAGGATGTTAGAGGGGGAGGAGAGCTGTTGGTCACTACAAAAGCTCTGTTCCAGCAGCACCCTGGGGCTGCTCCATGAGTTGGTCTCCAATGTCTCACATTCTCCACACTGAGCATAAGCTTATGAGCTCAAGCTGGGCTGCTTCAGCCTGCTCTGTGCAGCCTGTGCAAAGGACCTGTGTGCATTCCCAGCCAGCATTCCCCTCTCCACCAAACACAAACCTGCTTTTTGTCAGATAGTCCCCCTGTGGCCTATCCAACACGTACTGCAAGGGTAATGTTTTGTAAGAGAGGAGGAGAGTAAAAACAGGGGGAAGCAAATGTCAACCAGCAAATAGAAGTGGAAACACCTGTTTGGCACTGAGGAGCAGCTGTACATATGCAGCTGCTGCTCTCTCTCTCCGTAAGCATCACATACTTGTTGCTTTACTTAAGACTGACCAGGTTCTTGGTGGGTCTGCAGGATTTAGTTGATGCTATTTAGAAAAGGAGGCTTCTATACCCTGTGGAGATTTACTCAGCTTTAATCAGAACTTCTATGGTAAATAGCAGACCTGGAAAAGTTGTATCTGTTTTTTAATTTTCTTTCTAGAGAAGAGTTTTGAAAGGAAAGTTTTCTTACTACTGATCCTTAAAATAGACTGCAGATGACTTTTAGAGAATGATATGAGGAATAGATTTTTTTTTGCCCTTCTACCTCCAATTACCTTTTAAAAGATCCTACAAGCAATCTTATTTATGGAGGATCTACTTAAAGTGATTGTGCTTGTTGGAATCTAAATATGATCTTCATTTCTCGAATTTTTTTCTTTTTTAATAGGAAATTTTTCTCTTAGAAAATGCAGTTCCATTGCAACCTAAATGCATTCTAGGGTATTTCCATAATCACTTTGATTAAAATAGTTTATTTGAAATTAAGCATACATCTTCCTACATGCAGGAAAGGTCCCATTCCTCAATCGTATGTAGGCAATTAATTCCTGCTGGAGAGCATCCAGCTCAGAGTATAATTATAAGCAATAGCTAAGAACCATCAAACTCTATTGCATTGAACCATGAAGGAGAGAAAGTATGAGAAGAGAACACAGGTTTTGTAGAGATATGAAAGCCAGAAATAATTGGCCTGCAAGCTGATTGCAGATGTCGAACCATGTCATAAACTGTGCAGAGTAGCCTAGTCATAAAGGAATTAAGTGCTGAACTCCAGGCACCACTGCTGATTGTAATAACCAATTCAGAATCAGCTTGACTGTCCCTGCACTTCCTTTTGTTTCTTTCTTTCTTGTAGTGTAAATTTATTGTATTCCAGCAATAAGTAATTAGCTTAAAGATAAGTAAGTGGGTGAAATTTGGACGGTTGAAATCTATAGGAATGAAATAATTTTGCCATAACATGTGCAAAGTTAATTAGAAGTTGGGAACATATGGAATAAAAACATTAGGGCATTCAGTTCATATGAAGCTAGGCATTGATACAATCTTCTCCTGAAAAGGTAAAAAATTAAATGCAGGAAGCATTTGGGGAAAAAAAAAAAAAAAAAGTCAATCCTGTATTACAATGGCAAAGAACAGAGTGATCTTTTGTAAAATATATAAATATATTTTTGGCAATGACTTCTTCCCTTTTTGTCTGCCAAGTCTTATGACAGTGTACATAAAACCAACTGCAAAAAAAATCTTATAATTAGAGTACTCATCATCTTGCATTAAAAATTGGTACAAAAAATAAATGTCTTTAGTGGATAGCACTTAACTCCAGCTGACAGTAGGCTCAATCCTACATGTTTTATTCATAGTTTTAGTTCTGGTGACATCAGTGACTTTTGTACAAGGCCAACATGGTTTGCCCTGAGTCGTGCTTGCTCAGAGGGAATAGACATAAAAAAACTGTCTTTAAGAATAATTATAATATAATCCAAGTAAAATCTCTGAACTTCCTGTTGAAGGAAGGCATTGTCTTTCCTGTAAAGGAATCATGTTCAAAGACCCTTTTATATCTGTATGCTTTGGGTATGCTGAAATACACCGAAGTGTAGCCTCCTGTCCTCATTTTACAAACTCTGTGTAAGGCACTCCTGAATCAGCATTCCTTGAGCAGGCACAACCCCAGTGAAGAGCAGTGCTCTGCACAGCACCCTCAGCTCAGGGGGAAACATGCTCTCTGCATCATGCTGCAGCGATTTGTCACAAGGAAATGCCCCTCTCTGAAACTCTAAAACTATTAACTGGGGGCAGAGTGTGCTTTTCTGATTGTGGTCACTGCCAAGAAAAACCTAAACTGTCCCATGGTCCCTACTGGGAAATAACCAGTGAAAGGGAGGAAAGAAAAAAAAAACCCACATGATCTTGCTCTGTCTTACTGGCATAACTTTGGCATAGCTCTGTTGAAAGACCCTTTTTGCTGGTTGTAGCATATCCCTGGAAAAAAAGAAAAACACCTGCTTGTAGAAACCTATGCCTTTGCCTGTTGTCTTGTTTGAATGGGCACCTCAGGAGGGTTCCTGAGGTTTCTGATCTGCAGTTTGCTCTGCTTCACCACACACCTGCAGCTCCTCGTGCTCCCCGGTGCGAGTCACTCCTGCAGGCAGCTCCCGGAATGGTGCTCAGCCACCTTCCAGCTGGCTGTTTGCCACCCAGCCTTGTGTGCAATGCTGCCTGGCTTAAAATGCCTTGCAGACAGATTTCAGCCCCTCTTTCCTTTTTTTTACCTTGCTATAAAATCAACAGAAGGAACTCCTCTAAGCTTTGCATCTTTGAGCATCAGCATCAAACTTTGCAACAGTTTGTGTTTTGAGAACACGTCTTTATTCACTTCTGTTCTTGATTGTCTCTAATTTATCCAGGCTTACCTTAAAAATACTTTGCATTTAGTAGCACATTTTCAGTGCCATTTATTTACCATTTTTTCACCATTTAAATAAAAGCTGGGGAAACAACCATGGCAATTAACAGCACGTATTGTTTCTCTAAGACAGTCCTTGTAATTAGTATGCTAATTTCCCACAAATATGACCAAAGCTATATTAGCAACCAGTATTACCATATGTTTCTGGAAAGAAAATAATCATCAAATTTTTTAAGAGTCTCCTGGAAAAGGAGAATAGAAGATCTGATTTAAGACAATAACATGTCTTGAGAAAATTACACTATGTCCCTGTCATATTTTTATCTATTATGGTGCTGTCTGCTGATGCATTTCCTTTTGAAGAGTGTTATACTTTATCATGGAAGTAGAGGTCTATTAAATTGAGGCTAGTTAAGTGCCAAGAAACAGAGCATCAGAATTTGCTGAATTTGGGACAGAAAGTTGTCCCCTAGATAAAGGTGGAGTCAGTCCTGTCAGAACTACTTGTATGTTATTATCAACCCTCAACACAAGTTGTGCAGCTTTTCTCTCTTTTTGGCAAGCAAATTGGGACATTAATTATTTGATAAGGTTTTTTAAAAGCATCACTGCAATATATTCTTTCTCTACTTTTCTACATTGCAATGCAGCCCAAATTTGCTTGTCATTGCTGCGTGTTAAAAAATCCAGGATCTGTCCAAAGGAAATACCATTGCAGTTGGCACAGACATCCTTCTGGGCTTCTGTAGACTGGATAATCTTAGATATTTTCTGCTGATTCAGGTTCTCATGATGATAATTTCATCTTTTCTCACTGTGGAAACACACACATTTGTCATCTAAAGTATGGAGTGTAAAGACAAGCAATGCAGTGATGCCATATGCTGAGGAATCAATGTGAAAGGAATTTGGAAAATTGTAGCCTGATTTAAAAAGAGGAGGCCCTTTCTAGGCACTTGGGCCCTTCGAAGTCCAGGTATTTCTCATCAAATGGGTGGGCTCAGAAAGGTTGGCCTGTTTGAAGTGCACTTGTTTTTCAGATTCATAAGAATTCTCTGCTGTTTCAAGTTTTGTCAGTTTCTGTGCTTCACTATTTAGAACAAGTTACTCCCTTAGTGGCATAAGGAAGCCTAGAGGAGCAAGTTAGGCAGAATCTAAATATATAGAATATCCTTTGGCTGTGTCATCAACTCCAGCTCTTTGTTTTATAGGTATATAAGACTTCCAGAGGCTAATCAAAGAAAAGGCTGAAAATCTACTTTGAAAGAACATAAACCTTTGAGAAAAACTGATAAAACCAGTCTGCAACTGTGTTCCTTGCATGGCTACTCAAGCAGAATATTTTCTAGCCTTTTGTTCCTGTGAAACGCCACTACATGTGCTGAAAATCTGAAAATTGCCTCTGGATTGGGGTGGGGAGTATTCTTTCATATGATTTGATTTTTTTAAAAAAAGAATTTAAAAGGAAAATAGAATGTACTGCAGGGCCCCAAGAGTCAGAAACCAAAAAATGTCTCATTAAAGCTATATGAACATTTGTATGAAAAATATCCCTTCACTATAGTAGGATAGAAAAGGTTTATTAATTCTGGTTTATTTTGTGGGATTGTGCACTTTGAATCTTAATGTTCCCCAAAGTTCTGCAAGATCAGGTTTTTCTATTTTCCTAATGAAGCAGTTTTAACATTTCACATGAAGCCCATGGTGTTTAGTATTTGAATGTCTTAAGTATTAATAATAAAATGTTAAAAATCCAACGAACATATTTGTCTCCCAAGCAATGGTTATATTTTAAAAATAATATACTTAGACTGATCTTTTTTTTCTGAAAATTGTTTTTATCTAGCTCAGGTACACATCTTACTATAAATCCAAAATTTTTATCAATAGAGTGTAGGAAACAGACACAAAGGTAAAATTATCAGTATTATTAGCAGTTTCCTGATTACAAAAATCAGAATTTGACAATATTTTCTTGCATTAACATGGTCTAAATATTAGAGTTAAATATGAATTCAACACCCATGTTGATGAAGGTCTGTCGTGAGCCACAGCTATTTCAGGACAGTTCACTGTGGGAGCTCATAGCTGACTCATTCAGGAGACAAGATGAAGAGGGTTTTTTCACTTGCATGACACAGTATTGTGTGTAATTATGTCCCTCTTTTTTGTGTTTGAGGAGTATTTGACACTTGCATTTTGAGACAATGACATTTCCATGAGATCCAGTTCTCTGATACCACACTAACTTCAAGTCACTATGGATCAGCTGAGGTAGCTACAGGGAATATGTGAGGAGTCATCCCACTAACTTTTGCCAAATCACATGTTCAGGCCACTGTCCTCTGGGTAAAGGAACTTATTGTTAAAGGTTTTAACAATTTATTTTCAAACTCTAGTACTGGTGCTGATTTTAATTGCTGAAACAGCCAAGTTTCAGTTTCCCCCCTGTCCAAAAAAGCTAATGTCATAAAATTTCTCTTTTACTCCATGATCAGTATTGAAAGAAAACTCTATCCTTTAGAACTAGAGTCCACAAAGAAAGATCATGAATCTTTTAATTACAAAGATATTATGGGATGCAATTCCACTGGATTAAGGCAATGGCTGTACCATGGTTCGCTTAATTTTACTGATTTGGTGTCATAAAATGAAAACACCTTTCTTTTTGAATTGAAGTGTGGTTGTGCTGAAAATACTTTGTAACATATAACTCAAGCCGAGATTCCCTCTCTGAGAATGTATGATGGATATGAACACACCAACAATACAGTCCAAACTTACAACTTGACTCCACAAACTGATTTTAGATACGAGCAAAGTGTGCAAAATTGGTGTGCTGCATTGTCCTAATCAGTTTAACTTCATTGTGAAAATGAATTTATGATAATATACCAGAGAACTATTATGCATTTGACCTTATTAAGCTGGAGTAGAATCAAATTGTATACTATTGACCTTAACCTTGGCTCGCTGTGTAGATGAATGAAAATAATTGCACTACTGAAAATAATCAAACGGCTGCACACAGCTCTGCAGATTGAATGGACCTTGGCTCAGTGCTATTAAGAATGATTTAGCCTATAGAAATAGAGTTTTGTAATTAATGAAGAACAAGGACAGGAAAAAAAATAGTACTCCACCAGCTGCTTTTACGCAAAAGTGGATGGATGCAATCATATTAGGAGGTAGCTGTTATAACTATTGAGATTGGCTTTAAAGGCTGAAACAGAAGAAATACATGGCAGGGTGGAGATGGAAATTATGGCTAGACACCTAGAATGAGGTGTGTTTGTAACCCAAATTAGACAAGTAACTAAGGAATCCCTAACTATTACTCCAATTAAGAAAATGGAGCTATGGAGACTCGCGGCTTATGTGACTTTGGTGGAAATTTGCTTCAGGCACTGTTACAGTGGGGATACTGCAACACGTGTATCAGACAACAAGGCCTGTGGAAAGAATATATATATGGACTGATTCTTAATAGATGTTTCAGAGAGATGTTTATTTCTCCAGCCACATGGCCGGGATCTGCTGAGGAACTGAGGCAATCACGGGACCCGAGGGTCCTTCTGCCCGCGCAGGGGAACACAAACCAACCAATGGGGAACGAGGCTGAGCAGGGGCAGGGAAACCCCGTGCCTCCCCCCAGGGCCCCTCTCCCAGGGCTACATGGCAGGGGGGAAGGGACCCCGACAAGGCACTCTAAAAAACAAACCAAAAAGCTGGAAAGATGTCTTTCCTGAGGTTAATGAAAATATTCCCATCCTCGTTTTGGGAAAAAAACCCATATTTGCAATTGATGCTGCTGGACAGTGGAACGGTATGTGGGTGTGTGTTTGTGGTCACTTAGGTGGAAGGGTGTGATGCCACGAAGATTTTTTGCCTTTTCTTTTATACCCCTGTTATACCTTTTTACAACTTCTGTATTCTTAGTGCTTTTTGCCTACATTCTTGGACTTGTTTGTCAAGCTGAGAGAGTAAACATTTTAGAAGCTTCGTAGCCAGGGATCAGTGTGCCCCAGAGCCCAAGGTCCTCTCCAGAACACACTCAGTGGGGTGCATCTCGATGCACATGACCTGGACATGTGCACCTAAGGATCCTTAAAAGAAATACCAAGGTAAAATCCCTTTTCCCCTTCTAACTGTGTATGAATCTTGAGGAAAAGGCATCAGGTGTGCAGTCCTTCTTGTTCCAGAACCACTAAACCAGCAGCTCCAAGACCCAGAAACTGGTTGCAGGAACTGGCATTTAAGTGGCACAGTCTCCTGAGGCCAATTCAGGCTTGATTTTAAACCTCTTACTTAACAAAAATAATATGTTGCATGGTTGTTGGGTTTTTTCCTCCTCCAACTGATATTTTTAATTCCAGAAGGGATAAAGAGTCAAGTTCCGCTTTGTCCTATTAATTTAATTAGTATTGGATTGATGTAATTGAGAACAGAATTTGTCCTCTGCTGCTCCAATTAAATGAGAGCTCCATCAGGCTGATTCTTTCATATTACAGTGCATCTTCATTACAACATCATTTAATTCCCTCAGAGATTTCAACCCTTTATTTCTTTTCTCATGCAGAGTATCACTCTGATACCACCACTCAGGTAGGGCATTTTACTCCTTCCTTCACCGAATTTGGCTACTCCAAAAAAAAAAAAAATACGAGGGGTCAGGGGTGACCTTGATGAACATTTCACATTGTGCTTTTAATATTAATGCTGCAAGATTTCATTGACAAGGTTTCATGACTAACACAAGCATGCTGGGAATACTTTCTGTGGCAAAGCTGTGCTGCTCTGTGTTTACTGCCCAGCTGTTAGCATGAAAGGGGGACACGTTGGCTGTAGAGCCAATGCACAGTTGGCCTCCTTTGCTGAAGTGGTTTCATGCCAAACACATGAAGTTTTAATTAAAAGCAGTCTGAAATATTTATGCTGTTGGAATTTCCTCATTCTTGTACAGAGACAAGACAAAAGTTCTTTTGAAATTTGATGATAGAAAGTATTTGACACCAACACAGTGCAGTTGTGCTGCCTAATTAATTAGTCTGAGTTAGTAATTATATTGTTGGGTTTTCTATTATTGTATTCTCTGCTTAGTGATACCTTATGCCAAGGAGTGTAATTGCTCAAAAAGACATGGAAGCAATAATCCTCCCCTGCTCCTTCCATAGCTCTCTTCTGCAGTTCAAAGAGGCAGTTGGGAATTGGCATCACTGCCCATGGGTGCCTCTTGGAAAAAGATCCACAGCTCTGAGTATGTCACTTCAGCATCCATTTCAATGTTTGATGATACATTTACCATCTGAGATCCCTTTCTGCACTTAAACACTCACATTAGAGCTTTTATATCACAGCTGGCACCATGATGCTGTGGTTACCTTTGTAAAAAGTCTTTGTGGTTAGCAGAGACACCCACCAAGAGACAGGACCTGGGGATCATGCCCTGTGGAGCCTTGAAGCTCTCCTGTTTGCCAAACGAGCTAAGAATCATCGGCTAAACCTGGTGAAAAGAGAAGATGATATCCTAGATCTGACCAGGAGACAAGACATGCATTCTACACCAACACATGCTTTGTGGTTTTGTGATCTAATGACAGTATGAAGCTTAGAAACATTTTCTCCTCTTTCTAGAGAAATTACTAATAATTTGAGTGATGTGTATGTGTGCATGTATGTATACACACTTATGTACACATATGTACATGTAAATTCTCTTTTCCTGGTTTGCTTTGAATGGCTACTGAGCCACTTGTGAAGCCTCACTCTCTTAAGGGGTGAGGGCTTAAGTCTGCCAGGATCAGACCCTGTAGAGAAACTAAATGACAGGTAATCTTAGGTGCACAGATCATTGTAAATTCAGCAGGACTCTTGAGAAGCGCTATCGATGCCTTAGGTTTTAACTTTCCTATTTTTCAAATCCTGCACTGCCTAGTGTGTAACTCTGAAGTTTCTTGTAGCCTGTTAACTTCTGCTCTCTCATGCTTAGACATAACAAAGCCTCTCCAGGCCTGCTCTCCAAGGACACTCAGAACATCCTAGGCCCAGAATGTGTAAACCAAAGCCTCTAAAAGGGGGGCAAGCTTGGGAAAACTGCATCATTAACTGAAGCTTTAACTGGAGAATTAACCCTGATATGCAAATGAACCAAACCTATAAAAGTGTGAAGAACTCATGACCTGTTGTCCATCTTGGGATCCATTTGCGAGTAGCCTCTGGCTCCCAGGGGTACCTTTGAAGGCCCTTCCAATAAATACCAACATTTATTCCCTTACTCCTGTCTAGTCTCTGTTTTTACGTGGCCGCTTCAGGCATCACTATTGAAGTTATGCACTCAGCTTCTTTCATGTATTTGAACTCTCATCTTTACAATTGCTCTGATTTTCAGAATAGGTACCATCAGCTGAAAAGTGATTCTTCTTCACTTTTTCCCTCATGGCATGTTCCGAGTTTGAGAGAATGAATCGGTGCTTCCTGATGGAATGCAAAAATGTGATGAGTAACAGGGAATTGTTGGAAAGAACAGATTAGCTTAGAGATGCAATTTAAAAATAATAAATAAATAAATAAATCTGGAAACATTGATACATATGTAAACTAACACTGACTTGTCTAATTCTGAACTGCAACTTCTGCAAGATGGACAATCTGCCACTGTGCAATTAACTAAGTTCAATAACAATTCCATTTTCTGTCCTTCATTAAAGTAACATCAGAAAAAGTGTCTACACTGCAGACTCAAGTGTACTGTAGCCATATCTGAGTTTTAAATGAGCTGTCTTGGATACTGGGAGTCCTTGCCAAGGTCAGGTTAAATTAAGCTTCCTGATCTCCACTTTGTCATGGCTATGCAGCTCTCATTACCCAGACTGGTTCATATAGTATTAACTTGGGTATCTTCTAACTACACTGTTTTCCATATTGCAGATATAAATATATATATACAATCAGTTTACTTTTTTCAGTCAGCCAAGAAAAATCCAGTTTCTTGCGGTACAGTCCAGTCAAAATGTTTCCTGTACTTGCAAGTCCCATAACACCTCTTACCCACCTTAGACCCAAGCTGCATGCAATATTAAAAACACCTGGATTTTTATCAGGTGTCCTCAAATTTGCTGCCTGATAAGTAGAGGTTTGGTGAGTGTTTGCTTTTTTTTTTTCTTTCTCTTTTTTTACTTTCTCTGATCACTATTTCAGGACTACCAGTCCCTCACAGCTGAACGTCTCCTTCATTTACCTTGTACTGCAGGTCTTCTATAGATTGCAGGATTTGATAATGTCCCTCCCATCCTGCCACATAACTTGCTCTAGCTCTGAGCTTGGACATCCTTGGATGTCCAGTGTCACAAATGGAATAGGCAGACTGCTTGACAACCCGCTTGATCAGTGTGGATGTGAGCGCTTTAATTTGGGAAAGGAAATAAGAAACTTTATGCTTAAAAGTTCACTTCTAGATACTGTTCACTAACTGTTCTAAAGGTTAAAAAATGGAGCAGTGAACTGGTGAAATAAAAAGTGACTATGGAGTGAGTATAAAACAATAGGATCAAGGAGGAAAACACCAGCAAAAAACAGCAAACATGGTTCAACATTAACATGTGTTTAAAAAAATATGGGTTTACCCTCATAAGAAACATTGCCCCAGTACCCAGCCAAATGCAGTGCCTCAATCTAAAGAATCATTTCTGCACTGTGGCTTCTCTTGCTTTAAGACTGCCTGTTTAACTATCTGTGCAGCTGGTGGTCGATTCCACCTGTGCTTATTTGATGATTTCTTTATTTCACAAGGCCTTTATCTCTTAGGCTCTTTCTCCCAATAAGGAAGTGGGGATTTTAGTGCTAATTAAGTAATTTTTCTTTTATTGCTTTCAAACATTTTTTTTTTTAGTTAAAAAAAAATAGCAGCATATTGGAAGAAGCTTTCCAATTGCCATAATCTCTTCTCCACCAGAGAGATTCAGAGGACCAATTAATGACACGCTTCTCTCTAATAAAAAAATGTTGATTTACAGTTTCATAGAAAACCTACCCAATCCAAAGCTGTGAAGCCCAGTTGACTGGGGAAGGATAGGAATTAATCAGAAGACAATAATAAACATTTACAAGGGCTATAAGCAATGTCGTAGTACATTGCATAGGTTGTAGCATCTGACTGAAAAAAACCCTGAACCTCTTGATTGACTAATCAGGATGTTCTCATTTCCTGACACAGGTCTTGATGAAACTCCCCTCCTTTTTTCAGTTCGTTTTCTTTAAAATTAGTTCCAATCTTTTTCTTTAGCTCCAAAATAATAATTTAAAGCCTCATGAAGCTTGCTAAGCACCATTCTCTGTGGCTAGAAGTCCATTCTTGATGACTTTGCCTGCAAGTTTTGGTCTAGAGTTAGAGCCTTGCAGGTAGGAAGCCCAATTAGAGGGTTTCCTAAAGGGCTCGATGTGCTTGAGTGCCCCACAGTGCAAAAATTCTGGTCACTCCCGTGGTGCTAAATCCTTCAGCGTGTTCTTTTGGGGAAGGAAGAACAACACATCAAGGAAATGATGCTGACCTTCTGCCTTGCAGGCAACCTCAGAGACAACACACTCAGTAGGAGACTGGATCCTTGAGGTGAGGAAACCTGTCCCTTAACAAGACTTAAGACATTAAGTTCCCCCTCACAGTCATTATCTATGCACAGATTTTTCAGCCTCTTTTTAAATTAAAACTCCATTTGCTACATGTGGCTGTTTAAGTCTTGCAGACTGCAATATTTTGTCAAACTCGTGAGTTTGTAACACAAAAATACATTTGATAATGCCTTTCATTCATTTTTCTAATATTTCATAATGCTGGCACAATAAGACACAGTAAAACATGCTTGTTCCTGTACATTCATGTGAAAGCAGAATGCAATGAATATAAAAGACACTGTAAGCAAGATAATTGCAGAAGAGTGTGGCTCATAATTTCTTATAGTGTTTTTTTTTTTCTGTAAAGATTCATAGAAGTTTCAATTTTAATATCTAAATATCTCAAAGACTTCCTCCCCACCCCCCATTTTTCTCTTTCAAATTTGTGAGAGTTCTTCTGTTTGAACAATGCCTGATGATCTGTGCTGCTTCAGCTGTGGGTGTAATGCCTTTTACTTTTCCAGCTGGATCACTGGGAGCAATTTTTCACACTTCAATCTGTGCTGCTGCATTAGTATAGCAGGGATATTATGCCAGTGAGCATTAGTTTTATAAATGAACACCCAATATAAAATAATTTTAGATCAAAGTGCATTTGGGTCGTGGTCTGCAAAGCTGGACTTGATTTGAAATGGTCACCTTGTGATAAAAACCTCCCTATCCTACTCATTATATTTCCTCTTGCAATGTAGGGCTGCACAGAATATAATCTCAAAATGTGCAGTTCTGGAGAGGGCTTATATGATACTTCCTCCTTTCCCATCTGCACTTATTCCTTTTTATGGAGGACAGTGCCAGAGAAAGAACCTCTGTACATTTTGGGTTGTGGTTTTCTAGCAGTATTTCAGAGAAGTCTTGATTCTGACACTTATAAATGAAATCTAATATGTATTTGATTCAAAATACTACTTCTTTCTGCTCCCTTCATGCTCATGAAGATCTGCTTATGGTGAGTAGTATCTTACCCCTAGAAGAGCCACACTGATTTCAGGAGAAGAACCTGAGAGGTGAGATATTTACAGAACAGCTGCAGAGGATTTTGAAAGAGGCCACCCCATTTTGACTTCATGCAGTACTGACATGTTTCAGATGTAGTGGAGAAATCATTCTATAACAAAACACACTGATCAATCAAACTCTCAGGAGAAGCAGTGAGGTTATATAAGGTTGCATGCATTCCCCAAAAGCTCATAGAGGATGTAGATTTCTATGGAAGGAAATTCTTTATTTCTAGAAAATCAGTTACATATATTTTACAAGTCTTATGGTGGCTTAGAGGTGGTTTGGATTTTTTTAAACACCACCCCTCCCCCAATAAGGAGAAAAATGACACCCTGATTCTTTGTGGTCACAAAGGATCAATATTCACCAGGCATTTCATCAGAATTTAGCATATTTTTTCAAATGCTGCATGTAAGTTGACTGTGTCGGCAGAATTGATTTAAGGCCACCTATCAACACATGAACAGTTTCCTTTGACATTCACCTGTAAGATATATCACACAGTCTTATATCTGAGGCATCACAAACTGTGTTGTTTTTCCATGGCTTGTTTTCTAGTCACGAAGGAACACAGCTGTCAAACCACCTAAAATGAAACACTCCCTGACATTTTAATTTCTCAGCTTTGTAACCTGGCAATTAAGAGTTAACCTGCCTGGATTAGCATTGTGTTACATCAGTCATACAAGGGTGAAACAGGTTAGATTTACTCATTTCTACAACCAACTACCAGACGTCATTCACACACACATTCTATTCGTAGCCATTATATGGTTCATTTCATAGAAGACTGCATTTGTGTTGCTGTATTTATACTTTATTTTGCCTATTGATAGGGAGAAATGTTGTTCTGCTGAGTACTTTCTCATCCTGTCCTTAGCAGATTGCATATGCCTCCATAATTTATTTGAAACAAACAAACAAACAAAGGCAACAAAATGAACAAACAAACAAAAGCCCCCAAACCCCCAAACCACAAAATAAAGTTACTGGTGTTTTCAGAATACCTTGAGGAGTTGTTATCTCCAGCAGCAGAAGCTGTGTTATCCAGTGTCTGCTATTAATATGCATATGCCAAAACTAAAAGGGAGAAAATGCAAATGTTTGTCAAAACTGTGAATTATTTAAAGATATTATTCTGTCCTACCATCTGGAATATAGAATTTGGAAATTTTCACCACCACAAGAACATCTTAAAACATCTTCCCTGGTCATGGATATGGACCTTCTCTAAAATAATGGCTGTGGCACAGCATCTTCTTTCTGCAAGACCTGGACTTTGTGTGGTAGACTTAGATGGGAGGGCGACACCCTCTGTAATGTTTTCTTGGGTATTATTAATATTTGGCATAGCTAAAAATCCTTCACCATTACCATGTGAGATGATACTCATGAAGACATCTGTACATTTATTATCTCAGCCCTCTGGTGTGTCCAGATGATGCAAGGGATGGGCCCAATTAGTCCAAATCAAAGCAGTACCAAGAAAAAGATGTGTGTGTTCCCAATGGAGTACCACAGCCAGGGCTGAAAAATGAGTGTAGAGTCTTCATTATCACAGAAATTGAAGTGTGAAGACTTATACCTCATTTTAGAAGTAGTGATGGATGCCTGGTGAGTTACTAGGAAAGCTTCTGGATGCCTAAGTGGTAAAATGAAGATTTATTGGTCATATTGGTAATATTTGACTTTTGAACATCTGAGGAGTTTTGTCTAAGCTTAAAGAATGAAGCCTTGACTATTTTGGGTTCACCACTCCAGAGCTCAGTTCTGCATTCCACTGCCAAGCTTCTGATGAAATCACTGAGATTTTCTTGTGCGTCAAGAATGCAAGACCAGGTTCCAAAGAAATGTTTGAACAGAATAACTGTGAGACAGCTTTGTAAAGTATTTTGTCTTCATTTCAGCCTAACACCTGACTTCTCCTCTTCCTTTCACTACTTATGAAAAATGAATCAGATTCATTTGCGCTGTTGAGCACTTCCAAGAGATTTTATTACACATTTTTATGTGCAAGGGCCATTTTGAAGAATATATGTGCTCTCATGTTTAGTGCCCACTTTAGTTTCTCTTCCTGGCAGTTACAATTATTTACCATAGTTTTCCAGACTGTGCTTAGAAAAGAGGCAATAAAAACACAAGGTGGAAATCCTGACTCCATTAAAATAGAAAAGAACTCTGCTACTGATTTCAGCAAAGCCTCTGTCTCCACAGCACATTTTTCTTTGATTCTTGCTAGAATCAGAAGTGCTTCATGTGCAGTCAACTCATTCAAAAGTCTAATTCTCTTCTGAGGTCCTTTTTATGAGATATTACACTTCCTTAGAAGAAATCACGTTTTAAAAGCAACGCAAAGTACACCCCAAAGTACAGAAGAAAAATCTTATTTGTGTTTAACAGCTTTTGAAATACTTTAAATACCGCACTTTTCAAGGTAAAAAATAGGAATTCAAGACTCACTCTAAAGGAAATTTGACTCATGCAGCCTTGCTAAGACTATTTATCTGCAAATTCTTTGTGGCTGCTCCATTGTTAGGGAAGTTTTTGACTTTGCTGCACATCAAATTAAGCTGCATTGTACCTCAAAATCACTGACATATTACCACAGCTGTTCCCAAAGAATGGATACAATCCCAGTGGATGTCAGTCTCAAGAGAGATCGCCAGCACAGCTCTGCACATGTGATTCCTGTGAAGTAGAAAACAGGAGAGCATGTTGTACACGAGCAGAGAGAAGCCTGGCCCTCAAGAGAAGTAGAGTCATTGACCCGGATTACAAAATATATGAGAAATTATGGTACCATGAGGAGGCAGAGTTTAAGACTGAACAGATCCAGAATTTTTCATTTAGTTCAAGAAATTTAAATATTTTGATTCAAGTTATTCCAAAATCTCACCCCACTAGTCTTGCTTTTCAATCAGTTCTTAATTAATTTTATATTTGTAATATTTTATCATCTTACGAAAATATAGAAAAAAAAATCTTTTTAGGAAGTACACTTTCCACTAAATAATACTTAGGTGGAAAATTGCCACTAAGTCTTAGTGACATCTGACTCTGTAAATTGACTGACATGACTTAATAGACCTACCTGGAAAAGTTCAGCTCTTCTATTTAATTCTGTCCAGTCACTCCTTTACTGCTCTGTCTGTGAGGGTTCAGATGCAGCCTAGTCTCATCAGTGAGATTTCATGTTGCTGAATTTCAGTCATAAACATTAATTACTTTGTATTTTAATAATCTTATGCTGGCAGAGTTATATAGGAATAGTTTCAGACTCTCACCATACAGGATATGCATTAGATTTCTTGCCTTTTCTCAGCAATAGCCAAGTTGCTGGCAGGCAGTAGTTTCAGATAATTTCCATCTAATGGTTTGATATCATATAAAGAACAAAGGCAAGTTGTAATGAATCGTAAAAGACTTTTTCATTATCCCAGAATAAACTGGACGCGGTTATTGAATGAGACAGTTCAGTGCTTTTGTATTGTGGAAAATTTCACTGAATCAGTGCTAACAGTATCCTATGCCCACAAGTAGGCATGAGTAGGAAAGAGATTTATAAAGGAAAAGCAATAATAAAAACTCTGAACTTGCCAAATTTAAAAAATGCTTTGGGATCAACGTGGGACTCCACTTACTAAAATAATTGCAGCCCTAGTCCATTTGATGGCATCTTATCTCTTACACAGAGGAGAAGAAAGATAGAAATAAGAATAGAACTAACTGTATGGTTTGTCATGGGTGACCAAATGTATGAGTTCTATCCTGGTATTAAAAGTGAATACAGAGCTGTGACATGTGGATTGCCTCTAATCTAAAAGCACTAACTTCTATAGCTGCAGGCATATTGTTAAAATTTGGCCTTTTATCACACTTCCCATTTCCATTTTTTCAATTCTAATCCAAAGGCTCATTGATTTTGCTTGTCTATGGTAGGGACACTCCAATAAACAATGACAAAAAAAATGCACTCTTACAAAAATAAATAATCAACTAGTGCAGTGCAGTGAGATGAATGTTTAAAATGCTAAGACCATCAGTTTTCCAAGGGAGCAATTCTGTAAATATTACTTGGTCACTGAAGTCAACAGTACCATTCTAATGAGTAAGATTTTTGATCAAATCCCAGCTGTGAGCTTCCTAACAAAGGAATTTTCTTTCAGTTACTCAGTAACACTCATTATATTCATCACATTATTTTACACGAATGTAGAAATCAACACGCTCTGCTCAGATGAGCTCATGGTTATTACACAGAGAGTGAAGCTTCTTGGTGAGGAAGAGATACAGATTTAGGAGAAACAATAGGGAGAAATTTGAGCAACACTTTTGCTAGGAAGATGATATTTTATATATTGCTGTTGGCTTTCTCTTCTTATTACACTGAAACTTCCGAAATCTATACCTCAAGTTCTCCAACTATTTCACTCAATTCTGGCCAAAATTTCAAAGGACATCCTTTGACCTTATCTGTGCTGCTTTTAACCCTTGCATGGCTGCAAACAGAGGGTTCTTCACTGCAGACACAGGTGGTATGAAAAGGGATTGTTTCATGACTCATGCCTGCTTTTCATCTTCCCTTGAGGGACCCCTTCCATGAGTTCAAACTGGTCATGGAAAACTTGCAGGAAGATGCCATCATATTCCTTCCATCCACACTGCTATAAAGACTTTATGTGTGCTGTAAAGTCACATCACTCTTCATTATATTTTAAACCTTGAATATTATTATCTAGCCTGAGGAAAAAAAATTGTTCTGATTTTTCTTCTGGAAAGAGGAGATGGATCTCAAATACTTTACTGCCTTTTAAGTGCTTATAAAAGCATAATTACAAAATATTTTATGATATGCTCAGCATTATTTTCCTTCCCATATACTGCTCTTGCTGACTTGGGAAAAAAGTTATGCAGGCCACGAATGGAAATAATTTTTCATATGTGAGAAGAGTGAATGATTGGTTCTTGCTCTATCTTATACCTGGTGGCTCAGGTCCAGTTGTCTCTCAGAAGTTATGAAGTCTGTTCTGGTAGGAGTACTCAGTCCTGTCTTAGCAGTTCAGAAAGCACTGACAGAAAAATGTTTACATTGAAGCCATTGTAAAATTGTCTCAGAGACAGAAGACTGGTATCAGATGGATAACAGGTCTTACCCTGTGTAACCATTTTTATCTTTCTTTGCTCTCTTGCACAAAATATCTAAAAAAAAACAGATCAAAAAATCCATAGAGGTCTTTTTATTGACTCATAAAGTGCTTCATTTCTATGCAAATGACACTAATATTACTGAAATGGCTCACCAGGAAATGGGCAACCTAATTTTCAAACCAGTATCATTCTTAAAAATCACAACGATACAAAAAATAGAACAATATCATTCGTGCAAAGAATGGGGGAGAAAAATTGCTATGCACAGAGCTGTTTGGAATTACAGGGTGGTGTTTGACATGGTAGGTATGGTGCTTACTATGAAGAAAATAGCTTTTTTTAATTCATGGGCATCTAGTAGGAAAAGTGAATGGTCTGAAAGAATACGATAAAAACTTTATCTCCCTCTTTCTGAAGTCTGTATTGATTTGGATTAGATCCTGTGTATATTGCATGATAAGCAGATTTGTATTTATTCTTTTGTATACTATGCAAAGCATCAGAATACGAAATCAGGTGTGCTTAAGCTTTATGGATATGGTGTTATAGTAATGCAGCAGCCACGCTAAGCCATTTACTGGAGAGAATTGTTACTAGGAGAAGATCCATTACATTTTTATAGTGAGAAATCATAAGCCCATACTTCACACTTCTGTGCATTAACAATAAACTAGATAGGAAATCATTCAAAATGACATGAAGGAAAATAATTTTATGATCACTAGAGGACCTTGAAGAGACTGAGAGTTACACTTGTAAAAATTACAATGAGAATACATCCTTTACAAATGTCTTGTAAAAGGAAAAATTTATTATCATTGTTATATTTTGAGGGTCTTGTTTTCCTGGTGATTTTAGCAGCTCTGCTCCTAGTGGCAGTTCTTTTTTTATTATAATTTTTTTTGATCTTTGACGGAATGATAGATATTTTCACATTTTTGACAAGGACATAAGAATGAATGGGATAATAAAAATTGGGAAATCGCTGTTTATTGATAACAAATCTCATATTTACATCCCACTTTCAGTAACCAATGAAAGAGAGGACATGTTTACACAGACAGCTATCATCAATTTTTTATAAAACTCAACAGCTGTTCAGTACTATACAGCTATTGCACTTTTAGTCAGGGCCAGGAAATAAGTGTTTGGATTGGAACTGCCAAATGTCTTTAGTTAATCCAAATATGCATATCTAAGATTTAATATGGCCAGAAATGTAACTTCTCTTTGTGTTAAAAATTAAAAATTATCTTTCACAGCTTCAAGAGGGTTGAACCATGACCCTATAACTCAGTTGAGATGACACACAGCTCATGGGACTGGCTCATGGACAGTTTCCATCTTACTGTTTGACCTGTCCTGGCCCTTTCTTATGAACTTACGAGACATTCACAGGAGAAAATTTAATATCTGCATCTGCAAGAAGCAGGAAGCTTCTCAAGAGAAAAGGAAAACAGTCATCTTTGTACTAATTTATTTATACAAATATACATCAATATAATTTTTATTTGAGTGCCTGTTGCCCTTTATTGACAAAGGGACCTCCACAGGAGAATTTGCCCTTAGGTGTCTATTGTGCTTTTCCAATCACAAACCCAGCATGAACATAAAAGCACTTAGGTATAGGATTCTAAGTTATAATTTCCAATGAGTACTCAGAAAAACTGTTTATTTTCATGTCTACAGGTCTCTTACCTACCTAGTTTAGTAATTGTGGGCAAGTTTCAGAGTGGAAATTCTAACTTTAGGGTTGGGTGAAAACCTAACAGCCTCTGTTTGAAAACATGAAAGGAATTTGCACAAGGCAGCCAAAGCTCATATGTAAATATCTACAGTACCCACTTCGTAGATGAGTTAACACAACAGTAGGATCCACGGGTTCTGCTCTTGCTCACAGAATAATATATTTGCCCTCACTTTAACCTCCCCACAATCTAAACTAGGCCTGCTGAAGTCAATAGCACTTAAGTCAAAAGCTGCAATGAATTTCACTGAGGTCAGTAGCAGTGTGCTTCTGTAAAATTGGCATAATCCTGAGAAGAATCTGTCCCAGCATCTTTAACCGTCAGCTGTCTCTTTTTTTCTACCTCCTTCCAGTGCCAGTGAGTATGGGAGACTTGCACTCCAGGGAAAAGTCATCCAACACAGACGGGGGGAAAGGAAAGGCTCAAGGACAAATGTTACAGTCAGGCTTATAAATCTCTACTGAGACAGGTAAATAGAAGATGTTGTACCAGAGAGGTGACCCTTAGTGTCTCGGTTTTGAAAGACAGGTGTCTGCTAAGGAAGGCAGAGGCCCCCCTTGAAGTGGCAGATATAACCCCTTTTCCCTCCAAGTTATTATATTTTGAAATCAAGAGCCTTTAGGCGAAGATGTGGGAAATAGGAATAACAGTTCTTTACTATATATATATATGTATATAACCAGTCAAACAAAACAACAACAACTATGGCAGTAACAGCAATCACAAACCCAGTGCCAGCCTTCTCGGCTGTCAGGCTATTTCCCCTCGGGTGCAGTTTTGCTCGCAGCCGGCAGGGGCGCTGGCGGCTCCCGGTGAGCAGGGCAGGTGCGATGGTTCCCCCGCGGCTGCAGGGGGCGCTCCGGAGCGAGCTCGGGGAGCACGCGGCTCTGGTGCCCTGGGATCCCGGGAAGGGATGGAACAAAGGCTTCACAAACCCCTGGGCAGCCGATCCCGGACTCTCAGGAACAGCAGGCTGAAACAGCAGGCTAGAACGGCGGCTGGAACGGCAGGGACGGACGCAAATCCCGGGTGGCAGACGAGATGTATCCAGATGGGAGAACCCCACGGAGGCCCAGGCAGGCAGGGCGAGCAGGGCTACAGCGTAGCGAAAGCTCGAAGCAGCAGCGGGGCAGGGCAGCCACAGCCCGGTCTCCAGCAGGGCAGGGAAAGCGGCTTTTGGGGGTCCCGGCGTTGCTTCCAGCAGGAAGAAAGAACGGCCAAAAAGAAAGAAGCAGCAGCTCCTTTCTCTGCAGCTTCTCTCTCCGGACGCTCAGAGCGAACTGACCCCACACCCAGGTGTAGACAAAGGAGTAGCCAGGCCCGCCCCACTCCCCTTTTTGTCTTTCTTAAGTACAGCTATTTGTCCCCTAGCAACATGCATATGGGAGAAAATTCCTTTAACAGGAAAAAAAACTAAGACTAAACTAAAACCCCAACATTATCCACCCCGAATTTTGTCCCATACTAACATGTTACATGAAACTTAACTTTTTTAACCATATAAATCTATGCATTACCCAAATTATATACAAATATACATGCTGATACTGATACAAGTACAGAGCCATGGGTAGTTCACCCTAAAACAAGGTCCCCTTGAGGTAAGCATCGGGTCTCTCCATCCTTTTGCATCACCCACCAGGTGCAACCTGGTCCCTGAGCAAAAACAACCCCACGGATGGGTTTGTCTTTGCTCAAGGCAGACTTTACCCAAACAGTTTTTCCAAGCATACCTCTCATGTGCACCACTGGAACCTTATCCCTGTCTGTTGTTTGTAGGGGTTCAGATTGGGCAGGGCCTGCTCGGCTGGTGGAACCTCGAGTGTTAACTAACCAGGTGGCTCTTGCTAAATGCATCTCCCAGTTTTTGAAAGTCCCCCCACCCAGTGCCTTCAAGGTGGTTTTAAGCAGTCCATTACACCGCTCAACCTTCCCAGCTGCTGGTGCATGGTAAGGGATGTGGTACACCCACTCTATGCCATGTTCTCTAGCCCAGGTGTTTATAAGGCTGTTCTTAAAATGAGTCCCATTGTCAGACTCGATTCTCTCAGGGGTGCCATGCCTCCAAAGGACTTGCTTTTCCAGGCCCAGGATGGTGTTCCGGGCAGTAGCGTGAGGCACAGGGTAGGTCTCCAGCCACCCAGTGGTGGCTTCTACCATTGTGAGCACATAGCGCTTGCCTTGGCGGGTTTGAGGCAGTGTGATGTAATCAATCTGCCAGGCCTCCCCATACTTGTATTTGGACCATCGCCCACCATACCACAGAGGCTTCATCCGCTTGGCCTGCTTGATCGCAGCGCATGTCTCACAATCATGGATAACTTGGGAGATACTGTCCATGGTTAGATCCACCCCTCGGTCTCGTGCCCACTTATAGGTGGCATCTCTGCCCTGATGACCTGAGGCATCATGGGCCCATCGAGCTAGGAACAGTTCTCCTTTATGTTGCCAATCCAAGTCTATCTGGGACACCTCTATTTTCGCAGCCTGATCTACCTGATTGTTGTTACGATGTTCTTCATTAGCCCGGCTCTTGGGGATGTGAGCATCTACATGACGGACCTTCACGGATAGCTTCTCTACCCGAGTGGCAATGTCTTTCCACTCTTCAGCAGCCCAGATTGGTTTTCCTCTGCGCTGCCAGTTTGCCTTATTCCACCTTTCCAGCCAACCCCACAGAGCATTGGCTACCATCCATGAATCAGTGTAGAGGTAGAGCTTTGGCCACTTCTCTCTTTCAGCTATGTCCAGAGCTAATTGGACAGCTTTGAGCTCAGCAAATTGGCTCGATCCACCTTCTCCTTCAGTAGCCTGTGCAACTTGTCGTGTGGGGCTCCATACAGCGGCTTTCCATTTCCGGCTAGCGCCTACAATTCGGCAGGAACCATCAGTGAAGAGGGCGTATTGTCTTTCACTCTCTGGTAGCTCGTTATATGGTGGGGCTTCTTCGGCACGTGTCACCTGCTCCTCTTCTTCTTCAGAAGATAACCCAAAAGTCTCACCTTCCGGCCAGTTTGTAATTATTTCCAAGATCCCAGGGCGACTTGGGTTTCCAATTCGGGCGCGCTGCGTGATGAGGGCAATCCATTTGCTCCAAGTAGCGTCGGTGGCGTGATGCGTGGAGGGAACCTTTCCTCTGAACATCCACCCCAGCACCGGTAGTCGGGGTGCCAGGAGGAGTTGTGCCTCTGTGCTGATTACTTCTGAGGCAGCCTGGACTCCTTCATAAGCTGCCAGGATTTCCTTCTCTGTGGGAGTGTAGTTGGCTTCAGATCCTCTGTAGCTTCGGCTCCAGAATCCCAGTGGTCGGCCCCGAGTCTCACCAGGCACCTTCTGCCAGAGGCTCCAGGACAGACCATTGTTCCCGGCTGCAGAGTAGAGCACGTTCTTCACCTCTGGTCCTGTCCTGACTGGGCCAAGGGCTACGGCGTGAGCAATTTCCTGTTTGATCTGAGTGAAGGCTTGCTGCTGTTCAGGGCCCCAGTGGAAATCATTCTTCTTGCGGGTAACCAGGTAGAGAGGACTCACGATCTGGCTGTACTCGGGAATGTGCATCCTCCAGAAACCTATAGCGCCTAGGAAAGCTTGTGTTTCCTTCTTGTTGGTCGGTGGAGACATTGCTGTGATCTTATTGATGACCTCAGTGGGAATCTGACGTCGTCCATCTTGCCACTTTACTCCCAGGAACTGGATCTCTCGGGCAGGTCCCTTGACCTTGCTCTTCTTGATGGCAAAACCAGCTTGCAGGAGAATTTGAATTATTCTCTCTCCTTTCTCAAACACTTCGGTTGCGGTGTTCCCCCACACAATGATGTCATCAATGTACTGCAGATGTTCTGGAGCCTCACTCTTTTCTAGTGCAGTCTGGATCAGTCCATGACAGATGGTGGGACTGTGCTTCCACCCCTGGGGCAGTCGGTTCCAGGTGTACTGCACGCCCCTCCAGGTGAAGGCAAACTGAGGCCTGCACTCTGCTGCCAGAGGAATGGAGAAGAATGCATTGACAATGTCAATAGTGGCGTACCACTTCGCTGCTTTGGACTCCAGCTCGTACTGGAGCTTCAACATGTCTGGCACGGCAGCGCTCAGCGGTGGAGTCACTTCATTCAGGGCACGATAGTCTACAGTCAATCTCCATTCCCCGTCAGACTTGCGCACAGGCCAGATGGGGCTGTTGAAGGGTGAGTGGGTCTTGCTGACTACCTCTTGGCTCTCCAGCTCACGGATCATCTTGTGGATGGGGATCACAGCATCTCGATTTGTCCGATACTGCCGGCGGTGCACTGTCGAGGTAGCAATTGGCACTCGTTGCTCTTCCACTTTCAGGAGCCCAACTGCAGAAGGATTCTCAGATAGTCTAGGCAGGGTGTTCAATTGCCTAATGCCCTCTGCCTCCACAGCAGCAATCCCAAATGCCCACCTGAGTCTTTTTGGGTCTTTGTAGTAGCCATTCCGGAGGAAGTCTATGCCCAGAATACACGGGGCCTCTGGGCCGGTCACAATCGGATGCTTTTGCCACTCCTTCCCAGTCAGGCTCACCTCAGCTTCCAAAAGGGTCAACTGCTGTGATCCCCCGGTCACCCCAGCGATGGATACAGGTTCTGCCCCCACATGTCCCGATGGCATTAAAGTACACTGTGCCCCAGTATCAACCAATGCATCATATTTTTGTGGCTCTGATGTGCCAGGCCATCGGATCCACACCGTCCAGAAAACTCGGTTCTCCCGTGTCTCTTCCTGGCTAGAGGCAGGGCCCCTCTAGCCCTGGTTATCATTCTTTCCCTGGGCGTACATGCTCGAGGTACCTTCAAGGGGATCCGACATATCATCCTCCCTTCTGTAATGCCTGGCAGCTCGGTCACGGGAGGCTGAGGCTACCTTCACCTTAGCGGAACCCCCTCGGTTAGTGCCTCCCTCCTTGAGTTCATGCACCCGCGCTGCCAGGGCAGAGGTGGGTTTCCCATCCCACCTTCTCATGTCTTCCCCATGCTCACACAGGAAAAACCACAGCTCAGCTCGTGGGGTGTACCCTCTCTCTCTAGCAGGGGGCCTGTGACTCGCACTGGTGCCACACTGACCCTCCTCATCTCCTCCCTCATCTCCTCCATCTTCTCCTTCATCTCCTCTTTGAGGTCCTGGACCACAGCAGAGACATGAGCTTTCAGCGGGCCATTGATCATGCTGTCATAATGCCTGAGCCTGTTGGCAACAGAGCCCACTGTTTCTCGGGTATTGTCAGCATCAATCGTTGCAATGAAGGTGGTGTATTGTGATGGCCCTAGCCTTGCCAGGTTCCACATCATCTGTCCTGTGCACCTGACCTTATCGGGGTCATTATCATGCTGTCCATCCTTCCCAAAGAGTACCTCTAATATTGCCACTTCTCTTAGCTGTTGGATCCCTTGCTCGAGTGTCTTCCACTGCATTCTATGATGATACTCCTGCATTCTTTCTTTGTGAATGAACCTTTCTCTCACACTCATTAAGAGCCGCTCCCAAAGAGAGAGAGGCCCTGGCTCCCTCACAAATATCTGGTCCACACCTGGGTCCTGGGTCAACGATCCCAGATACCTTGCCTCACCACTATCCAGTTGCACACTTGTGCCCATAAGGTCCCAAACCCGAAGCAGCCAGGTGGTATAAGGCTCACGCCCCCTTCGCACAATGTCGTTTCGCATAGCACGGAGACTGTCGTGCGACAGGGACTCAGTGATGACTTCTGGCTCTGGCTCTCCTGCTGGTTGTGAGGGCCCTGGTTGCCCATCATCATTAACTGGTCATACTGATTTGGTCTTATACTTCCTCCTTTGCACAGGGGCGACTGCTGCTGGCTGTGGTTGTCCTTGTGGTTCAGCTGAAGCCTGGACGGTTGTAACATCCGTGGGTTCCACTGCTGCACCATCGGACTCACCCTCTTTGGGGCAGGGAGAGGGTTTTTCACTAGCTGAGGAGGTGTATTCCCTTAGCAATTGGCATATCTCCTGGCGCACCTGGCCCATCTCCTGGCACATCTCCTTGCGCACCTGGCCCATCTCCTGGCATATCTCCTGGCGCACCTGACCCATCTCCTGGCATATCCCCTGGCGCACCTGACCCATCTCTTGGCACATCTCCTGCATCCCTTTTGCCAGTACCCCCACCCAGTTTGGGTAGTCCATTTCTGAGGTGGACTGTTGGGCAGTATCAGTCTGTGGGGCGGGATCTCTAGTGTCTGGGGCTGTGGCAGGCTCTGGCTCTGGGGTAGGATCTCTAGTGTCTGGGGCCGTGTCAGGTTCTGGGGCAGGATCAGGCTCTGGGGTAGGAACTCTACTCTCTGGGGCCATGTCAGGTTCTGGGGCAGGATCTCTAGTCTCTGGGGCTGGTGTCCGGGTAGATATCCAAGCCAATCTCAACTTATCCTTGAATGCTAAATAGAGTAGGCCTATCAGCAGCAGATGGTTAGTATTCAGAAGGAATTTAAACCCTTCGAAAATTGATGGGGTGGGCCCAAAGAACTGGTTGAGGGGTTGGGAGAAAACTTCCCCTGGTGTCATTTCCTCACAGAAGGTACCATTGTTAACATAACCCCAAAAACATGTGCTCAGTGTGTGATAGCTGTTTATCCATGTGCCCACATTCCGGAGGAAGTTAAAAACCCATGAATTCCTCACCTTCTCGACCCATAACGCAAGCTGGATAACAGCAATGGTAGCCTTAGTCAGAGGACCCATATTCAAGTAAGGAGCTGCAAAGGGGAAGAATATAGCCACGGCTACATGCCACCCGAACCAGGGTAAACTAGACCACATAGTGCTGCCTAACAAGGTTCCAATATCCAGCACACAAAATAAAGTTATCGAGGAACTGTTATTCCTTTTTCACCTCTATCTCTTAATGCCCTTAGGCCCCACATTGGGCGCCAAGATCTGTCTCGGTTTTGAAAGACAGGTGTCTGCTAAGGAAGGCAGAGGCCCCCCTTGAAGTGGCAGATATAACCCCTTTTCCCTCCAAGTTATTATATTTTGAAATCAAGAGGCTTTAGGCGAAGATGTGGGAAATAGGAATAACAGTTCTTTACTATATATATATATATGTATATAACCAGTCAAACAAAACAACAACAACTATGGCAGTAACAGCAATCACAAACCCAGTGCCAGCCTTCTCGGCTGTCAGGCTATTTCCCCTCGGGTGCAGTTCCGCTCGCAGCCGGCAGGGGCGCTGGCGGCTCCCGGTGAGCAGGGCAGGTGCGATGGTTCCCCCGCGGCTGCAGGGGGCGCTCCGGAGCGAGCTCAGGGAGCACGCGGCACCGGTGCCCTGGGATCCCGGGGAGGGATGGGACAAAGGCTTCACAAACCGCTGGGCAGTTGATCCCGGGCTCTCAGGAACAGCAGGCTGGAACGGCAGGCTGGAACAGCAGGCTAGAACGGCAGGCTGGAACGGCAGGGACGGACGCAAATCCCGGGTGGCAGACGAGATGTATCCAGATGGGAAAAAACCCACGGAGGCCCAGGCAGGCAGGGCGAGCAGGGCTACAGCGTAGCGAAAGCTCGAAGCAGCAGCGGGGCAGGGCAGCCGCAGCTCGGTCTCCAGCAGGGCAGGGAAAGCGGCTTTTGGGGTCCCGGCGTTGTTTCCAGCAGGAAGAAAGAACGGCCAAAAAGAAAGAAGCAGCAGCTCCTTTCTCTGCAGCTTCTCTCTCCGGACGCTCAGAGCGAACTGACCCCACACCCAGGTGTAGACAAAGGAGTAGCCAGGCCCGCCCCACTCCCCTTTTTGTCTTTCTTAAGTACAGCTATTTGTCCCCTAGCAACATGCATATGGGAGAAAATTCCTTTAACAGGAAAAAAACTAAGACTAAACTAAAACCCCAACACTTAGTGAGTAATGAAACTTCTTTGAGGCTAAGTAGGCAGTGTGTATCAGTTAATTAATGTATAATGGAATTTCCAGCTGTGGTTTCATAAACATGCAGGGTTCTGCCTTCAACTTCTTATACCAAGATACCCCTTGGAGCAAGTTTTTCTTTAAATTACAGTGATGTGAGTCTGCAAAAATAAAAGAACAAAAATACAGAAAATAGGAACACACAAATCTCAAGGTAGATTCTCACACACGTAATCTGACAGAGTTCATCCATTTTGAGATTTGCACGTGCATCTCCTTCTCCTCCCCCAACTCCAACACCTTTAACACATTTCTACAGATATTGGCAATATGCTGGTGCTATTTTTAATGGGTGCAAGACTTGAAGGGGGTGAGTTTTTCTTGTGAAGTTTTTTATGGTGACCCAGCTAATGCTGTGAGCAAGCCCCAGTGCTGGCAGGTGGATGAAGCCACATTCCCTTTAGTGGAGTCAGAGTTAAGCAGCTGATGGCCTGACCTTATCTGAAAACAAGGAGGCAACAAGGCATCTCTCTGCTGTTCTCAACCTTTAACAGACTTTCCCATTGCTATACATTTTGAGCATTAGCAATTTTTGTTGTCTATTATCAAATTATAAATTACAGTTAAGCAGGATAAGTTTTAAACATGAAAAGTATTAAGAGAAAAATTTCTCTAGTTTTACAATAATTTCCATCATATAAAGAGAAGTTTGTATGAAACTTTCAGAAAGTCTATTCTCTGTGTGCAATTAAATTATTTATATGGTGTATAATTAATATGTTCGGTGATTTTGGTAAAGAGGCTTAGCTTTTAATCCTTCTCTAAAGATAAGAGATCACAGGAATGAAATGCAAATTTGAGGTCTTATTTTATGTTTGTATAATAATATCAAGCATTTTTCATTGTGGATGATTCTCAAGAAAAAAACAACAAGAAATCCAGAAATCCCCACAGGCTAATGATTACATTATCAATGCAAGCAAATTCCTCAGCACAATGCTGAAAGGCTTAGGCATAACAGCAGTTCAGCACTCTCCGAATCCATAGTGTAGCAGATCAGCTGTCAAAATACCTTAGTTTCCCATAGGTAATTTGGATATCTAGTAGGTGTAGCAACTAAATGCTCTAAATCCATTTATTTAAGGAAAAATCTTCCTGGTTTCAGAGGACACAGAAGCCCCAAATACTGCTGAGCTGCCATTTTCAATACAAGAAGCTGGACTGAGTGAGAGAGACAGACAGACAGACTGCAGATCTCCCATGGCCTTTGGCATCACAGTCTGCAGGAGAAGAAGAAATGTCATGACTGTGATCTGCAAAGTGTGTGAAGCTATTGGCCATGCACTCAGAAAAGGGATTAAAAAAGGCCAGTGACAGTGCAAATCCTGAGATCTGCTCCAGATGAGGTCTGACTGATCCGTGCATTTCCACTGATAGATGTACTCGAGTTGTGGAGTGGTGTGAAAATGTCCAATGCTGTTGTACATGCATGTCCCTGTGATGCACACACGTGTCACTCACTGTTGTTGCAGCTCACAGTTTGCCTCATAGAGTAAATCAGCTTGTAGAAGCAGCCAAGCTTCTTAGTGATCTAATAAAATCTGATTTCTTACTGATTCACTTACTACTTTCTCTTATCATAATGAAGCAGCTCTCTTCCAGGCTCCCTGTAACCACATTCTTTTCAAGTTTTTTCCCTTGACAAGCCTATTCTCTAACCCAAACCTCCCTGCCCACCCGCCCCTGTGCAGGGAGCCTGCTGACCACAGGCCAGGCTGGTGCTGAGAGGTTCCCTGCTAACCCCAGGCTGCCTGGGGAGGGGAAGAGCAAAAAATAACTTACCCTGACTGTAGGGTGGTTGTGGGTCCTACTGCTCCTGTGAGCTGCAATTGCCGTGGAGGAGTTTAAGCCAGGAGACCTCTGTGTCTCTGTCAAATCTAGATGAGGTTGGATGATGGATGCAAGGGTTGTGTTGTGGGCACAGACTAATATGCAGATGGACATCCACCCTGTGTAAATCTCACTTTATTAGGAAAAAGATCTTAAAATGTCCTCAGGTTTCTACTATCTTTAAAAACAAGTCTAATTCTCCCCATGAAAAGCGTGTTTAGTCTTGAGCGTGAAGTAGGAGGAAAGTGTCTGTTCTGTGAAATTTCCAAAGCTGTTCTCCAAACTCAAGAAATTTTGTTTGCAGAATCCCACATATTATGGACAGCCCCAGGTGAACACTGGAACTTCCAACAAATTTGAATGTTGCCCATCTTTGAAATATTTTCTGTTACTAATGAAGGTGACAGTCAAAAGTCTTTCTATACAAACCCTCCACAAGTCTGAGTTAGTTAATAGTTTGTTTTTCCCATGATAGTTCTAGTCTGAGGAAGGCTGAACAGAACACGTTGTATATATTTGGTAACTACAGATCCAACAGCAGTCCAGGTTTTCCCCTTAACTTCTGCATACACTAAAAAATATTACGTGACCTATTCTTTATTACTGTGAGAATGCTCAATATTATCAAATATGGCCTATCATCATAGCAGCCAGGTTCTGAATGGCCCTGGTGAGCTTATATCTCACATGTTAACATAGCCTTCATTTGATTTGACCATTTCAACCCTTATTCTATCAATCTGTGATTAATCACTTGGTGGCTGTAAGCCACTAATTAAGACACAATGGAAAAAAGCAGGAAGTTTAACAGCTAAAGGTAGAGCAAACAAGATTCAGCCACATGAAAGCTTACTCAGTTTACATTAAGCTGTAAATTATTAATTTTTCCACCACCTAAAATATATTACTGCCATACTAAATGTATCTACATAAAACCATAAAAATCTCAAAAAAGCAGCATAAAATTGTTGGGAAAAATAAACTCATTAATTATATGCAAAGAGTTCACACTAACTAATATTCTACTATCAGAAAATAATCTATACCAATAAAGAATTTTGTTTTACAATACACAGGTGAAAAGTTACTATACTTTGACATTCTAGAGAACACAGTTCCCCTAAGAGCTTGAATGAGAAAAAAAAAACAGGCAACAGTCCACATTTTGGCAATTTGTCTGAAAGAGGTTGAAATCTTTTTTAGTTTCATTTGAAAAGATTTTACATCCCCTGTGTTTACTTTGAAGTTGAGGCTCAAAGTTCAGAATACAAAGGAAATCTAAATAGTGGACTGGAAATATTTATTCATTTCAGATCATCCACAAAGCAGATTTTACTCAGTGTTTTTGCTCATGCTTGTTTATATTATTCTTCAAAATCTAGCAAATGCCATAACTTTCTACAAAATGAATCTCACTCAATTGCTAAAAAGACAGTTTTAATGAGTAGCTGCATTAAATTAACTTTGGAGAATCTCCCAGCTCTGTCATTTTCATTCATTGCTTCTGTCTTTATAAAAACTAGCATCGTACTCTGAAAAACTGTTGTGAAATTAAAGTTTTCAATAATTCTGAAAATCACAGAAAAAAGAGATTATAAATTCAGCCTTGTCAATGCCATTACTGTTGGAGTATAGTATATCCTGTTTCAAACACAGTAAGAGATCTTGTTACAACAGATTATATTTTATTTTGCCCATTCACAGGTTGTAAATAACTTTACATCTTTCACAAATGCACAGCAGTAAATAGCTGCATATTTCTGTTGAATTTCTTCCCTGTGCAGACCAAAATCCATCACTTTTCTGGTACCCTCTCTTTACCTCCCCACTTGGGCAAGGCTGCCAGATTTGTAGTTCATTCCAAGTGGAAGAAAACAAGTATCTGCTGTTTGAGATGACAGTGACTTCTGTCTGGTCCATTATCACATCACAAAGTGTGATTTCCTTAGGATGCCAGGAGAAAGCCAATCATTATGAGAGCTGGTTTATTTCCATTGCTTTAGACAGCTGACGTAAGAGACAAGTCTCACTTATGTAAGAGTAGTTCTGGACAGAAAAAAAGCCAGAGTAAAATTAGTGTAAGGTGTTTTTATAACATGTCACTCAAATCTTAAGAAAAAGAACCATTTTAAAAATTGACAGCCTGCAAACCGAGTGAGTTGTGACTGATAGTAGATTTTTAAATGCATATTTTTAGATAAATATGTATAGACATTGTGCTTAGGGACATGTTTTAGTGATGGACTGGGCAGTGCTGGCTTAATGGTTGGATTTGATAGCCTTAAAGGCTTTTTCCAGTCTAAACAATTCTATGATACTACAACTTTTTTCTTTTCCTTCTACACTTACAGAATGGTAATTTCATCCAAATACATTTCCTACTTTTTGTTTTAAGAGATCACTAATGAAAAAAAGGCAGTTTTTATCACTTCTTCCTTCTTATCCACTACACTGCATATTGGTTACAGTGTCAAGAAGCAAGAGATTTGTTTAACATAATTAGTTCTTCATATAACTCAGCTCTTGTTATCACCCAATTATCCCCCAGCTACTTTGAAATCAATTGTTAAGAAACCAGGCTTCCCAGATAGAAAAGATTTTAAATTTTATTAAGGAAGTTTTACCAGATGTGTGTATAAGAGCACATAGGGGAAAATTATGGAAAATGCACATTGCATTACATGATATAGCCTCTTAAAATTTGCATTGTTCAGAGCCACATCACTGTGTACAAAGAACAATGATAAAATAGGCAACTGTTGTGGCAGTTTAATGTGGGTTTTATTTTTATTTTGTATTTTTAGAACTCCTGTTAGTACATTTGTTTTTAACAGGTGTTAAGGTACCAGGCTTTCAGCAAAACAAATTAGAGAGGAATTTTTGTTTATTTTATGAGATTGCTGAAGACTTTTTTTTCTCACTTAAGATGTTACATATTTTAGTCAATTATCATCAGTTTGTTACAAAACAATTCTCATCTGTGACATCAGGCCAAAGTTTGGGTGGTCTCATGAGAACTGTATGTGAGAAATTTCCTTAACAATTAAATTGTTCATCGAATTTAGAATTTTATTCCTTGTATTTAGGTGGACTCTCAGCCTTGCTTTCACTGGACACTATCTGAAATTCCTGTTGAGTTCCCAGGCAGCAGGAGTGGGGCCTTAGTGTGTTAGGGCAGAGAGATTAAATTCTGAGCCTGTTGCTTCACATGCTTGAGGATCACTGTGAAATTTAAACCTCTTTCATTTTTACATTGAATTTCTACAAAAAATTTTTCAATTCTAGCAGGGAACATGCTCCTCCCACAACATTTTATCACCTGTGAGTATTCCAGCAACGATGCCTTCACAATACCTGGTAGCACTATAAAGACCACAAATAAAGGTCAACATTTCTTGAAATATGTAGTATTTCTTTTTGACTATCCCTTCTTTTTTTCTTTTTTTCTTTTTTTCTTTTTTTCTTTTTTTCTTTTTTTCTTTTTTTCTCCTCTCACTATAAATCTTTAAAAAAGTGTTTGCTTGCAGGGAAATAATGCAGTGTTCACCAAGTCCTGTATCTCTTGTCATCTGCACACTTATTGATGTGCCTCTCTTTAGGCTCAAGGACATTTTCTCACTGTGTCCAAATGCCTTTCTGGTGGCTGATTACATTGGCATTTTCCTGTTCCATTTCTGGCAGGGTTTCAGTGTATGTTTTGCAAGGATAAGTGAAGTGTCAATGAAGTTAAATGAAAAGAAACACAAGAAATGAATTGTTCAGCTTTGGCTTCGTGGTCATCCAGTTAAGCATTAAGATGCAAATGTAGTCTGGAATATTACAGAACAGTTGAACTAAAGTGATGCAAACAGGTCTTGTGGTTTGTCAGGTACAGCACTGAATTATTTTTATCTTCTGTTTCTAATTTTGCAACAGTTCTACATTTCTTTTATGGTAACATATCATAAATACAACACACATAGAAGGTACAGAAATGAGTTGGAAGAACGTGATAACTTAAATTCTCTTGCCAAGCGAGAATGATCTTTTAGACTAAATTCAATTCCCAAGTCATAATTATTTCATGTGATCTTTCTTTGGTTGAATTAAATCTCTTCTCCCTGGTATCCAGTGCTAGGATGGGAATGGTTCAAAGGTGTGCCAGGGGAGGTTCAGACTGGACATTGGGAAGCATTTCTGTACAAAGAGGGTGGTGTTTGAACACTGGAACCACTTCCTAGAGAGGTGGTTGATGCCCCGAGGCTGTCAGTGTTTAAGAGACATTTGGACAGTGCCATGCCTTAGCTTTTGGTCATCCCCAAACTGGCCAGGCAGTTGGACTTGATGGTTGTTGCAAGTCCCTTCCAACTGAAATAGTCTGTCCTATTCTATTCTAAAGACGTTTTTAATTCACTCACAAAAATTCTCAGTTTCTGCATTTTGATAAAAATTTCCGAATCTGGAAATATAGAACAGCCTTTCTTTATTTAGGTTTTTGCTCTCGCTAAAAATAGTTTGGTTTTGTATGATGTGGTATTTTTATAATCTCATTTTGCTATTAACACTGAAAACTCCTTTCAAGGGTTCTTCTTAAGGAGACTTGCACATCCAAATGATGCATCTGATTTTAGGCAAGCAGACCATTATCCCATTTCTTTTGAATTATGACTGACAAAGAGTCAGCCTGGATCAAGCACTAAACTCATATAATAGTCAACCCATCTATATTCAGACAAATCCTGGGGGTTTTCAAGCACTTTTGAAGAGGATATGAAAATTATCACATTAGGAAATTGGTAGTTATTGCTGCTGCTCTCACTCTGGATTCATGCTTTAATAACAATTCTGTGCAACTTTTTTCATTGTTTAAATCCTAGAGGAAAAGTCTGTTTACATTTCTTTCTCCAGCATGAAGATGGACAAATGATAATCTGCTTTGCTGGTTTTAGCCATAGCAACTGAAGATTCATGGCTGCATACATAGAATATCAGTACTACACTAAAAATACATAAATAAATAAAATGGAAATTATTTTCCACAAAAATTAAATCCAAACCCAGAAACATCCACAGCCAAGGGGGAAATACAAATATGTATTGATATTTTTCAATACAAATAATAACAGAAAAGCAGTAACATAAAGTAACTTTTAAAGTTTGTGGTTTCCATGAGAACTTTGTTTTGTTTTAGTTTATTTTGTTCTTTTTAATCAAGAATGTGCATAGCTAGGTAACTCAATTCTTATAAGAGAAATAGAGAAATAGGACATTATGGCTTGAAAAGGGTTGGCAGACAGGAAAACCCTTATTTGCTCAGTGGCTGGCAATTGCTGTGTTGGATATTCACAGTGCTTTCAGCAACACGCCAGTAATCCAACAGTGACCATCATGTAAACATGTCAAGATAATGATGTAAGACCTGTTCAGACTGTCTTAGAGAGGTATGTCAGCTCTCTAACAGAACTAAAACAAGGTTTTATCTGTTGAATTGTAAGTTTGATCCACCATGCACTTGTGTGTGCACCAAACAATATCACAGATGGCATTTGTACCAATCTGACCATTGCATTTAGGGCCTGCGCTGCTACGTATGTTTTTCCTCCTTCCTCTTTTTCTCCTCCATTCCTAATACATCAGGATGGTTGTCTGCTATCTCACAGTGCAAAGTGAATTTTCTGCAGTGAAGCTCCTGGGTTTTTATCTGTGATAGCTGTCTGCACATACCAGCGTTGCCTGTTACATAATTGCTCCAATTATTGGCATTGTCTTTGAAAAAATATGTGGTTTTATTTTCAAATATGAGCTATTTTATGGAGCTATTTTAGCCAAAGCAAGATTCCTTGCTTAAAAAGAAACTAGTTGGGAAAATATGTGAATACTAGATAAAGAAATTGAAAATATGGTATCAAGAAACCATTCAAAATTAAGTCAAATTAACCCAGACAGAGCAGGTCTGTATCAAAGACTGCATAAGGAAATGTCATTAATTTTCACATTTGTATGAAGTTCTCCATTATTTTCCTATTTTAAAAACAGTACAGTCATTTTTCCAAATACGAAGAGCCCTGTCTAATGGGTTTAGTTTCCTGTGAAGAGTGTTTATGCCTTTGTTAATGTAAAATTCCTGTGAAGAGTGTTTATGCCTTTGTTAATGTAAAAATTATAACAGGGTAGTAAATCTAAGAAGCTCCACGGATGAGGTGATTAGGGAATACGAGATGTTTCAGCCATAATTTACCCTAGATGCTACAAACATCACCTGAAAACCACCCACTAACTTTGTGTAAGAACAACAGCATTTGCTCAGGACAGCTGAAGAGGATCAAAGTTGTTCATGCTTTTCACATTAAACTACCTTTTTTCCTTTTCTCCTCTTGCAACCTATGGTTGTTCTCAATGGTTCATTTTATGACACTGGTCACTGGGGAAATACTCTGTGGAGGACCTGACAAAGCACAGGTTCAGGGGCAAGGGGAAATAATTGATGCAGCAACTTCATGCAGCAGCAATTATAAATATTTTAATTATAACTGAGGTTGAGATATGATACCTGACCTACAAGACTTCTGTAACAAGATTAATACCGCAAAAAGACACAAAGGTAAGATAATATGGATACAAGATTTAAGGGAAAAATACTTCCTAACCATCCTGGAGAACGAGGACATTTTCATCAGGGGTTTGAAAAATGCATAATGCTTGCCTTGGATGAGAAATCCTTGTGCTGTGTGCGTGTATACCTCCTCACATTTTGCAGTATACCTTCCCAGCTCTAGGTAGCATAAATTCTCCTTGGCAGCCTCCAGAGCTGCCCCAGGTAAGCACCCCTTAGTGCTGCTGCAGAGGGTGGGGCCCAGAGCTATCACAGCAGATAAAAGTTTGACTCGCTGTGAAAATCCAACCCCCTGGGTAGCGTTACAAAGAGCTCATCTAAATGGAATGAGGTCACTGTGATGGTCAAATTGCTCAGGCTACAATTTTAACCCAACAATTTGAAGTCTGTCTCTTCAAGGACCCCAAAAGCATCATTAGTTTCCTTCAGCCTGTGATGAATATTCATCCTTTCGGGATGAATAAAAAGAAATAAAAAGACAATCGAGAGCTACTTTGGCTGCTTTGTTAACAGAGGTTGTAGCCAGGACTGATGGCAGCCTAGGCCAGGTCACCCTCTGTAGCTTTGAGCTTGCAATCATAATTCTTCCCAAGGTGGGATCTGGGGTGACAGTGTCAGATCACAATCACTGCTGAGACCATTCCCTTAAGAAGCAAACTCTTAAATCAGGCCTTGTGGATAGTGTCAGACAGATGAATGCTCAAGGAAATCTTGACAATTAGCAAGCTTCAAATACCACGTGCTAAATAAGAAGAGCCAGATTTAGGCATGTGCACAGCTCTCAAATAACTTCCCATTACCCTCCTGAGTCAGTATTGCCTACAAGGTAATTTAACTTACTGTCTTGTCTTCCCTGTTGATAAAAAAATAATCTCTTCCTCTGAGACACCTAACGGATGATCTGAAATCCATGCCCAAATAATTATCTGTCTAGGAGATTCTTTCATATGGTGAGTCATCATTCACTGTCAGTATAAAGGGCTTGTTCTAATTTTGAGACCCTCATTAGAATTAAAATATCAAAGTATATACCTCTGACAGCTAGTCCACCAGAATTGCAGCAGGAATTCTGTAAAGCAAGAAGAAAACAAGGAATGTTCTGAAGCCACAAGTCTAGAATATACAACATTTTCAGCACAGAGTGAAGTCAGAGTTCAAGGCACAGAACATTTGAGTTCAACATGCTTGGAGGAATTTTTTCTTACTAATTGTCTGCAAGCAGAAGAGAAAAATGTTGAGAAAAGCAAAGATGCAAAATATTGTACTCCACTGCAAACTTCCATGGTACCTCCAGGGAAGGAACAGAATGTAAGCTACTAGATATAAAAAGCAATAGTTTTTCTTTTTTATTATTATTATTGTGGAAGAGAAGGTAGGTTTGGGATTACAGGGGCTCTTATAGGATACTTTATTGGTTCCTATGCAGACTACCATGGAAGAAAAAAGTTGGAAAATAATCTAAGAATGTTGAGTGATTTCCAGCTCCCAGCTGAAGTCAGGTTCTCGTACTTTTTCTTCCAACCATTTTTGCATTTCCTTTCCTTTACAAGACACAAATGTACCAGGCTAAAATTAAAAAAAAAAATTAAAATTAAAAAATCCTTTTCCACAAGCTAAAACAAAGCTCAGTGTGACATTGGACTCCAGAAGTCAAACTGGAGCAGAGTGGGAGGAAGCAAACTGCAAAGTCTTGAGGAACTGGAATCTCCATAGAAAAAACCTGCTCTTTGTTCCTAATCTCAGCCATTAGGGAGCAATGCTTGGTTAGTAGGATTTGTTTAAACCACACATCAGAACAGTTCTTTGAAAGAAAATTTGACTTTTGACTCAAAAAAGCCATTGAACTGGAAAGGGATGCTGAAAAGCTGAAAACCTCAATCTATGGCTGAGAATAGCTGTAACTTAATAGACTTAGACAAGGGCTAAGTCAGGGCTTTTCCTCAGAATATTAGGGAGCAATGCAGAGGAAGTTTAGGGTACAACTGAAGGTGTTAAATGTGTGTTACCTGCTTATGCAGCAATTGTGAAAAAGGAATTGCATCAGCATGGTTCTGAAAGTCATTTTATGCTAAATACATGTGAGCAGCATAACCTAGTTTATGTTTATGCTGCTGTTCTCACCTGGATCGGCCTTAGGTGGGTACAGCTGCTCCTGCCACAGAGGGACCTGAGAGAACTGCTGGGACCTCCCTGCCACTGTGGGGAGAAAAAACACTGGTTCTTCTCTCTCAGAGTGCCTCTTGGCTTTAGGTGAACTGTAACTCAGATGACATGGTGGGGATTTTCTCCTCAGCTCCCACTGTTTGATCTTGGTGTGAGGAGCCCTCCTGCTTCACATCTATTGAACCAATTTGGCTGCTACTTGGCAGGGCTTTACCCAAATTCCATCACCTGCCAGTAGTTGATCAAGAAAAAAACAAGAAAGGACAACCCCTAGCCCCAAGATCCTCACTTATGTTCCTGTCTCTTGGCAATGCTTTGATGACAGCCCTTGTTTCAGTGTCCCCCACCTGAAACATCTCCTCCACATCACTTCTCTGCTTACCCTTGTATCCCCTTCCTCAGCTTCTTCTTTCTATCTCCAGAAGAGGTTCATACGTATCAGTTGTCAGTTAAATAGATACAGAAGCAATTGACAAGAGATATATAGCTTGGTTCCTGGAAAATAAAAATATTTCTTCCTTTATTTGCTTTACACCTGCTCCTAAAGTCTCTCTGTTTCCTCTTTGCTTTTAAGCATTGTGTGTGTGACCTCTATACACACAGACACAAAAATACCCCAACAAACAAACAAAAAACCCACATCAAAGGCTTAAATAGGTTCAAGACGTGTGGGTAACCCATGAATATTTAGCAATGCAGTGAATGGTTGTCTCCTCTATATCACACTGCAGATATTGATATAGCTCTACCATGGCTCTGCTCAGAGAAAGAAGCCCCGTTTTGAACTGTGATATTTAGGGTTCATTCATGTTTTGCACAGCCTGTACCTGTTCCCAGCTCATGCTCAGCAGCAGCAGCACCTTAGAGGTTTCCTATCTGCTGCCTGACCAACAACAACTCACAGTTCCTGACGTTTTTTTTCCCCTTGAGAAACCTGCTCTCTGCTTTGAGCCCAGGTCCAGGCAGAGATGTGCCCACCAGTGCAGTGCTGATCTCTGTAAATGGTGAGCTGTGGTACAGAGGCACCAGGGCTTGGGCATCCACACAGGGGGCAATGAGCTGGGCCTTTGCTTTGACATTTTTTCTGTGCCAAAGCCTGGAGAGATGCCCTGGCAGCTGCTCTGTGAGCAGAGGCAACGTCACAGTGTGCAGGGAGTTGGCTGGTTTTGGGGTCTCCCTCCATCCCAGTCCTCATCCCCATCCCTCCCCATCCTTTTCCAAGCCCCTGCCCTGGAACTCCCATTTCAGAAGCCCACCCAGCCCCTCAATTCCATCCTATGGCAGCATCCCCCAGGTCCTCATCACTGGCTCCCCCCGTCCAGCCAGGTCTGTGCTGCTGAGCTGCTCAGCCGTGGGCAAACTGCGGGGGCTTGGGGCTTCCTTCCCACCCTGCAGGCACAGGCTGTGCCATGAGTGACTCTGCAGGAGGCACCTTCCTCCAGAAAATCACAACGTGGCATTTTACCCTGGCAACAATTGTCATTCCTGGCAGATCCACACTTGCCTACTGCCCAAACCTCGCCTGGGTGTTCCTGCACAGCTGCCCTGCTCTGCTGGGTGGGACCTGCTCAGAAATCACTGTGTGCCACTGGAACCTGGAAAGAACAACACCCCTTGCCTAAGGATCACCGGTTTTTGAGGGTTTTTTAATAAGATGTCTGCTCTGTAGTGGCTGATCTTTTGTGTCAACTGTCCCAAATGTAGCAGAAAATACTTTATCTTATACATATACACACATTTATATTATATTTACCTATCATAATGTAAAGCAGTCAGGATTAGATACATTTTTAAAGGGTCCTTTTGCTCCTTGTCACAAAAATTAGGCTTACAATTATCGATTAGTATGGTCCATCACATTCTGTGTTACTGCTTTAAAGAAAACTGCTGTAGCAATGGTTCTAAGTTTGTCTTGCATTTGATTGAATGGCACACAATGTCACCAGTGTCTTTGAATCATTTTATGGCACTTCCTTTGCTGGGTTCTGTAGAGACTTCTGTAATATCTATATCTTATATATATAAAAAAAAATCCCAAAATATTTTTCTTCCAACCCAGACTAATGTGACATCCAGCTACCTCTGTTATTAAACTGTGCAAGTTGCCAGCTCTGCTGAAAGTTTTGTGAAGTTTCAGCAACTTCTGAGTCAGCCTGTAACATTTGTGGTTTTATGTGGAAATTGTGCCCAATCAAAAATGAATGTGAATGCACAGCTTTGGGCAAAATGTGGATATGTAAATGTATCTGCATTGACAGTGAAGAAAAATGTCCCCTTTAGTTCCTTATAAGGTGAGATGAAATATAGAGCTATGAAAATTACGAGAAATTAGATTTTATTTGAATAAATTAAGAATGAAGATAAATATTTTTCTGTATTCTACAGCTGGGTTCATTTGCTGCTGTTCTAGTTCAGTCCTGTCTAGCACTGCAGTGACAAGCAGAGTGCCATCTCGTGGATAAAGACCTGTACTCAGAATAAAACATGGACTTGCCTTTTCTCCACTGGTTGGAAGAAAATCCATTATGGTGTACAAATATGACCCAGGACAGCAAGCTCCATGCACAAGCACTGGTGGTTTTTGACACTTCTTCCCTCTTGATACACAGCAACAACCTTACTGGGAGTGTGCCAGACGGCAACACCAGTGGAATCCAAGCATATATTTCCCTGGAGTATATTATTTTGAATTATGCTGGTGGTAATATGTAGTAGATATTCACTTGGTTGGCTTATTAATAGAGAACAATTTCCCACAGTGGAAAATGTACCATTTTTATCATGGTATGTTAATTATAATATTTCGCATGCCAGTAAAGATCAGTCACAACTTATATTTAGAGAAAGTCTGAATGATTAAGAACATTCCTGTAGCTTATGTTTTAATCCAATTTTGGAATAGGGACAAAATCAGTATTGCCTGCCTATTAATAGCTGATAACAAATTTAAGGCATATTTCTGTGCAATCTGTCCATAAATTAGGTTTAAAAAAAGAGATGAATTGCCATACCATAGCATTCAATACACTCTCTCTGCAGTATCACAAACATACACATGGATTTCCTTGTTCCCTCTAAATGCTGGCCAGCTCCAGTAAATGGCTAAACCATAAATTGAAATCTGCCCTTCTGCTCATATTTCATCTGTGGTTGCATCCACACCTTGGCCTTCTGCACCCCATTCCTACCCAGCCAGAAAGTGTCCCCACACTCTTCCCAGGCTCCCTGTGCCTGCTTCCGCTGCCTGTGCATTTCTCCTTTCCCTTTAGTTTGACCAGCACTTTCCTACTCAGCTATGTCAGTCTCTTGCCTTCCTTGCCTGATTTCTGGTGCCTGGGGATTGAGAGCTCTTGTGCTCTACGGAAAGTGTCCTTAAAAATCTGGAGTAGGGTGGAAATTGCTCCTTTTGCAGTCTACTGGCCCAGCTATGTCATCTCACTGAACTCTGAGATGCCAAACAGACCCAGCGAGTGCATCTGGGCTTCCTTTGGCTTTAGCTGTTGTTGAATGAAGGGCAAACAGGTTGGCCTGTGAGAAATAAGGGCACAGCAGTTTTAGCCACTGAAATTCTCAGGTTCCTAATGAAACTTATCAAATTAATTTCACTACAAAGCAAATTGCAGTGTAAACAAAGCAGAGTAGTCGAATTGGCTAAACCAATCAGGGTGATTTGCTCCTAATTCAGAAGAATTTCAAGTGAAAACTGAAGAAGTGCTGTGCAGCTTTATGTTGTATGCCTTTTCCATGATTTTAAGCTGTAAAACATTCACCTGATTCACCGAGGACAGAAACAAGGCACTCACGCAGAGTCAGGCCAGCTCTTCCCTTGGCCAGCAGCAAGGGTAGCCCTGCCAGTCAGCTCATGGGCAGTGCTATCTTTACACTCACAGGGAGCCTGGAATGTTTTCTGTGTTCTCCTATTCCACAGTAAAGACAAGGGCTTGGATTCAAGCAAATCTGCAAAAACTAAAATCCTTGTGCTGGGTCTCCAAGCTCTTTCAAGGGCAAATTTCTAGATCACAACAAGCACTGTGGGGCCAAGGACTGTTTGGTTTAGGTTGTAGAACCAGATAGTTCCTGCTTAAAAACTGACTTGAGCAAAGCCTGTTTTCCCCTGCTGCCTTAGCCACAGTTCCCAGTTCTGTCCCTGCCGTGGCCTGTTATTTATCTGCTGAGAGGTCCCTGCAATTTAAAGTCCGTTAGCTGCAGGGCCATCAATCTGTGACAGAAGAGTGTTGTTTTCTGTCCTAGAGCCCAATTCCTGACTGAGGACACCCAGCAAGATCTGAGAAAATTGAAGATTAGTAGGTTCTTATCAGAGGGATCCACAAAAAGTTACCAACACTGAATAATATCTAAAGGCTGTACTCTTGAAAAATAGGCTGCTCATTGTGTTCATGAATGAAAAATTACAGATAGAGTAAGTTGCAAATAGTAGCAATTCTCCCTTCTTATTAATAGGGGCAGTTTCTACTTCCATTTACATCATGTGTGCTGCATTCTTACAGATGATCATTAATTTGTTTTTGCTGAGAGCCAAATTTTGACATACACTCTTAAATCAAGTGAGGAGCTCTTCTAACCATTCCATACAGCAGTACCAGGTAGCTCTTTAGCAGATTACTGGGTTTTCCAGACCTGTAAACTATTGATTCTGTAGAAGGGACAATATTAATAGCTCTTTGGTGAATTTCAGAAACTGAGTATATAAAAAATGGTAAAAAAGTTTGTGGAACCTCTTAGACATATGCTGTGTCTAGTCCCACTGATGCAGTTCTGTGAAAAGCAGTGAAGCAGACAGGACCTGTCAACAATTATTCATCAAATGCCTGATTTGTTTAATATTGCATACAGATTGCCTGCTGAATAACAAGAAGCCAATTCTGGAACTTGCTCCAATGTAATTCAGAGCTCCTCCCAATCAGCTATTAACATCTGGACTTTTTAGCATGTTAGACCAAGCTACCAAGCTATTATTTTAATTTCATTGCTGCCTTCTTACAAGTTCCTATCTAATTAACTATAATAGTGCTATTTGAAAAGCCCTCAATTTTTTTAGAGCAGCTTAGAAGCAGTGCTAGCTGTCTTGGCAAATCATTCATTTGGTTTGATAACCAGAGTGATTAATACGCTGAAATGCAACCGCCTTATTCTAGACTCAGAATTGTTGAAACATGATGCACAATGCATAAAAAAGCTCTTTAGAAAACACTGATGCTCTAAGCATTCCTCAGTTTGCCAGCTCTAGGAGAAGAAACAACAAAAAGCTAAGGAATGTTCTTCCTTGGTGAAACTGCAGAAGAAGATCCTTTTCAACAATGAATAAATTCCCTCTCCTTGATGAAAAACGAATGGGTTTGATCCAGCTGCTACTCCATCGGAGAAAATAAAAGTGGAGACTTCCACAGTAGATGGTGCATATTCCTTCATGGGAATTAATGCATGAGTTAAATAGACAGTAATGAAATCACTGAAGGGGCATTTTCAAAAGAGGCACTTTTAAGAGGAAAAATCTTAGCAGAGCAATTTGGGTCAGAGGTTAATGCCCATAAATACTTTTCATATATTTATACAGGCAGCTTATCCTGTTCTTAAACGCCAAACAAGGTTTTAAGATAGATCTGTGATGATCTCTGACTCACTCAGTGTTTGAGCCCAGCTGTCCATGAGTGCTGACGTGTTGTTCAAGGCTTTCCAGGAACTGTGGAGCACGGACTGCTATGAAAAGTCTTAAGATCCCAAATAGAGGTGGCTGCTAAAAGCAGATTTACTCATGTAATTGTGACATGAACACGTTCACTTTCTGAGTCCAACCTGAAACATGTGATTGGAATCTTGAATTGTGAAACAATTTGTGTCCGAAATTCACAACATCTCTTCCAGAGATTTTCCAGACCTTCAACTCCAGTTTCTGTACAAAGCAGGCAATAACAGCATTAGGCTAATGACAATCAAACCTGGAACAGCACTGAGGGCTCTTCAGATGGGAAGGACAGATATTTGCATTCACTTAGTTGACTCCCAGCACAATTCCTCCATTTCTCAGGGGTGACAAGCTAAAGTACTTGCAGATAATGCTCTTCCCTGGCCCTTGGCAGTCTGGTATGTTCTGTTCCATTTTCCCAGGCAATGAGAAAGTGCTTATAAATGGTACAGCTTTGCATTAGTTGAGTCTGTGGTCTGCAGTAGTACTGTAGACTCCAATTTTAGCTAAGAGATTTTTGGTTTCTTCAGACTGGTTCTTGTACACACAGTTCTCTCTTCTTCTCGTCAACAAGCCCATAAGCAAACAAACAAAAACCCCAAAACTGAAAACATAACACCAAGAAGACTTAGTAATGATTTAAAGTGGAGCTGGAAGGGAGATGGGAAATGGGTTGCTAATGTCAAATACCCCCTGCTGCCAGCAGGAGCTTAAGGCACATTAGGACACAATCCCAGGCCATGTATCTGGGTTGACTGATCATGTACAAGAATGAGGAGCAAACTCAAGCCTCTGGAAGCAGAGACAGCGTTTTCATTGCCTTAGATCTAAGAGCTCAGGTTGGGTTCTTCTGCCGTGGTGTTCAAGTGTCAGGCTAAGGGATTCAGCAGATGTAAAACTGGAACAGCTCTGCCTGTACCAGGAGCAAAATGTACCAGGAGCTTCCTCTCTCCATCACCTCCTACCCACCTGGATGCCCTGCACAGGGACTGTGTACCTCATACTGCTGGCTCTGTACTCTGGCAATGCACATCCACTGCTCCTCGCCACATTTGGGTCACAGGGAGTCTCAAGGCCACCCCTGGGTGGTGGCATGCAGACACCCACCGTGGTTTGCAGACAAGTGCAACACTGCAGGGCATTTTCCAGACTGCTGTAATACTATTTCACTACGAGGTACAAGGGCAGGCTAATTTCTGCAGAGTGAGAAACTTAGCATTTTTAAGGAGCCATTAAGCAAACAGTAACTCACCAAACAAATCACTGCTTGCCCTTTCTCAGACCTTGATTTTGCTACCATCCGTTGCAGGGAAAATAATTATGTCAAAGAATGCCTAGCTAGTCTTGGTGTATATCAACATGGGCTTCTGCTGTGCATCCAAACAGATCTCTGGCAGCTTCACTGGGGCTCTGTAATTGTCTTTGATTAACCTAGACATAATGATAGGAAGCTGCAAGATTGTAATGGAGATGAGAATTTCACTTAACAAATGGCTTTATCATGTGCTCTTCTGTATATCTGTATTTGCTGCCTCACTCTTGAGAAACAGGCTCAAGAGAATACAAGAGAGGTGTTGAAGTGAAATCACAGGACATGTAAGATCAAAGCACTGCAGAGATGCAGTGAACCAAAATGTCCTTAAAACCACAGGCCTCACTCTCCCACTGCATGTATGTTTTGATGGTTCTGATTTACAAATTGTTTGGAAAAAGAGAGGATTAAAGTTTCTGTTGTCATTTGAAACCCTCAAAGTAGTTCACAAGAGAAAGTGATGTGATATTTCTAGTCAGACAGACCAGCACAAAGGCAGACATTGCAGGAACTGTGGCTTAAACAAAGCATTTATAGGAATTTGAGAGCTGAAATCCTTGATCAGATTACACCACCATACCCACATTTATTTATACAAGTAAGGCAAATAATGCAAAAAACCACACATACCTAATTTTTATTACTTGGATAAAAGTTCAGCAGCTAGAGACCCCCATAGATCAGAGTCTTCTCCAAAGACCACTGCATTAAGGAGGCCCTTACTCCCAATTTTAAAACCTAGGCTCATTCTCTGTTCCTTGGTTTTTCCTTCTGACAAGTGATGGGGTGTTAAAAACAGAATACTGTGATGATTCATAAAATGTGTTATAAGGAACATTATCAGCTGAGATTAATGTTATATTATGTGTAATATTTATTGTCAGAGCAAGTGGAAATATTTTCTAAAATTTAAATTTCGGCTATGAACTTTGGCGAACTTTTGCAAATGCAGACGCAAAACTGTCAAAGTGTTTTCTGAATTTGGTTTGCTAGCTTCTTCCTATTTATATTTATCCATTTGCTTTCACAATTTCTTTTAGATGCGGGAAGTTTTTAGAATTTATAAAGCCAGCCAAAGGTTAGATTTTCCATTCATATGTGGTGGCTTTGTTATGCCTTAGTTTGGAGAAAGAATCTGAAAACCTCATCTTTAATGTTCTTTTTCATAGAACTGTCTAGTGATGCCACTGCAGTGTAATAGTCCCAGGATAAATGTTCTGGGGTAGATTTCCTTACTCTGTTCTCCCGTACTTCATATCTGTCATTTCAGCTTTAGGATTATCAGCTCTGCTTAGCATTAGGTATTGTTGAGAATTAGCTTTCCAAAAATAACATTTCTTTTAAATATACTTATTTTAATTAAAAATTAAGTCATCAGGGAAATACAACAAAATGATTAAATTTTGGGTAGGGATTTTTTGTATGACAGAGATGTGACTTCTTGAAAGAAATCCAGAGCTGACAGAAGTTGACAGACTAAAGGCCACAAAATTCAGCTGCTCGCCTCTATGATGCCCTTGGGGAGAACTGATTCTCAACTCTGACTACAATAGTAAAACTGGGTTTTGAAGGTTCAAGAATGTCCCCATTCTAACACCTACTCAGTGAATCTCTAGAACTGAAATATTCTTTTTTTCATGATTTAGAAAACAAACATGAGAACACAACCATAAATAGATGGTAATGCGAGATGCACTCGAGGTGTGCACTAAGCAGAACAACAATGCACGTGACTACTTCCCAAAACTGGATAATAAATAGTCTGACCGAGCAGCATGAGTTTGACTTCATTGTTTTATAGACTGGCTCTCAAACTGCACTTTTTAATGCCCAACCATGTTTGGGTACAGGTAGAGAAATGCTACTAATATAACTGGTAAGCTGTTCCAAAAAAAATTAGATGCTAAACCAGAACCTGACTGGCAGCCCCAGTGCCACTGACCACTGACCTCAGCTGAAACTTGGACCATTGGATGCATGTACCCATATGGGCCTGCCAGCCAGAAATCAGATTTAAAGGGCCAAAGGGATACAGATAAAGACCTTTTCAGCTTCTACTGGATTTCACTGTGCACCTGTCAACACTAGCAAGTTACAACCTGAGGAGGGAAACAGTGTTTGAACAGCATTTTGTGGTGTTGGATAACTGGTTTTTGAACCTGTAGTATGAGCTAATGCTGATTTGCACATGGAATTTATTTTTGAAAGACATTACATACTGAAATAATTTACACACTAAAATAGGAAGGCATCAAAACCCTTTATTTTAAACAAAGCTTAGTCTGACTGGCTTCACTAAAAGATGCATTACATCTTGACTTTGTCCAAAAATTACTTCACAACCTCAATGGAAACCACAGGGTTGCTAGCAGGAATGCTATCAAGGAAATAAAGTTACATCCACTGAAATCCCAATGAAAGTTTCCTTCAATACAAACAATGATCTTAGAGATAAACAGCACAAAAAAAACCCCAAAAACCAAAAAACAAAAAAGCATAAGAAAAAGGCACAAAGTCAATACAGCATGTTTTCAGAACAAACTGAAAAGGGGAAAAATGAGATGTCTTGGATCCCTTGGCATATGTAAACATCAAGAAGACATCACACTTGGACTAATCTCAGGGAAAAGCAGCCATATAAAGTAAATCTATAGGCTATCTAAAGTAAATCTATGGGCTTTCTTGGCCTTCTAAAGTATGGAAGATAATAGAAGAATAAGAAGATAAAAGGAAGTCCTCTTTCTTTTTTGTTAAAAAAAGTTGCTTTAAAGTAGGGTGGACTTTTTATTCTGTCACTTTGTAGGATCTATTTTAAATGACCTATTTAAATGTTCTGCAATTATGGTGCTTTTGTATATTTTCCATGTAAAGCTAACAGAAAGGGAATCCCTTGAAGTCATGGTATTTTAACCAACCAAAGAATAATCTTCTTTTTCTTTCTCTCTGAATTCTTCATACAAGGTGTCTTAAAATAGATAAGATAGGTTCATTACCGTTGTCATAATTGTCAGCTTCTGTCAGTTCCATTAGTGGATAAAGGTGTCTCTGAATATTACTCATGCACTCCTAGCCAGCCCCCCAAACTCTGTACAAGCCTCCTAAAACCATTCCTCTGCTGCTCTCTCCAGTCTCTCAAACCTGTTCCTTCAGCTATTTACCACCTGCAAGGGTTCCCTTGTTACAGCATTTCACTTTTTCCACCTAATCCTTCTGCACTGCTTCTGCCTTACTTTAGTGATATGTTAATATCTGAATGTCTTTATTGATTTACTAATCACTCTTTTAATAAAATTTGTTTCCCTTTACATTTGGTTTACATGCTGGTTTCAGATTTGTCTGGGAGGTTGGTTAAACTTCACACCTTGGAGATGACCTGAAATGTTCTATGTCAGAACAGTATTCGGGTCATAGATCTCGAGATTAGGCAAGACATTGGTTTTTTATCTTTTTGTTATGCTCAATGCATCTACAAGCATATGCTCTTGGCTTAAGAGGATTCCAATAATGCTAGAATTTGCCTTTAGACTACAAGGTTTCCATCATTCAGGCACCAGTTTAGACTTTTCACATTAATCTGCCTTTGATTCTTTCACTATTTAATAAATATGCATAAATGTTTCTTCTGAAAACAAGATTTCATGGACATTTGGGAAGAAAAGATATTTTACCTTTTTAAATGTTGAAAGGCACAAGTGTGAGAAAATACAGTCTTTTTTTCTGGCTAAGTGAGGAAACTCTACAGAAGTTTATTTTTCTTCTTTACTTTTCCATCTAAACTTTGATGAAAATTAAATTCCCATGACTGTGAGCTGCAGTAGGCATTGTAAAACATTTAACATATGCTGTTGCTGTGTATTTAGTCCAGCTCATCCTCCTCTCAGAACTTGTCCCATCTCTCTGTCACCCCATAAGTGTCTGGGGCTCACACAACTAATCACACACCAGCTATAACACATGCTGGAGCACTTCACAAGACAGCTCAGTTCACTAATTTGGTTGAAAATTAGCCTAATCTAGAGAAGAAAAAAGCAGTCATTTGGGCCTGGTGAGCTGGTTCAAGGAGGGTCCAGTAAATGCCAGAGATGGCACAAGAGTTTGACAAGACCCTTTGGCTTGTCATTTGGAAAACTTCACTGCTCTGAATAATTATTTTACACATTATGAAATCTAGCTTTACATTTTTTAAAGACATTTCTGGGTTTTTTTCTGTTTTCCTTTTGATGGTCCAGCTCCTGGTCCCCGGTGTGTCCATCCAGTGGAATGCAGCAGAGCTGCCTGAACATATTGCTGTGCTTAAGCCTTTGCCAAGGTGAGGAAGATTTCATTTTACCTGCTTTTGGAATAGTCTGGATTGGCTGCTCATGCCTCAGAGACAATTACATGAGGCAGACAGGTAATGAGAGGACATTCCTTCCTTCACCCAGATGGGGCTAAAATTCGTAGAGAGGGTGAGAAACCCATCTCAAATACAACCTTTCCTGGGAAGAGAAGAGAAGGTATGTCAGGGAAGATTTAGGTTGGATATTAGGAGAGGGTTTTTCACCCAGAGGGTGGTTGGGCACTGGAACAGGCTGCCCAGGGAAGTGGACACAGCACCAGCCTACCAGAGCTCAAGAAGCATTCGGAAAGAACATGGTGTGATTCTTGGGGTTCTCCTGTGAAGGGCCACAAGTTGGTTTTTGATAAACTTTGTGGGTCCCTTACAATGCAGAATATTCTGTTATTCCATGATCATTTTGCTACAGTGTCAAAATGTTTGTTGTTAAAAGCAAACATCTCTTTTTCAACTATAGTGCCTTCCCTGAAGACACTTTATATCAGACCAGCACTGGTCTTTAATCATAAAGTTAAAAAAAAGACACAACTTAGATACTGAAACTGCAGTTTCTTTCTCGAAAGACCGTGCTCCTACATTCCTTTGCAGCAGTCTAGAGGCAATAGGAAAGCCAGTATTGGCCTGCTTTTTTAAAAACAATAATAAAAAAGCCTGTTAGCTCATGAGCCTATGGAGGCTTTAATTGAAATTAATAGAAAATGCAAAAGTAGAGGAAATTAGGGCAGCTGCAAAAGAAACCCCAGAAGCAAAAGCAGAATAAAGTAGAGCAATGAGAAAACCCATGTAACAACTTAATTTTGCTTCAGATGTTTCCCCCTTGGTGTAACTTTTTCCCCAAATCAAGCAACAAGTCTAAAGCACATGGTTTCTTTTGCAGATGCCTATTAATTCTACCCAGTGGTCCTTCAGCTGATGAGCACAGTAGCTGGGGAGTGAATCTCTCAGTGTGCTGAAAGACAGGAGTAGCTGGCAAGTTGCTCTGGGCTTGTTCCATGAGGTCACAGCTTGAACCTCTTCATCCAAGAGACAGCACCAGCTTAAACTACAGCAGAACCAGAATATTTATTTTTCATTCTAAAGATTGAATGGAAACCGTTTTATTTTCTTTCTTGTAAGCTTTATTCTTGAACTGTCCAAGAAATAAAGAGACCATTCTGCTAGCAGGTAGCTTTATTAAAGAGTTATTCCATCAACGTTTACACATGTGAGAAGCCCCATTTAGGTCTGTGGAATTCCAGAAGGTGATAGGAAACAGTCTCATGTGTGAGAAAAACATTGAAGAGTGAGGATTTAAATTAGAATGTTCTAAATTCGTATTCTGTCAATGTCAAGTGACCTCAACCCATCCAATCCTGACTGGAAGCATAGCAGGGATGGTAGTGGTGGCATAAAAGATTTCCCTTGCTCCACCGTTGAAGACAAAGTTATTAGGAGCAAACAAAGAAACAAGTCTTGCAACACAATACTTTTTCTCCCCTTCTTAAAGTACCTCTTTCCTTCTTATCCTCTAACATTTCTAGCCCCAGTCAAAGTCCTTTACATTTTCTCTGCAGTTCTTTAATTCAGTTAATAGGCTGGCTGGTCAGAGAGAATGAAGTGTTATTTCATGATTTGGTGTGTTCAATAATGTCAGAGTTTTCTAGCGCAGGATCCTTATTTTAAATATATTTCTTATCTTGAGAAATCATTTAGTGAGCAGTTTCCACATGAGACAGATAGGACAAGACCAGTTGCTTGTAGGTTTCACATTTAACCCTCTATCATAAAACCTTATAGAAAAATATCCCACGTAAGTTCCTCCCCTATTATTTTTCTAAATTTTCTTTGTCTCCTGATTTCACATTTTTGCTTGTTCCAGGGGTCAAGAGGATAGGCCAAGCTTGGCTTTAGCCTCTGACAGTGAGCCAGAGGGTGAACAACCCCTGGGTGAGTGAGCACAGAGAAAGTAAATAAGTAAGGCACAGGACATCTTGCAACTTAGTGAAATTAAATGCCTACCCACTGTGCTCTGACAGCACAGTTATGGAAAGGTGGCAAGCACAGTGTGATGGAGCTGGACCACCCCACGGGCTGAGTTTACAAAGAGACTCGGTGAGAAAACCCACTACCAGCATCAAGAGCACTTGATCAAGCATTCAAGACAATGAGTCATGCAAATGAATAGCAAAATATGTTAATCCCTGTTGAAGGGATGCATGCATTTCAGTGATTCCTCAGGTTTCCTGGATGCAGGTGAGGGGTTCTTGTTGCATACTGAGCAGGGGTCCTGGATAAAATGGAGGAAGTTAGGTGGAAATAATATAGAGACAGGCAAAGACATATATCTGACAGTTTCTTCCACTTTATTTAGCACAGTGCTCTCTCTCACAGTGGTTCTGACTTCGATCTATTGCACACTTGCACTGTTCCCTATCACACTGTGTCTTTAAAAGAGTGCACATGCCAGGACTCACTCGAGTACATACAGAGTTTTCAAGGATGCTCTTCCTCCCCCTCTTTTGACTGATACTCTGGCAAAATATAGACGAGATGTGGACATTGGGTGGAGTTACTGGTTGATTTGGGGGGTTTTTCTCCTCCTCAGAAGGCTGTGTCCTATTAGTTGAAGACTTATTAGAAGACTGCACAGTCGTTTCTGTATTCTGCTGTGCTGGATGTTGTTTGCTGGGTATGGCTGTTGTTACTGATCTGTATGAAAGCAGAAACTTATTGTAGACCTGTTAAAGTAAAATTGGTCAACCATGGAAACCTCAGCAACCGACAGAGCCCATACAAACCTTTGCTTTCCTATTCAAAGAATTGTTAACCAGCTTCCCACATGTTCAATCTAAACAGTTTATTTGTTACCTGGGCCCTGTGTGAAGGGCCAAATTATTAACTTTTGGGCCATTTTTACCATTCTTTGGGAAAAGGAAGGTGCAACACATAGTCTTTACATAAAATTATAGCTCCTGTTTCCTGTCAGTTCATTTCTAACTCAGAAAATTTCTGTGGATGAAAAAACAAAGCAACTTATTGCACAGAACTGCCCTCGCCTTCAGCTGCAGCCCCATTTGCATGTGTGCCGAGCAGCATGAGGAAAATGTTCTCCAAGGTTTCCTGCTGTGAGCAGTAGACTCAGCATCTCAACTGGCCTCTGCATTTTGATGACTCTGTTACAGGAGGCTTTTTCTCCTGACAGACTTTGAATGCACATAAAGCTCAGTTTCGGTCTCAAGTTCCTGCATCAGCCCAGAATTAAACTGGGAGAGGTAGGTGACCAAGTATGTCTGTGTGTTTAAAAGAAAAGTATTACTTAGAAGATCTCAAAAAGATGTGAAAGGAAACAAAATATAAATGGGCTTCTGTAATTTCTGAGCAGATTTAAGAATGAATGCCAGTAGCCAGGAGTAAAAAGTACCTTTCTCTCCCAAGCTCTTAGGTATGGTAATGACATTATCAACAAGCTAATTGTACCATTACTGAATGCCACCCTGAGTGTGTCTGCTTGGGTGAGAAGTAGTATAGCTCACATTTCTACCTTTTCTTCACATACTTTTCCCTGCAGAAAATCCTGTTATGAATCTGTCAGCCTGTTAGCTTTTGCTCTCCTTTTGCTAAGCTGAAGAAGGAAAAAATACATGCTGCTATGGCAAACAACAGACAGGGGGGAAAGAATCAAAGGAGATGAATGAGGTTCCATCACAGTAGAAAATTTAAGAAAAGGTTAGAGATGACATTAAATGGGCATGGTGTGTAGCCTAAAGTAATCTTGTAAACTTCAGGGAACCAGATCAGGTACTCCAACTTGCCTCTGATGTCTTCCAATTATTTACCATCAGCCCATACAGAAAATTTCTACTGATAGAGATAGAACCTCAAGATGGATCTCAGAAAATGGGTGCAACAAAGTGATTCTAGGATGCAACCCTTTAAAATGTTTTATTCCTGAAGCATGTCATCATCTTGGATCCCAGTCTTGACCTTAGCTTGTGCTTATGTTATACATTAGAATTCCCCTAAATTTCTTTGGAATGTGATCCTGACATGTAAGCCTAAATATTAGTGAGTTTGACATGATGTAGGCTAGCACAAGTAGCTTAGAAATCACTTAAGGTTTGGAGGAGAAGTTATTTTTAGTGACTGTAAATTAGAAATATAAATATACGACATACTGAAACCCTAGTAATGAAATTGTGCTGCATAACTAAATTTCCTTCTCAGATGAATTCTACAACACCATAAACACATGCCATTGCTAATAGCAACTTATAATAGAAAACATCAAGAATTATCTACTTATAGTGTAATTTCAGTTCTCAAATAGTTATTCATTTCATGGTTTACTTGGTTAAACTATGATATTTTATTATGCTACCTGTATGATGTTTGATTCAGTCTCTTAGTAGTTGTTTGAATGTGGTGGGAATAGTGATCTCTTTGAAATTGTCAGTATGCTCTTTCACCTACTAAATAAGCAGGGAATTAAACAAAACTAGCATCTTGATCTTTACACCTGCATTTCTGTGCCTGCTGCTAAAATAGTTATAAACCAGCTATCATCCTAAATGAATTTTATTCTACACCTTTGCTCTCTAGTTCATTAGTTTTTTTAAATAGTGTTTGAAAAATTCAGCTTAAACTACATGCAAATCCTTCTAAACCGGGCCCTTTATATACACACATCCCCTTTTATGTGAACAGTACTTTGTTAATGGCTCCATAATTAAGAGAGTTTACATTTTAAAAACTTCAGTTTTTAATTGGCTGAATATTAATCACAGATCACTTTCAGTTCTGTTGTGATATGCAAATTATTAATGTCTCAGCTGCATTTGTTTTCAGGTATCAGTCTAACCACATAGTGCAAAATAACATTCTGCAATTATGTCAATTCGATGCAGCCAGCCTTTGGAGCAAGCTATTTATTTCATTTCAGTAAATGAAGAAAGCAGTTGCTGTTTTCCATTCCCTCACGTTTATTGCCCAGAACCAGCACTCACAACCGGTATGTGTACAGCACATAAACAGTTTTCTAACTGGATCACTTTAGCATTCATGGTAAAGGACAAACAGTTGAACTCCCCTTGCAAGATTTCATTTGGTTAACTGACTCTTCTGCTTTGAAATGAGATGTCACCTGGTTTGGGGGTATTCATTACCATTTTAAAGTGTATTATGAAAGGTAGAGTCAATAGGAGTTGTTAATTAGCAGAATCTGTTTAGCACCAGTGCATAACATTTGAGGATTTTTTTCCATCAGACTGCAGCTGTTACCTAAGCAGAGAAGGAATTTCACCTAACCACAAAGAATGAGATAGACAAATAGCGGCGTTGTCTTAAGAACGGCTCGGGTACGTCTCCTCGCAGCGATTTCGCTCCATAATTGCAATTCACATTAAATGCAGCAAATGTTACCATCCTGCCCACTCAGTTTTCACCTCTACTTTTGTTTCAAGCCGGGAGGGGAGATCGCCAGAGAAGAGCAGGGGGAGTCCTTTCTCGCCTTCTCTCTCCTTCCCCCGCTCGGCTCTCGCAGCCGCGCTGCCCTGCGGATCCTCGGGCGCGGGGGCCGCGCTGGCCCCGTCCCGGCCGCGGGCTGCACTTGTGGCTGCCTTGCCCGCCCATGGCAGCCCCGCGGAGCCCAGCGCGGCCCCGCCGCTCCCGTCGCCCCGGGGGGCCCCTCCCGCCCCGCACGCCCCGCCTGGGCTCCGCGGGGGCGCAGCGCGACGGCTCCGCGGGAAAGGTACCGGCGGCGCGGCGCCTCCGGGCTGCGGGAGAGGCTCCGGCCGTGGCGATGCGCCGGGATTGCTCCCCCGAAGCGGCGTCTCCCTGCCCGCCGGAGCAGCGCTCGGTGCGTGCGTGCGTGTGTGTGTGTGTGTGTGTGTGTGCGGGTGCGCGTGTGGCGAAGGGGAGGGGGCTCCCTGCGTGCAGGGGGTGGGCGAGAGCAGTGCGATGGGAGCGGGTGCCCGTGTGCAGAGGGATCCTCTCCCCGCATGTGTGCGGGGGACCGCGGTGGCGGGGCAGGGCTCAGCCGGGCGGCTGCTGCATGCGGCGGAGCCCGCGGGGTTCCGCAGCGCCGGGCTTGCCCTCGCTCCGCGCGGCCGGGGGTGCTCGCCCCGGCGGGCGCCCGGCTGCCCCCGCCGCCCGCTGCGTGCGCGGAGCCGCCGGAGCGCAGACCTCGCGGGGAGAGCGGCGGAGCGCAGCCGAGCGGAGCCGCGGCGACCCCGGGCGCCGAGGTAGGGACGGTGCCGGGCTGGCCGCGGAGCTGCCGGGAGCATCACCGAGGGCGGTGGGCGCCCGCCGGGCGTGTGAGTGCGAGCGGGGGTGGGGGCACGGCGGGGCCGCCTGTACGTTGGCGTTTTAGTTTCTTTTAATTATTCCGAAGGTTTTGTTTTCATTGCTGTAATAATTACTGGTGCTGTTTTAAAGACGGCGAGGGGTGGGGTGGGGGGGGGGGGGGGGGGGGGGGGGGGGGGGGGGGGGGGGGGGGGGGGGGGGGGGGGGGGGGGGGGGGGGGGGGGGGGGGGGGGGGGGCGGGGGGGGATACACGACGAGGCGACAGCGGCTTCCTGCCGGAGCCTCTCTGCCATCGCGCTCGCCTCTCCCTGCAGCCGGCCGCCTCCCGGAGCCCCGGCCAGCGGCACCAGGCGCAGCGCTGCCCTCTCCCATCCTTCCCGGGAGAGCGGGCGAGCGGAGGGACCGGGGCCGGGCGGCCCGGAGAAGCCGCTGGAGGTGTGGGAGGGACGGGGGGGGCAGGATCTGCGCAGTGGGGCCGGGGAAGGGGGTGTGTGGATCTGCTGCGGGCTGGACTTTGCAAAGGTACCGGGGCGGGGGGGGTTGGTGCGTTCAGCGGCGGGGAGCACGGTCGTGCCTTGTTGCGAAGGGACGGTGCAGGGGACGCGGGGCTGCTCCGCCGCTCCGTGCCCGCTCCCGGCCGGGATGTGCGCGCCGTGCGAGCGCGCCCGTGCCCCTGCCGCCCTCCCCCGCCGGGAGCCAGAGGGCGACGGGGCGCCCACGGCAGAGGGGAGACGGCACCAGCCGAGCCGGATGCGGCAAAAATTGCGGTAGTGCCGGCACTGCTGGCCGGGCTCGCCGCCCCGCGCAGCGCCCGCAGCCTGCCCGCTGGGCACCGGCCGGGGCCCCGGGGCTGAGGAAGAAGAGAGGGCTCGAGCGTGGGCGAGGCAGGGATACGGAAGGACGGCGCCTGCCAGGGGGAGGGAGATGGAGCGGCGGGGCGCGGGGGCACCGGTCCGCCCCTGGGGGCGCGCTCGCCGGGGTCGGGAGCCTGCGGGCATCGGCAGCCGCTGCTCCGCTCCCCCTTCTCCCTGTGCTCCCGATAAGCGGCCTCCTTGACCCCTTCAGCCATCCCTTCCTCTCATCCTTGTCTCCTCTGTGCATTCCCTCTCCCTCTTGTCCTTCTGTCCTGCGGTCTTTCCTGCTCTGCCCTCCCTTCCAGGTCCCCCGGCACATCGTCCCCTCGTGTCTCCTTCCAGCCCGGTTCTCCTCCCTCCAGCTGGCTTCTGCTTTTCTCTACTTTTCGTTCTGGCTCCCTCCTGCCAACTCAGTGGCTTCCCACAGCAGGAAATGAAAGGGACAAGTTGGGAAATGGGGGTAATGGGAAGATGGGATGTGTGTGTGTGTGTGCGCGCACAAAGTATTGATTATTGAGTGATTTGTTAAAAAAAAGGGGAAAAAAGGCACCTTATAACTCAGAGGAAATGCTGTGGCTCGAGTTCTTCTGCGTAAAAAATGGCAGCTCAGCTGGCCTGACTATATGCAAAGGGTTCTTATCAGTGCAGGAATAAGAGAAAATTACATAATGTTTTAGGGAAAAAAAAATAGTTCTCAGGTTTCAATAGTGTCAGGCTGGCGAATTGTGACTTTGTTTTGCCCTGCAAGTCAGTGTATGGTTATTCCTGGGGATGGGGCTGTGTGCTTGTGCATGCTTCTTCCATGTCTGTGTGCTTCCACTGGTCACCCAGAGCTGATGTTGTTCTGTGGACGGTTGTATTTCTGCAGTCAGTTTACCACCTACTTATTTAAACTAGGTATCAGAAGTGACAGAAACAATATGTGTGCGTGCCTGTGTAGCCCTTGAGTGAATATCTTTATCAGAGTGATGTATCTGTATGCGTTGATGCTTTAGATGCATATACTGAGCATTGGCATTACTTTTTGTGTCAGCATCTCCATCCTTTCTGTATTGTGCTATCCCAGCCCAGATGTTTGGGCATGCATAACATCAGCATTTGTGTTTAATATCCCTGAAATGCACAGCAACATATGAGCAGTGCAGGATTGAGGAGAGTAAATATGCATAAAATTGGAATCTCCTTTGGTTATTTTGCTTTGTTAGTTATGCATGCTTGGCATGTACAAGAGATAGAAATACATTTGACAGACCTGAGAGTTATTTGTGTTTGTCTACAGAAATTTACATTCCGTGTTTGAAATCATCCTAGCTCCTGTGCATTTGTTTGGTTGTTAAAGTCTTCCATGTTATTTTGAATTCAGTTCTTGTAGTTTATCTATAATCCTTGGCAGGTACAGTAGCTCAGTGGTATACAATTTTTAACCCAAATGACGCTTTGGAACAATGTCAACTGAAAAACATTTTCCTTTTTTCTTTCCTTCTTTCTTCTTCAGATTCTTTATCTTTGTTCAGGAGCCTAAGGTTGCTTGCTGATCATAAGAAGATGATTCTGTGGCTCTTTCTGGTTCTGTCATCTCCAGTTTCTTCTACAACTGCAGATGCTGATATATCTGTGGAAATTTGCAATGTTTGCTCCTGTGTGTCAGTTGAGAATGTCCTCTATGTCAACTGTGAGAAGGTTGCAGTCTACAGACCAAATCAGCTTAAACCACCATGGTCTAATTTTTACCACCTCAACTTTCAAAACAACCTGCTAATTATTCTGTATCCAAATTCCTTTCTTAATTTTACACATGCAGTGTCCTTGCAACTGGGTAATAATAAGTTACAGAACATTGAGGGAGGGGCCTTTATGGGTCTTAGTGCATTAAAGCAGTTGCACTTGAACAACAACGAATTAAAGATTCTCCGGGCTGACACCTTCCTTGGCATAGAGAACTTGGAGTATCTCCAAGCTGACTACAATTTAATCAAGTTTATTGAACGGGGAGCCTTCAATAAGCTTCACAAGCTGAAAGTCCTGATACTTAATGACAATCTGATTTCATTCCTTCCCGATAATATTTTTCGATTTGCTTCTCTAACCCATCTGGATATACGGGGGAATCGAATACAGAAGCTTCCATACATTGGAGTTCTGGAGCACATCGGGCGAATAGTTGAACTGCAGCTGGAAGACAACCCCTGGAATTGTACTTGTGATTTGTTGCCTTTGAAAGCGTGGCTGGAGAACATGCCCTATAACATCTACATTGGAGAGGCTATCTGTGAAACACCCAGTGACTTGTATGGAAGGCTGCTGAAAGAAACCAATAAGCAGGAGCTGTGCTCCATGGGGACAGGGAGTGATTTTGACGTGCGCATCCTGCCTCCCTCGCAGCTGGAGCCCGGTTACAGCACACCCAACGGCCACACCACTCAAACATCAGTGCACAGATTAGTCACAAAGCCGCCAAAAACTACAAATCCTTCGAAGATCTCGGGGATAGTAGCAGGCAAAGCTCTGTCTAATCGCAATCTCAGTCAGATCGTATCTTACCAGACCAGGGTGCCTCCTCTAACTCCTTGTCCAGTCCCTTGTGTTTGCAAAACTCATCCTTCAGACTTGGGATTAAGTGTAAATTGCCAGGAAAGAAATATAGAATCAATGGCTGAACTAGTACCAAAACCTTTAAATGCCAAGAAACTGCATGTAAATGGCAACTATATTAAGGATGTGGATACTACAGATTTCGCTGAGTTTGAGGGACTGGATTTGCTCCATTTAGGCAGCAATCGGATTTCAGTGATCAAAGGAGATGTTTTCCGCAACCTTACAAATTTACGGAGATTGTATCTCAATGGCAATCAGATAGAGCGTCTGAGCCCAGAAATGTTTGCTGGCCTCCACAACTTGCAGTATCTGTATTTGGAATACAATGTTATCAAAGAAATCCTAGCAGGCACCTTTGACTTAATGCCAAATTTGCAGTTGCTCTACCTGAACAACAATCTTCTGCGAAGCTTGCCAGCGTATATTTTTGCTGGTGCACCACTTGCTAGACTGAATCTGAGGAACAATCACTTCATGTATTTACCTGTAAGTGGTGTTCTTGATCAGCTAAAATCTCTTACACAAATAGATTTGGAAGGTAATCCATGGGACTGCACTTGTGATTTAGTTGCTTTAAAACTGTGGCTTGAAAAGCTAAATGACGGTATTGTGGTGAAGGAATTGAGATGTGAAACACCTGTGCAGTTTGCTAACATAGAACTTAAGTCTCTGAAAAATGAGATTCTCTGCCCTAAACTTTTAAACAAGCCATCTGCTCTGTTCACTAGTCCTATGCCTGCTGTTATTTTTACAACACCACCGGGACCAGTCCGGAGTCCTCCTGGTGGCCCAGTTCCATTGTCCATCCTAATCTTAAGCATATTGGTTGTGCTGATTTTAACAGTGTTTGTTGCTTTTTGTCTTCTTGTTTTTGTGCTTCGGCGCAACAAAAAACCAACTGTAAAGCATGAAGGGATTGGAAACCAAGAGTGCAGTTCTATGCAACTGCAGCTAAGAAAGCATGATCACAAGTCAAACAAAAAAGATGGACTGGGTGCAGAGGCCTTCATTCCTCAAACCATTGAGCAGATGAGCAAAAGTCATACCTGTGGCTTGAAAGAGTCTGAAACAGGCTTCACGTTTGCTGACCCACCAGGGCAAAAAGTCATTCTGAGAAATATGAATGACAAGGAGAAAGATTTATTGCATGTGGATACCAGAAAAAGACTTAGCACAATCGATGAACTGGATGAGTTATTCCCTGGAAGAGATTCCAATGTATTTATTCAAAATTTTCTTGAAAGTAAAAAAGAATACAACAGCATAGGGGTCAGTGGTTTTGAAATACGTTACCCAGAGAAACTGCAAGACAAAAAAACCAAGAAATCTCTAATAGGTGGTAATCATAGTAAAATTGTAGTAGAACAAAGGAAAAGTGAATATTTTGAACTAAAAGCTAAACTTCAAGGTTCACCTGACTACCTACAAGTCCTTGAAGAACAAACAGCTTTGAATAAAATATAGGTCATACAATCTTATTGCCTACAGAGGACATTTATTTAATGATGAAAGTGCCTTTTGTTGACTTTTAACTTCCAAATACTATATTATATTGATAGGCATAGAGGCAGGTGTATCCAAGGGTGTCTGATTAACTGTAGCTGCATATGATTTGTCAAGTAGAGGAGAATTTCCTTAATGGGTTTTACTCCATAAAGCTCATGCCCTGTGGAATCCTGTAGGGATACTGCAAACTCTATTGCCAAAGGGATGCTTTATACACGTTACACTGAATTTAACCTCAAGAGGCATATATGTTTTGTATCTTAAATGCAAACCATCATCTCCTTGTGATTTGTTAGAACAAACACAAGAAACCTGGTACTGATATTTGTACTTCAGCTGGGTCCTTCATCCTGCACGTGGATTTAAGTTGGTGGAACTGGAGTAATCCTTTGATTTGTGGTGTTCTAATGGCACTGTTTAAAGCTTATCTGGAAAGTAAGGAGCATGCAAAGAGAGAACATTCAATAGTATGTGTAAATTGGTTACATTTATGGGCTGCATCTTGAAACCACTGGAATTATAATGTTAAATTGTGCAAATATTTGTTTAAAATATACCATGCATTACATACCTATGAAATAAATCTGACCACCTGAAGCATACATGTCTATACAGAAAATTAAAAAAAAAAGAAAAGAAAGAAAATAGCTCAACCTGACTTCTGCAGTATTCGTGACATCTGAAGAAAATATTTGATATTTATGCAGAATCTGTTCTAAGACTCATCTCCAATTAAAACTAGAGTTCCTTCTCAGTTACGTGAAACTCTTGCAACCCCAAAAGGTTGGTCCAAAATTGTCAAAGTGCTTACTGTGTGAGCGTAGCAGAAATTATTTTTGTAATATAATTCATATTTATGAAATACTTTGTATACTACATAGGAAAAAAAAAATATGTACTCCTTAATATGTATTTAATATGCCTGACTTGTTTTCCTGATCACAATGCATTAATCATTCAGTATAAATAAAACCAGAACAATATACCAAACAGCAACCGGGGATGTAATGTATAGCATCATCCAGAATTAAGTGATCAGATATAATAATAATAATAATAAAATTGTTCTGTACTATTCTTGTGAGATTAGCATATTATCTTATTTCAGATTTGTTACCAATGGTGCATTTTAAAATAGATCCATTAGTTTTTTAGTATTGTGTCTCAGGCAATTATTTGCCATGAGTTTTCTTGCTTTTCTGGTCTCTACAGCTTAATCTAAATACTTTCCACTACAAATATTTACAGGAATTCATGCTAAGGGGAATATTTTTATTGTATATGCAGAAGTTTTCTGTTCTTATTATCACTCTGGCTGCTGTTAGTCAGCAAAACCTGATCAGAACAGTGAACAATATGGCAAATCCTGTCTAAAACCACAGTGCAAAATGGATATAGTGGTCTCAGTTCAAAGGACTGTGTAGCTCATAACTAGAGAGTAAAAGCTTGCCTTTGTGAAAGCTGGATCTGAATAGCCAGGAAAAAAAAAGGTAAGAGAATGGAAAATCCCCATTGTATCTCACTGATAGATGGTACTTTGACATGAAAATGGAATTATATGGGTAAAGCATCCTACAGCAAATCTATATGATGAGATTAACAAAATTTCTTTGACTTGATGAGCTTTAGATAAGACCCTCTTATCTCCTTTGCTTTCAGACCCTTTATCCCTCCCTACCTTTTATAATCAATACATAAATCAATTAAGGTAGTAGGATATAAACATGAATGTTTTTCATGAATTCGAAGCTAGCAAAAATTAGAGCAAGACTCAATAATAATACTGTGGAGAAGGCTGTGTCAGCTGTTTCCAATATAAACCTCTAATTTCAGGGCTTTATGACACTGAGTGAAATTTTTATTCTGAAGTGATACTTGGCAAACAGCCTGCAGTATATTTTTATCAAAAAAGGCAAAAGCACCGCTTCCTTATTTGAGAGAAAGCAAACAAAACGTTTCTCTACTTTCAGACATTTGTTTATGCTCTTGTGGCTTAGAAAGAAGGTGGTTTTGTTATTTTTCTCCATACTTCAAAGTATGTCCATGACTTCAGATAATAAAATTATGGGAGATAAATTAATGGCTGAGTTTCTTTCAAAAAGCTGCAGCTATCCATGCACAATAATTAACTCAATTCAGAATGTGATAGGGATTTTCAGGGCATAGATACTGCATACACATGCAGTTCTGGCATAAAAAGGTCCTGGTTGACCAATGATGCAGTACATGGCTAAGGTTTGGATGAGAACTTGTGTTTATTGTCTGTGGATTAAGGAGTGTCCATGATGCACTGACCAGGTGGACTCTGCTGGCTCCTTCAGTAGGCTAAGGATGACAGGGTCTGCTCTGCACGGTGCTGTGTGGCCTCGAGGATGTGTCCAAGTTCCCTGAGATTTGCCAAAGCAGAAGGTGTCTGACACACTCAGTGCGTTGTCACTGTCATGTCCTGTATGATCATCCTGAGAGGAATGTGTTAAAAATATTAAAAATAGCAAATAAGGAAATACTTCTAACTGATGGTAAAACTGATGTGCTTATGACTTGTGTTGTCCTGAGTCAAAAGAACAATGATAAGTGATCATACCTTCCTCAGCTAAAAAAATGAGGGGTTTTTGTTTTATTTTGTGTTGTGAGGTTTTCTGGGGATGTTCTTTCTGGGTTTTTGTTTTTTTTTTTTCCTTTGTTTGAAGGGGTTTTTTGTTTTTGGAGTGATATCTCCTATTTGCTGATCAAAAGAAGAACTGAACCGTTATGCTGTACCATTACACTGGGTCAGAGCTTCCTGATCACTGAGGCCGCAATCCCAGTAAGGCATTTCAGCTCAACCTAATTCATGTGCAGAGGTACTAATCATGAGGTAATAATTAGATACCTGCCCAAGAGTGGGGCTTAGATAGAGTTTTGTCATTGACTTCAAAACAAGCCAGCTCAGAACCATTGTATATAATCCATAGAGCCCAGTGACTCTTCTGGGGTTATGCAGTTGAGTGTAAGTTCACCAGCATCAGTAAAGGTTGCACAATCTGGACCTTCCTGTAGAAATTGTTCCTAAGTGTTTTACAATGTATGGTGCAATATGTAGGCATAATAGTGTGAGTGAAGAATGCAGAAGCTGGCAAAACACTCTTTTTCTGTGAAATTGTTACTTTGAATGGCAACCTTAGTGTCAGTTTATTTTCTCCATGTTTTGAAACAGTGTATGTGTCTGCACAGCAGTTTTAGTGTGCTGTCCATTCAAATCTCTGGTCAGTCTTTCTGAGAAGGTGACTCTTGGGTGTGGCTTAACAGGTCTGTCTGTTCATTATATTGGTTTGAGTGGCCATGCTTGTAAAATGGCTCTTAAGACCCATAGACATAAACTAAATCAGTGAAGGTGTTAACATAATCTGTTGTCTCCACTGTATTATAAAGAAGTTTCCATTTTTAAATGAAATCAATAAAGTGTAATCATTTCCTGGAAAAAGAAAAAAAATTGTGCAATTTTATCAGAAAGCAAGTACCACGGTGCAAGAACACAAGAACAGGTGATTTATGTTTTGCATTTAGTGTTCAAGATTGACAATGATGCAGCAATCTAGTATAAATATCTTTTTTAGATGCTTTTTTTTTTTTTAAAGCCATAATGATGATATAAATTATAAAGGCATGGCCTTGTGAATAATGTTAACAAATGTTTCAGAATCAAGAAAAAACATCCAGAACTTGATGGTGGTATAATATCTATAATATCTTTTGCATGATTTGTATGTTGATATTGTATGAAACGAGCACAGTGAGACTTTTTTTTTTGGTTGCATCCAAAGAGTTAGGAAGGAAATATAACAAGAATGTATTTATAATCACTCTATTTTGAAATAAAGAAAACAAAATGTATTGGCTTTACCCTGTTTCGATCATTACTATTTTAGGTTAGCTTATAATTAAGACGATTACTTATGACATCCAGTCCAATGTAAAACACAGAAACCTATTGTTTATTAATTTTGTTTGCCTTCATCAATATCAAAATACTAGTCAGTGTTGACTTCAAAATTTGTATGAAATATTAATAAAATTGTTTGGTACTATTGTATTTCTGAAACTAGACTTTGTTAAGTGCCTGTGATATTCTCTTTCTGATTATTTGTATATGGATGAGAGAGAATCTGTAAAGAAGTTATGCAGTAATGTTTTCTAACCACCTCAACAATTTGTTGTATTTTAGAAAGTTTTTCTTATCTTCTGTTGTCCAACAAAATATTCCTTTCCCCTGTTATGCAAATAATCCCTCCAAAGTCAGTGAATATTTTCCATTACTACCACAAGCAGAATTTAGTTTTCAGTTGTATTCTCAGTTCTTCAACCCAGAAGTGCTTAGAGGAACAATTACATAATGTTAGGGACATTTGCTTTGATTCTGCTCTCTTCTTATTAGTCATTTTCAATAACAATTTTTTCAGAGGAAAGAAAAGCTAATTTGTCCTTAGCAGAAGCAAAAATACCAATCCATCTACCATTTCATTTGGTTAGGTTAGTTTTATAACTGAAAGTTGAAAAAACATCTTTAGGTAGTTTAACTTCCAAATTTATATCTTGTAGTTAAAATGGTTTACAAAGCCTCATAAAAATCTTCATGACAAGGGAGAAGAGCAGAAACAGAATTACATTTAGATTAAACATCCCCTGTTGTGCAGAGTTTAACATGCATTATAATGGCAGTGAATGAGAATCAGAATGGGATATGGAGTGGAAAATCGGGAGTTTATACAGATTTTTTTCACTTCCAGTTGAAGTGTAACATTAGGAAAAAACCCACAGCATTAGTTGAGAAAGGTCTACATATAATATTCCATATAATTTCTTTCTAAAGAAAAGCTCAAGAACCGAGAATTAATTATTCATGTTCTGATAATAAGTGTGCACTGCTTTTCTGAATGCAGAGGAACTTGAGAGTTTTCTGGTAATATGTTTTGTAATTATTAGTCTTTATTTCCAATTTCAATTCACTCATCCTTATGTATTATGATTGATGCTGTGTTGGAAAACAAAAATAGGAATATTATTGCTCAGGGACAAACTCTTCTCAGAAATTTACCAATGTAAATCCAGACTGACTGAACAGACTTCAGTGGAGTCTTACCCTAGTGAACAAAAAAAGCAGAAAATACTAGATCTATCCACCACTGAAATAAAAATAAGAAATTTTTGACTTGAAATGTAACATAATCTTGCTTCATACTCTGTTGATTTGTGTGGTAAAGCTGTTATTATTTTCAAATGACTGTAGGGAGAGCACAGACTAAGTGCAGTCCTGTGTCTGTTTGGTGTCAGTGGACCTCTACAATGATTCAAGAGCTGTGGGCATCCCAGGGCTGTATTATGGGTACAAAATATATACATTTGCTGGTTTATACAGAGACTTGGGATAGATCTCACATAAAATACAAATGCTTTCTTAACAATACAATTTACTTTCTCCCTATAATGGAGCAAAGTTTTGCTGCTCTTGTTTTTCATTAAGTAGGGAGTTTATTTCATATGTCTTTGTTTTACTGCTCATTTTATTTGTATTTTCTAGCAATACTTGGGATAATTCATTTACTGTCTGAAAGCAGTACATTGCAACAGTCTGTTATTTTTAAAATACCTGTCACTGGTAACAGACAGATACTGAGTTATATTGAATTTCCATTCCCTAAATAATAATTCCATAAATAATTCCTCAAAAGCACAAATAAAGATCAGATAAGAAAAAAAGTCCTATTGTTACTAAATCTGATTTTTTTCTATGTGTGTATGTGAAGGCTTAACACAGTGTAGTAGGACTCTGATGGATAACAAGTGGTACCTGATTTATCTTTGGTCTTTGTTCAACCAGAAAATAGAACGTGGTATCTAAATGGGTTGATCATCATTTTGTAAAGGTAGAGTAACAAAGAATATTCCTAAGTTTCCCTCATCCACAAGGATTTCATTTCTTGGTTTAATTTAATGTAATTTCCTGGAAATGTGTGCACTACGACCTTCCAGAGCATCCTCCCACGCCATGCTCTCACTTCACCTTCAGTGAGCCAGTCCTTTTCAGCTGAAGGTTTTTCTAGGCTTGGATTGATGGCAGTTTTTGAAGAGGCAGAAGAGTGGGATTTGTCAGTTCCTAAAAACCAGCTAAAAAAGACAAACTAAGAGCCTGTCCTGGATGGTTTTTGTCACGTCAGATGGTGTACAATCCAAAACAGAGAAATGTAGGAAACAGTTTAAGCTTCTGTTGGGAAGCTTTGTGCTGGGCTTTTGAAACTGGACAATTGTGACTTTCCATGAGTGTAAGTTGTGCAGGGTAAAGTAAATGTGATTCAGTCAATTGAGTTCTGACAGACTGTGGCTAAATCCTGCAGACATCTGCCCCCACTGACGTGAGCTAGGCTTTGGTGTCACTGTTCACTGAAAAGCCTTGGACCAATTACTCCGGTTAAAGCAGATGTGATACAGATTTCTCAGAGAGGCTTTTAACTGGGATGTGGATACACTTGTGTGCACCCTGGGGACTGTTTGGGTGTGGGGGTCAGTCTGTACCCAGTGTTTGCTGAGCAGTGCCTTTGGTAGAGGCTCTCTTCCTGTGCTACATTGGTGCTCACATCTGAATATGAGACATTGTACAAAAAGCACATCTCAATGAGCAGAGTAACAAAGGGCAGCATGTTTTGACAGATTTTGAGCTCTTCACTGCAAGAAACTGCAGGAAAGGATGTACCATACAGCAGATTTTCCTGCTCCCTGGCAGGATTTCATAGACCCTGTGAATCCTTCTCAGCAGGGTATTCTTCTTGTCTATACACTGCAAATAAGGCTCCAGGTCACCAGTCTCGTGTATGTGCAGTCTGTGTTTGCTTATACCCAGAAATAGTTTTGTGGAGAAGGGTAGGAAAATAACTTCCCTTTTTTTTACTTTTTATTTTTTCTGAAAAGCGAAATGGGCTGAATTTGAATTTTTCCAGACTGAAAAAGAAAAATACAGATATTTTGAAGAATGGTCACATTGTTGGTTAATATCTGTACTATGAAAGTATTTTACTAGGAGAGAGAGGAATAAAGCAGTTGGGTTTATATTTTTAGCATGCAACTTTTCAAGTTCCATTCTTGGCTTAGAATATGCCCCTGGGGTGCCAAGGGACTTCACATGTGCAGCTCAGGGCACAATTTAGTTGCAAAGATTCATCCTCAATGTCTTTCTGCCTTTTGTGTGGTAGAAATGAAGTGCAAGGTTTTGAATGTTCCGTCTCTGCTTTAATGGAAGCTACATCAGCAGGCGTTCTTCGGGAGCAGACTTCAAGCTCCTGTTGAGCTGTGCCTGCAGTTTGATGGAGTTGGTTAGCAACAAGAGTACTAATGTCATACAAGGAGTGATTTCTTTGGATGGGGTTAACACTTTGAAATAATTGGGGTTCATATAGTTTCATTCTTAAATACTACCATGTCATTGCCCTGTTTTATACTTAGGAAGATCTTTACTTCTACGATCAGTTCAATACATTAGTGATTTTACAGATGTGATCAGGAAATTGGGTGCAAATATCTAGATAAACAGCTTTGCTTTTGATTCTCATGGTTTTTCAAGGTGAAAATAAAGAGTGACAACATCATGAATAACCAAGATTTAAGATTTTTTTTTGTTCAATGAAAATGACTTTTGCCTCAATGAAGTGAAATGTTCAGAAAGTACAAGTGAAATATTCAGGCATTAATTTGGGAAAATTCGGTTTGTGCCAACAAACAAGGCCCCTATTTTGTAATCCTTTCTCAAGAATATAAGCTATGGGTGCCATAAGAGGTTTTATCTTTTAAATAGCTTCCCCTAGGATCTGGAGTTCCAATTCAGCTGTTGGAGCTATGCCATGAGCATGATTTTATGGTTTTGCTGTATTGGTCAACAAAACAAGAGTATGGCACACTCTCTGTGTAGCTTTGTCAAGTAATTTATACCACTCATGACAGCAAGGATAGTAAGGACTATAAATTGTAAAGTGTGTTGGTAAGGATTCCTATACATTTGTAATGTGCTTTCAAAATGAAAGCAGCATGCAAATGATGAGTATTATCAGGATACAATCCATTTCAAAAGGGGAGTACCATTGTACTGTGCATAGTGCTCTATTGTTCAGACTGAGAAATATTACTGAAAGTGGATAAGCTGTGCTTTCCTCTTTGTAGACTTTTCTTCTTCAGCTGTTAAATAGACCTGTTTACTTTCTACAGAGCAATACAACTCTGAGCCATCCACAAGCAAATATGTAAGCCTAAAAACGACAAGCAAATACATTCCCTCCCAGAAGAAAATCTGCATTATAATAATAAAATCACTCATATTTTCCAATAACATTGGCACCTTTGGCTGTTTTTGCTATGCTGACAAGTTGTAGTACTGAGATGTGGAGTTCAGCTCCTGTTTCCTTTCTGCACACAAGTATTCCCTTTGACATTATACATGGACAAGGTCAGTTTGCCTAAATGTGTCTCAGTGCCATACGGGGCTGAAACAACAACATGAGTTCATACCCACTCTGCAGGCATTTGCTATGAACTAGAACAACAATGGTGAGCTAGATATGCTCAGAGACAGCAGAAACATGGTAGGGACCTTTACTAAAATGCCTTCTCCTTTTCCCTCTGGAGCACGCCTGTGCCATGGCCCACAGCATGCACAACATCCTTGGCTTGCACCAAGGAACAAGGTTGTAGCAGGGCTCAGTAACATCCTTGTTTTGACATTCCAGGGAAGCAAAGTAACACAGGAGCTCTGTAATCAAGAATGTAAGACTCTCCTTGTCTGCTATTCAGTATGTGGGCTGGTCCCTTTTGCAGCAGGAGTCTGGGTCCAGTCTAAACTCTAAGGTCCAGATAGGAAGAACTGGTTTGACCAAATGAGATTTCCTGCACAGTACAGCCCAGGTTCTCTGTCAGATATGAGGAGATACATGTTTTTCCCTGTCTGTAAATAGTATGCAGTCAAACTTGAATGAACACTTCTAATGGTTTGGTAATGTGCTACACATAATGCATGTGCACATGCAAAATTGCATTTCCATGTGGTATTGCTGAGTCTTGCTGGCAGTAAATGAGGACAACCATTTTTTTTACCTCAAAAACCTATTGTGGTGGCCAGATTCAGATTGCTTTGCCTAATAATGACATATGCTTCTGGTATAATAGTTTATTTTCTTAATAACAACACTGTCTTTTCTTTTAACAAAGACAGAAGGATTTCACTTTTTTTTTTACTCATTCCTCTCTGCAGTTGAAGTTCTATTAATCCATTTCCAACCCATAAGGAGCAAAGAAAAAATCCTCTACAGGAAAACTCCACTTTATGTAACGCACTGAAGATGGCACTGTAGTAACAACTTCATACTGTGAGTGATAAGATATGCTTGTGTTTGTTGCTGGGAAATTGTGATTTTTATTTGGTTTTTAATTTATTTAGCTCAGCTAAATAAAGCCAAAGGTCAGTTTAATGCAACACCACCTAGTACTGCTACTGTAATCAAGGGTGAAGAAGAGTTTCTGTTACTTGGGCTTATTACAAGGAGACTCCAACTCAACCCAAACTATGTGGAATAGTTTATAGTTGATCTTCATAATGAAGGGGGTTTTTTGTTAAGAAAGAAAAAATCCAAGGAAGACAACAAAATTCTTTCTGTAAAGGATATCACTCCATGTCTGTAACTTTTACAGGCCATGATAAGGCATATTAAAACCACAGCAGGTCTCTAGAGACCCAATGAACCTTGGGGCAGGGCTTTATGGTATTAGTTGCACTAAACAAATCTTCCAAAATTCAGTTTCCTATGGAGTCTGTAGGCTTTTAGCCATCTGAAACAGGAGCTTCAAGTTAAAAAGAAAAACAACCAACCAACCATACACAAGGAACACCAGTCATAGGTAACAGCCACATTTAGGTTAATGGTAATTTGTAGTAGGAATAAAGAAAAACAAATGTAAGCTGACACTTATATAGGTCTGAAATGATGCTTCTATCTGTTTCATAACCCACAACTTTCAAGCCTTTCCCTCATAGCAGGTGGGAGTTCTGGGTTGTTTTGAAGTATGTGAGTAATTGGGCCACTGTGCAGCAATTACTTCTCACAGCTACTTCCACCATACATGCCTGAGCTATTCTGAAGGGGATTAAAAAGCAAAACTTTACATTCTTTTTAGGGTTTGTCTTGCTCAAGAGAAGTCAGTAGAAGAATTTGTGTGAACTGCCACAATGGGGATCTTTCTCAGGTGTTGAGAAAAAATTGCAGGTTTTAAAACCCCACTGATTTCCATGAGAGGCAGCATCTGTCCCAGATGACCTAATGCTCTTTGTCAGCAAACTAATTCCAGGGAGGAAAATTTTGACTTTTTCAAAGCTCCCCTCTCAAGCAGCCTAAGTACTTCTCATCCTGCAGTCTGGTATTATAAGTGTGCATTTTTCCAAAGATATGGGAGTTAAGTAAGTAAATAAGTTTAGGGCTTTGATCTTGGAATAAATCCAGTAGGAGCTCTCTAATTACCCCAGCAGGATGCTCTGCTCTTTACACAGCACTTTCCAGCTGCCTGAGCAGCCTCCTCAGCCTCCTCTTCTTTGCCAGCTCAAAACATCCCACAGAACCTCTGCAGATGCCTCTGCAGAGGAAAATGCTGGTTTTGTTCTGGTGTGAATGAAAGCAGGGGTAAATTATTTCTCTTTGGGCCCACGACCTCCATCTACAGTAAAAACTCATTGTGGGTAATGGAGATAGACACAGGCAAGCCAAGAAGCCCATGGTAAGGTAGGAGGATGTTTGAGGGATGCTGAAGGAAGAACTGAAACAACTTGGGTTTGAAGTTCTAGAGCTGGAAATTTTGCTTAGAGGTGACTTTGGGGCCATGGGATTCCTTAGAGGCCAGTGAAGCAGTTAGCAAACAAGGTAGGTGGGAACAGACTGAGCTGCTACAAAAATAAGCATTCTAACTTACATGCTCATGTAAACATTTGGAGATGTCTGTGATGCATTGGCCGTTAATATTTAATTAATCACCACCTATTAAATATTTCATTTTGTATAGTTCTTTACTGGAAAGGTGATGGATTGTGTCATCCACAAGGACCTATATATAAAGATCTGGCAGATTTCTCAGTCTTTTGAAAAATAATTGTATTTATAAGCAGTTTGCAGGAGGTAAAATGCATTATGAAGAGATTCGTCGTGCAAACGTGTTGTCTCATTTCAGTTTGTAAAAAGGCAGGAGTAAACACCTGCAGGCAGTATTTGTATTGCAAAGGGAGAGTTATTATGAACCTGTAGAGAAGCTGCCACCTGGATCTTCACTCCCCCCATCATCACACAAGATTTGAGCTGTTTGCTTCTATTTCCCATGGCTGAGGGAGCACGGAGCAGAGTGAGGGGTTGAGGTATTAGCACACAGCACTGTCCCTGTGCTAGAGCCCCCTGCAGCCATGGGCAGCACAGCATCCTTGGAAAGTTGTGTCCCTTACATCCTCAGGAATTCAGGTCTTTGCCTCTGTGCCTCCCTGGGACTTGTGCCACTCTAATACCTGAAGGGTTAAGTGGCCCAAGACACAGGCCAGTAGAGGTTGAACACTGTCAAAAAGCAGTGCTGTGCAATCCTTCCCCTATTTTCTTGTCATGAAAATGGCATGTGAAAGCTCCACGCCACAGTCTGTGTCCTGTTCTGTGGTCACACATGGCCACCATCTCCACTGACTGTGTCCCATCCCACACACACAGATCTTGGCAAGCCCTGAAAGCAGTCCCCCTCTCTGTTGTGAGGCCTCTGACTGCCACAAACAATGAACACTTCCTCCGTTTTCCACTAGTTCTTGTTCTTAATCCAGGAAAGCATTTTCTTGGGTCCTTAATAGCAAGCTTAAGGTTAAGCATTTATTTAAGCACTTTGCTAAACTGTGTCTTGCTGAATCCCTGCCAGATGAAAACAGATGGGCTAATTTACCCTGATGTTCTTCCAAGACTTCAGGAGAGCTGTAAGAGCAGCAATCCTGATGAAAGGTGGACTCCAAAGCAAGCGAGGGGCAGAGTTAAATGGTCCCAGGCCACGAGATGTTTCTGAGTTCCCTGGGAATCTGTAGATTTGGAGACCATTCTTGCAATCCTTATCCCTTATCATCCAGGGAAGAGTACAAGCCTCTCTGCAAGGAGTGTCACCCCAACTGGTCATCCCTGTGCCATCTCAGATACCTATAAGGAGCAGAACCAAGGAACATCAGTCTTCCCCCATTTGTCACCAAGACACAGCTGTGCCTGGGCTGTGCAGTGAGCAGGGCTCTTTTTCTGCCATATCACCCAATCTGTGCCGTAGGGGGATGAAAAGAGAAATGTGCTCCTCTTCTGATGGCATTTCTGATGAGCCAGTGGAGACACAAACTGTTGATGGATCCTTAAAACCATTGCCTTTTATTAAAGAGCAGCCAGACATGCTGTGGGATTGAAAGATTCTGAAAACTGATGTTAATATTTTAGAATTTGGTATCAAATTTTGACCACTGTTGATCACTCATGAAATAATGTGATAAGTTTAAGGTTTTGCAATATGTCGTGTGCTTTTAAAAAGTATTAAATAATGGCTTATACAACATGTTAATGAAACAAGTTACCAACTTAGGAACACAGATTTGTGGAGGTGCATTTTTAAAGTAAATTGTTTTTTATTCACAGGCCTGAAAACATTTCTAATGCTGGCAGACATGTTTCAGTGCTGTAGTAGAAGGTATCAGAAAGGTATATGACTTAATGTAATATGGTTTTAAGGAAAAAGGGTGAGAGAGCATGGAATTAAAAGCTTTAACATAATTCAAGAGTATGCTGAATCAATACTGTCTTGGCAGTATTTATTGTTCCAGTGTTATATTTAAGGGTTTTTTCAGTGCGTGGTTTTGCTTCTCTAACTGATGATACTCCTGCTATCCACAGGCAGTCTAGCTTGTTACCAAAATGTGCCTAATAGCTTAAATGCCAAATGGAAAAGTAGGAGGAAGAAAGGAAGGGTGGAATTTAGTTGGGTTTTAAGATGTCTTTCTCATGAATTATTCATATTATTTATTTCACAAGATCAAATGCTGTTTTTGAAAAATAGTATGACAGGGAGTACGCAAGAGATTTCAGAGGTTGAATATGAGCAACAAACCTTTTCCAGGAGAGAAAAAAACAATAAAACAATCTCCAAACCTCAAACAGAAAGTTTGCCTAAGGAATATCAAAGATCAGTGTTCGTGGGACTGTAAAATGCAGACCTGAATCTATCATTTTATTTTTATAGCAAGTTGTTGTCAAGCTCTTCTCTGATCCAGGACTAAACAGCAATTTTCGAAATGTGGTGGCAGAACACAGATCACCTTCATTTTTAGAACATCATAGCTTGGAATGAGCCACTGCATGTATTAACCTCTGTAAAAACAGTGAATTTCAGCTTCTTGAACAGCACTTTACATTCTTTGGGTAATTAACTCCAGTATGGGAATGGTGAAGTTCCTTTATTTAACCCAGTGAGCAGCAAAAGGTATCTATGGAAAGCCAGTCTCACCCTCCTCCTTTCTTTGTAACCACTTAAAGGGCAGCAGTGGACATATTCCTGAAATTCACTGGATGTGTATTGGGGAATGCCCCCTGGCAAAGAAGCTGAGGGTGTTCCTAGCCCTGCTTCACTGTAGGGGTGGAAAAGGTAGGCTTGGCATGGAGATCCTCTGGTAATCTCTCCTGCATCTGCTGGGGTCAGCAGAGCTGCACTGACCTCAGTAGTCCCAAGATGACCTTTACAGTGGATCCAGACTGTGCAGTGTCACTGGTGTACGTGGCAGTGCAATGTGCTGGAAGAACAAGTAACAGGTTTTCCTCTTGATACCATGGAAAGATGATATGGGCTTGGAAAGTACTTTGTACTCTGTAATGCCTTCTTCCCTCCTCTTTCCTTGCTTACTCTGCATATAAATTAAGACCAACTGGGGTTGTACCAGCTGCCTAATTTATTCAGATATTCAGATTTGTATTTAATGTCATCTCCTTGTCAGCCATGGTAGACTCTGGCTCAGACCCACGGTTTTTGCTGCTGCAGCAACCCTCACAGGCACAGAAGCTGGAAAACAAGTAGGATGTAATTCAAGAGCTCTTTACATCTATGTAACCACGGATACCTAAATGATGCATATGACCAGCGTTTACAAAGTAAAGTGCATTGCTTCCAGAAATGGGAAGCACAGGCTGTGAATTCTCCCTGGGACATACGTGCAGGAGATAAAAAGTAAAAGTAATGCTCTTCCACCTTTATGAAATAGTGTTCTGTAGTACATTCTACTTTCAGTTGTTGTGACTGTAGTAGAAGTGGATGGCTGTGGGTTTGTGGCTTTGATGGCCATGGTAGACTTTGATGGCCCAATTTCATATTTGAAGTCAGGTGTGAGGGGGGCAACAAATTGCTGACAGAAGCTTGTCTTCATAAAGAATATTGTATCAGGTAACGACTTAATTGGTTTTAAAAAGTTGTAATATTGGTACTAAATGTCTCAGGGTTCTTTACTGTACGAGCAAATAGTAAACTGTCCCACCAAAATACAATTTTTAAAGCAAAACTTAAGATGTACATATCATGCCTTTTACCTTCTATTTGTATTGTATCTCCTTATTCATGTTCTATTTTAACACCATTCCCTACATAAGGCAGTCTCCTAAAGGTATCTTTCGTTTAGCACTAATTTGTTGAGATTTTTTTTCTCCTCAGACACAATGAGGAGTTCTAGGACTCTGCTGGCATCTGTTTCTTTCTGTAGTGATTCAGAGTACACATACTTTGCCTCAGTTTCTACTTCTTAGGTTAATGTCTTATTCATTCATTCGTTCATTCATTCATTCATTCATCCACTTTTGCCATTCAGTTTCAAGATAGGTTTTAAAATTCTGCCCAGCTAAGACTATAAAATGTCTCAGCAATAAGTAAAGATGTACAAACAAAAATCCCCAGGTCTTTCATGAAAAAAGTGACACAAAGAAACTTCCATTTTCCTGATGCTTTCCCAAAGAGCCATCGGTATCATCATGACCTGTTGGCTTTTTTTCTAGAGCTGGAAGACCATACTACGGGGGCAGGGAAGAAATAAAAAATATATTTCTCAGGAAGAAAATGTTCTTCAAACTACACTAAACATTAATGATTAATGGTTTTTGTTTTGCAATAAGCTTAAAATAATGTCTAAGTGTTTATTGCTAAACCACTGGGAAGAATCTCATTTTTAAGTGCTGAAAAATGGATAATTTGTTTCAGGCTGATATGTATGTAAAAGCCTGTAGGGAAAACTTCTGTGAAACTGAAGATTGCTCACAATTTTTCCTGAGTTGGAATAAAAAACCAACAACAAAAAGCAGTCCTTAAAAATTCCAATACTTCATATATGGAAGTAAGTATGTTACTGATTTCTGTAAGTACATATGACAATTTCTTCATCTTACATAGCAAATCCCTCTAGGTAAGGTCAGCAGAGGCAAATGTGGTGGATGCTCTAATATTGGGGACTTGAGGGCTGTTCCTGCTTTTATGGCACATTAGTTATTTCCTTGCTCATGTTCACAACTTTCTATTGCATGTTTTCCTCTGTATCTGATTCGATATGGAAAGGCATATCAGCAACAGCCACCAAAGTCAACTGCTTCAGGACATTTGTTCAAAGCAGCAGCTGCAGTAGCTGGAGGCCCAGTGCTGGCAGTATCTGCAGGAGATGATCCTTGCTCCTGGTCCAGTCCTGGGCACGCTGTTTTACAATCTGCTTAATGTACACATAAGTAGACTGTGGTCTGAGAAGGAGGAAAAAGATGAGGCATTGTTGGACAGTTTCTCTTGATTAAAAGCCTGACATTGCCTTAAAAAAATATTTTAACTAAGGCACCAGGAAACAGATATTCCCCTTTTCCTCCAGAGCCCAGCCACGGACTTGTTTCAAAGCTTGAGAGAGCGAGAAGCTTTCCTTTACCAACCTTTTAGAAAGTCCCCCTGTTTGGTCAAATTTAAATGTCCTGTGGTCAGTAGCTCTCTTTGATTTGGAATTCCACTGGGATCTAAGGGAATTTGGGAGCTTCCTGCCAGCTGATTGCACTAGGGGGAGGTGAGAAGGCACATGTGCACACATGCCTGCAAACCCATGCACAGAGCTGAGGCCTTTTTGTACAAAATCTCTCTGCCATACAAACGTGACAAGTGTAAAGATGAAGAAAGCATTTACTTCACAGCTGGTTTCTGTTAATCGGTGCCACGTAGCCAGTCCAGCATTATGTAATGTGTGGCTACTGCTGATTAAGGGCAAAGCAAACTCCCCAAAATAAACAGACCTATGAATCTGGTGGAAAAACTGACCATGAGGAGCAGCCAGCATTTGATCCTTGCTGCTGCAACAGGCTTCTTTGCTGGCAAAGCAAGTAACCATCCTGCTGATGAACCTTTCCCACGTTACTTTTGTTTCTGTCAGCTCTGCTTCTGTGGCCAGGAAGTCAGCTTGGCATCTTTATATTTGTTTTTTCGTGATAATTTCAGTTTTGCAGTTACACCCACCAACTTGAAACCCATGATGTAAGGCACTATTTAGGGGCTTTAGCCTGTACATAGCAGTGTGGGAAATCTGCAGCACAAGTATGTCCCTCTGCAGTACTTACTTTTAGCAGGCAATTGATTTGGGTTTCAATAAGGAGCAGCCGTTTGACTATTCTATTTTCTTCCCTTTTTTTAAGCAGTGTTACAGGACAGATGCAATATGCCTAGTTTATAGCGTGCCACTATCATAACAATTGTTTATTTAGATCCTTTTTGTCCTGGGTCTGACTTATTTTGTAAGCAGCTTACATTTTATTAATTTAAAGCAACACCACCAAAAAATACCTGTCTAACTTTCAAGCCCACCTTAGTATGAAAAGGGGCTTAAGTCTTATAACCCAGAAGTCAAATTAAACCTCATGCAAAGATATTCATTAGTCAAATCTCAAGGTTTTATATATTTATTAAAACATAATTTTTGAATGCTTGAGGTTGACAAACTTGACTTTTTTGAAAGTCATGCGAGCCCCAAAGCCAATACTTGTCTGTACAACTCCTACATTTCAGTGTGTGAGGGACATTCACCCATCCAAACTTGGCTGGATCCCTCCGGAAGCGCCTGTGGTGAGCGTGAAGAAGGAAACCTGTGTGGTCAGATTAAGGGGGGAGGAATGAGGTGGAGATGAAGTTTGGCTCAGAGCTCCTGCATGATCCCCGTTGCTGTGGAAACGACGGCCTTTGCAGCGCCTATCACATCTCTATACGTCCCTGAGAGCCATCTCTCCTGTGTGTCATGAGGAGGAGCCTAACACGAAGCTGATCAATTGGGGGCCTGTGCTGTGAGGGGAGAATGTAGACAATAACTTTAACTATGTGCTGAAAAAGAAGTAATGAATCACCCTTTTATGCAGGGACATATAGTTACCTCCAAATGGCCATGCTGTGCTTCTTAGGGAGAAGAAAAGGAGAGAATGATAAAAATGGAGCTGAGCTTTTATGTTCATTTGCTCACAACCTTTCCTATGTCTTCCTTACCCTCATGAGTGAGCCAGCCAGTCTATAATATCCCTCCTCCATTCATCCACTGCCTCGTGAATAAGATCATATTCTATATGATTATTTCTTAAACTAACAAGGGCCAAGCTCAGAGAAGTAGATGCTCCCAGTTAGAGCACATTTCCTTCTGCTCTTTGCAGTTTGTTTGTAGGAGCAACTGTCTGATTGTTACCCAGGCAACCAATGCAGGCGTGAATTTGATTAGATATAGTTTCACAGATGTGGGCAGCTTTTCAAGCATTGTTTGGTGTTTCTGTCAAAACGAAAATTCAGTTTGTTAACTTTTAATAGTTTTTGTTTGAAGGACAGAGAGGAAAAAGTCAAGGATCTTATAGTAATTATTTTTTGATGGGGTTATCTCAGCTTGTTAGTTGCTATTTGTGTTCAGTAGATGGTTCTTCATTCCACATAAAGAAAAAAAATGTGGAAAAATTCAAGTATTGACAGCAGGGAGATGTGCAAAAGTATAAGAATTTTTATTGTCTCCACTGAAGCAGGTTAAATTATTATCCTCCCTGTAGAAGATAATAGCATTAAAATGTGAAGACTCTTTGGTCATATCATAATAATAACAGTACCGGGAACATATTTTGATGCTTAGCTATGCACGGCCTGTCTTGTGAAGAGGCAGCTTGGTATTTTAATTGATGGCAACGTTGTGCTCAGTGTGTTTATTTCTCCAGTGGAACTTTCAGATGTAAACATCAGTTGAATGTGCAGCTAGAGGACAATGGTTTGACGTTCTGCATGAGCTCTCTTGGTGAGCAAAGCTCACTTTCTTCTCCTGATACAAAAGCAGAAGGGGGAAGTAAACGTTGTGGATAGAATAAAATGACAATGACTCCCCCTAAAGCTGAGCATTTCAAATTTCAAAGTGCAATTCAGCCTTGCAAAGCCGTAAGCCTACGTAGAGATGTTGAGTTCAGTTTCCAGGTAAAAAATTCAAGGGTAGTTGAGATTTTCTGTTCTGGTTCAAGCTAAACTCCAGAATAAACAGGATAAGCTGTTTAACTGTGATCACTTGTTTAGGATTGCAATGACCTGCAGCCTGGCAGCTGGAAACAAGTCTTCCCTCACTGCAGATTCAGTAACCTTGAGAGCTTTACTCACTTTACTGCAAATGCACATCAGAATTACTTCTCTTGAGCAAACGAACTCTTCTTTTATGACCCCATTCTTGAAAATGGATGATTTGGCTGCCAGTGCACTATCATTCATACCTGGTCTGTGATTTTATAAGATTGTAACCTTCTTCTGGGAACATTTAGTCTGGCTTTTTAAGGAAACACAACTCATGATGACATTGTCCATCTCTCTGTGAGTCACTTACTTCCTAGCAGCTTTCGATATTTTTTTAGCAAACTCCAACCAAATTTGCAAATATCCACTAGTTTGATAGCACAGAGAGATCTGGAAGGTGTTAAGTTCCTACATATTCTGTTAAAATTGACAGCTGGGTACATGGGAAAGAGCCTTTAGTGAGAGATAAACAGGGAGTACTCCCTTGCTCTCAGCTGAGTTTATAGCAGCCATATAACCAACAGCCTTTCAGCCAACTCCTCGCCTGCACAGCACAGGGCAGAGCAATCAGCATGACAGGATGGCTGCTCAGATGTGGAATGTGGCAGGGGAAGTGCCTGGGGACCAGAGAGAGCTGCTGTGGGAGAGGAGAATAATAGCAGGGGGACTGGGAATGTGCGGGGCAGAACCGCTGTGATAGAGCTGTGCGGAAATGGGAATTATCCAGGGAGGTGGGATGGGGGTGGTCATAGGACAGGAGTTATCTGGAAGCCAGACTTTACAGTGTTCATGAGTCAATTTCCTTTACCGCATCATTCAGCTGTGATTTGATCCTGATAGTCTGTAGTGCAAATGAAAGAAGCTGTTACAGATCAAAACTTCATTAATAGAATGACTCCTGCTGGGTTGAATGGCTGTTGGATTGGGATCGTGTTTGGCAAAAACAAGTAATAAGGGTTCAAAAAAGAGAAGGAGTAATTGAGAGTAATTAAAAATCCATAACCAGAAGGCTAGATTTGTAATGTAGCTTAACTATCTTGATTGCTGATCATTTAAAAGTGCAGCCAGTGAGCAAAAAGATTCTTGCAGACTGAGGTGAGATTTTTGATGAAAGGGTTGGGAGAGAAGCTGAAAAATATAGTTCAAAAAATGTAGTGCTTCTTTTGTAGGTTGCTGAAAATCACATGGCTACTTAGAGCTATTTGCTCTAATAAAATTATCTCTTTTTCTGAACACCATCAATACAGGCTTTGATTTTCTGCAGATGTATTTCTCACCTTTGTGAATTGAGAAAGTGAGAATGAATTCTGTCCTCCCAGTTGATTGCCAATAACTGTTAATCCCCTGTGCTTTGTAATCAGATGGTATTGTTTCTGCACTTCAAATTCATTCTTTGTGAGACAGTTGCTAGGAATGCACACTTTTTGGGTGTCCAAAAAAAGAAAAGTCTGGTTTTTTCCATGTATAACTGGGAAATTTACATGTTCTTATTTCCACATACATCTTTTCTTCAGCAAGTTTATAGTTGCACAAAAAGAGGTGTTTTTCAGTACAAGTGTTGTCAAAATCCTTTTCACATGATTGTTAAGAAGGGCAAATTCTGAAACCTCTACTCCACACAGTTAGCCAGCATCTCAAGCCTGCTCACTTTGTTGCTCTCCATTTGCTCAGCAATGGGTAGCAGTTCTGGCTCTTCGACACTTTTTCACCCTTTTAAAACAGAACATGTTATTTGAAATGAAGAGAGAGAAGATGAATTGACATCATTCAATACAATTTAATCACCTAATAAATGGAATGGGAATGGATTTTGCTTTCTCCTTTGAATTCCAGGTACTAAATCCTCTGCATACAAAGGCAATTATTCAGGTTTAAATATTCATAAATGCCAAGAAATACAACACACCCACAGCACACTCACCCTGAGTTGTATAAATGCAAGAACAGACATGGGTCAATATTTTGGTTTTTAATTTTCCTCATCCTCTAGATTGCCAATGCACCACCATAGGAGACTAAAGGCCCTCTATCTGGCTAGGTGCATTTTTATGCAGGGTGACTATTAGGTTTGACTTCACAGGCATGGACACAGATAAAGAATGTTAAGTCACATGTTAGTGATGGTTTATGTCCTCTAAGAAATGAAAAAAGCAGCCCTGTCAGGTCTTTAGATCTGGTACTTGCTAATCATACTGGGCAACAGATCACATTGTTGTAAATATAAGATACATGGACAAAAGCATGTCAGTCCTCATAAATTTTCAAGCCACACTCAGGGAAGCTGTATTTTTCTTGTGTGTTAAATTCTCCTCTGGGAAGAAATTACAACTCCTACTTTGTAACAGTAGCAATAGTGAAACCTGTTTATATGGCACCTTTTTCAAAAGGAATAATGTATGTGCTCGACACAAAATTATACACAGGTGTGGAACTATTAAAAGTACTAGAGAATAAAACAGCTGGAGGTTGGAAGCTGTGCCTGAGACTGGTTCAGATGCTGAGGCTGTGTTATGATTTGTGGCAATGAGAGCTCACTAGCATCTTGTATTTAAGCAGTTGCATAAATTTTCCAGTATTTTGCCCTCAGCATAAACTGCTATGCCCTCAGCTCCTCCCAGCTCGCCCCAGTGTCCTGAGCAGAGGCAATGCCACAACTGCAGTCTGGCAACTCTACACAGGTTCAGCAGCTCTATGAAATCCTTGGTGCTGCTTGAATGGGAAACTTCATCAGAAAAATGCTGCTCTGTAACTTGAACACGGTTTACTGTTGTCACCAGTAAATCTACTTGTGCTTGCATGGTGTAATAGCTCTGTAAGAATGCAAAAGCTAAAGAATCAATGTAAGGGTAACAGAGTACCAATTGTAGCCATCAAGAATGTTTCTGCTTCTGACTTAAAAAAAAAAAAAAAAGAAAAGGCAACAACCAAAATCAAACAATAAGGCATTTAAAGTGGAAGGGAGCCAACTCTATACCCACCCCTAGAAGAATTCAAGATGCTATGCAAATATTTTGCATTCTGAAAAAAAAACCTGGAAAACACAAAATTGACTGCTGCTTTGAACATGGTTGAATAGTTTTTCACTAGCTAAAAATACCCACAAAGAACTGATACAGATCCAGAATGTTTATCTGGATGTACCCCCATTATTTACACTGCTCTATTCACATTCCTGCATGAAGATAAGGCTGTGTTACCTTAGAGCACAGAGAAATTGCTCAGGCTTTTTGAAAGAAACTGGGAAGACAGACAGGAGGATGTACTTGTACTGTGCTTGTACGTTGTACTTTTTTTTTTCCTGCTTGTTTGCCAACAGAGCTTTCTTACAGGCAAAACCAGTTTTTCATCTGGTATTCAATTTTTAAGAGAACTTGGGTCTCACCAGGGATCCAGAGAGCTCAGCATCAGTTTGTTCACTTTTCAAAGAGCTGTGTGGCTCTGCACCGAGCCTCCAATCCTCAAAGTGCTTTAAGTACTTGCAAATATCAAGCAGTTATCTTTAAAGATAGTGGCAGCACACCTTTGAAAATAGGGCTGTATTATCTAATTATTGCAGTTGTTATTAATCTACTGTGTTATAGCAACCAGCAGACACATGGATATCAGTTTTCTCTTAAGTGGGCAGCTCTGCATAGTGAGCCCTTGTAGGTGGGCAGTGTCCCTGTAATGTCACCTGTAATGTCACGAGGCAGCCCAGCACAGGAGCTCCATCCCTGGGAGCTGAGTGACACTTCTGCCACTGAGTTATTGCAATGCTTTGGGTTCTGAGACAGCAGTGGGGTAGGAGCTGTGCAAACAGCAGGAGAAGTCTCCTTCTCTTTTAGTCCCTGATTGAAGCACAGGCATGAGGTGGGGCTGGCTCTGCTGATACCAGACTCCTGTGCTGACCTGGGATTTCTGAGACTGAATTACCTGTGTGCTGCCAGACCCCCTGTTTGGGGATTTGCCTGTATGTGAAACACTAATTTACTACAGCAAAAATAAACCCAAACTTCACAGTGCTGACAGCTCCCCTTCTAGATGACATGGCACTTGGGCACCACAATATCTAGACTGATAACAACGCTGTACCACCTATAAGAGCAGCAAATGGTGCCTCAGGTTATAGAAAGGACAATTTCTGACTCATTGAAAGAAAAAATATAAAAGCACATTTAAGCTGCTCTTAGTGGAGCAGAGAAAGTCTCTCCAAATGTCGCAGTGAGCAGTCATTCAGCTGTACTGTGCTTGGGGCTTGTTCATAAAGGTAAAACTATTTCAACCATGAAAGTTTAAGGTTTTAAACCCTGTTACGTATTTTTCCTCATTTATGTACTAAACTCAATCCTAGCAGATCACACTCTGGATTCTGTGATAAATCAGAAATTCTAAGCATTTCCAAAATAAATAATGTATTGCTCCAGGATAGCTGGTATCAGTAGTCCATCCCACTTCTGAAGTAAGATTTTTGCATCTCTCTGCTGCTTCACTGAAGCCTCAACATATTGTCTTCCCTCCAATGCATTACATTTCTAATTTGATTGGGGGAAAGAAGCCTAATGACAAAAGAACCCAAAACCAAATCTGATTTGATAAAACTTCAAGCTGTTTATTATCATTATAAAAATGTACTGCTCTGCGGTGTTCACAGGAAGTAATTTTTAATAGCTTTGAATTAAGAAATGTTAAGTACTTTAATTTGTGATAGCAAAACCACTTGAATGACTTTGTTTGCTTCTACTCCAAACACATATCTGTATCACACTTTCCATTTTCAATTTATTCAGCACTGTAAGTATTTTGATGCATGGATTAAATTGCTCTGAGGTTTGTATGTGTCTAACCAGTTCCTCTTATAATAAATTCACTAGATATTCACTTGCAGGGATATTAATATGGTTTTTGCTGAGAGAAGAAGTAACTCTGGGAATCAGCCATGACTATCTGTCAGAAAGTGAAATATAAAGCAATGAATTCTATGATTTAGGTATAAATGTATTTGGTAGTATGAGAGAAACAGGATTGCACTGTGTTAGTGGAAAGTCAGGGGATTCCTTTGGCGGTGCTGCTGCTGTGAATGGCAATAGAAGAGAAAAAATGCATATCTGCACACATTTCTTAGATTGTTGGTGTCAGTGGAGTCACGTTCTCTTTCAGTAGCAATAAATCTTGCCTAATTCTTGTGATTATTTTTTTGCAGCTGCCACCCAGTTTTACTATTGCTCTCTCTGTTTTTATTCCTTTGCCTCTTCCTTTCGTAAAGCTCTTCAAAACTTACCAAAAAAAAAAAAAAAAAAAAAAGCAAAACCTGGATGCAATAGATAAACGACATGGAGGGGAGAGTGATAAGTTTATAAAGGATGGATGATGGAAGTTGGTTTCATTTACAGTGCAGGGAAAGAGAAGATGGGAGAAAGGATAAAAGTTCATTTGGTCATCATTTGGTTTGATGTGATACATCTAATTATCATTGGATGCTAAATAGTTGAGCAAAACAGGGGTCCTGTAGACAATGATTCTACACAGTAGAAGTTTGAGGGAAGGCAGGTTAATGCCCTCAGGCTGCAACTTGTCTCTCTTATAGCAGTGTTATCTTCAAATGTTGTTGTCTGTTCCTGTTTGTTGTGGTTTTGCACTTTCTTTTCCACAGAGGAAAGCACATTGCATATTTATTGCTTTACTCTCCCACCTCTTGAATAGAGAAATCAAGCAAGCCTTTTGTTATGGCTGCAGGCTACCATTTGCAAACTGCTGGTTATCACAGTCTATTGTAACCTCAAGGTACCTAGAGGAGTTTCAATGGAATTTTGTTTTAAGCCTTTAAATGTAGGTGTTGCTGAGAATGTTCTAATGACTCTACTGTAAAGGTACAGGTGTGAAAGCACAGGTAGTTTTTATCTACTACTACTTAGACCAGAGCACATAAACAGCAACTGAGATTAGAGAGCAATCGTGGTTCTTTCTAAAGCTATGCAGTAAAGGTCAACTACTTCCCAAAGAGCTTGCAGTCAGACCAGTACATGAGAAAGGGAGGGTTATTATCTGCACTTGTTAAGACCCTGTGATCCAGGCCACAAAAAAAAAACCCATATTGATCTCAATAATTGAAAAATATATATGAAAAAAAAACCCAAACAGTTTCTTTGCAAATACCTTTTGATGTAGTCACATACTATTCTTATCCTGTCTTCCTTCAGCCTGCTTTTGATGAATATTTATGTTATAAACAGACTTTAAGCTGGAAAACTTAATATGTGGCCACAGGAAAGCAACGAGGTGACTCTTTATGATGTGGTTCCTGGCACAGGGAATCAGCAGACAAGGAAGATGCAGAACAGAGCTGCTACCCATCCATCAGAACTGATAATGATCCCCCCTCCTGCTCATGGACCTGTTAATGGTTGTAATGAGCAGTGTATGTTGGTGTGGTGAGGAGACAAGGTTTATTGGATTGAGATTGATGCAATTATGTGATAGGACCTATAAAAATGTGACATATTTCTGGCTGCTAGAGGCCTAAAGAAAGGAAGGGCCAATGTCTGCATGGCTTCTGGTTGTGTCTAAAGAAATCTGCTTGCAAATGGCAGTGGGTGTTTAATTTAAGAAGACGAGTGCACTTGCAGGCAGCTTTCCTGGAAGATACTTGTCATGGCCTGAACGGTGCTTCCAAAAGTAGAAGGAAACACTCTCTGGAATCTCGAAAAAATTGTGATGTACTGCAGCAAACCTGGAATGAAGGGTTTATTTAAAAAAAGAACAGCTGGTTGAGCAGTCAAAATATAACATAATGAGACATCTATCAAAAAATTCCCAGCTTCTTTTAGGGACTTCTCAGTTCTCCTTCATTAGTTACCAACTGCAATTTGCACTCAATTCTTAGAGTAAAATTTATGAACTGTGAGAGCAGAATAGAAAAATGATATTTCTGTTGGTTGTATGATACAGCTGATATAGAGCCTGAGGTAGGCAAAGCTTCTGGTTTCCTCTTGCAATTAAAGAAAGTGGTTTCCCAGAGTTTCATTCCAAAATGGATTGGCTTGGAAGAGACCTTAAAGATCACCTTGTTCCATCTCCTCTGCCAAGGGCAGGGATGCCTTCACTGGACCAGGTTGCTCAAAGCCCCATCCAGCCTGGCCTCAGACACTTCCAAGGGTATCCACAGCTTCTCTGGGCAACCTGTGCCAGGGCCTCAGCACCCTCACAGTAAAGAACTGCTTCTAATCTGGTCAAATCAAATACAGGGAAATGAATCTCTGCAGTGCTCTCCTGGAAGTCGGAATCAGATCCACTTTAATTCATTTTCCATTTCCCTCACTGCCTCAGGGCAGCTGCAGATACAGTTGGGCTAGATTAGATCTGCCTAGGGAAGGGAATGCTTTTGCTGTGCCCAAGCTACCTGTTGAAAGCTCCAGTTTGGGACTTGCCACAGCTGCTGCTAAAAGATGAATTATTCCAAAGGCTGAGCATCCTGAAGGAGTCATCACCTTCTCTGTCACTTTTTCTGGCTTTGTTAGTAAACACTTCTCACCTGTGACAGTTGCTGATAAATCTCAGACAGGAGTTTCTGATCTATTGTAAACAGCTTTCAGTTGCTCCCCTGAGGGAGGTGTTTTTTAGAATTTGGCATGTCTTATTGCTCACAAGGGGCATTAGCAGTATGGTGCTTCTGCAGTGTCCTTAGTGCACTTGTCAGGAATGTTAACAAGATGATAGTGGCATGGTTCCCTCCCTTTCTTGCTCCTCTACCTGGTGTCAAGGACAGTCATACTAGTGCCAAAGCCTTCACATTCAGGATGTTTCATTTGTAATATCCACAACTGCAGCATTGCCAACAGGCAAACTTCCATCCTAAGAGACTACTTTAAAATACCCACTGTACTCAGTGCAATTTCTTTTCCTTTCTGTCTAAAATCAGTTTCTGGAGTAAGTTGATTTATGGTGACCTTCTGGTAGGATATTGAGGACAGGTGCCACCACAAGCTCTTTTTATGCAGTTCCTAAACCTCCCACATCCCATAGAGTCCCATTCTGTTCTCTGCCTGGGTTCTTGTTAAGTCTCAGTGAAGGCAACAAGAATAGGCACAAATTTAAAGTTGGGCCTGAGCTTCAGTGCCTTGTTGGACTGACAAAAACTATGACAAAAGCAGAGAATGAAAACTAAATTATATGTTTACACAAACTACTGAAAAATATGCTGGGTTCCAAAGTTCTCCCATCATATTTTCTCTCAAAAGACATGCAAACCCACAGTGGTGTTTATATTTAAAAAGGTTTATTGCCACTTATGGATGTACAAATGCAATGCAGTAATTTTCTTCATGTTTAAGACCCCAGGAAGTGGGGAAGATGGAAAGGAAATATGAACAGCTATAGCTATAATCACTATGTGTAAGAGGGCTTTTTTTTAGCTGGAGACAAGGTTTTAGAAATGCAAGATACATATTAATGAGTACTGTGCTCGTGGAAGGTGCTAGATCAACCTCCCCTAAGAGGAGAATCTTCAATTTATTCATTGGAAAAGTGCTTCATTAGCAGCAGTGCTGGTACTGCTGTGTCAGGAGCTCTCTGTCCCAGTTGGGTCCATACTGTGGCAAAACCTGGAGTGTCTGCCTGCCTTGACACGTGAGGAGAGATCCCCTGAAGTCAGTGGGCCTGGTTCTTTATTCAGCAGGTGTTTAAGGAGGTTTGCTATACCCACAGGTTGTAGAAACATTGGTTTGGAATGAAAGACTGCTAGACTGTCCTCTAGACCTGTCCTTTGGATAATGCTCAGGAAGCTGCCTACCTAAAATGCATGGGTGATGGTCAGAGGTTACAATTCTGCAGCCAGCACCTCTTTTCAGATGAAACCACTTTTGGATGACCACGCCTTCTAAACCAGCTTAGGCCAGCTTCAAAATAAAAGCTGGAAGGTGAGAAATTCTGATTCTGCCAATCTTCTCTTCAGCATTGCTGGTGGAGTCCCTCAGCTGGGCAGGAACATTTAGTGCCTGTAACTACGATAGGATTTTTAGAAGTTTTCAGTGGTACATAAAAGTCATAGGTTTTGTGTGTTTCTGTGAGAAAATATTGCCCAGGGTTGTGTAGATAAAATAAATATTGATACAACACAATGTTCTCTGCAAAAGTGGTGTTGCTCATTAGCTGGTGGAAACTGTTGTACTTAGAGATTTCAGTGAACCTGTGCTGATTTACTGCAGCTCACGTGGTGTTTTGCATGACTCTTTGACAGTGGAGGAACAGGAATTGCAAATTGAATATAAAGAAGTGATATTAAAAATTAGCTCTTAGAACTTGATATGGACTGTGATCACTGGGTGCAATTTAAATTGTAGTTTCATACTTGATGTCTACTTTTGTAATATCAATTGCTTCCCAAAAGCAATCATTCCAAGACAAGTGTAATCTTCATTAAGAAAGGCTTTTCTGCAAAATATTTTATTTTTTTATATCATTGGATGCATTTTCTGTTTCTATTAATAGTCATCAAAGTGAGGAATCATAACATTACAACTTTAAATTGAATACCAGTAAAATTAGAGATCTACAGCAGTGAAATATAAAAAAAAACCATTGAACAAGCTTCAAGTTATACACTTAAAGTGAAAAAAAAATAGTAAATCTTAAACATGAAGCAAAATATGGAAATGCATCAGCAGAACAGAATTCATGACTGAATAAAACATGGAGGCTACTGCAGAGATGTTTTTAAAAATTATTTCTGATAAATAAAACAGTCTAAGCACAATTAATTGTAATTCATATTTGCATTACATTTTTATTGTTGGGGAATTGTATATTATTCAAAGGTAGCAGAAAAATGTATAAATGTTCTCGAATAATATATTTTAAGTATGACCCTTTAATGTGAAGAGAAATCAAGTTAAGCATAGTTACTTCTAGACACATGTGCTTCATATTTACAAGATGTAAACCAAAAAACTACCGACAGACAAAATTAGGCAACTCCAAACAGGTTATGCATAAATATGAGAACATATTTGGATTCCTTTGGATAGCATCATTATGTGATTGAAGCCAGACATTCTCCTCTGGATGTAGCTGTTAAAGCATTGGAAGTCACCTCCAGCTGTACTTTCTTTGGCCAACAATTATGGTTCCACACAGGACTGTGTCTGTGGTGCTCATTGCTTTCTCTTCTAAATGACCTGAATTAGACCAAAGTCACCTGCAGGGCAGTCAGAGATAACAGGAGTCTCTTAAATAAACAGAGCTTTTTCTTTTTTTGTTTTGATCATGGAGGTAATAACAAATGCCTGGCTGGTAATTACTTCAGCCATTCTAACTATGTATGCAAAAGATTGTTTGATGATTTCCTAAAGAACAGGAAAGTAAGTCTGGGGATTTATTTTCTGCAAATCCAAATTTTGACTATTGTTCCATGCTAAACTCAACAACTAGATGGATTAAAGTTTCAGTTTTCAAAAGCCTGTTTCAAATTTTATTTTACATAGAATAAAAATAGACAGAATGTATATGACTAAATAGATGAGCTGTATTTCAGAATCAAGGCTATTTGGTGATTCTGGTCATCTGTCAAAGCTAAGGAAGCAGGTGGGCTCTGGCATCATTGCTAAGCAAGTGTCTGTAGCAGCAAATCCCCCAAACAGTGTTTTTATGTGGCACCACGATGCCACAGATGTTCATTGCTTCCTCCATTATGTAACCCTTATAGTCTAATTTATTTTTTAAAAAATGAACTCACAGAACTTTGTGTCATGACATATTTATAAATAAATCAGAACAGCATCGTAAATTAGACTTTTCAGGAAATCCTATCAGGTGATTTAACTGACAGTGATTAAAAAAAACCAAACCAAACCAGTCTTAGAAGGTATTTGCTGTTAAAATTCCCTGGACTGTGTCTCTTGATTTTACCAAAATCTGGCATTCTTCACGTTTATTTGCTCAGTTTTCTGTTGTTCCTGTCACTTCATTAGGACATTAGGACCATTCCTGCTTTGTGTTTCAACTTGTCAGTAAATCCCCAGAAACAGTGAAATTGTAGTAGTGGCAGAAGGAATTCTCTTTGCACTGAAGGTGTAAGAGGACTGTGATTCTTGGTAAGGTCACATTTAATAAAATAACAAATGTCTACATTTACAAACAAAACAAAAAAAGAAAACCCAACCCCCCTTCCATCCAGGTTTTTTATATGTAGCTGTGCTCACAGTGTGGTTGATCACTGGTAGCAAAGCTCTGATTGTCAAGCCTACAAGAGTGAGTGAAGGCAGGAAGGATTTACCCCCCCACCATCAGATGAGCTGTGTGAGGTCCAGGAGTGTGGGCTGCTCCCTTACCTTCTCAGTGCCTTTGGTCTGTGCCTCCCTCCCAGGGCTGGAATCACCTTCTCCTGCCTGGACAAGAGGGGACAGAACTTTTATTTGCCAGAACTTTAATAGTACTCTGCAGCAGCAAAGCAGAAGCAAGGCCAAGGGTACTTCTAAGACTGGTTTTGTCTCCTTCTGAGTTAATTCTGAAACAGTACAGGGTTTTCTTTGTTGTGGTTTTCCTCCTGTTTGTTTGGAGGGTATTTTATTACTGTTTCTATGAGTACACATGGTATTTCAGCCAGGAAAAAGAAGACCAGTGTTCCTCTGATCTTTCTCTTGTCCCCCAGCGGTTTTGTCGTTGGCTTTTTTCTTGTTTCATTGGTACATGTTGCAGGGCCTATCTGCCAGATGCTGGCAAAATTCCTAAAGAAACACAGAAACCCTGCAAACACTGACTCTTGGAGGGAGAGAGAGCACTGCATCAAGTAAAGTCAAGGTAAAGCACATAATCATTGTTCCAGCAGCAGGGTGACATAACACTAATCCTGGCTGCTGTCATAATAAATCACAGCACAGCAGAGGGAAACTGCCACAGGCAGGTGGCCCCTACCCCAATATAAGTTATTACAAATGCCCAGACCTGACTGTTTCTACAGCTGTAGCCACCAGACCCAGCTGTCCTTGCCTTTGATTCACCTGGGCTAGCTCAAGCCATGTGGTATGCTGTGAAACCTTGTGCAGTCCCCACCACCACTTGCTGTTTTACTTTGTATATGAGGGAGAAAAAAACCCATAAAGGTCAAAACCTGAAGCATCCCTGTCCCATTGCTAAATGGGAATGCTGAGAAGTCTGACAGAGTCCGAAATAACGAGGGGGTAGTTAATTAATCACCTTCTCCTAATTTACCCTTGTTAGGGCCGACTCTCAGGACAATGACATCCAGGACCCCGTAAAGCACAGCAGTGCTGCTATCTCATTCTCTACGTGTGCTTTTGACAAAATTCCTATGGCATGCTGATCATTCTTGCTATGGAATTAGGAAGCCAGTTCATTAGAAATCCAGGGCTGTAAATAAGTTGATTTCATCAGGGTACTTTGCCAGCTGAAGTGGCTCATGCATTTGACAATCCAGCCCTGCTGGAGAAACATGTTGTTTGGTTGGGAGAACACAGAGCTCCTCCTGTATTCCTCACAAATGGAATGGCTTTCGGATTCATCAGGCAATCTGGGACATTGGTTTTTTTCCTCTTTGTGCTTCTGTTACTGCTCCTTGCCATTATCCATCCATCTTCAAGAGATACATTTGCGTTTCCTGATGAATCCTGACCTCACGGTGAGCTCTGTGCCACCATCACTTATCTGAAGTCATCTGTCTAAGATTATGCAATAATTTGAAAGTTATGGCCCTGCCAACTGAAAGAACAGAAGGAGATGTTGCTGGCAAAAAACCCTCTGCAGATCTGGTGATGATTTTGATGATGATGCTTATGTAAACACCCCCAACCTGTTCAATATTTTCCCATTTCTAGAGGAAATTTTCCTGAACACAACACAGCATAACCTCCCCTAATATTTCATAATTAAACTTCAATATTTTTAAATTTCCCTGAACGCTATATTTTCCTAAAAACCTTAACTTATTAATCTTTTTTTGCAGCTCCAGCCTGAGGTCTGTTTTCTACAGATCCTTGATGAAAATGGACTCATTCTGGTTCTGAGCACTTCCTGAGTGCACTGAAACCCCACTCAACTAAACACATACAATAGAAGTAGCATCTCAGGTTTGTCAGTAGTGTGGCTGCAATGGTGTAACCCCAGGAGGCAAGTAAATATCACACAGCTGCTCTCTCATATACCCACCTCCATCCTCACCCTGGCTGGATGGGGAGGGGAATTGGAAAACAAGATAAAACTCATGGGTTGAAATAAGAACGGTTTAATAACTGGAATAAAGTAAAAGGGATGATGATTGTGATTATCATGATGATGATGTTGATAATAATAATAATAATAATAATAATAGTAGTAGTAGATATAAGATAAGGGCTTACAATCAGACTGTAGTTTGGAATGTGCCTTCTCCAAAAACTGAAAACATCTGAGAGCTTTCTTTTTTACTAGTTGGTGGGAAAATTGCTATTAGATCATAACTTTCTATCAAAGGCCACCTTCCCTCTGAAATACTCCAGTAGTTCCTTGTGGGTGGGATGACATTTGGTTCCAAGTTGGGACCTTTATTGCCATTGCTGTGAGAACATTGATTCCATTCCAGCAGAAATGGGTGCACTGTGAGGATTTGAATAGAAAGTAGAAGAATGTGAGAGGTATCTCTCACGTACTTGGCATGAATAAACAAGTCTCTGAGGATGACAATGGATGTTAGTCTGATCACACTGGGTGCTAGTGCAAGAACATGCTCGTATGATGATGATATCATTTTGTTTAAGTCAATGCATTTTATGTTTATGAGAGCAAAGCTGGAAATTGTCCATTTATAAAGTCTACTGTAAAGCATAAGCTTGATCATAGTCCAGTATTAATTTTTATGGTATCTTGAATTTGTGTATATGGAACAGATGAAATAGAGCAAACAGGAAATACCCCATCTAAGCAGAAACCCCAAATAAAAAAAAATCATAAAAAATGAAAATAGTCTCATGTTCATCCACTGTATTTGTAGTTTTAACAGAGCAAAATGCTTTCCTTAGAAACTAATGTGTCTTTACGATATATTGCTGAAAGTCCTTAAACTGAAATGAAGAAATAGTTCTCTATATCAGTAGTACGGAGGTGATTGTTAATGATACATCTGAGGTCTGCACCACGCTAACAAACAGTATTGGTGTGTTACATGCATGAATGGCTTTTTATATATAATGCAATCTGTTATTAAATTGTGTATTTAAGCAGAAAATAGGCAAAAGTGTTTGGACAAAACAAAAAAATTGGACAAAAGTGTTGAGAGGAAGAGGGAACTGTATGTACTAGAGAAAAACATGTTCATTTGGTCACTCTCCATTGACAGAAGCAGTTTAGGCTTTGTTGTCACAAAGCAAAGGAAACACAGCTTTTCATTCAGCTCTTAATGTCCTTGACAAGAGCAGAACTCATTGCATCAAAAAAGATCAAGGATAAGGTTCTCAAAATCTGCCTCTGGGCACTGCAAACAGCATTCCCATTCATTTCAGAAGGAACTGGGTGTCTCTTTCCTTCAGTTCAAATGGTTGTTGCAGAAAATTAGTCACCAAGTTAGAAAATATTATCAATTGCAGAATTTGAATTCAATTTATAATGTATTTACATCTACTTTTACCTTGGCTCCAGTGCTGGAGCAATTTCATAGGCAACATTGTTTGTCTGCACAGAAATTATCACTTTTCTCGTCTGCAGCAGTAAATAGCATGTGCCACTACTTAATTCAAAATAGGTAATTAAGAATCTTGCTAATGATGCTTAACACATTTATTGTACTTTCAAGACAACAGATTTCTCCCAGGGAGATAGTGTGCAGTGTCTTGGCTGTTTGCCTCTTTGGGATCATCCAGAGATGTGCAGCAGGCCCTTGGAATTATGTGGTGCATCTGTCAGCCAGAGCTCACCACCACTGCCTCTGCCTGTGCTGGGACTCAACACGTCATTGGCATCAGCAGGATGCCACGTGAGAGGCTAACACATGAGAGATCTGCACTGCTGCAACTAGAATTACATTTTCCTTGCCTTTCTGGAGGAATCAGAATCTGTTCTGTCACCGTATATTCAGAAAATCAGTGCTTGAAGGTATGAAGTCAATGTTCAGGAGCAATTGGGTGTCGTTCTTTTGGGATGTAGAACCCCATAAGATCCCCACTAGTGAAAATAGTCCAGTGATCATTCACCCAGCCTATTGCATTAAATGTTTTCAGGATAGGTAGAGGAAAGTTCATGACAGATTTTTTTCTGTGTTTAGTTGTAGAGCTATGTTGTCTAAATTTCTAGATTTGAGAATGAAATCACAATAGGAGGTCCAAAGCAGGTGGGAGAATTTCCATCAACTTCAGCAGGGTGCAGGGGAGGCCAAAGTTTCATTCAAGGGTTTGCTTACTGCTTCATTTCTGATCAAATGTACTAGCCAAATTTAGGGAGATTAAGATACTACATCACCAACAGCTGTAGTGGAATTTAATAGGTTTAGTGGTTTCATCTGATTGCAAAGTACTGAACAACTAATGCTGCAAATAAATAAAACTTCAAACCCAGAGAGCTGCGTAGTGTAAGTTTTGAAATTTTAGCCAAACAAAAGCTGGTCTCAAAATGTATTGTATATTCTACAAAAGGAAAGGTTGTTCACCTTAATTATTTATGACTGACTGATTTATGGATTTTAGGTTGTGGTTCACTTTTGATTTTTTTCCATGTTTGCTGTTTTCCCTGATCTCAATTTAACAATCTCTTTAATATTGATCTGGATATGGCAAGCAATGCAAATATTTAATGTTCTGCATCATGTGGCATACTTCACTTATTGGGATTTACTGTCATGAATAATTTATAGCTATGTTCTTTAATTTGTTATTGATTGTTGCCATCTTTAAATAAAGAATGAAGTTCTCAGTTTTGCTGGATTGACAGGTGTGGATAGGTGTGTTCTGTTCAACCGCTCATAATACAAGAAAAACTGTGGTAGTTAAGAACTAACAAAGTCAAGAAAAACTGTCTTGAACTGAGAACAAATCAAAAAAATAAATAGTCTTCCCTTTCACATAGAAATAACAATAATGATTCTTCCTAGTTGTGTCCCGAATTCAGGACTCTACTAAAAAAAGTTTACAAGCACAGGAAAAAATAAAATGTGATAGAATGTTTAATCTTTTTCATGGTAGCAATCTCGATACTGATTTCCTGATGATAATTCCTTAGAGATGGTATAGCTTATTAATAGGAACTTATTTCAAAATCAGGTGATGACATAGATTGCTTAGTAGAAGGATGTATGTTGTTCAAATCACTGAAGGAATTTGTTACTCGTGTTTCTGACTTCTCTGCAAATGATAAAAAAAACCCATCCAGACAAGGTCACTGCAAGCACACTTTCCATCTGTCAGTTGGGGAAAAAATGGCATCAGTAGGGAATAAAACCTCAGTAACAATTGGTAATTTCTGAGGGCCTATGACCTATCTGAACTAATTAAGCACTCTTTGAAGTACCAGTATTTCAGCCTTCATAATACATCATGCATAGTCATTGCCTGTTTTTCTGGAGCAGCAAACTGCAATGCAGCAGATGGGATTTGCAAGAATATTGCCCTGTCCTCACTTATGCTGGAGTCAATGAGAGTTTTCACATCGATATTTATGGGTAAGAATCATGATAACACTAACTCATTGACCTCAGCAGCAGCAGAGAGAAATCAATGATGATGGCCTTTGAAACAGCTTTTCCTCAGTGACTTCAGCCAGCTTGGCATAAAAGACATAATCAGAAGCAGGGAGGTCACCTGGGTCACCCCTTCCAACCACCACACTGCACTGCCTTTGTGGGAAAGTTTAAGGTGCTCATTCCCCTGCTGAGGACTGGGCGTGCAGGGCTTATGAGAAGTCTGTGAGTGCAATCTCTGCTTTCCTTCCCACAGCGCAGGAAAAGAGAAGGAGTGGTGGTGTGAGCTTTGTATCTCGAAATAATTAATATTTTTGTCACTCTGTGTGACTAGGAGGACATTTTCCTTGCACTGCCACAAGTAGAACAAAAATATCAAAACTTTTAAGTACATTTGGGATCACAGAATCCAAGTTAAATATTACGACTCATTATATGGTCACAAGCCATTAGTTGCAGCTCCAAAATTGGCAAGAAAGTAGTAGTTCAGAACTCATAGGCATGTGGGAAAAAATGTACTCAGAAAAATCTAAAAATTAATCAGAAAAAATGTGTTTCATTGCAATTCCCTTTTTTCATTTTAACACCCTATTGCTTATGATGATGGCTCATTAGTTTCTGTCAAATATTTCATCATTTAATCCTCAGCCTTACTTGAGAATGGCTACATTACATTTCTATTCTGGCTCTAAGGAAGTTTATATTTGTTAGTCTTGATTTCAAATTTATTTAATGCTAAATCCACTTCACCAATTCATAGTACGTCAACTACATGTTTATTCATTTGTCATTCTTCTCCCATACTAAATTTGTGCTTCAGTAATAAATTGTGCAAAATAGTTCTTCACAGTGGTAATTATTCGAAGTCACTGCTCAAAATTACTTTCATATTACGTACAGAAATCCACAACAAGATATAGTCTGAACAATTAATGACTTCCTACACAAGTGCAGTCCATTCTCACCCTCTGTTCCAACAGCCTGTTAAAATAATACTGTTGGCAGCTAGCAAAAATTCTGAGTGCTCATTAAAAGAAAATGACATTTTTTTTTTCCTTGGACAGTATATGATGGTAAATGTCTGAGAATTAGCAATGGCAAAGACTTAACTGCAGCTGTGTTCTACCTATTAAAACAAATGGGAATTTCTGTTGTTGTTTGACTTTTGTTTTGTATTGGAGAAACTCAGAGAGTATATAATTCTTCTGCTTTTACTGAAGGCTTAAAATGACCGTCTGTTGTCTTTAGGAAACAGAATCCCATGGAACACATGGAGTCCCTCAGTCAGGATGTGTACCCTGACTTCGTACAAACCTGTGCTGCACAGTTTGCATACTGATGATTTTAAAATAGGGTGAATTATGACACAATCCTGGTGGATGCTCCCTGTGTTTAGATCCTATCAGGATGAACCTCTGCTGGTGTGAGTAGTGTGTCAGACCCCAGTTTTCTGTGACCTTTGGGAAAGGCTGGGTAATTTATTCATATGTATGTGACGATGAGAACACCTTTAAAATGGCACAAAACTGTGCACCATTGTGACTCCAGGTAGGAAGGGTATCAGACATGGACACTTGTCTTTGCACAGCTCTCACCAGCCTGGAATCCTGTGAGTGAGGTTTCATCTGTGACTAGATGCCTTTGAAATGGTGCAACCTTGAAATGGTGAAACTTTGGAATGGTGTGGATGGTACATCTCAGCCCAAGACAAATGTCTAAAATCACGGAGAAGAATCACACTCTGGAGGTGCTAGACTGTCTGTCAACTTTCAAGTGAATCCAGATGAGCAGCTGGAACAAGATATTTCATTCTGGATAGCTAAAATTAGGTGATATATATCTATACCAATTACCTACAAATTCTTGCTGCCAGCGTGGCTTACAAGGACTGGTTTAGATTGTGTGTACTTGTCAGAAAGCAATGAGTGACATTTGTTTTGACATTGTTTCACTCTAATGCAGCAGAAGATGGTAAGAATATGCAAGCACAGGGTCCTTCTGCATAATTTGTATAATGATGATGATTATGGTACTGGCAACATTTGGGAGAAAGAGAGCAATTGACAGAGGATGGGAAGAAGCACAAGCAAATAAACTAACACAATGATCTAATCTCACCAGAAAAAAAAACAGAGCCAAATTTGACCCAAGGATTGCAACTGCAAATAAGCATTAATAGGGTTCCTCAGTGACTGTAGCAGAACATAATTTAATCTGAAGTGCACTTGAGAAATTAGAAATGCCTCCCTTTTGTTGCTTTTTGTCATGACAGAGGTCTGGATAAGTGTTAGGTTTTACTGTAAATTAACAAGATTAGCATGTCTGCAATTTGTCTACAAATAGTCTTCATCTGTTTAATTTCTCTCAGTGCTGTCACCCTCCATATTATCCTCTTGAGATGCTTCAAGGGGAAAAGAATTGTCAGGGCACAAAAATTATTTGAATTTCATTTTAAAATACCATCTTGGTTTCTTAGACTGTCTTCTAATCAGGCTAACCATCTTGAAGAGTAAATACAGAATTAATCAAGCTTATGCTTTCATGTTCACAAAATTCCTGAAACTCATAGCATACAACTGCAAAGATGTTAAACTCATAATATTATAGAACTTCGTTAAAATGACCAAGCCTTGTTTTCTGGAGAAAGGCTGGATAAGTGAACAGGGTACATAAGCAATCATTTTGTAAAGTACTTCTCTAAGAGCAGCTAATTAGATCCACTTCTATTCAAAGATAACAGGAATTACATAGGAAAAGGCTTAAAAATAAATTGAACTTTTTCTTCAGTTAAAGAATATTGAGATTATTTTTGGCGTAATTTTGAAAAGTCCTTTCATTGCTGTAACTCAAAAATTAAAGTGAAATCTGTTCTAAACCACTCCCTCCACTCAGCTTCCTCAAAATTACTTTCATTCTCAACACTTTCAGATCCATTTTGCAGTTAAAAAAACCTGAAATGAGGAGGTCCAGTGGAAATTGCCAACCTTTGCAGGGCCTAACCTCAGCTTCTTCTTCCTTGGGGCTCAAATAACATTTCTTCCTCTCCACAGACAAAAATATCATACAGTGAACAAAAAATACTTTTCACCCAAAGTGCTCATATGGACTCACCATGTTTTATGCCATGCAGGCACAAAGGGAGAGGAGGGGATACAGAGCAGATGGTTATTACAAATGTTGCTCCACTGTATACGTTTCACTTGCAGATTCTGCTCTCACACATGAACCCTTTGAACTCTCAAACTGTACAGCACAAGGGCTTACAAAATATCAAGTAATTTTTGGCAGCTGCTGCTCAGTCTTACATCGCTGCCAGATCTCTGGCAGAATAAGCTGAATCCCTGTCTGATGTACAACCAGCACAAGGTCCTCATTATACTGGAATTTAATACTCAGGGCCAGAAGGCTCTACACACAATGCAAACCCAGATTCTCTCCCTTGCCTTTTGAGTGAACAACTGTTTAGTACGTGGTGCCTTACAAAGCTGCCATAATTAAAAGGATAACTATTTATATACACATTTGGATCCAATGTAAATAAATAAGAATTAAGAAATTAATGGAATAAATATCAGAAGTTAAATATGGTGGAATGTATGTGTTTATGCCACCAAGGAACAATGAAAACTGGCACAGAAGTCTACGTAGGACAGTTATGACATACAGAATGTCAAAGGCAGCATGGAGTCTGCACTACATCCCACTCCAAGGAAAAGCGTGTATACACAAATACACAGCTCTGCACACAGCACAAATCCTTTTCTGCTCATTCTCCAGGACATTATCTTAAATATTAGCAAGAGATTAGAAACACCACAAAAACTTATTCTGTGGTCTTTTAAATTTCAAAGTCCATCCATTCTCCAAGCGGGAAAGGAGGAATATCTTAATGATATTAAGATTATCATATCTTTGCAATACGTTCTTGTGAATGTGGATTGTCCCAAATATATCAGCTCAGTGCTATGTTTATACTGCCAGCACGCACACCTGAACAATACACATAAATCCTTGACAAAACATCCCCCTTCTAAGAACTGTCTTGTTCATCCAGAGCCTTAGAAGTTCCGAGGTCCCCAACATAGGAAGGACATGGACCTGTTGGAGCAAGTCCAAAGGAGACCCATGAAGATGCTCAGAGGACTGGAGCACCTCTCCTGTGAAGAGGCTGAGAGATCTGGGTTGTTCAGCCTGGAGATGAGAGGGTTCTGGGGAAACCTCACAGCAGCCTTTGAGTACCTAAAGGGGCTACAAGAGACCAGAGCTGCAGAGGGACAGTTCACAAGGGTGTGGAGTGATAGGACAAGGGATAATGACTTAAAACTGAAAGATTGATGCCTCAGCCTGGAAATCTTGAGAAGATTTGTGTGGAAGATGAATACTGAGGCAGCACTTCTAGGCATGCACAGCAGCATAAGGCTGAGGATCTGGGGATTCATCTTGTCAGTGTAAGCAGAATTTTTGGACTCATTTTACTCATCCTCCCTGCATAGGTGACAGTCTAGGTGCCTAAGTATTATTCTATATTTTATCCTAAATTAATAGATAATCAGAGTAACTCTAATGGGATCAAATGGCTAAGCAGGGAGGAAAAGGGAATTATTCTGAATGGCCAAATCATCAATGATCAAGGCTGTAAACAGATATTTTCTTTTTAATTAATTCACCTTCACTGTTCTTTTCCATTAAAATTTAAATGAGGCACTGTAATTCAGAAGGAGATAACTGCAGAATGTGGAGATATACTGGGCTATGAACCAGTTCATGGCTGTTTGAGGTTACTTCATTTTGTCTTGATTTCGAAGCAATTTCGCAAAATCAAGTGTTAGTTGCTATGAGGCTGTTTGGCACAAGAACCCTTAAGGACCTTGAGGTTAAATAAAAACTGAGGTAGACTGTTTGTGTTTCTATTTATAGCAGAATTACTATAACCTTGTGAGCATTTCTATAAGATAGATTAAAATTTTGCCACTGAAATTCCCTCTGCAGGCTGATATTTATCACAACAAGCCTTCAGTATTTTAATAGCTCCTTAAAATTAGACTCTGATGCTGGAAAAGGCCTTACTGTTTAGATCAAAACTGGCTGAAATTCAATTTTGTTTCATGGGAATTTAGGATATTTTGAACAAGTTTTTATTTCAGGATAAAAGTAGTTTTTTAAGTTTCCCATGGAAGCAAATATTTTTTTTTAAATGATAGTTTAAGATTAGTAAGTTTTTGAGAAACAGTATGAATTTGAGCAGACCTTTTTGAAATGAAAATGAATCAATATGAAATAATTACCAGTTTTCCAGAGCTTCCAGAGTGTCAGAAGACATTGACATGAATTAGAAATAGTGAGTTGAAAAGTGGAGGACTCATAGCCAGGTTTGCCAGAGCTTTGATGGAGCATTGCTTCTTGAGGAGGAGGCTGGACATTCTGAGTCCACTGAGCCTTCCTTGGAGCATCTCCTCCCAGTTCCATGTTTATTTGGCATTCCATATGCCCTATATAATGAGGAAATAGTCTTCTGATTTTGAAAATGGGTACAAAGAGAGCCAGAAGACAATGCCAAGATATAAGCTCATCTTTGCATAACTTAACCTTGGAAAGTCTGCAACTGAGAGCCAGCAGAAAGTAAAGGCAAAGCAGTTGAGAAGAAATATGTTGTATGGACCTGTAATTTGGGGTGGAGGATGGTGCATCCATTCAGTCAGGAGTCACAGTAATGTTTTTCTTTCAGTCCAGGAAACTCACTTGGCTTCGTATCTTTCTATTAGAAAATTAAGGAACCAAGGCCTGACCAAGTGTGCCCTGTACATCAAGGCAGGAGGTGTTTCTATGAGATTCCCCTTTCTCACTTCCAAAACTGTTCCACTCTCTATACCAAAATAATTCTTTGCTCACAGGGCCTGAGAGAGCCAATGACTTTGAAACCAAGTGGGTCAGGTGCACCTTTGGAAGTCCCTCGTGCCTGGAGGAATTATATGAATCCAGAGCAAGATGACAAGTGGTAGGTTTTAAAGTCAATATTTTAGTTTTAGCTACTCAGATCTTTCATGGGTCCAAGATTATGTGTTTATCTGTCCAAAGGCTCAAAAGAAAAGCTGTAGTTGAGCCAGCAGCTTAACTCTCTTGGCAGAAAATTCTGAGATGCTGTCAATGCTGAACAGTCAGTGTTTATCATCAAAAGGCATCGTCTCCACTAGTTTTCTTTGGTTTAGAACACAAAACTACAACAAAAATTTTCAAAACTTTACAATTAAATAATAATTGTTATTAAAATAATAACAAAAATATGGTTGAGATCTGTAAAATTTAAAGGTGTGTTTTACCGTGAAATATATTTTTCTAAGAAACTTCTTATGACTTTTTCTATTATATAACTCTATGAACAATTTAGACTCCATTCAAGATCTACAATATGGAACACACATTGGTTTCTCTATTTCCCTAGCAGAACCCCAGAGGAGCTGTTAAAATATAGGTAGTGAACAAACATTAAGTTAAAATCAGAACTCTTGCCAGATCCAAATATGGCTATTGATAGAATATAAATTTGAAATTAATCTCCTATTCCTTTGTGTTTTAATAGCACTTTGAAAATGCATGTGCTTTAATTTTGCAGAAACAGAATAGAAATAAAAAGGAATGAAATTACTATACAGCATCATAAAAGTATTTAAGCAATCATGTAAATGTGAGAAACCTCGACCTTATTCTAAATCATTATGGTTATTGTATAAGAATTTATACTGTCTTCTGTGATCACAGCAGTGATTGCCAACTTAGGAATGATCATACCTGAAATAAAGTACAATATTTTACTGCAAGCCCGGGAAGAAATTAAATTAGAACAAAAAAAGCTGTGAGAAGAGTGAGACATAAAGTCATGGCCTGTGATTTTACACCTTATTGTGTTAAATCTCCAATTTTGACACAATTTCCATCTGAGGCATCCTACACAATATCAGCTGTCAGAGTGTGTGTGTGTGTGTCTGCCATCTCATAGATTTTACTTAAGCAAGGTTTGGCACGGGACTCGTTAGACAGGGGAATAGTCTCTCAGTACACACCAACTTAATGAATCTCAATCAGAAGTAATTTGTGCCATTTCCTCAAACAATGATCCATACAACAAAATCACCAGTTAAAGTAGATTCATGACTAAAGTGCATCATGGAGGTGTGGATGGGTGCATGCAAATTTCTTTCCTAAATTTTAGGAGTTGGGTAGGAAATATCTACATCCTACTTCTTTTGACTAAAAGATCTATCAGGTTCTCTATGTGTACATGCGTGAAAACTCTTCATGGAGGTTCATTCCTCTAACAGAATTTTGCCATAAAAAAGTCAGCACTGTGAACTGGAAAATAAATTCAGAGTCTCTAAACTCAATTCTTAACCCAGTCTGATATGAGTGTTGCTAACCCAGCAGACACTTAGCTCAGTTTGCTTCCTTGACTCACTCCAACTACTAGTTGAATGCAAATAATGACATAAGACTAGTAAGAATAGTTTGCAAGATGGGGCAGTGCTAGATGAAAGCAGTAGAAAATGTTCAGCAGCTGATCATGTCTTTTTCCAAATGTAGCATTTTTAGTCACAGAAAATTAAGCTGAATTTCAGAACTAGGGAAAAATCCCCAAACATTTCTAAATAACAGTCTTTTGACTCCAACAGCAACAGTTTCTTCTGAAAAAACACTTTGAAAATTATGAGCTCTCTTTGAGTTAGCATATGCCAAAAGAAGGATTGAATTGCAGCTGTTCCCAGTGCTCAGCATATACTTTCAACCTGTTCTTGGTTTCCTTTTCTATTAAAAATGTAAGAGACTCTTTCTCTGTGCTGAAAAAAAAAATGCAGTAGCTTGTAAAAATTCTGCAAGGTTTGAAAAATCTCCTTTGTAAAGCATTTGACTTTTAAAGTTAAGGCTAGGCTGCTTCCACAAGTTTATTTGCAGCTCCCACGTGGAGTGTAATCTTGTTTCAGGTTTAAAAAAATATAAACCCCTCGCTAGTGATGACTCTGGCTTTGAGTAGGATTCCTTGATGGTTCCTGCAGGATGACAAGTTGTGTGTCTCTGGCCCCTGCTGGGTGAAGATGCTGGGGAGGTGCTGGGGATATGCTGTGGCTGAGCAGAGTCAGTAACATCACTCCAACCACTGTCAGCAGAGCCCAGGCAGGGCTTTTCTTCACTCTCACAGCTGGCGTTATTTCTTTGGGAGGCAAATGTAATTGCAGTGCAGAAGTACCCTCTCTAGGCTGACAAATGCCACAGCACAACAGGATGAATAATTCACAGGCTAAGCAGAGTGAGATGGCAGAAGTCAAAGCAATAGTTCTGGAGATGACATTGGTAACAGAGAGTGGCTTTTTTGCTTCTTTTTGTTTGTTTGTTTGTGTTATAAAATATTTCTTATCAAATTAATATGCCAAATCATTAACAGCTATGAGCTATATTAATGATGAGGTCATATACATAAACTTACAGTAGTGTTGGTGAAACTTTATGACCTAACCAAACATGATCAGGAGATATTCTAGGGGTTTGGTTTTTGTTTGTTAATAATAAATGAATAAATATTAGCCTGGCAGTTGTATAATGAAAAAGGGGAGAAAAAAATTGCAAACTCCTTCCCTTTGATGTAGGGCCTGAATAAGTGTGCAGAAAAGCAGGCATGAGAGAGCTGGGGATCAGCCCTCTGCCATCCTTGTTTCCTGTGAGTGCTGCTCTGCTGGGTCCCGATGATGGGAGCTGTGAGGAGGCCCAGTGATTCATCCGTAGGTGGCTGCCTGTCACGGGTGGGTGAAGTGCTTCCTATATATAGCTTGTGTATGGGTTCACAGCACACTTGAGGATGGCCTGGAATGAAAGGTGCTCTCAAAAAGCCCTGGGTAAGTTGTTATTTTATTATTACAGCAAGGCTCTAGCAGCTGTCAGTCTCAATAATTAGATCAACATTCATATTGCAAATGCCAGCAGGTTTGACTCAGCTGTTTATACTTCTGTAGCAGATAAATTAAATTCTGTGAAACTGATTTTGTTTCAGGTGAGATTTTTAGGAGATGAGAGAAAACGGCCAGACTGTTCTTTGCAGCTAGAAGATCTCTTTGTTAGAGATCCCCATGCTGGTGGCCCAAATGATTTCCCCTCTGTTGTGTTGTGAGGTGGCCAGACAGGCACTGGCAGTTCCTGCTTGTGGCTGTGGCATGGACAAGTTCAGCACTGCAGTGTAAATGAAATCCTAATTTCTGGTCCCTGTCCTGCACAACGCAGCTCATCAGTGCTGAACCCAAATAGATACAGGAATGCCCTCACAGCTGGCCTGAGCTGTCTGGGTCTTGCAGTGAAATCTAATTCTAAAGGCATTTAAAGGCAGTAGACTAGATAGCAAGGGAATGCTGCTACTCCTGTCTGGTGAGAGAAGTTAATCAGAGTCTCAGGAAGTCATCGCCTGCAGGGGTGCACAGCTGGAATGTCCTCCTGGAAGAAAAGGCCTTGTCTCCTTTCTAAAGTGTGGCACAAGCCTCATGTCAGGAGGACAATCCTCCTACGCAGTAACCTTAAGTTTAGAGCTCTTACCCAAAACCAGGCAGGGTAGGTTCAGTTTCTTCTTCTGTTTGAACATACTCAACTTTCATTTTTTTAAAGTCCCTTAATATCAGAGCAAATTGGGTCATTAATTCCTGTTAACCCTCATCTAAACTCACATATGACAAAAATTATGTGCTGAAGTAATAAAATTTTGCTTTTCCTCACTGAATCATAATTACATCAATGGCACTGTGCATTTGAAGCAGTGTTTCCCAAGATGATCTACAATTTATATTTTGGAAAACTCTTAAGAGGGAATGCTATGAACTTCAGAAGCAGAGGTTTAGTGTTGGGGTCCCTCCCCTGCCGTGTAGCCCTGGGAGAGGGGCCCTGAGGGCACAGACACGGGGCTTCCCTGTCCCTGCTCAGCCTCGTTCCCATTGGTTGGTTTGTGTTCCCTGCGCAGGCAGAAGGACCCTTGGTCCCGTGACTGGAACAGTTCCTCGGCAGAGCCCCGGCCATGCGGCTGGAGAAATAAACATCTCTGAAACATCTAGCAAGAATCTGTCTGTCCATATATATTTCCTTTCCACGGGACTCCTGGTTTGATATATGCGTGTTGCAGGATCCCCACTGCAACAAATGGTGGCGAATTGAGAGCAGAACGATCCCCGATCCCTAAGCGACTGATTTGTGTGAGTAAACCCTGGAAACTTTGGATTCCTCTTCTTGGTTTTGCTTTGCTATTCCATATCTAAACTATGGAGGAACCGTGGGAAGACTCTTGGCTCTCAGAGCCGCATATGGACATTTATCTTAAACTTAAAATGATTCTTGAACAACGATTTGTGAATTTTAGCTTGATTCAAGCTCAAAAAGAACTGAAACACTTCCTGGCATGGTTGTTTAAGAACTTTTTCTATGTTTCTTGGGATTTAATTCTTACCAAGGGCTTTTGGAAAACCGTTTGGACACAGTTAATATTGGAGTCAAAATATATGCCGATGGAAGAATATTTTCGTGAATATTATTTAGTTACCGAGACCGTTGAGCAATGTCAGCTGTGTCCTGGCGAAGGGAAGCCTGGCGCAGGGACCGTGCGGCCCAGGCCACGTGCACCGAGCGCTCTGCGAGCAGCAGCGAGGCAGTTCCCGCGCGCGGGCGGAGCCACGCGAGCCGCAGTGTCGGTGGCAGAGCGAGGAGCGGCGGGACCCGGCAGTGCCCGCCCGGTCCTGTGCAGCGCGTGGTGGAGCGAGCCCCGTGAACGCCCGACCGAGAGGGGTGGCGGCTGGCGGTGATGGCGGTGGAGCGGAGCCGCGCCGAACCGAAACACGCGCTGGAGCAGGGCGCGGGGGAGTCATCGCTCGGGGGCCCGGCCGAGACGTGGATGCAGCGCCCGGCATCGGCAGCGAAGCTGCGACCAGAGGAGGCGACGCACGGAGAACTGAGCGGCGCGGCCCGGCCCGGCCTGCGCGGCCCCGAACGCGACCCCGGGAGGAGCGCGCAGGCACCAGCAGCCCCGACAATTCCAACACGGGAGCGACTGAAAGAGAGAGCAAAGACGCAGCGAGACAGAAAACAGCAGCCACTCGAAAAAAGGAAAAGATCATAGTAACTAAGACCTTAGGGATAGTAAAATGGTATAATGTTAAGCAAAATTATGGTTTTATAACAAGGTGTGACAACCAGCAAGACATATTCGTGCATAGAACTGCTATTAAAAAGAATAACCCTGAAAAATGCATCCCAAGGTTGGGAGATGGAGAAGTCGTGGAATTCAAAATTATACGAGGTAGAAAAGGGTTACAAGCATCGCAGGTCACTGGGCCTGATGGTGTTCCTGTAAAAGGCAGTATATATGCAAAAAATCGTAGTCATGTTAGACAATATCTCTATTGTAAGTCCCCCCTACAGTCTCCCTTTCCTAATCCCACCTTTCCCTTTTACCCTATGTCCTATTACCCCCAGTGTATTCCCAATCCGTTTTTTCATCCATGGTTTCCCTCACAAAACCATGCTTTTGCCAATTGTTTCCCCAAAAATCCCTTTCCAATGCCGAGTGGGGGATGAAAAGGGGGAGGGAAGAAGTTAAACCCTCTCCTGCCTCAGTTTCCCCACAAAGCATGCTCAGAGTTCTGTCTCCCTTCTGTCAGCCCTAAGATGTTCCACAGAATCTGTTTGGACATTTAAAGACTCAGGAGGGTGGCTTGTTTTGTCTTGAAACTGTTCTTGTTATGTTTATCCAGTTGTTTTCATTCTCCTTTTATTAAAATAAAACGGGTGAGGTGTTGGGGTCCCTCCCCCGCCGTGTAGCCCTGGGAGAGGGGCCCTGAGGGCACAGACACGGGGCTTCCCTGCCCCTGCTCAGCCTCGTTCCCGTTGGTTGGTTTGTGTTCCCTGCGCGGGCAGAAGGACCCTTGGTCCCGTGACTGGGACAGTTCCTCGGCAGAGCTCCGGCCATGCGGCTGGAGAAATAAACATCTCTGAAACATCTAGCAAGAATCTGTCTGTCCATATATATTTCCTTTCCACGGGACTCCTGGTTTGATATATGCGTGTTGCAGGATCCCCACTGCAACAGTTTAGGTCCAAACCCAGGAAACTTTTCCTTGATTATATGTTTATTTGTTTTTTCCATCACTGCCTCTCTGTTTCCCTGGCATGAATAATGTATCAACACTTTTTTTGGTTGGGTTGTTTTGTTTTGGGGTCTTGTTCATTTTTTGTTTTTTTTTTTTTTTTCCATTTGTTCTCTTAATACCTAGGGAAAATTGAGATGTTAATTTCTTACAGTGGCAGCCAAGACAGGCACAATTAAGCAGTTTTCTTTCTAGGGATTGCTTACTGAATTCTTCAAGAAGTTTCTGTGCAGCTGATGCAGTTGAGGGCCAGGCTATCGATTCCTGGCTGACAGCAGACAGATGGCCTGTCAGCAGAGCTACTCATACTTTTAGTGGGGTACCTCATTAATGAAGCCAACTACGAGCTGAGGTTTTCAGCTCCCTGGTATTTGAAAAGTGGTGCAGCACACTGCAAAAGTAGTTTACTAGATCCCATGTGTCATTCAAGGAAATCAGCAATATATGTTACCGGTGCCCTGCATTCTCTCTGACAAATTTGATTTTTCCATAGGTAGGTGCTAAAATACTGCTTTGCATCTGCACTAGCAGTAGCTTATCTTTGCATTCCCTGATATGTTAGGTGTCAAAGGATACAGAAAAACCTGGGACAGCCAGAAATGCCAATTGTAGGTCTTTTTAGCTTTGCATCACCATTTTTATTTTTGCTTCCCCTAGAAAAGACTAGTCATTGCGTGTCGTGTGTAAAAATTCAGATTTTAAAACACCTGGCTACTCTTTAACACACTTTACATTTCAGATGAAACCGTGACAGTTAAAGGATCAATTCCCACTCACTTTCCTCTCACAAATAGTCCCACTGAAACTAAGCCAGCTCTGTAAAATGGGGGCTCTTGCTCCTTGTTTGTTTCCTGGAACTGAATTTCCCCAGGACAGTGACCTGTGTGACCGTGTTCACCAGTACAAAAAGATGCATTGCTTCATAGTCACTTACTACTTGTGTACATGGCAAAACAATAAGAAGCTAGTCCAGAATCCTAAACAATGAAAGATGATTTTACAATAAAGAAAAATAGATTAATAACTACTGCAAGGCCTAATCACAAGAGTTATATCCATAAGGATCCTGACAGCACTGTGGGCAATATCCTTAAATGCAATGTTACTGCTCACAGAGTCTGCTGTTCCTCAGATATTTTTTCTAAGTAATATTTGTACTTTCAGAAGAAATTTCTTCATATCCCTGTAGTCATCTTTGTCAATTTAATAAATGCTTGATAGTTTTGTTCAGTAAAATTTTAGAAAGGTTTCTTGTGTGCTGTCACCTTTTATTAGCAAAGTTCTCTACGGGGGCAATGGTGATGTCTGAAGGCTAAAGTGGTTGCATTCATGGGTTTTACTCAAGAAGCTGTATTTTTTAATGAATGACTGTCATTTAGGAAAACTCAAAGTGTATGGAAAAATATTGTTCCTGGGGTGTTTCATTCTACCTTTTTTGGCTTTTTTCATGTTCATCATTTGTTATTCTTCTATTCTTTCTCTCTAGATTACTATTGACGTTCAGGATGACTGTCATCTGATAGCTTTTTATAAGCTGTTCTGCAGGCTGAACACAAATAACATGACAGCTTGCAGGCTACTTGTTGTCATGGTGTTCTTACTTTGCTCTGGGCAATGCCATATAAAGAATATTACATCTCGACTCCTATTTGCATCAACCAAATATTTTAACATTAACACAATAACATCAGAATGGCAGGATGTTTATGACATTACCAGCACCAAGAAAGCAGAATAAAATTATGTTCTGTTTCTGCCTACACACTTTCACCCACTCCCAGGCTCTGTACTACTGTGGTTACATGATTGTTGATTTCTGTGGAGGTAAGTTGATTTCAGGTTCTAAGCCAAATTATGAAATTCAATTTAAAAGGTCTTTCTGACTGCATTTGCAGGCTTCATTAAGTGAGATGTAACACAGGAAATGTCATCCTACATGCTACTCTTTGAACTGTCTTCCCCCAATTTACTCTGAGGCTGTCTTAGTTTTAGAAGTTCCCTGCAACATCCACAGCTGAAAAGGCTCAAAGGAATTACAGCACTGACCAAGAAAAATAAAAAAATAATTTGTGAAAAGTAATTCGTGTAAGAATATTACTGAATTTCTGGTTTGCTGAAATTTCCTGCACCAGGAAATATCTCTGCATGTTGAATACCCTTCCTGCATTTAGGTTTGACTTTGGTTTATTGGATTTGCTTTGGTATATTATGTTTAGTTTTATTACTGTATGTTTGCCTTTGGTTTCTTATTTGGTTTATTAAACTGTCTAGCCTAAAGGATAAAAAGCTTTTTAAGCAAGAAGATGTATTTTAAGTGCTTGTAACACAGTAACTGTAGCCACAGCTCTCACCATACAGCTGGGTCCAAGTTTCCAATAAATCATTTTGAATAAAACAAAGTTCTGTCGGTTGTTGGATACAAGGAGTAGCCTCTGTGAACATCACTGATATGCTGCTGTATGACCCTCTGCAGCTTTGCAAACCAACTCCTGTCACTAAACGCAAATTTTTTGTCTGCAAAGCAGGGTTGTCGGCAGTTTTTCTCTCTTCCTCTGTAGCATGAATGTTTGGGAACATGAAGAACATCAGGCAGAGCCTTGCTGGAGGTCCTGAGGTTGTTGGGAAATACCTGCTTCAATACAGCAGGCTTCATCCCAAAAAACTAGAATAAGGCAGTGCAGGGAGGGCGTGAGAAGGGCTGTCAGAGAGAGTTTGGACAGAGCAGCTGGTGTAGTGCTCCCTCCACAGCAACAGTGAAAAGGTTGCACTGTCTGTCCGAGATGTTTCTGACATCCTGCCTCCTTGTCCCTTCCATTCCAGCCTCAGCACCCCCTGCCCACATTAACACGGGCAGAGAGGTAGCCCAGCACTTTAATGCTTGTTCCTGTGTTTCCCCCTGTGCTTGGGAGAAAGACCTTGGAAATACCTGTACAGCTGGTGAATTGTTTTCCTTCAGAACCTCTCTGAGGCACTTTTGAACACCGTGTGCTAACAAGCCTAACCCTGGCTGTTGTGAGTGGAGCTCTCCGTGGTGGTTGCAGGTGTCACCACACTCATTAGTAAAGCATGCAATTAATACTACTATTGTATTCTCCTACAGAGTACATTTCTAGATAAGATCTAAATGCCGAGAAAATAAAACCAGAGAATAAATATCTCATTTTGGTGTCTCTTTATCTATGTTAGGCTACAACAGCCTTTTAATTTTCCAGCAGCCAGCCAAGGAGGTAAAGAAATCCACCCTTCTCTCCCAGCACTGCAAAAGAGAGTGTTGCCTTTCCTGCACTGACAAATATTAAGGACAGACAGAGCCACTGAATCCTCTAGTTTAACATGAACAAGAATATACACCTGGGCTTTACAGCTGAAAAAATACAAGTATCTTGATGAAAATAACTATTTAAGTGAAGGAAAACAGACAAGCAAAAAGCACCACCCAAACACAAGTTCTATTTCATTAGGATTTTATTTCCTTTAAAAAAAGCAGAAGCAAAATATTGATATCTCCTTTGTGCTTCTCCTATGTTTTATGCCAAACAGGGCACAGTGGATTCATCTGGGCATAGTTACTTTCTGCACACTCTTTCTCACTTTTCCAGGACAGCCTCTCTTCTTATGTATTTCAGCATTGATCCTTCTTGTAGAAAGAAATTAGAGGTTTAAGGATGAATTTTGCTTAAATTAAGTTGCCAAAAAAATTTCATCCCCAAGATACTTAATGATCACTTCTCACTTTGCTATGAAGATGGAGAGCATTTTTTTCTTCCAAAGATCCTAGAAACATAAGAGAAAATGGAAATTAATAAATAATGTATATTCCACTTGCTCAAGACCAGCTAATGGACAGATCAATAGCCAGGCATATTCCATAGACACATAACATATTAAAAAATTAAAGGTCAACAGACAAATTAGATCAAGCTTTATCGTTTTCTTCATTTACATTCACTTTGTGGCTTGTTTTACTCCCAAGAATTGCCACATTTTATCCTTATCTCCCCCCTGCCCTTCACAACAAATATTAGTGTACTCATGACCCCATCTTGCTGGTATTTTGTATCAGGCCTTTATCAAGACTTTTTTTTCCCCTCTGAATCTTTCTGGACACTGTGGACAACTTCAAAAGGGAAGATAAATAAAAAATAAATTTAACTTTCACGTTGAGTTTGGTTTTACCTTTCCTGGCAAATGGGAAAGAGCTTCACCAGAGAAATATTTCTGGTACAGAAGAATATACAGTGTCATTCTAAAATATCCTGGAGACTAGAAATGCATCTTTAAGCATCTGTGTGCACGAGCCAGCTTTTTAAGGAATATTGGTTGGAAAGGCAAGAGAATGAACTATTCGATTAAGCATGTTTAGGGGGTTTTTTTAGCATGATATAATGTAAGGTCAAATGCTTATAGATTTTCTTGACACTGAATTATGCCATCTATATTGTTATAACTCTACAGACAACCAAAAGATAAATGGTTAGACTACTGGCTGTCTTCAGCCTTTTTAACAGAAAAAGATATAGAAAATAACTGGTTTTCAGAGACACCTAAGGACATGCTATTGCAGGTTACCCCGGGAGGCAGCTGAGCCCCTCTCAGCCACTCACTCCCCACAGTGGGATGGGGAAGCAAATCAGAACAGCAAAAGTGATAAAACTGGTGGGTTGAGATAAAGACAGTTTAATAGGTAAAGCAAAAGCTGCATGTGTGAGCAAGCCAAAAGAGGAGCTAATTCACTACTTCCCATGGGCAAATGAGTGTTCAGGCATTTTTGGGACAGACATCACACATAACAGTGACTTGGGAAGACGTCCCCATGACTCTGAATGTCCCTCCTTCCTCCTTCTCCACAGCTTTATATGCTGAGCATGACCCATTGAGTCTGGACTATCCCCTGGGTCAGCTGGGCTCAGCTGTCCTGGCTGTGTCCCCTCCCAGTGCCTCTCACTGGTGGGGTGGAGTGAGGAGCAGGAAAGGCCTTGGCTCTGGGCAAGCTCTGCCCAGTGACAGCTAAAACCAAGGTTGTTTTAGTCACACTGAAACTACAACACTGAAATTACACTGCAACATCATACAAGCTACTATGACGTGAATGAACTCCATGCCAGCCAAAACCAGTACAGATGGATAATGCTTGAATTCAAAACCAGTTACAAAATGAGAAAGACCATTGTAATTGCTTTTACCAAAATCCTTTACTTACTTACATGTGTCCTAAAATCAAGTGCCATACCTTGGGAATGTCTTGTTGGCAGAAGCCTCTTTATGAGAGAATGCATTTGCAGTTCATTCATTTAGCAAAGAAGCATAAAATACTTTAATACTTGAGCCTGTGAAATGTGGGAGTTTTGAACATTTCAGCTGGAAAATGTTAAGACTGAGTATTGTGCAAAGTGCTAGGGCAAGTAATCTGTCAGGGAGAGGAAAGGGAAAGGAGAAGCAAGGAAAGGAAGTAATCATGAATTCTTTTTCAGTAGGCTGCTCTAATGGAAGAGCAATTGTGTTATGATGCTGGGACAGACCCTCAAGCCTCTTGTGATGCCGCAGCAGTAAAGGTGACCTTAAACTGACCTGATTGACCTGACCTGAATGAGCATTGATTTCCTGCAGTTCTTACCCAGAGGGCAGGTATCACCACACTGACAGAAAATTACAGAGAATTAAGGGCTTTGTCTGGAAATAAAGGATGAGTCAGGCAGCTGATTTGGCTCTGTTTGAAATGACCTCTTTGGGCAGTGCCCGTTATTACAGAAGCTGTGACTGCACCGAAACACAACATGGGATGGCTGCATTTCATATTCTCAGAACTCAGAACATTTTCATAGAGATGTCAGCACAAACTGAAGTCTGAGCAACAGCAAAACCAGATGGGAATCTCAACAAAACACGTCACTTATTAAGTGCTTGGTCAGCTCCACATATAAACCAGCAAGCCTCTGTTGGCTGAACTGGGCCTTATTACCATGCCAGCAACTCCTTTGAACTCCAGTTCTTGAAACCAATCTCGTTTGCATAACAAAACAATAAAGTTAAAATAGATTATCTTTCTAGAAGCTGCTTTGTAGAAGTTTACTTTAAAACTAAAGATAGCTATTTTGACCGAGAAAATTTTTTATTTGTGTTCAGAATTCCCAGAATCTGGCAGCTGTGAACATCTGATACCAGATATTTGAAGAGACAAGAGGAATTTAAGGTGTTTCTTGTGTCAGATTTATTGTGTGAGCACAGATGATTTTTCAGAATACACAGTGCATGTCCCAGCTTTCTAAGGCAGAAGGACCAAGAATAAATACCCAAACAATTTTTTTTCTCCTGTTGTTTAAAGAAGCTTTAGACCCTCAGATTAGTTTATGAATGAGAGCCTTCCTACAGAATGGCAGGCAGAGCTGATGAAAGGCAGTATGTGACAGAGTCAACTAATAATTTAAATGGAAGTAATAATTAATTAGATACACTTATATAAGTTCTCTTTACTTCAATTTTTTTATTGCAATTTTGCTAGCTCCATGTCCCAGACATTAGTTTCCTCTACGCTTATATTAAATAGATTTAAAATGATCTGTTTGTGGAAATATTAATCATTTAATAAGATAGATTCATTATTTACTAAAAAGTTGCCTTTTTCAAACCAACTCACATTTTACTTAGTTCTTTGAAGCATTTCATCTCTTCTAAAGCCTTCCAATCTTACAGTTAAATAACTATTGATGATGACTAATCTTTTCTACTTTATACAAAGCTCAATCTTGAGATTTCTCCCTGAGTCCAGATGATCACCAGTGCTACCCTGCTCTGCAGTTTCAAATACTTTTTAACCACCTTGTTTTATTTCCTAAGGAACTGAACATGCCTCCAAAGGAAACTTTCTTAGTATAAACTCAGAGCAGGTCCATCAGTTTTGTGCTTACATAAGTCGGTTCATTTCCTATTCCTCTCTACTTTGCCTAAACCATTTTAAAAATCCACAATTCCATTCAGCTAACTAAATTTCTGTTTTATTTGCTTCCTATATCTCTTCCTGAAATAAAAATTCATCACATATTTAACCTCTTATTTAACAGCCTTACAAAACCCCCATGCATCATACCAGTGAGTGATAAATACTTAAGCAGGTAGGATCACAGATGTTCTTTAATATATTCATGTATTGATTGGTTGCATTTCTTTCAGTAATAGTTGAACCTGAACCTGTAAATGTTGTCTGAAAGAATCCTTCTTTTCCCTGTTACACTTTTTTGTAAAGGACTTGCACAGCACAGTACACAAAGGTGGGTTGGTACACTGAATTAAGCTGATGATAGTAATCAGCTAATGCCCATCAACATTTTTATGATGCTAAACATCAAGATTGTCTTTCATTTATGATCCAGCTGTCAAGTGAATTCAGTCTGGACGTGTCTCTGAGTACTAAAGGCACTTTTAATGTCAAAATCTGAGATAAGTATGCAGAGAAAACATTTTCACAGGAATACAAATATAAAAATATTCTGACATTTATTCTGGGTTTTGAAAGTTTATGACAAAAAATCATCAACCCAGAGATTAAGGATTAAACAGCTCAGAGCTGGTATGGAATAAATAGTAGCATTTTGCACAGTGCTGTTCTCAGCAAAGAGTGAGCACAGTGCTGACGTCAAGGAACAAAAAAGCTGACCCTTTTACTCTGACTCTTTCTGGTATCTACATAAGCTACAGGCTCTCTGGCTTAGAGATGTCTTTGCACCTTCCCAAAATTAGCAGAAATCCAGTGTCCCATATTGGTCACCTTTCAGTAGCTGCAAAAGTGCAAGATTATACTTCTAGCAGCTGTAAAGTTTCAGAAAGCTGTAGTGTCAGCGTGGTCTCTGAAGCCATCTGTGTCTCTAATCTATTTTTCCATATGAAATCATCAATATTCTGATCTACACAGCCACAGTTGGGTTTTGTTTGCACTACAAATACAATCAGTTACACATTACTCAAGATCTAATTATGTTGGACTGTAAATGATGTTGAACTAGGTAATTTCTCTGGAATGATAAAGTAAATTTATCAAACCCTTTTTGCCACCCAAACAGAAATTTCCCTAAGAGGATTCCTTGGGTTCATATTGGTTTGCTTTCCCATTTAATGCTGTTTCACAACAAATTGCTGATACAGCTTCAGCAGTGCTCAGTACCAAACATTTGTGAGGAAATGACTAAATGGCTTTTTTCAGTTTTAATAAAACTTTATCTGAAACATCACTATGGTACAACTTTCCAGAAATATATATTCATAATTACTTGCAGTATTCTTCATTCATATTATCATGGTCTGGTTATTTAAAAGGATGTAAATATCCTAGCTTGCATGATTTACAAAAGAATATAAAATATTTTTAGACTTTCAATATTTTGGAACAAAGATTAATAAAATAGTAAAAAAATCTGAATATTATCTTTCTCTACAGCAAATAAAATCTGCTTAAACCTTGTTTACAAATTAAAGAATGTTCACTTATGAGAACATTCTATAGAAGGCCAACATGAGAAATTTGGTTTGGCCAGAAAGATTCAAATCTCCCCAAACATATATTTTTCAATTTTTAGCAAACTTAAAATGAAATTCTTCTGGGACAAAGTTCTGCTCAACATAAATAGAGAAAAGCCCCTCCTTCCTATTATTCAGCATAAAGTGCTATGAACTTGTTTTAAACTGCATCCTAATTACATGATGTACATTATTTACGAAACAAAAAAATTCTTTCAGTTTTCCAAGGAGTCCTGTATCAAGATGTGAAAGTGAAAATTTGAAAGGATTACAAATACATTTTTAAAGTATTAATAAGACATAATAATGTCTCTGCTGCACATGCAAGTAGACAGTGGAACTTGGTTTTACCACAACAGAATTGGTTCACAAATGATCATTTTTTTCTTCTAATATTAACAGATCTGAGAAACCCAATCGTTCATGTTCAGGCCCATCTGTTTTTCACTCAATATTGACCCTGCCAAACCTCCACGGTGTCTTCCACATTCATAAGGAATAGGAATCTTTCCATTCTAGTCAGCTCAAAATGTGTCATTCATCTGCATTGTGGTGTGAGTCTTACCAGGACATGCCAGTTCTCAGAGCACTGAACACTTGTGCTCCACAAGTAAATAATAAAGGTAAAAGTGGAACAAATAAGTTATTTTAGAAGCAAACTGGATCCCACAAAGAACTGGTTCGTCTGCCACTAGCAGAGCTCTGCCTAAATCCATCTTGTACTCTAGACACCAAGGTTCATTGTTGATGATTTACATGGCAGAATAGAAAGCACTTTAGTATGAAGATGATAACATTTAGAGAGGGATGGCAAGCACTTTAGAGGACAGGAATGGAATCTGAAAGGATGTGGTAGAATCAGTAAAACAATAAGTAATTCAATGTGGGCCACAAGGTGACACACAGCTACAAGGTAGAATGATAGAAATGGTTCTACAGAGGGTGGCCTGAGAATTAATGGACCAAGAATGGAACAGTGTCCACAGGGCCATAACCTACTAGGAGATGTGTGCAGGAATGTTGTACATAAGATACCTGAAGTCTGCAACGTCAGTGGGGCTCAGCTGGAGTACTACATCAGATTTGGGCACAACAGTAGAGCTGGATCAACTGTAGAAAGTTCAAAAAGGAGCAAAACCCAAGACATATCCAATAAAACCTCTGAAGAAAGCTGGAAAGTAATGATTTGGCTGAAAGAAGACCAAGGGGGGAAATGAGTATTTGCTTCCAATAACAGCTGATATCATCAAGAGTTTGGCCAAGAGAGGAAAGCACCAACGTATTCTCCACGACAATAAGTAATGGATTTAAGTTACCATGAGGGAGATTTATCCTATACATTAAGAACATGCTGAATGGAAAGAGAATTAAGAGCTAAAACACAACTGTTGAGAGAAGATGGGGATTCTGCATCACCAGGCTATTTTAAAAACAGGCTGGATAAATGGCTGTCAAATAATTTTCAGGTAGAGCTGAATCTGTCTGGGATCAGTAAAGGAAAGCAGTGACCTCCTGAGGTCACATCAACCCTATTCTTATGGTTCTGTGTCTGCCTTCAGATTTTTTCGCAGCTCTTGAACACAGACTGCACTGCATGTATTGAGCTGAACTCAGAGCCAAATCATGCTGATTTTAGCACAACCTGATGGAACATTATCACCAATCATCACTGAGTCAATAATAGAGACAAAGCCTTCAGTATAATGTCCGTTTTATTCAGAGGGTAAAAGCCTTGGTCAAGAGACAGTTACCCTTATTTTTATTTAAGAAATGCACAAGGTCCATGGTAATTGTTGACATTTGGTTCAGTAGCTTTAAATATAACAGATTTGTGGTCCTCTTTTGCCTTTCACTGCATTTAAGAGATAGTAAAAGACTGCTAAAAATAATGAGTTTGCCTCATAAAAGTTAGGCATTAGAATAATAAGTTAGAGGCCATAAAAACAAATGTCCCTGAGAGATTTTATCCATCTGGACTATGTAGAATACATAGCTACTGCAGTTATTTTCCGAACAATGTTAACAATATTATTCTAAACTTTCACGTTGAATCTTAAAGCTCACAACACATATCTGTTCTGTCCCGAAGATTCACAGGCTTCAGATTTACATCTAAAACTCACAGATGGCCTTACATGGTAATGGACCAACCCAAATCACTGACTCAGGGAAATATCTAAGCAACAGTTACAGCCATCTTTATTTAATAAAATGTTAATATGTGATTAACTTTAATAATGTCCACATTTAAAATAGAATCTATTCTGCTCCCATGGACTTTCACATATGTTGAGGAATGCATTTAAATTTTTATCATTAATATGAAAGAGGCCCCTAGAAGGGACCAAACTTTAAACATTCACAGGCATAAGATTGCTGGGCAGCTGGAACACAAAGCTAGATGCAAGTGTCAAGGCCAAGCTTTGACATGAAACACTCTGTTGCCCATTAACAGCTACCAGCAGTGGTTATGTCCATACCTAATTTGAATGGAAATGCATCAGGGAGCGTTTCAAGGAAAGAAAGCCTGGCTGATCAATATGAAAATGGCAATTTTAGATTAGTGCTTTTTGTTTTTTTGTGTTGCTCAGCACAAAATACTCAGCTTAGTTTGAAATTACTTTGTTCTACTTTAATGAGGCTGATCTAATTCCTAAAGCCTTAGACCAAAATGGTAATTGACAGGCATCATATAACATTTACAGGAGAAAATTAAAAATCTATACAGCATCTGTGAGTGATGGAGCTTTCTCAATGAGTAAGAAGTGTTTGGAATGAGCAGCTATTATGGATAAAGTATAAATAAATTAATTATGGGAAAAAAAGCCAACATTTCATGACTATCTTCTTAAATAACTTGATACTCTGCAATAATCAGCAGAGATCTGGAATGACAGCTTCTCCCAGAGCAAGGGAGGTTGGCAGCATCATGTGCAGTAGTCTCAGAGTAGCTAGGAAATGTGAAATACCTCCAAAGCTGCTGGGAGGAATGACACTGACTCCAGCTCTGTAGCCACTAATGCATATGCTCAGCTTGAAATAGGGTTAAGCCACAGAGCTAAAACAGGAGCAACACTTGTAGCAAATGACATCAAAATCTGTCACTGATGGATATTATAGGCAGGAGATAAGCAAGGATGTTAATTTAAAATAAAACTTATTCCTGTCTTTAGTTGGCTAAGTTGTAACTAAATTTAAATTTGATTGCATTTTCTTGTACCTTTTATTCTTTTGGCTCTGATTAGGATCAGAAGTCGGAAATGACAAAATACCCGAGCAAAACATAACTGAATAATTCTAAAGCAGAGATGAAGAGAAGAAAATCCTGTTCCTTAGAATCCTGCCTCACTGTGTGGATAATAAATTACAATTATTTCAAAGCAATTCAGATGAATATTATTGTCTGAATTAAGTGATTTCTGATTTGAACCATAGAGCCTCAGTTAACTGATTAATCTGAGAATATCAAACATTGTTTTTTCAAGGCTTTTAAACTTATTTTCTACTCATTCTACTTGCTGCAGAATCTACCACTACCCTGTTTATGAATCTTTCATAAAATGTTCCTGAGTACAACAAATGCATTTCCTATCAATAAGTGTTTGCCAGATAGTCTGGGTATATAATTTTCCTTCTCTTTCCTTTTCTTTGATCACTGGCTATAGGACCAGTCATTTTTCATTATTTCTGACATATTTGGTCGGCTAAATCACAGAGAGTTATTTCTTCTCCTTGACAGTGTGACTGAGGCTTGGGAAAAAAAAAAAAGAAATATATGAGAATTGCAAATTAGAAAAAGCCTCTAGGATCATAGGATCTGCCATCCTGGTATAAACTATCTTGCATATAGTCCAATACTTTGCACCTGACAGTGTTCAGTACTGGGTCCTTCAAAAGAAGGCAGAAAAAAATCTGTAACAGCAAAGGGAAACTAATCAAGACAACTCACACAGTTCTTTGCCTGAACTCTGACAGTTTAAAGTTGTTTAACATCTGCAAGTAGAAGTTAAAATGCTTTCAAATGCTGTCATCATTATTAATTCTATTTATGAATATCCCTGATACTTTTATACATGCCAATTTGCTTTCCATTTGAATTTTTTTGCTTCAAAATAGCAAATGACAAATATAGCTTTGATGGCACAAATGCTTAGTCAAACATCCACTTACAAAACTTTCAGAATCAATACATTCAGCAACATAGAAAAGCTGTCACGATGTGTGTCTAAAGTACTAGGAAAACAAATTTCATATTTCTAATCATGAAATAGAAATCTTGAACTCTTAACTAGCAGGATTATCAAAAAAGCCTGTGGGATAACAGAATAATCCCTGAAAATTCAAATGTGTTTTACATTTTTTATGATCAGGTATGAGTTTATAAAGTTTACATTGGATTCTTTCTGGGGGAAGATCGAACACACAGACAAGGTTTGATTACTTATAACTTAACCTTCAACATGTGGTCTTTTACCAAGGAAATTGTGAAGCAATCTGGGGCTCAGATTACCAATAATCTGAGTAAAAATATTTTCACTAAAATGTGCTGTGATTCTTATTCCCTCCTAATTTTAGTCATGAAAAAAGTGAAGCATTTAGACAAAACACAGTTATTTAGATATTTTGGGACAATGCAGAGATGGGCTGGTTTTAGAGTCCACCTGAAGACAGCTGCTTAAGACTGGGATGAATCACTCCTGTTTTAGGCATCTTAAACAATCTACTTGCCTCTTTGTGCTCATGAGCCACATTCAGTGAATTGCTAAGCACCCTCAGCTTCCTGTACAGACAATAGGACTTTAGGGAACACAACTCTAGCCAGGAGCAGCTCAGTTCCTCTCAGACTAAAGCTTTAAGGAAGAGAATTCTCTTCTAGTAATAATCTGGCAACAGTTTAATGAAAAGTGGAAACACTGGGAGATAGGTGTGCCTATATTTCCATTAGTATCACTGGTCAAAGATTCAGAAAAGGCAGCATTAAATTCTTTTGAATTCTCACTCCCAGGAACACAGTTCAGAACAATTCCACTCCATTTTATCAGTAGGTTTTACAATAAGACCCTTATTAGATTGCAATTGATTCACAGTAATCTATTCATTTTTAGTCAAATTAAAACAACCTTGATTGTAGTGCCACAGTTCATGCTGATACAATTAATGTGGTGTGAGAGCATTTCTATTATGAAAATCCTTTATTCCCTGCCTCGGTTTATAGCTCAAGCATAAAGAACTCAAATGGCACTGAAACTTGTCAGACAAAGTCTCAGCCCGGGCAAGAATGTTATTCTTTGAAATATATAATAGTATAAAAAGAATTTGACTGCTTTCCCTTTGCAGTAATATAATGAGGAGAGAGAAGTTGGAAATGTGCTGCTGGAGCTGACCACTTGCCCCATCAGATCAGCATTCTTTAATTCTAGATGACTAATAAATGTGAGCACCAGGAAAACAGGTTAATCTGTTTTGTCTTCACTATCTTCATGGAATATGATACAAGGATGCAAACTGAAGACATGATTCCACATAGAACCCATCCCTTCAAATGTATCCTTAATTTCAAGGAGTGAACAGAGAAAATAGTCCCAGGGAGGTGCAGGAACTGCAGACATATCCTAATGCACAGACTTTTCCTTCATCCTGCTCTCTTCACACATAATAACTAATCTCACTGGTTTATGTTTAAGCTGTTTAAGACAATTTAAGTTAATTAAGAAGAAACATAATGCCTGAAGTTAAAACACAAGGAACACAAGTAAGAATATCTCAGGGAAGTGTGCTCTCAGCACACAGGCAGGGACAGGCTGCCCCAGAGGGAGCATCAATGGATAAAGCATGAAAAGAAGCTGTGTGTGATATAAAGTCGGGCTAACACAAACAAGCTGGGAGAGTCATGAAACTGCAGATGTCCAGATAAAAGATAGACTGAAGCACATCTTTTACTCTCTGCATCTGGTATTTATCCTGGATTCATGCTTTGGGCTGTATTTTTAACTCAGTTAGTGGAAGTAGCACAAAATTCAGTGCTTGGCAGAGAGAACACACTCCTGTATCTTCTTTGTGGGCTTGGTGATGCATGCACTAATCTGTGTAGCACTGATTTACAAATGCAAGAGATACAGTGAGACCAAATTCCAGGCTAAGGTAAACTTTTCTCCATTTGTTTCCTAGTTTTAAAGCAAGCTGCCAGTCTTTCCTTGAGCAGTGCATGCACAGTTCCCTGAGCACTGAAAGCTGTTGCAAGCTTTGTTGCTGCTCAAAGCCCTCCATATACTCACAAAACCCTCCCTTCACTTCAGCCAGAAGAAATGTTCAGGTAGCTGCTCAGGGAACTGATCCCAGTTACAACTCACCTGGCAAAATAAATACACGTTGGTTTCCAGTCTCCAGTGGTTTTACTCCAGGGTTTATTACATGGATCACACTTGTGTAAACAAAAAGTGGTGGCTGGAATGAACAAGTGGGGATAGGATATCCTCCTCTGGCAGCATTGAAAGACTTGGGTAACTTAAAGTGCTCTTCTATGTTAAAGAGAGTTTCCAGAACCTGCTTCTTATGCAGCTTCAATTTACCCTTTTCCAACAGAGCACAGCAGTGCAAAATGAGACCAAGGCACTCTGGACTCCAGCAGCCACCTTCACTTGTGGCAGATGCTCTTTGTCCTGTGGAGCTGACACAAGATAGCCTGATTTGCTTAAAAATCCTTTCAAATGGAAAATGGATACCAATGTAATAAGCAAACAGGAAAAAAAGTGCAAAATTCAATGTGGTCATTTATCCTAAGGTCTTTTGTTTCAACACATGTGGTTCCCCTTCCCTACATCTTTAAATACCAACTCTTACCTCTATTCCACCTCCTGTTTGTTTGTCCTGGGACAACAGAAACCAAAAAAAATGGTTGGTCATTACAAGCTGAGGTCAAATTCCTATTCAGCAACTGGTTCCATATGTTATCCCAGCTGAGGGATCACTGGAAAGTTGCTGAAGCCAGAGGACATTTTAACCAGAGCATCCACCAAGAAATCACGTGGGAACTTCATTCCCCAAGGCATCACCTTTCTGTGAACTTTTCTTTACACATCTTTGCTGCCCTAAGTCTATTCAAGCTGATTACTTGAATTTTATACAATACTCTAAAACTTACTCTTCTTTGGGAAATCATCTTCTGAAATACCACATTACCATTAGAAATACCAAAAAATCCTGGTATCATTGTATAAAAAATACTAATATCATATTAAAAATCAGGATTGTCTCAGGAATCTTCTGGAGTTGAGAGACCTCGGTTATTCTGCTGTCCTTCATTTTTACTGCAAAATCATTTCGTGAGTACAAAGCCAAAGTATAATTTAAACAGAGCAGACTAATTTAAGCATTAAACATTAGAATAGTTTGAGGAGCAAACTTCAATGTCATGGAATATGTACAAAGGAACTGCAATTGATTTAATGCAGGAACAGTGTCCATGATCAAGGTAACTTGAGTGTGTTCCCCAGTCAAGCAGTAGCAGAAAAAACTCCATTATTGCAACAAGTTATATATATATATATATATTTTTTTTTTTTTTTTTTTTTTTTTTATTCCCACTGGGTTGATCTTTCACACAAAGGTTGACAACACCTGTGCAAGTATGGCTTTTTCTAGTAAAAGGGTTCTCTGTAGAGTTTTAGATGAGCACACTTGGAAACAGTCTAGGGTCCAATCTAGAAATAATTAATGGTGATGGAAAGCTTGCTATCCATTCTAACAGGAGCTGGATTGTTCTCTTAGTACTAGATCTTGATGCACACCTGTGTGAAAACTTGTATCAGGTCTGTTGACATTTATTCAAACCTACATCCTGGTTATAAAAAAAAAAAAAATAAAATTTTAATGGAGTAGAGATTATAGCTCTTTTCAAGTTTTGGACCAGTTCCACATTTCTTCCAATTTAACATCTAGCTGAGCACCCAAACATGAGCTCCAGTGAGATACAGTCAATTAATTATATTATGACAAATGTTTACATAATTTCAACCACACTGATTTATAGAAATACACAAAAGTGTACAGATTGTTCAGACTGGAAAGGAAAAAACAAAGCAACGTGAAGAGCCATTAGTGTTGTCATATAACCTCGAAACAATTTACCTTTGTGCCTATCTCATATTTATATTTCATAACTGCCCAGATAAAGTATTTGAACAGGATATTTTTGTTTTATCCATCATCTTATCATCAATTGGGAACAATTATCAGTAAAGATTTCATCTGTTTCCATACAGGTTCAAGTATTTACCAGAGAAAGAACACTGTTCTTTTTGCATTATTAAAGTAAAATCTAGGGGTTTTTTCCCAATACAGAGTTCATTCAATTGAGAGCTTTTAGTCGATGTTTGAGGGACATGGTCCTGGTTGCTACCAGTTACTTAAACATGCCCCTTATAGTGGCAGTACCAGAACTGACCACAGAAACTGACAGAAATGTTAGAAGATTTTCAATTACCTGTAGAAATTACTACTAAGTGTGCAATGTGGACTTTTGGGAGCAACTCATTCCAGCTGATCTTTGTTTAACCTTGTGTGTGATGATTCCGAAGAACTCTCCGTATCCAAGGGCAGGCTTTCACTCATCCCTCTCTCCCCCTCATTACCATTCAGATGTAGGCACACAGTAGCAGATAAATGACTGATGAGAACACATGCTGCCATATGCTAAACGAGGATAGAGTTGTCCCTAATTCCAGCACCAGTGCTACAGTCTGACACCAGCACTGTCATTCTGCTGCATGGCAGCAGATGTTCAGAGCCTCAGAGGTTGGCTTCCCATTGAGGGAGAAAGCAATGACAGAGAAGCTGACTGAACTCTTAACTGGCACTTACTGAATTTACACATGCACAGAGATTCTGATGATGCCTTTTCCTGGTCTTAAAATCAAGAGTCATACACGGTTAGAAGGAGAAAAGGGATTTTACCTTGGTATTTATTTTTAATGATCCTTAGGTGCACACATCCAGGTCATATGCATCACAATGCACACCCCACAAAAGATCTGGTATAACATTACAGGTCTTACTAATTAACATATCTATCAAAGATTCCCCAATGAGAGGCTCGAGTGAGCCCCCCTCCCCAAGGAACCTTCTCCTGGATGGTTCTATCTTGGTTTACAGAATGTGTTCTGGAGAGGACCTTGGGCTCTGGGGCACACTGATCCCTGGCTACGAAGCTTCTAAAACGTTGAGTCTCTCAGCTTGACAAACAAGTCCAAGAATGTAGGCAAAAAGCACTGGGAATACAGAAGCTGTAAAAAGGTATAACAGGGGTATAAAAAAAAAGGCAAAAATCTTCATGGCATCACTGAACTTAGGCACAGAGCACACAGGGCAAACACAGCTCCTAAAAAGATGCTTCTTGCACCAGCAGTATTTTATTGTTGGTTTTGGAGACAGAAAATAAGCTTCTAATTCAGAAAAGTTGTCAAACCTTTAAAAAAACCTGACCCAAACTTATTAATAAGTGTTGAGGTTTTCTATTAAAAAAAAGAGAGACTTTTTATAAACACACCTCCCCATGAACTCTCAGTTGCCTGGTGCTAACTTATGGCAGTCCTCTGTAATAAAAACAGCCCGAAACAAATCGTGCTGCTGAGATAACTCAGAAAAAAATTAAGAAAAAAGGGGTGTAAGTTTCCTTCTGATGTAAAAGGCAGATGTATCCTCCAAGTTGATCATATTCTGGGCTCTTTTCATCATCCTGCTGTCTTCACACATAATAGCTAATCTGACTGTTTGTGTTTAATTTGTTTCAGACAATTTAAGTTAATTAAGAATAAACATAATGCCTGAAGTTAAAACATAAAGACCACATCTAATATCTCAGGGTGAATATTTTCTCAGTCAATATTAAGTATATGTTTACATAAACTATTGGACAGATGTAATTTAAAGTGTGTGCTTTAAGAGTTTTTGGGCCTGAGCATCTAATCTGTTCTCCAGAAGAAGAATGTGGATCTTTGCCTCTGCTCAAGAGAACAACTGCTCCTAACATCTGAAAATCAGTCACAGATTATGCCAGGCTGTAGATGAATGAGTCTCAGTCTGAACATTTTGGCATTTGTGCTTCAATTCCTTTCTGTTGTAATTGATCTCTATTATTTTATTTATTTGTCATAGGTGATAGTGTGCAACCAAGTCAAATATGCCTACAGCAGAACCTTGGGTCTACTGAGCTGTAAGTCTTGTTTCTCATCCCTAAGAAGAAAAGCTACCCACAGGACCGTTTTACATCTGATTACTGGCTCTTTGTGGCATACTCTCTCTGGATGTTGTACAAAATGCCAACATTTAATATTTCATGTACTTACTGATCCTTTTGTTCACATTTGGAATGTAATGAAGGCCTTGTGCAACACAGTAATTTATTCCAGCCTCATCATATTCACCTATAGAGTTTTCTTCTTCTGCTTTCCACTTTTATGTTGTTCATTTATATTTTACTGTAAACAACAAAGAATATATGAGCTATTTTACTGTCCCTGTGTCACAAAACAATGTGATTTCACAGTAATGGTCTACCAAGGCTGATTCAAGCCATTAAGTCATTTTATACAAACTATATGAGGAATCCACAATTTACACCATAAATTATTTTATATATTAAATCTCAGATTTCTTCCAGGAGAGTACTGTTCTAGCTGTTTCTAGCTGTTTATAATTTACTTTTGTTTTATTTAAGGAACAGTAATGAAGTTTGATCTAAAAGGCAATAATAAAAAGAATCGCACACTGAAACTCACTACAGTTAATTTCTCATGTGCAATTTAAAAAATATTTTATATAAAACTAATCTGCTGATACTCCCCATAATGTTTATCAAATATTTTCCTATAAATGTTTCTTAAGTTAGGATTTTTTAAGGTTTTCTTCTGAAAGCCATAACAATATTTTTATTATCGTTTTACTCAAAGATAAAACCAGCATGAAAATGTTGAAATTTCTCTTGGGACAGAAATTTCACTTTCTCAGCAGCTCTAGATTTCATACATATAGTATCCATACACTTCCAATTTGTATAAATAAGGCATACAGAATACTCTAAATTTCTAAATACTCTAAATTTTTTTCCTCTTTGGCCTCTTTTTTCTTTATTCTCGTAAACAAACAATTTTTAAAAAGATTTTATATCTCATGTATAACACCAAAAGCATGAAAGCCAAATTGATTTAGAAAATACTGAAAAGTAACATTTAAAGAATATGGAAAAGTGAAAGCCTTCCGAGGTGAAGATATGAGGCAAGTAGGACCGAAATCCAGGAGCAGGTGTGCACCAGCTGTTTGTGCATTTTAATTTACATTGAAGCCTAAAAGAAATGACAGAAGAATTGACCTCTCTTCTGCAACCTGTGTGCTTGGTATTTCACCCTGTCTTCACAGGAATTCCTTCACCTACTCAGGGAATGCCAGTAAGTGAAGCATCTGGTGTGGCAGTGCAGCACTGGACACTACGTGAAGATGGCAGGGAATGCAGACCATGGTTTATGGGGGATCCTCTGAGACATCCTCTATAAAAACTCTAGCTGGGAAGAATGGAACGTCAAACACAACCACTCACTAAATTCCTCTGCTACCATTTCTAAAAGAAATGTGAAAGATTCTGCCATGGACACCACCCCAAAGCCACCGCAGTGGGGAAAGGTCTGACTGATTTATCTGGCCTGGAAACCACCCCACCACTCAGCTGCAAAAGGCTTCAGAAGCCTTCTCTTTAAAGAGATTCTTCTATCTCTTTATTAACTCCTGTTATTACTGATGACTTCTTAGGTTGATAACTGGATTGTGAATATTATCCAGGATTTACCAGTGCTCTGCTGTTACACATCAGTGACATTCCTCTGTCTCATGCTAGTCTAGTTGTTGCCTTAGTGGTTTGATATACTGTGCTTTCATAGAAACAGTAAAGTACAAATCTCATGTTGCCTTATCCACAGTAGGAATTTTACCATAGGAGCTCAGGCTATTTTGGGAGTGCCAGAATGAGCAAGGTCTGTAATATCCTCTTCAAAGATGACAATCTTTGTGCTACAAAGAATGAAATTTCCTCTATTAATTACACTTTTCTGCAGCTCTGCATCCTCAGATTCAGTGCTGTATCCCCAAAGGTATTTCATTATCTCTTCAGCCAAGAAAGGCTCAGTAGCCATTACCCAGCTTCCTGCTGACAAGAGATCTTCCACTAATTACAAAGAGACTTTCCATGGATAAAGGTTACCGCAAAGTTTAAGTTGTTGCTACTGACAGTCACAATGACTCTTCATTTCTGTGATGATCCTCTTATCCCTCCACACAGCTTCCTAACACACCTGTGAAGCTCTGCAAAAATGCAGCTGGTGATGGTTGCACATCTCAGAGTTAAGGGTTTGGTTCTGCCCATGGATGCCTTCCATGTCAGCATGGTTACAGGGGGAGTAATCCTGAGTTTTAAATCATGGAGTTATCTGCAGGTTCTCTGTGGTTATTTCCAAACCACAAGCTTGAAATAGTAAGCTATAGTTGCTTCACTCCAACTAACAGAAAGATGCACTCTGACACTTGATTTGCTCTCTGGAGAGAGGTCTCAAGCTCCAGCCAGATGGTTCTGAGGCTCCTGCTAGGCCTGATCCATGCTCGCCAATTTATAAGAATTGGAGACCTGAATTTCTCTGGTGTTAAAATTTGGTATGAAAAATGTAACTGAATCAGCTAGTGACAGCATCCTTTTATATTTTATTGCATTGTGGTTCTAATATCATTAGAAGATATTGCACTCAATTACTCAAAAGTGAGAAAATTCCAGTATGAACACTTTCATACACAAACAGAAAGCATTTGAAGTACCTAAGGGGTATTAATGTGCAGGAAATCTGAGTTGAATACACTTTGTAAGCTGCTGTGGAAGAAGAGTTCTTTTTTTCTTCCCTGCTTCTAGGGATGAACATGATTATTTTACTGAGAATAGGGGAGAAAATGGAAACTGAGCAAACAACTGCAGTTCCAGAAATTCTGCTTCATAAATTATGCCGATAAGGAAAATGTAGCTTGGTGATTTTACAATGCTTGAGTTTCAAACTGAATTAAGTAAAAGTGCTTTATGTGCATTGCCAAGCACTTTCAAGAGGCTGTTTCCTATCTTTCATGATGCAGTTATCTTTTAATGAACTAGGTGTTTGGGTTTTTCACTAATGTGATGCATTTTATCTGAAAGATCTTACACTACACAGGAATAAAATATTCATAATTGAGCATCATGGTCCTTTTAGTCACTTATCCTCACACTGAGATTTTAAAAAGAGCATTACTTTACAATCATTTAGATTTTATTTTCTTTAAAATTTTCCTTCTCTGTAACACTTCCCAAGGGGTCCAAGGTTATTATGAATCACAAATACACACACGAAAGATTCTGCCTGAACTCAGCACGCCTTAGATCCTTTTCACAGGAGAACACAATGAGAAAAGCTGACCAGAAGAGGTGCCACTGTGAATTCATTTGGATCTGCACGTACTGTACAAAATTCCTGTCTCCCTTATTTCTGAATAATTACCATACACATCCTATTTCTTAATTTAAGGCTGAATTGTTTGCTACATTCCATGACAAGGATGCTACCTACCCTGCGAACATGTATCATGCTGTGAATGTCTTTGAGGTCATCACTTTACCTTTGATGAAGAAACATTGATCAATTTTTAAAGACAGGTGTACATTCTTAGAAAGGGGCCTAAGAATGTGTGCCTAAACCAAAACAAAATCTTGAGAGAATTGTTTTATTAACTGTTTAGATGTGAATGCTGCATTCTGTTACATTCACACACCCAAACCTATGGTCATAATTTAACAAACAAGTTGCTCTTTTTGGCTTGTACACACAGAATACTTTTTCTCCCTTACTTGTATGAAAAATGCCCCCCTTAATCTCCACTTCTTTGTCTGGTTTCTCCATATATGAGTAACCTGAAGGACACCACTTATTTCACAAATGATATTTCATCTTTTGCTCCTTTATCAGCAGAACTTCTCTGCCTTGTAAGAGGAATCCATACATAAGTATTATATGCCAAAAATACCATTCTTAGTCACACAGTGGCTCTTTTACAGAAAGCCACTTGACTTAATTCAGTGCTGCTGTACTAGTTTCAGGTTTTCCAATTTGGAACCTAGAAATAGGAAAGCGTCAACAGTATTACAAAATTCCTTACTACAATTACAGTAATATACTCTGCCTCTTAAAAATCTCATGTTAGTCTTTCTGTAGTTTAAAAATTTACAACACTGTGATTTACACCCTAGTGTGTTTTTAACATCAAAGGAAAAGCTCTAAAATCAAAAAATATGAGTTGCTGATGATCGGACATAAATTAATATATTTTAAACTTCAAAATATGTTAATAAATTAGAAAATAAATTGCCTGCACATGATATTTCAGGGATAACGCCTGCTTACTGAACTTAAGAAACTAGAAAATTGACTTTCAGATTTCATAATGTTTTGTTAAGACTTCAAAAAACTGTATCTTATCAAGGTCACAATTTAAAATTTATTCACTGGATATATTTGTCTTGAAGTCTTCTAATACTTTCATTGGTCCAGAAGGAAAATTCTAATTTCAGCACAGGAAGTCCAATGCTCTTCTTCCTGGTACTTCTACCAACATTGAGCCTCATTAACTTTGTATACACTGAGAGTTTTAGAATCCTGGCTTAAAGTCTAATTCAAAGGCTTCTGAAAGTCCACCTAAGGGAGGATATTTATGGATTCAGTGATAGGGTATCAAATGCTAAGAAACTAAGCACACGTTTTGTGTACATTTCACAAACATAGTATCTTTTGGATGTCTGTAAGGAAAAACTCCATTTAAATGTGATGTTATAATAAAGAACTGAAGTTATAATAAGAAGAAAAATGAGTTAATATTGTACTGAATTAAGACTCTTGAGACACACATCTCACTTTCATTACAGTTTACCATTACTATTAATTTTATTTAAGGCTCAATTTGATGAATTCAATTCCCAGTCTAATTCTAATCCTAATTCTATTTTTTTTTAAATTATGTTAAACAAAAGTATGCAGAATACCCTCACTCACTGTGATAAAGAAAGGATCTTCCTTTTAAATACATTGAATTTGCTCAATTTTCCAGTCACTTAAAACAGAGTATCCATAACAGAGATGGTGGTGTAACACAACTGATAAAAGCTGCAGGTATTGTGGCTGCTGCCCATGGAGGGGCTTGAAGCCAAATGGAGGAGGGATCAGCAGCGATGCCAAGACTCAGTGTGAGGCAGAGATGGAGATTTGACTCATGGGAGGGAGGGAGGGAGGGAGGGAGGGATAAATGCTGGGTTGAACGTCACATCTCTTGCTGCTGTAGCAACGCCCCGTGGGACACCTCAGGAAACGTCAGTGGGGAAAATCTTTGCCCAAGATTCTGTGAGTGGGGAGAAGTTCAGGCTTCTCTTTTGGCCCAGGAAAGAAATGAGGAATATTATTTCAAAGGCACATTTTTTCTTCCTTCCCAGCATCAGAGAGGCCTTGTACAGGTGCTCCATGTAAGTGACTCGGAAGGCAAGGACAGCTGCTTTCACTGCAGCTTTTGTGACTGTCAGCTGATGAGATATAAACTGAGATGAATTGGACCTCTACCATTTCTAACCTGCCCTTAATTCAGAGAGCTGTTTTTGTCTGAGAGGAAGAGTGAAAGACAGAGAGAGATGCACAGAGATACAGAAGTATTTGCAGTAATACAGAAGTATTTACATCAGAGACAACTCCATCACAAATGATTATTCAGGTTTACCCAAATAAACACAGATAACACCTCTGTATCATTTCTCTCAATCATGGCTAGAATATTTATTTACTCATTCAAATTAAACTTGTTTCAAAAAATCATTCAGTTCTAGTCAGAACAATGCAAGAAACAACCATAACAGATTTTCTAAGGAATGACTCTAAAACGTAGTTTGAATATAGGAAGTGACCAAGCAGCATAAGGAAACTGAGATACTCAACAATGAAGTCTTCCTTTTCTCTAATGGTGACACCAGCTTGTTCTATCTGAAGAAAGAAACACAAAATTTGCTGTATTTTGAAGCAGTATCTTTGCTAAGTTATATTGAAACAGATGTCCGTGGCTCCAGTGAGACTAATGGTAGAATGTGGTTCATTTTGTTTAACCCTTTAGCTATAAGTTTAATATATGCATGTAAATGACTTTGAATTGATGTGGAAATAAAAAATTCAAGCTGGTTTTAACGAGATCTAAATTATTAACTGCAATATACATTGTTCTTCTTCGTAGACTGAGCACAGCAGAGTAAATTTTAATTGTGATGCTTAGGGATTTTCATTAGCAGTGAAACCCCTTGTGCACTGAAATGAGAGTGTTCCCTAGAGAGTGCAGAGGCAGGCAGAGAGAATATGTAATGAACTGAGCTCAACAAAATGAAGGTCAGAGCCAACATTCATGCACAAAAGAGGTCACCTTAGGAAGCTGTGTTATTAAATACAACCTGGAATGTCTACACCTCGACAAGCAGCAGGAGGAAATCGCTACTTATTCCAGATCTAATCAAATGATAACATGTAGGTGAATTTGCAGTGGATTTGCAAGCCAAGATACATCTTAAGGAACAAGAATTTACTGATTTGCAAAACAGAACATGACTTTGTTGGCCCTATTCTTGGCCAAGAACCCACTCATCCTGGTTCAAAACTGACACAAGGAATTTTTAAGAAATACAGATGTGTAAATTATTGTGCCTCACCAATCAAATGGAACTCAGCAGAGCTACTGCTACAGAATTCGCAGAAGGGAGAATTATAGCTTCATGTTGGACAGAGCAAGAAACAGAGAATGTAAAATTTAAGCAAAATTATATTGGGGAATGAACTAAAAGACAACAGGAGAGAAAAACTTCTCTAGACAAATCATCATCGTGTGGACAGAAACAAACTGGACAATAAAGACCAATGAGCACCACACGGGTTGCCCCCGGGAGAGCGAAAATACAGTAAATACAAAACTACAGTAAGAACTCTGAACAGCTGAGGAGTGACTGACAGAGGGTTGTGTGTTTACAATCTCCTAAGAGTATGTCTTATCCAGTTCACCTTACCAGTCCAGCAGGATGATAAAAGTTTGCTAATTACCTGAGCACTTGTGAAGCAGCAGAGAGACCACACTGAACTCTCACAGGTATTTGATGTTAGACAGCGCAGCTATTCTGAGTCTGGATGTCCAGGCCCAAAGGATGGTGCTGGATGGAGTTACATCCAGTTGGGGCTGATCACAAGTGATGTGCTGTGGGCCAGTTCTGTTTAATGCCTTTATCAATGATCTGGAAGAGGGGATCAAGTGCACCCTCAGTAAATTTGCAGTAAACACTAAGGTGATCTGCTAGAGGGCAGGAAGGCTCTGCAGAGGGATCTGGACAGGCTGGGTCCATGGGCTGAGGCCAGTTGTACGAGGGTCAACCAGGTCCTGCCCTTGGGTCACAACAACCCCCTGCAGCTCCAGCCTGGGGCAGAGGGGCTGGAAAGTGTCCGGTGGGAAAGGCCCTGGGGGTGCTGGTCAAGGTGGGCAAGGGGCCAGTGGCACCTGGCCTGTCCCAGCCATGGTGTGACCAGCAGCACCAGGACAGTGACCATCCCCCTGACTGGGCACTGGTGAGGCCACTCCTCAAATCCTGTGTCCAGCTCCGGGCCCCTCATGACAAGAAAGACATTGAGGGGCTGGAGCGTGTCCAGAGAAGGGAATGGAGCTGGGGAAGAGTCTGGATGGGGAGCAGCTGAGGGAGCTGGGTGTGGATTAGCCTGGAGAAAAGGAGGCTGAGGGAGTTCTCTACAACTCCCTGACAGGAGGGTGCACCCAGATGGGGGTCAGTCTCTTCTCCCAAGTAACAAGCAACAGAATGAGAGGCAATGGCCTCAAGTCGTACCAGAGTGGATATTAGGAATATTTCTTCATGGAAAATGTTGTCACGAACGGGAACAGGCTGCCCAGGGAAGTGAGTCACCATCCCTGGAGGTATTTAAAAGGCATGTTGATGTGGTTCTTGGGGACATGGCTTAGCAGAGTCAAGTTTTCAGTTGTATTTGGCAATCTTTTTCAAACTAGAGGAATCTATGATGTGGAGATTCTCATCTGGGATCTCCACAAGAGAAGGATCTGTCTTAGGGACATCCATCCACAACAGATGGATCTATCTATCCCCTTTACCCGAACTGCTCTAAAAGTGTAGTCATTGATGACTATTTGAATTTTGCTTTTTTCAACCTGTACATCTTCTTAAAGAGCTTTTTCTTCTCAGCTGTGTCTCCCAGAGGGACGTTAACTTCCACAGTGTGTGGACTGAGTAGCCTGATGAAAGGAACTGTGGCCTTTCAATCAGTTTTCAATAGTGTCATCCTCCCTTTTTGTTTTCAAAGCTATTTACATAGTATAGCACTTGCACCTACTGATTGGAGAGATTTATTACAGTTTTCACTCACAGTAAAGATCATAGCACAACTTTTTAGTATTGAAAGAGACACAATGGTTAAGCTTTCACATTTAATTCTTGTGTCGCTGTGATATTTTCTGGATTTTTTTCTTTTCTTGGGTCTTTTTTCGGTTTTTTTTCCCCTGAAAAATTTTTATGAATACAAAAAAAACCCCAGAAACAAGTGTTGAAAGTAAAGATATGATTTGGGAATTCAGTTAAATGGAACAACTTGATTTTATCCTCAGCTTTGCCACATTCACCCACATGTGCATCAAAAGTAACTCGACAACACCAGGAGAGCTCCGCTGCCTTTAGGGTGGAGAAGCCAAACAGAACCTGGTTCACTACTCACTCAGCATCTCTGACTGATGGGGAGATGTCACACCTAACAACTACAACACATGGCTTTGGACTGGCGTGCAACCAAAATCCATTGCAAAATGAGAGGAATGCCAAGACAGAAAATAGTTCCTCCTCGATGACAAGCGTAACAGACTTCACTGCTATGTTAATAGACAGATGAATGTGTTTAGCATATTTCAAGCTATTTAAAAAAAAACAAGAATTAAAGTCATTGCTACCGTGTCTGCAAGTTTCCCAAAAATATTAAAGTACATGATGCTTTCATCCAACCCTGAGTATTCTGTGCACACTGAGCAGAAGGGCTCTGCCCCTCCTTTCAGCTGACCAGCAGCAACAGGCTTGTAGCAAGACTCTGAACCTCAGGTAATCTCCTGGTTCCCAGCTGAGCTTATTATCTTGGGCTGAGTGCCTCATTAACCCTGACAATGTGGGTTCTCGTTGGGTCAGAGGTCCCACAGCACCCCAGAGGTGGCTGCAAAAGGCTGGTGAAACTGCACTGCATGTGCTTAAACCACACCAGCACAGAGATGTTAACATTTGGGACACTGCATGTTGGACTTCCTGCCTTTAAACTGCTTCAGTACAGCAACATTCTACATTTTAAAAGGTGTTCAATAAACCTATAATGATGCTTAAAACAAGTCTGTTGAAATGCATGACCTAATACATTTTTAAGCACCATCTCCCAAGTCTACTCATGTCCTAACTAAACAGCTTTTTGAGGTTTGCATTCTATTCAGGGAAGTGGGAAAAAATAACTGATTGGGCCAGAAAAAAAAAACAATTCTAATGGCAAATTAATGCCAAGTGAATGGAATTGTGAACTGAACAGAGGGAAGGGGAAGAAGTGAAAACCTTTTAGAATAGATCTGGGGAGAAGATCATGACAAATGTACCAGAGGAAGAACTAAAGAGCTTTTTCCTTTTGCTGATGGTTACAGAGGAATAGTAAAGTAGGATAATGTATCACCTTCTGTAAAGTGTGCTTGGATGGGATAAAAGGTTTCTTGACCTTTTAAAAAGGTGGTTGTTAATCTCATACATACAACCTGCATCTTGCTTCAGAAATCAGGCTTGTTCTGAATCAAATGGACACACATCATGATGTGATGACAGCTGTAAAGTGTTCAGGATCTCTGCACAAGCCAGATGTAAAGCCCCAGCAGGGAACAAAAGAAAAATCTCAGCTAAGAATGATCTGATGGAAGATATAACTGTGTAAAGAAACTCTGGAAAGGACTCTAAGACTTATTTATGTGACATTCAATGGAAGAGTTATTTAATTCATAAATTATGTCCCATTTTTCCCACTTCCCTCTTTCTTTGTATCTTTACCATTTCTTTCTCTTTGCCAAACAGGTTTAATCAATTAAAAATGTATTATTACACTTCTATAAATTCACAGCATTTACAGATATAACAACAAGCACTGCCCACTATGCTTCCTTTTAGAGGAGAACAGCTTAACTGGCCACTAGCAGGAAATAGACATGCCTGTTTCTAAAATTCAGAGTCTTACAGGAAACCTGGCAACATGAAGGTATGAATAAAATTCCAAGCCTTCTCTGTTTATGAGTATCTGCTTATGTTTAGTGTGGACAGCTGCTAAAGGAGGGAACATTTCTTTCACAAGGACGCAAGGGGAAAATGTTAGGCTTCAAAAAAAGAAGTGGCGAATTTTGCAATCTCAGAATGGTTTGAGATCTCAGCGAACCTCAGTGGTCCTGAGACCATCCAGCTCTCTGCAGTTATTTCTCCAAAACTATCACAATCATTTTTTTGCAGCTTCTTTGCCTCCTGCAGCTGACAGATATTCGACACTGTTAATGATCACAGTGGGTATTGAAAGCCATCAGCCACTAATAACCTTCAGTGTTCTAGAGAAGCAGGGTGGTCTGTCTCTTCTCCTTGACATAAAAAGAAAAATTTTCCACTGCAGGAATTAACAGTAATTGACTATTATCCTGATTGTGCCATACACACTCAATGATAATTTGCAGGTGCAAAAGCAGACAAGTTTCTCAATGTATATTAATATCTAGGCTCTGAAAAGAGACTTTTTATTTTTATAAAACTTTCTATAGAAGTTTTGTTACCAAAAGAAATGTCTTCAGTCCCATATAAAATCCCAACCTCTTTCCGTCTTGCATGTTAAAAATCAGGATCTGAACCCTGTAAACAAATAAAGGAAATACATAATTAGATCTTAATTCTAGAGGAAGGAACTGATAATTGTGTGATTACCCTTCAGCTATTGGAACATCTTGCTCCAGTAATGGTCCTATTGAATTACATAAGACCACTTCTGAAACAAGATAATATTCTATCCAATTAGTTGAGAGTCAAACACTGAACTATCTCAAAAGTCCTACAGAACATGCACTTGATCTGAAGTATCCAGACCATCAGATTTTTCTGTTAAATACTGTCAAGTCAATGCTAGCAATACTGCCAAATTAAAACTCAGACACTCTTAAAATTCAAATTCTTTTATGCATGTTTATTTTATGTATTAAAACTTAAAACTTGAAATTGCTGCTTTTTAAACTTTTCATTGTATTCTCATTTTCTATTTTCTAGGTATTCCCCCATTCAACTTATTTTTGTCCTCCACTTCTAACTTGGCAATGGAAAAAACCCTCAGTGGCGTTCAACATACATATGTAACTGCTTATATATTGAGATGTCAGGGTATTAATCACCACAAAATGTTGCAATGACTAGACTAAAAACAACAATATAACATGTTAAATTAGACAGTATCAACAACTTTCTTTAGAATTATAAAAGGCCAAAGAAACACCTGAATAAATTTTATCATTCATTCAAACATTATTCTTACAAAATCTGTATCTACAGACTAAACCAAAATTATTGTTTCCTCCTTTAAAATTGAAAAAAACATATCTAGATCTATTTGAGAAGGTTTAAATAGTAGATTTGAATGGGTAACAAGCAAAGAAAGAAAACACCTAAAAGACTGTAATAGGTCAAGCAGCCTGGAACAGAATGAATCCATGGAGACATCTTTATTGATATTGTATTTTCTTCATAAAAAGTAGCAACTAAATGTATGGTTGTATTTTCCTCTCTTTCACTAGATAAAAACTGTCTATTAAATAAATTTGAAGACTGAAACATTACAGTCTGTCAAAGGGATTTTGAAATATATTTGTGCATATATAAGAGCCTGGAATTTAAACACTCGGAGCAATGAAACTGCAGTAAAAGTTGTACATCTGTGCTGATTTTTGTTATTTAAGATACAGCCTTAATGTCCCCTATGTGACAATTGGGTGTATGCAACTGTTCAAGTATTTTTTGTGTTCTATTTTTCAGCCCTTCAAGACAAAGTTCAACAGTTATAAATCTTACTTGAAAGCAGTTTCAAGAGAGAGACAACAAATTTGCTATCTCTGGCTTGAAAACTGCAAATTAGTTACATTCCCTCACCTGCCTGCGAAAAAAGCATCTTTGGCCCACTCTTGCATTGACAGAATCACCTGGAAGAGTCCACTGATCAGATTAGACACGAGTTAATTTCTGACTAAATTGCCTCCTGGCATATCAGAAGCCATCACGTCTCCCAGAGCCCCGCCTCCATTATGTGCAGTGACATTACCAGGCGATGTGTCATGTTCAGCAAGCGCCATCCCTTTAATTGCCTGTCATTACTAAACACTTCTGCTTTAAATAACAACAAACCACAGGCACTTTCTTTCCCTGACTGATTTTTTACAGTTCCACGTTGAATCTTAGACAAGGGGAAGGAGAACAGGTCAGTGTCTACAAAGGAATCCTGTCAAATGACTCTGCTGAGCAGAGCAGAAATGGTCACATCGTCCACAGTCGTCTGGCTCAGCAACATCATCATCCTTGGAGGGCACTCCAGAAGGACACTTAAAAAAAAATCTCTTTTAGTAAAGCTGCTGGTAAGATAGATTTGTTTGTGATGGAGCTTGGTGTTCCTCTGCACATCTCTGAGCTGCCTGTACCTCTGCAAATCTCAATGAGAATGAGGTGACCTAGGCAGAGCAACGATCTTTCGAGTTAAATTGTGAAGGATGTTGGAGCAGGCTTAAAGCCAGATGGCTTTGTAACATCTGGGGTTCCTCAGGCAGTGTACAGAGGAAAGAACTCTTGTGAGGTTATGCCTGTTCTTCCCTCTTTGAGGGAGCACATGGCAGTGCCTCTCTCCGGCTTTGTGCTGCTGAACACATGCGCTGACCCTTTCTCGTGGCTGAGGGTTCTTTGTCAGCTCCTGGGAAAACTGAGCAGAGCCCAGTGTGTGTTACACACATGGATGTTTGGACATGGTTTGCTATGTTTCCATCTGTGGAAACAGACAAGCAGCTAGGCTGAAATGTGATTAGGTTAATCCTAACATGGATGGTAAAATGAAACTAAAGGTACAAATTAGTTTCAGAGCATTTTTCGGCAAAATCTGCTAACAGACCGTGCCTCCCCCCATAATTAGAGACTGCAGTGATAAAGGATATTTTCATGGGCCATCACTGTCTCCAGGCTACCTGTGTCACAGTCTCATCTTTAATTTCATTTTTTATGTACGTCATGAGAATTAAGACTGTCTTCCCTTTCTCAAACCTCAATATTCCAAGTGTTTCCCATGGAGTAAAAGAGGTGAACACAGTGAACCTCTGCAGAGATCAAAGGGAGGGAAACAGCTGTGTTCCTTCCTGCAGAGACCTTTTGGAGGATCAACAGGAGAAAAGTACAGGGGGCAAGACACTGCTATTACAATATCTTTGCATTAAACAACTTTTGCTCTCACCACCAAATTTACAAACATCATTATAAATCGTCTCTTAGTTACAAGAAAAGTGTCCAGGCACCTATGCACTGCTGCAACTGCAGAGTCCTCATCCCGCATTTCAGCCTTGAAGGCCACAGTTCAAACTGGGCATAAGTTACCATCTAGAAGAATTTAATACCATCACCCTTATCTGCAAGGCCTGTTTATTTTACATGCTGGAAGCAACAAACAGCTTGCTGCAATTGGAAAGCATAGCAAAAAAAAGAGAGGACAAGGCATTGCATTATGGTGCCATTAAAAATATCCAAGGAAAAATCTTCTACTGATGGGGCTGGCAGGGGAGGTGCAGGGGGAAGGCTGTTTGAAAACAGCAGCTGTACAGCCAATATATCTCAGCTTTGTCTGTAGCCTCTCCAAAACTTTAGCCAAAATGTATTCAAAGTTAACTATGAAACAAATCCTTTCCCCTTTTAATTTAATTTTTTGGCCTAATTCTATTTTTCTAGAGTTTTTGAGCCTCCTTATTTTAGTTCATCACTAGCACACCTGCTAGGGACACTATATGGACTAGATTTTTCAGCAAAAAAGCCAACTAAGCATAACAAGAACAAATCCAAAGGCACTGACTCAATTCTAGAAGTTTCTGATAATCTAGAAAATTTTAACTGAAGAAAGCAGGAATTATAGGATCCTGCATTGGACACATGTTCCACAAAGTTCATATAAGAAAAAAGACAATCTCTTTTTTCTTACCCTGGAGAATGAAATGAATTTTTCTGGAGGTAAAGCCTTACTCAGCAGCTTGCTATTCCAGTCAGCCCTGTTGACTTTGACAATATGAAGTTAAGTCAGAACAAGAGTTCTGGAAAATCCCAGCAGGAAGAATCTCTTGCTTGTATATAAACTGAGCTCACTGACTGAAAACTAAACAAGCCTTTTTTGTTGTTTTGTTTCTATTTTATGAGACTTAGGATTTGCAGATGGTCATTTAGTTGGTAGTGATATCTGTCAGGAACAGACTGGCTCCTTGGGGATTTAACATAAGCCAGGTTCATTTTACACCAATACTCAGCTTTGGTACTTCTGATAAGCTTCCATGACAATGGAACAATTACAAGACTTGAAAATAAATAATGCTTTAGTCAATTGCACCTTATTTTAAAAAGGATTCATGGCAATTCAATGAAAGTAATTTGTTTTTCCCTCTCCTTCAGTAATTATTCTGACATATTCTTTGTAGCTGAGCCGAAACATTTCATAGGTCAAGGAGACTGGATGAGATTTCTTGGGTCAGCTACTTTTCTTGGGAGTTAATAATTTAACAAAGCTCAGATCACGCATTTTTCACAACCATTTGTAGATGGAAAAGATAGCTGGATATGATTTCACAACAGATGAAGGGGAAGGTGGGAAAGAAACAGCCAGTCTGTATAACCCTTTATATAATTGTACACATATGTAACAGTTTAAGGAAGGCTGTAATTTGATTAGGGAAATTTTTAAATGGTCCAGGTTTTGCATGAAAAACAGCATGGTGGCACATTTTTACTACCTATATAATTGACACTTTGCCCCAGCAGGTGAGGATTTACACAGCTTTTTTTGATTTTGTGCTTTCAGGCATAAATACTCTGAGGGCCTCTAATTTTATTACCTGGGAAACAGTTAACTACTGATATGATGTTAACCTCTACCAAGAGCCAGATACTCAGGAAATATCACTTTGTACTTAGTACTCTATTCATAAATACTAAACTTGGTGGTTTTTCAACATCCAAGAAATCTGCTCAGTTACTGCATTCTCTATTTTCTGTGCAATCACATCAGATCATGGAAGGTGTTCCAGGCAGTACAGAGCTGCTGTCTTTTACTAAAAGCCATGCATTAGACTTTTAAGACATACAAAGCACAAAAAAGGAAAATAGTAAGTCAACATGAAGAACTGCATATTAGTGCTTTTTTAATTCTTTATTTTAAAAGTTATATTTATGTACTAAATGAGATTGTAATATCATGACAATCTTGTAATGCTTTGAGTTTAATATCCCCTCTAATGTAACAATTTATTTTACAGATTACAGAATAAACACTGAAAATACTTAGACCTGGAGAAGTAGAATCAGAAGTCTTAGATTCTGGTTTTGTTCCTGATTTGCTGTTTTAAGACAGACAAATCACTTGAGTTTATAGATCAACCTGAAAATATATAGATATACAAATTTGACTGCGAAAAGTTTGGGAGACTTGTTTTACATTAATCTAAGCCCTTGCTGTAGGGAGTTGATAACATCAGGGTGGGGGGAGGCTGATAATGGATCAATAAGGGAATGTAACCCTTGTTACCGTGTAAGTCTGGCAACCAGATATTTCTGTTATACCCAGTGATAAAGGCAAAGTTTCGGTAAATACATTTCAGCCCTCCTGAGGAGTTCCAAACTGTTCTCTTTGCCTGCCTGCTAGCTGTTATTCACTATGATTTGTGATCTAAGCCAAGCAACTCCTCTTTTTTCTGCTGTCCGAACAGATGCCTGAAACATCCTCAGCAGGAATACTGAGAACACTAAATAACAAACACTGAGCAGCAGACGTGAATGTTAGAGCATGACTACCTCTGTTCAAATTCAAATTCAGGTATTCATATGGCACACAGATATTCTCTAAAAATAGTGCATTCTTTGAGCATTCAAGCTTGGCAAACAAGGTATTTCATGAAGGTTGAATGCAACAAATTTCAGGGGATTCACAACAGTGTTGTTAACTTTGTTTATTAGTATTTATCTGTCTTTGGGTGTTAGCAGAATCTTGTATGAGAAGTTGTAAATATCCACAAAGTATGACATTTTCTTCTGGATATCTAAATCTTTTTTTTTTTTTTCCTAGCTAAAAAAGGCAATCACATATCTACAAAAACACTCAGGGAAGTGCTTTCTGTGTATTTGACATTTATTTTTAATTTACACCTATCACAAAATACACGTGCTTAATCACTCCCTGCATGATCTGTAAATTGAGGAATTACAACAACTTCCTGCCTTTGGGGCAAGGAGCAGATAGATTTTTATAAGCACACACTGTAAAACCCATTCCCAGAATAGATACTCATGAGAGTGGGCTTCTGTATGCATTTTCTTCGGTTTTAGCTGAACTTTAATCAATATCAAGGATCTTATATATAATGTGCTACAGCTCCCAACCAAAGCCAAGAAACACTGCCAGCAAAACTACCCAGATTCTGATTTTATGCTCCTCTCCTTTTCCTGTCATTCTAATGATTATGTCATGCACTTGTTTTGGTGACAGAAGAAAAAATAAGATAATCCACTGGTATTATCAGAATTACTCCTCCAAATTTAGGCATTTCTGGATGATAGAGCACCATGCAGACAAGTCAAGCTAGTGCAAAATCAGAACTTGAAGCTAGTTTTCCTTCACAGCCCACCTAATATGGCTGTATCATTTTTGGTTTCAGCCTGAGCTCATTCTAGGCCTGTGGGAGCATCTATTCCCCTGTGAAGTATAACTCTAAATACTAACAACACATCCAGGCATTTACTAGGATTTACAGTCCTAGGCCCTGGTTAAACATCCAGCTTTCAAGACCTTCAGTGACCTTCTCAGGGAATTCTGTACATCCAGCTGTACATTACCTACAAATGTGTATCATGCTCAGCTGCACGCGATCCTAACTCAGCGGTATAGAAAATATTTTGACAGAGCAGTTTTGCATCCACATCCTCCACCCTGTGAGAAAATTTCTCTCTCAACAGATCTGTGAAGCCAAAAATAATACATCATTCATGTGCTGCTTTAACCTCCTGCAATATAGATTACAACAGTTTATGATGTGTTAAGAATAAAAACTTTTGGTAACATTTCTTTTTGTTATTTATTTACTTGCGTATTTTATGAGGTTTCTGCTTTTCCATTTTAACACAAACACAGCACTTGTTAGAAGACAGCAGAGGAAAGCCAGCTCTCTCTAAGTAGCACAGGCCTGAGAGGTCACAAAACACAGCAGAAATCCAGGGAATTTTTCTCTGGGACATCCCTTCCATCTCCTTCAACAGACGTTTGGATGTCCCCAAACTTCCAGACTGTGAACTGCAGTATGAGCATATTCTACACCCTTGTCCTTTATCACTCAAACACCTTTGGAAATCTCACCTGTTATGACTGAAGTTTTGAAAATATGTCAAGAACAGAACTACAGTGACCTCCAGGCTTTCAATTAGTCCCCAAATAATTTATAACTCCTCGTTAAAATTTATATACTTTCTTGAACTGACACCTTTATGCAGAACTGGGAAGAGTGGTGAGTAATATTAATATTTTTCAGAAGATGCTTCATATGAAGAGTTCATTTTGCACGGTTACACCATTTCACATAGATAACTCAATAGTACTGAAGCCAGGCAAATAAAGTCATCTATTTTGTTGTTGTAAATTGGTCATGCAGTAGATTTTGATAAATCATCTCTTTTACTACAGCATAGAATTACTGAAAACTGAAAATGTTCAAGTAACTAAATAACACACCTAAATGTGTCTCATATGTTAATGCTGATTTTGACCCCAAAATAATCTTTTTTCATCTACCTAAATCTATCTATACAGAATAATTTACTGTCAAAGCAAACCAATTAAATGACAGCATAATGCCTTTTCTGCAACTGACCAAAAATGTCATGAGAATTCAGAAACAAATTTAACATAACTAGCAGTTCACAGCTAATCAAATACAAATTTAAAAAACCTACCATTTTAAAAATAAAAGTATTGCCGAATATTTGTTTCACTCTGTAATGGTGGTAACTATCAAACCCAGTTGGAGAACAGGGATTCCTGTGATAATGAATAATTGTATTCATGAATGACATTATTTCCACTGAAATACTGCATTTCCAAAGAGCTCAGTAGCTCAAGGTAAAAATGCTACAGCAGAAGAAAGCTGGGGGAGGTGGAGCAACCCCAAACACTGAGAGGTGATTTGGTCAATACTTCTCTCACAACAATCCTGAAAATATGGTTTTTAAAGCATCAAAGCAATTAAGAAGGAAAAAAATGAAATGAATGGAAGTTGAAGGTCATCCCACTGCTGCTGAAAATCTTATCCACATCCTTCTGAGGGCATTACAAAGGTAACTGATATCAGGGAAAGGTTTTCACAGGCCCAGGAGGACAAATAAGTGCCCATCCCATTAAAAAGTTTTTGACTGAAATAAATACACTAGAAACAAATATAGAGTGTTTATTTATGGTGTAATGGGAAACAAATTGCTTTTCTCAAAGCATTATGAATTGTAATGCTAAACTAAGGAAGACAACAATTTAGACAACCCTATCACTCAGACAGAAAAAAAATCTTTTTTTTGCATTGAACGAGTGAGTGATGGTAATGAGAAAGGTATTAAAATGACAGTACAGAGCCATTCATTGAGATAAACCTACCTGTAAGAAAGGCACCCACAACATCATGATGATGATTTTTCATCAAGTTCATGGCATACAAGTATTTGACAACCTTCATGAAGAAATTCCCTAGAGCAGCACTGAGCACTTAGCAGCACTGAGTACTTTGTCTTAATCCAACAAAGCACAGAAGGTACATGGAACAATGATTTTAAGAACATTCTTAAGGACAAGAAGGTACTGTTTGATTTGCTAGACAGTGGACAATTGTGCCTGTGCAGATTCCACGAAAGATGAACTTCAAATATTAATATAATTTTAATCTAATTTTTCTGCCTGACAGCGAAGTGTCTGGAATATATAAAGACATAACCAAAATATCACAGGCATGTTTAAGAACTTTTCATTCAAGGTCAATGTTGGTTTGCCCTAGTCTATCTAAATGGCAACAACAGGATCTAAATTGAATGACCTTAATCCCCCTTCCCCTCCTACCACAAATCTTGAGAACGGCTGCAGTCCTGGAAATGTGAAGAGTTGAATATTTAAAAAAAACCATGGAAACCTTTTGAGCTCTCTATAATACAGAAAATGAATTATACTGCAGTTTCATGCAAACAACTTGTTTACAGGAATTGTGCTTCTGTTAGTAGTAGAAAGACATCTGCCAGTGTGGCCCAGCTTGGTGACTCCATGAAGTCAGGGCTCTGTAACTATGATGATCAGATGACATATATTTTATATATATGCTTGGAAGAAAGTCCACTGAGCTCTGGAATCCTTTGGGGAGAAGGGCACAGAGGAACAAAAAAAGGCACCAAAAGTACGGATTAAAATCTGAAATGTCTTTTCGTTTCACTACTTTTTAACTTCAGAGATGCAGTAAAATCTGTTTTCAGCTAACTGATAGTTCTAAGGTGATTTAGTATCTTCAGACGAAAGTAGCCATATAAAAGGGAATAGACAATAGATTGGTATTTTTTATTTCCTGGCATGCACACAACTTTTTTCTCGTTTATGTGGCAACAAACTGAAGAAATCTCAGCATGGTTTATAGGTGGGGAAGACAGAAATCATTTCCTAAGTGCCATTTATACAGGGAAGGACATGTTAAACTAAAAGGATTGCAGCAGTTAAGAGAGAGAGAGAGCAGAAGTGTTTGAAGAGCAGTGAGTAACTCTTCACAGGAAAATACCACATTGCATTTCCTCTGAGCTCAGAGCTGGCTCCAGACCCCTCAGCACGATGGCAAACAGCCCGAGCTATAAGCTCCAGGTGTGAAGTGCCATTCCTCCCAGCCACGGGAGGGGAATGGTGTGAAGAAACAGACAACTTTTAGTTAACTTAGTTAACTAAGTTAACTTAGTTAACTCTTAGTTAAATTAAAAATTAAAATACTTTATTGAAAACAGAAAAATTGAAAAATTACAAAAATTAGAAAAATATAAAAATTTGGGATCCTATGGCTCAGTAGGTGGTATGCCCCAGGAGCGCAGGGATTTGAGATCTTCTGGCTGGGACAGCACGGGACCTCAGGTAGAGAAAAAGGACTTGCAGTGCTGGGCTGACTTTTGGCTGGTCCAAAAGTCGGAAAAAGGTTATTAAAGGCTTCTTAATAAGAGTAGGGCTTTTAATGCCCAGCACTGAAGTCCACCCTCAGCTAGCCTACAGGGGACTCTGAACTTTCTGAGGCCTGTCTCGTTGTTTTATAGTGCCTTTGCTCCACCCCAGCCCACCCACAGCCCGCCCCTTCGGTCCAAAGCGATTGGTGCTTTCCCTTTGACAGATCATCTCTGTCCACCAATGGCTCATCACTGTCAGAGGGGTGGTATCAGTTGAGATAAGGGAGCTACAATGCCTTCATTAAAATTCAGGTTGCCATGGAGCTTGCCTGCAGGGTAGGTTGAGGAGCTAAAAATAGCTGGTGGCTGTTAGAAACTGGGGTTTTGAAGTTAGGCTTTCAGTTAGGGTGCAAAGTAAAAACACTTAAAAAAATATTAAAATACATCCAACACATCTTAAAACACTTGTAAAAGTAGACAATAAACACAGGAAAGATAACTCTTATGGTGTACAGGTGGTGTAAAGTTTGAGAAGAGAGCATAAGTTTGGGATTTTTAACTGGGGAATTTTTAACTGGGAATGGTGCAACTCTCTTAATAAATAACTTTGAACAATTGAAAACATTGATAATGGAACTTGATTTTTGTACCTGGGCTGATGGGTTAATTTTAACATTCAATTTAAAAATATATAACTCCGAATTAATTGATTAAAACACTTAATATGCAAAGACCAAAAACAATTAGGGATTTCATGTATGACAAATGGGAAGGAAAACAAGGCAGGAGGAGCCTGTGCCAGGGCAATGCCACTGCCAGGGCAGCACCTGGGCTGAGGCCATCGCCCCTCCCAGAGCTCTGCAGCCAGAGCACATCCTGCTGCTTGCTCACCTCCCTCGCACTCCTGCTGCCCTGTCCTGCAGGAACGACCCCTTGCCTTGTGCCTTACCCCTGCCTAGCTGATCTTGCTGCACCTCACTTTCAATAAACATGGACTGCCCAGAGCTCTCCTGCTGAAGTCAAGGTCAACTTTTTTGTCACCTTAATGGTGCAGGATGTTTTGGAGGAGAATAAGGAAGCACATACCTCCATGACACTGAATGAATGTTTTATCATTCACCTGAGGCTGGACAAAACTTTTTTCACCATTTATTGAATGGAAATCACAGGCAGTGCTCCCAGTGGAGCCACAAGAGCAGCAGAAATAATGACAAGGCATAGGGATCACTGGTGACCTGACAGTGCTGTTCTCTCTCACGAGTGAAAATCAGAGCTGGATTGGCACTATAAAACCACAGAGCAAATGAGCACACAGTTAGTCCTGGCCAAAATCTTTACTTCTTAATTATCTCAATTTTTCCTTAGTAACTTAGAAGCCTACTGGTTGATTTTAACCACATTTAATTAAAGATAGTTATTTCAGAGAATTTAACCCTAGTTTCATGGATGTCAGTGACCAGATGTAGGATAGATGCCATAGAAGAAAAGGGTCAGAGCAGACGTGGTAGGACTAAATCCTACAGAATCCAACCAAAAAGCTTGCATGTGAAGAAAAACGTTGGACTGAAGAAAAACGTTGGACATCAAAAGTTTCATTGCTCAAATCACCAAATCTTCCACAATCAATATCTTTCTGTTGTACCATGAAGCACTAATTAAACGAATAACGATTAGCAGCAGCACCTCCACAGTAATAATTCACAGTTGGTCAGAAGCCATTAACTTGTGTTAACTGAGTTAGGTGAATTATTCTACAGAATAAAAGTGCTCCACGTTGTATCCTTCATATGGATAATTAACAAGCAAGCAGCTCACAGTGTTCAACATCAGTAAGGAATGGTTGGGACCAATTATCTGTTATAAACCAGTTATATTGTAAAATTGAGGAGAGTTTAAGTTTCTCTTAATCCTGTCAGAAGCACAGAAAGAAGCTTCAGAAAACTTGTCCTACTAGACTTTAGCCTGATTACACACATCAACTGGAAAATATAGAACTGATTACTTGATGAAGTCAAGAAATTTCCTAGTTCATCCACACTCCTTTTCTACTTTTATGAGAAAAAAAGTTCTCCGGGAGTAGGATTAATGTTTTCCAAGGTCTTTTTCTAGAGAAACAGCCCTGACTCTTCCTGTGTCCTGAGAGCACAAGGGAAACCTGGGCTCAGATTGTTACCACTGGACCTATAACAAAGAAAGAAAAGAGCTTCTCCCCTGTATTCTGCCCACACATCCTCCCTTAGGTGCACTTCAGCTCACAGTGAAATCTGTCTTGACTGTTCATTCCAACTGACATGACAAAGATCCTTGGCTTAAAGTGATCCTTCAAATCTTGTATGTGCAGAGAGACTGGCATTAGAGGATGATCTCTTACTGCAGGAAATTGCCTAACGAGCTGCAGCAGTCTTTAGCATTATATCACATAGTATGATCTCTTCAGAAAGCTGCTTGAGCAGATGCATCTGTCTGCTGCAAAGCCATGTTGAGCTATGGTGAAAAAAAAAAAAGGGGAGAGTATGCAATAAAATATTTCAGGCAGATGGAGAAAAATGATCACTGCTACTGACTGCATATGAGTTGGACACTTGCTTTTATTACATTTCCCTTTCTGCCATCCTGGTCTACTTATTAATTTGCTCCTCTCCTATGCCCTGACCTTTTATCTATAAGTTTTTTGAATTTGGAAATATCATTAAGTATAACTGTGTACAATTTCACTGCATGAAAATATAGCATGAACTTGTAGCCCTGGAAGAACCTCCCCAAAATAAATTTCATAATAAAGCCAGCACAGAAGCCCAGGTAAGAGAGGAAGTGCTTAGAACTGATGTACAATTTGAAGATTTTGCAGTATTCCCTCATCCTAAATCTGGTTCAATATTCAGAAGGCTAAAAAAATCTTCTTTATTAAGTAAATTGCATCCTACACAACAGGAAACCAAGTGAGATTTAATTCCGTTAATTTGTAGACAATTCACTATTTTGACTGGGCAGATAACATATTTGTCTATTCCTTATGATTCAGAGGAATTAAAACAGTGGAATTATTCATATACGTGCGTAGATAGTCAATAGATTCATATTTACCTAATTGTTATGCTTCAGATTAGTCCCCATCTCTAAAGACTATTCCTGATTTTATAGCCCCAGGCATACATATTGGACTCTTTAAGTGGAAATAATTTTAAAATTCACAAAAACATTCTCAACAACTGTTTTGCAGATGATACTTTCTGTCATATCAGACACATTCATTGACTTTTCAATGAATAGAATCAGAATATTATAATACTGGCCTATGTTTCATCTAACATCAGCTGTAACATGTTCAGTGGAAGCAGAATTAGGAAATATTTTTGAAATAAAAAAAAATTTAAAGGCCCTGTGGAATCAATCTGTTCAGCTACAAATACCAGATCCTGAGCTGGTGAAGAGGTTTTGCAGATTGGGGCCAACCTCCTTAAGAAGCTTTACAGGAAACAGATATTTCTTGTAAAATGGAATTAGGATTCACAGGCTGTGGTTTCTATTTCCAGTTATAATTAATTCACACCCTTTCCCTTGTTTCAGGCACTGTTCCTTTCTTGGATGGAAGTTTTCTCTTACAATTTTTGTTCCTCTCTGTAGGAGGAAGATTGAGCTCAAGAACAGAAGGTTCATCAGCAGTCCACTAACCCCTGTCTTCTGTAAACCCTAAAATATCAGGCTCCATGAATTGATTTTCTTTCATTCTCTGCTTCAGGCATAACTGTTAATGAAGTTGCCAGGTCTGTTGAGATCCTAAAGATTTATTTGTTATACTGAATATAATGTCAAGACAGAAAGTTATTGGTTGCTTTACTCTGACAGTTTTATTCATGAAGCAGAATACTGGAATTTACAGAAGCTTAGCCCACTCAATACATCATTCCTGAAACTTAGTTAACAGCTTAATGCTAACTTAGTTTAAAAGAGAACAATTGCCTTTAACATGCAAATACTTTATAAATAAATTGCCTTAAAACATCTAAGTGAATTACTCTGTCATATAATCACTCAGTGTAGTTGTGACTTCCTTCTATTAACCCTTAATCAATCCAAACCACAGCAGTCAGTAGTAGAAATGAGCCTTTAAATATCCTACCCTCTTCAGTTTGTCTCCCTATCCCCTCTCATACTCACATTTGAGCTCTGCTGCATCAAGGCAACTTAAAAAACTCAACCCAAACCAAAAAAACCCCTTGAAACTTAAACAACAAGAAATCAGTATGACTACCTTTTACCGGTATATGTCATATTTAGACATATGTCTATTTAGACATATGACATATGTCATATTTTAGAAAAAAATTGCTTCACTCTGAAATGAGCAGGAGAAAAATTATTGAGGCAGATGAGAAATTTTTTTAGAAACTAAAAGCTCACCAGAATGTTTTCAAATAAAAGGCAGCATAATTTAAAATTCTGAGGAAACACAAATGAAAGTCCTGAAATAAATGCAAAACTGTTTCTAGGTGGTGGTTTTTCTTTCTTGAAAGGTCCTGTAGAGAAAGAAACTTGTTCACTTCTGCAGAGTTTGATTTATGCATATAGCTGAGGTAGGAATTAGGTAAGGAAAAGCAAATTTTATTTCCTGAATCTTTTAATAAAAAGCATATATTTCTTGAAAATCTTAGTTTACCAATCCAAAAGATAACATCCTGAGCACCAGAAACATTTGAGTTTTATTGGATCTGAACTCCTAGCTTGAATTGAAGCAAGGATGATTACATCTTCCAGTAAAAATAGGCTTTTTCATGGTGAGTCCATGCTGTTACAAATCCAGTCCAGTTGCTACAACCACCTGCCCAGAACAGATGTTTGGTCTCAAGGTAGCACTAGTGACACATTCTGGGTACCAAACAATCTCTATCTTAAATGCAGTTTGATTTATTCTTCTCCTCCTCGGTCCCCCAAGATGGTCAAATGTTCCTATTTGAAAATATTTGCCTCTTAATCTCAAAATACGAAAATTAGAGCAGAACCTACAAAACACGTGAGTTTAATGGTACACACTTGCCAGAATATAAAGGTATGAAAGTCAACATTTATGATCTCAGAGGGGGAAGATTCATGGCAGTGCTGAGAGGCAGGAAGCCTTTTACTGGGTTGGGATTGTGGCATTACGCAGGGAAGGAGAACTAAATTCCAATAAAATCCTTCACACCCTTCCACAGTGCTGTGTGTTCTGTGTGTACTTTCTCTTGTAGCAAACAACAACTTAGAGTGTTTTTACAAGACCTACTATTTTTTGCCTTTTTCTTATAAAACAAAAACCTCTAACAAGTCAAACACAGAAGGAAAAAAATATCATAAGGACTATATTTAGGACATAGAATGAGAATGGAAATATTGTGCTGCTCTGTCAGTGTTTTCCATGTAAGTGCTACTTCCCCAATGATTCCTTTACTTAAAATAAAAGAGATCTTGATCCAGCTATAAAGTATGCCTTCCACACACCTAGCCCTACCTGGTCTTACTCTGGAATTGGTTCAGTAAGAACGTGGTGCTATTCCAGTTCCCAATGAGTGCTTTTGCTTAGTGCTCCCCAATTACTCTTTTGTTGCAATTTTCACTGAAGCTCAGGACATTTCTCCAAATCCCAAATTACAAAATTTCATTCATGCTTTCACAGGTCTGTTAAAAAAATCCCTGTTCAAAATCTTTTGCTTCCTATGCATAATTTACAAAATAGTTTAAAGTGTCTCAAAACAAAAAGTCATTTTAAGACCATATTCTCCCCCTACCTCCTCAAGAAAGAGCTTTCCCAGGTAAAGCAAAAGCCAGCAAATGAAGAACAATTCAGTTCCAGCCAACCTGGCTGGTTTTGGTTTTCCTTTCCCTGTTCCTTTGTTCAGTTACAAAACTGAATATTGCAACTGCCCCCAGCCAAAGTGCAGCACACAAATGTCACCTGATCCTAAATATTATCCCAGGGATAACACCTACAAACACATGATACACTTTTTTTTTTGTAAAAGCTCTTCTCTCAGTAGTCTCTAATGTCTGGATTTGTCATGTGACAGAAAAAGCTGAAGATAGGGTAAAAATTTTATTTTTTTATTAAGCAATGGTACAAGTTTCTGTAGGATGTTCTCTCAGCCAGACTCAGTGCAGTGCCAGAGTTGTTCTAAATATGCAAAACTGGCCTCCATCAATAATATTATTGCAAGGACTCACAGAATACCTCATACATATCTCATCTGAGAGTGACTACTTTCATTAGACAATATAAGATGAACAGGAGGTCAATAAAATACAGCAGAGCTCCACAAACCAGGGAGAAACCCTGAATTTTCTGTTCAAGGTCATGGACCCAGCCTGAGCTGCTGTTAAATTAAAGCTACCCTTTTGAGATACTTAAATTATCTGTGCCATGTGGATTGGGAGCACTGACAGCTGATGAGAAAATTACTCCTGTACTACCTCAGGGGAATTCCCACACCTATTAGACCTCAGTGGAAATGAGATAAGTTTGCTTTAAGCTCCTTCCGGGCTGCATGCCAGAGTTTGGCAGATTCCATAAAAGAAACAGAGCTCCCAGACCAGCAGTCACTTAGACTTGGATTTGGTGTTTGACAAGGAATGCCTAAATGAGGCACAGGAGGAAAAATAAGTGCCTTGCTTTGATTAGATGAATCAGAGAGTACACTGTCTTTCAAAAAGGCAATTTTAAGAGACAAACTTCTCCTTATTTCCAAAGAATTGGTGAGTAAAGTGATGGGATGTGCTAGAAAAGCTGAGTCAGTAAAGAACCCAAGGTTATCAATTTAGCAGCCACAGGTTATGAAATATTCTGTAAGACTATTATGGATGCTGATGTGTAATTTCTCAAGTGCACATGACAGATGCATCATAAATAATAAACCAATGCATAAATGTAGCTTATATCTTGGGGGATAATGCCACATTCTTTTCACTCATAGGTCATTAGCTGTCATTTTAATTCCTAGGATTAGGGTCTTCAACATTCCTCAACACTTCTACATAAATAATGCTGCACTCCTGTAATTTGCTGTGTTTTCCAGGTGAAAAAGTGTAACAGAGCAGAGAAGCTGTTCTTAATTGTCATACAAGAAGCAGGGAAATGGTAATCTTTCTCTAATATTGTATGAGTGTTGTGGTGCATTGCCCCTTCACCCCACCCCATCCTTGGGCCTGGCTGCAATCTCAGAAGCTCCTGATAAGCTTTGCCTTAACCATCCGAGAGGTGAAGTGTCCCTTGCCAACACCAGTCAAGCAGTGAGGCACATCTGGATCTTACCAGGAGCTCTTGAATGGTATAGATGGGAACAGACAGAAACAGCAGCTGCCCAACCAAGGCCAGCCTCCAGCAGTTATCCTCTGCAGCCCTGGTGAACCATTTACCTGATTACAGCTTGAGTGGAGTACTGCCACTGGTACAGCCCAGTTACCGACATGGGCTATGGCCAGGGTGGAAACCTACTGATGGCCAAAGTCAATCACCTTGTGACTCTATAAACAGCGGTCCTGAGTGAGGCCCTTTGGGCTCTCCTGGGCCTCAGTCATTTTGCCAGCACCTCCCTCTGAGTGAGAGACCTCTCAGAGATTTTGGACCCTCAAGCTCCATGATACTCAAAGAACCAACACTGGCAAAGAGGCCAAGGCTGATACTACCAGAAACACCTCCTGTCCCTGACAACTCCACATTGCTACAAGAATAATATAGCTCCTGAGGCTGTTCTCTTTTTTGTAGCAGAGTTTCCTTTTAAGAACCTCTGAAGAGAATCTGGATTTTCACATCTCTTTTAGCTGTCACAGAGCACATTGCTACTATAATATCCTGCAGCCAAATCCCTACTTCTTTTAAACCCCTTCAAATTGGACTCAACACAGATGTGTGGGTATTCCAAGCATTATAACTGCCTTTCCTCTGAACATTCTGGGTAGAGCTGGTCCTGTTTAAGACCAACCAGGATCTCCTAAAGTCTTATCATGTTGTCATGCTTGCCAACTTTTTTTTCTTGACAAGAATGGTTTGTCTTCAGGAAAAGGAATTCACATGGTATTCCTGAAGTCCCTTGAATGATCCTGGTATTTCTTCATCTTCTTTCCACATCCTCCTGGCTAAGTAGGCTTTCTATGGTGCCTTCTTTACCTATGTTTGTAGCCCTTAGCTCTCCTTGCACAGGGATCCATGGGCTCCAAACTCCATTAACTCCACCGGGGTCCTGAAAAGTGGCTGATGAAAAGTAAAAATTCCTTTTTGAATCTACTTTGCTCATTCCCAGCAGGGCTTGGATTATGTACTCCACAGGACTGTTGTGATCATAAAATGGCACAAATATTATTATCCTTGTGCCCTGTATTCTCCTGGTGAAGTATAAGGCAGCAGATGTCAAATTAAATGTGAGTGATGTCAGTCAGATAGTTCTGCCGAGACACCTCAAGCTACCCAGCTAAATCTTACTACTTATTGGAGCAACCATAATAATCATTATCTTCATCATCAATATATTTATATTCTTGTTTTAGTTTGCTTTCATCGAGGCAAAGCTAGAGATGTTCCTTCAGAGTCTTCTGCTAAGCCTGGGTTTACTAAGGCTCTTCAAAAACATCTTCTTTACAGGCAAGGGCATTAAAGGTTTACAAGTGGCTTTTCTTTTTGCCTTAAATTTATCTTTTATTTAAAGCCCCAAGAAGAAAGAATTGGAAGAACACTAAATTGGTGCAAATGCTTTCCTCATGGGGTCTCAGCTGTTATCTGACTATGGATTTTAAAATTACAAACAACAACATGTGAGTGAAAATAACTTGTCATTTCTCCTCTCACCTACCTCTGGGTAAGTGGAATTGCCATTAAAAAAAAAATCAAGGTAATTTGTTATTTCTCTTGACAGCAGGAACTAAAAGTACATCAATGGTGCTGTCATGAATGGTGTCTTGGATTGCCCCATAGTGGTGGTTCTGCCTGACTGAAGGGGACACTTGTAGAGCTATAGGCAGGGAAAGTCAAGCTCAGAGAGCAAAAATCAACAGATATTTCACATTTGATCTTGAACTTAGGAAAGAGACAAAGGTTGAGGAAATTAAACCTATTTCCAGGTGTTGCAGATGACATTCAACAGTGTCATTAAGATCAGTGTTTTTCCCATCAGCCAACTATGAAAATGCATGGGCAACATCTTCTCATGGAACAGATCTGTTTACATAAAACACACTGAAAACTGTATAACTGATAATCCCAGAGATCAAAACTGTTCCTACATCCTTCTGGTTCAAGGGAGTTAATTTCCACCTGTGAGACATCTGTCATCAGGTGTCAGGGCTGCAGACAGTGTGAAAGAGAAGAGAGCTACTAAATAGTTCAGTTCTGTCATAATGGTCCCTGACTGTGTCTATATACACATCAGTCATCTTCTTACTGTCTCCCTCAATATTCACCTCAAAGTGCTTAAGCACAAGGCAGGAGCAAGATGTAAATAAGCCAAACTTAATTTAAACTTGAGTCTCCTACAGCTCAACCAAAGGGAGAGAAAAGAGTTTTATGTTACTGGTTCCTGTTCTGCCTGTGCTCAGTCAGGTTCCCCACAAATGAAAAGCCCCTGTCTCCTTGCCTTCAATCACAGGCCAAGCTGGAAGTGTATTAGGATACTCTAAATTGTATCAGCTGCCATCTCCTTTGTCCTTATTTGTACTAGAAACTCCAGGAGAAAAGATATAAAGAACCATCTGTCTTGCTTCTGGTAACCTGGAGTTTCTCTGCTCTAAGAGAACCTTTAGCTGAAACCAGTAAAAGTGGAAAAATCTGCCCACAAGACCTGAAAAAGTAGCTAGGCATAAAAAGATCTGATCTAGTGTCAGGCATTACTTTAGTTTCTTTTGTATACAATTTATGGAACAGAAAAAAATTGATCTCTGCAGAGAGCCTGCAGAATACCTTTAAAAATGTCATGTGAATATCAATTTGCTTTGTTCATATTCCTTTTTGTTTGCATTTCCCAAATGCTCCAGTGAAAAAGCTTTCCTAGCACAAGTCTTTGCAAAGATTTAATATGATCTGCTCGAATTGAAAATGAGGAATGGTACACTCAAATATGGGGTTCACTTTGCTTTTGGTTATAAATCATTTGAAGAGAGGGCAGGAAAGTTGCCACATGCATTCTTCAAATGAAAATTCTTAATTGAGCATTTTTGAATGGCAGGAAAATACTGACTTTTAAAGGTAAATTGGAATGTATACAAATAATTGAGTTATTCATAAAGTAGAGAAGAGTGGATTGAAGAGAATTAGACAAATGGATGCACTTCAGAATGAGAAGTACAACTTTTTGAGTGAGATAGCTAAAATCCTGCTTCCTTTATTTGGCATGATGTTTACCAAATACCAAACTGTCCAGGCTGGCTGTCCTTACCCAGTGAAACCTTTCTTGAAAAGGGGAATATGTGTGTCCTGAAAGCTCTGGGTGTGAGAACCTCAGGTTTCTTTTTCTTATTTAGGATGCTAAATAGGATAAAGGATTTACACTCACTTGTGGAAGTGGTCATTTTCTGACCCTCAGCTTGATGTCCTACCAGCCAAGAGCTAGAAATAAATCACAGCCAAGCATACCATGCTTTAACCTTGCCCAGAGTCCCCAATTAATTAATCTAAAGTGAAAGAGTCCACAGAGCCTCTTGTCAGTCTAACTTGCATGAGAAATTCTTCCCTAGCCTCCAAAATTCGTAAACAAAAATACCAATAGTATTTTGTAAGCACAAGTTCAAGTGAGCATGCTGCCTCATTAGTATAAAAACAATAATTCCTGTTTACCATAAGGGATTTGCCTACAGAGGGGGTGCAGGGAGTTATCAAGACCCATCACTCACAGAGCCTGGGCAAGCAAAAATCTGACTCCCTTGTGCTTAAATCCCCCAAGAAGGAAGGTGACTATCACTGAAAGCATCTCCAGGCCGAAGACACAGCAGGGGAACAGCAAGAGTTGGTGCTGAAGGAGTGCCTGGGTGGGACCCACCATGCTCAGCTGTCCCAGGACGGGCACATCTGTACAGCAGCTGCTGGAAGGAGAATCAGAGAGCCTAGCAGAGTTCTGATCATAGGGACCCGTGAATTAAAGGCTGTGCTGGAAGTGAGCACCACTGAGAGGCACCTGCAGGAAGTTCTGTGGGTGCCTGCAAGCACTCCTGCACATGGAGATAAAGCTTCCTGCTTGAGTCACTGCTGGGACATGCAAACTGTTCTCTCCATCCATCCACTGACTGCCATCCATGCACAGCCTCAGACAACCATGAATGGTGACTCACATCTCACTTTTCTTGCCCTTGAGCGCCAGCATTGTATGCTTCGTGTTGCTCTGTGTGCTCCTGCACCTAAAGGGACAAATTTGGAGATATTTTAATCAGGGAACACATCTGTTGTATTCTGTTAGAGCCAAACATTTACAACTGAGAGATTGTTTTGACTCAGAAGAGTGATTGAGAGACAGAAAAATGAATTGTGACTTTAAATTTAGCTTGAAGAAAAAAAGCAAGCAAGGGAAAATGTTGATTTTTTTAGGGAAATCTCATTTCACTGGAGACTTAAAGCTTAATAGGGTCTGGAACCTTGGCTTTCCCCACAGAAGGGAATATGTCCAGTGGAGCAGAGTTGTGTTCAGTGAACGTGGGGCCTTTGTGAGTAGGAACTTCAGAGCCTGCATTGATTTCCTACAAGAGACTGCAGTATTCCCTCATGTTAAAGTTAATTCTGCTTGATACTGTTTATCTGGCTAAGACACATTGACACGGAACATTTCTCAATATAAGACTTAGACTCCTATTTGTGACCACTTTCAGAGAGGATTCCTGCATCACTTGGCTGAGAAAAGGCAGGGAAGGAAGGCAGCCCTGTGTGATTTGCCTACCATTAATAACAAGCTGTATTTCCAGGTGTTGTCACCAAATGTCACTCTGACATATTCCCTCAAGGAACCTCGCTGTCTGACTGACACCAGCACAGATGAGATGTGTAATGTGTAACAATGTGCTCAGGAGCCCTACGGAGGCTTTCCCACTCAGCTTCCCTGGGCTGCATCTGCTTCCACGAAGACAGGTCTGTTCATAGATCTCAGAGGTGGCACAAAAATGGCTTGCATCTTTCATATTTTTAACATAAGTTTTTCCTTTCTTGCTGTAGTAGGCTCAGCTATCCCCACCCATCACTACTTCTATTTCAGGGAGCTGTTTTATGACTAACTCCTCTTAAAGGGTGTGTTGAAATAGAGATCAGATGGTAAGACTGGAAGACGAGGACCACAAGCCTTGGCAAGCAGAAATGAAACCCTAAACATTTCTGTGCTTAAATTCAACATAGAGTACCGTGATGAAAGGGAAAAAATGTTTTTCCTTACTATCCTTCTTTTCCCCCAATCCACCTATGTTGTCTTCTGTTCTATAAAATTACACTTGAAAATCTTCTGGATAGAAAAAGAAGAGGTCATAATTATGAATCCTGTTCCAGTCTGGCAGTGTGAACATCCGTTCACACAAATGCTACACCCTTTATCATAATCATGTGCTTCTTACTTTTATTTTTGGTTCTTGGTAAGTGGTATCAAATACCCTAAATTTCTTTTGTCCCAACTTTTAATGTTATTTATAATCCCTCAGCTAACCTGTAAGAACAGAATAAACAATACTTGTATTACAAACCAGTACTTTAAAGATAGAATATAGAGTTTGTATTTGAACACTGTCCCAAAATAAGAAATTATATATTTTCTCTGTTATTTTAATGAGTAAAAGAAGTTTGGGCTCTTCAGTCCCTCCGAATACAGGAGATTTATCAGATAGCTGTCAGACAGCTCTGTTTTTGTAATCAACAGATGAAGAACCAATGGAACTGTCACAAAGCTTAATTGACTTCTTGGGCTGAGACATTCATCTGTTGGGAAGTTAAAGATGAATGCCTGGAGCAAGACCTGAATTTCTTTTCGTAAGTCTAAAAGGAAATGTCTCCTGGTATGACACCAGGCAGGATTCACTTCATAAACAAGCCACTAATATCATATCAGTATGTACATGCAGACCACATCCCAACACAAGTCCTATTGGAAATGTGGCTACTGATCAAAAATCCCATAAGTGAAGGTCACTCAGCAGTTTCTTAATTCATACCAGGTCCTCAGAACACTCTGAAATTTAAATGCTTTAATCACAGGCTGCACTGTAGTTCTCTAATTAGCAAGTGTTCATGGAATGAGCTGCTCTGCAACAGGACACATCCCACAATGGCTCATAATTTGAGTGGGAAGGTAACAGACACATTTAATAGCACAAATTAACTTGATGGTTATGAGGAAGCCTCTCTGTCAGCAATATCACAAATTAAATTATCTGCTACCTCATTAGTGATGAGGAATAATTAAGAAAGCTACACAATTGCTTACAAATAAACCAGCACCAAATCAGCTGAAAGATGTCTGTCTTGGAATCTCTTTGGCACAGCAACATTCATCCCCTTAACTCTGATACCATTTGTTTGTAGGTAAACCAGATCTTCAGCATTATCTTAATTAAGCTTTTAAAATTTAATTTCCTTTTTCAAAGGAGAGTATCTTGGGCACTACACAGCGAGTTTTCATTAACAATGCAGCAGCTTCAGCAGAGCATTTCCAAGATGAACAGGAAACAAGAACAAAAAGGGCTGATGGCCCTGGGGGCTTGAGGGAGTGAGGAGCACCTTGCAACACAAGTCTCTCAACGGTCCCCCTAAAACACAACAGATTCCCCGAAGGAACTCAGACACTAAGCAACTAAGCTGCAAATTATGTTTTAAAGCTGCATATTTTATTTAAATTAGACTTCTGGTTTGTAGGCAAATATTAAATACTGAAAATACTTATATCAAGGCTTCTTTTCAAGTATTTTTTTGTTTGGTGGGGGGTTTTGACATTTTAAGATTTAACTGAAATTAGACCCTGTTGCCTTTTTTTTTTTCTTTGAGAACAATTGAAGAGACTAACAGATTATTTTCCTGTAATTAATTAAAACAGAAGTGGATTATCAACTCTTGTAGCTTATTCATAGAGATTCCAAGATCGCTCTTGGCAGTTCAGTAATTATTCATATTAACTACAGATGCAATACCCTTACTTGGCACTTACTAGAACTGCAAATTGAAAAAGAAGCAAGACAATGAGCAATGTAAATAGGTGAAGTATGATGAACTTCTAAAATTTTTATAAGGTGCAATGAATCTTTGGTATCAATCAAGATTGCAAAATACAGAAATATTAGTCCTCTCTCCCCACCCTGAGCATGTGATTTTGGATCTTTCACTTAACTGCAGAAAGTATAATATCCAATGCATCATATCTGGGAGATAAACTGGCAGCAACTGAGCTTAAAATGTCACAACTCACACAATACAACAGTGATGTATTTTGAACAACTGCAGATAAGGTTTGGTGTATCACGTGTTGGTGTTTTAATTTATGCACTGGAGATATTAGGCAGTCTTTTGCAGTTTACATATTATTGTAACCAAGTATACAAGTGAAAAACACGGGTGGGCCAGCAATCTTTGGGAAAGCAAATAACAAATATGCTGCTAGTGATCTTCCAATCCTCTGTTAATCCAAGTGATGTTAAAATAGAGATACAAAATAATGCAGGTCTGAGCAGTTTCAGTCAATGAGGTAAGCCTAACAATGACAGAGGTCTCAGACTGGTAGTACGCTCTTCTCAATTTGGGTTTTCAAGATTTACTGGAGAAATAATGTCTTAGCAGTCCTAGTCACCTGGAGCATAAAAATACACACATATAAATGCATCCAGTCAGGGCAAGCATGCTGGAATTACATTTTTTACAAGGTGAAAACTCAATAAATAGGGAAAGGAACTAACACATGGTTGTCAATGCCACCTAAGATAACAAGAAAAGGTAATGACCTTGGTAGACATAAGTAATTTCACCCAGTAGTGCTGGACAAACTGCTTGGCTATAATTTAGGGAAGATTACTCTTTGGTTAGATGCACTAAAGTTGAAATAACACCTACAAATAAGCCATACTTTCCCTTTTCCTGCTTAGTATGGAGATTCCTGCAATAGTACTGATGTTATGGAACTATATTTCTTTCTATGTGAACAGCAAGAGATATCATCTTAAATACTGGAGTAGTTTTGAGAAAGTTCTTTCCTGTTCACAAATAATTCACAGATTACTTCTGCTGAAAAGAAAAGCTATTCTGCAATAATACTTTGCAAAGTAATGAAACCAGACAGACACTGGAAGAATATGACAAAATATATTTGGTTGAATCATGTCTGGAAAATTTCAAAGATCTTGAATAAAAATGAGATCCCTCAAATAGCAACATTTAAATGAAAGACAAACCATATTCAAATATCTTATATTGAACCTGAAATAATTATAATTTTTGAATCAGGGAATATATTAAAATATTACATTCTCTAGTAAAGTTACCTGAAGTTTTATAGTCATATACAGAAAGCAAGATTAAAGGGAAAATACTCATTTATCCAAAGTATTTGGAGTTTGTAAAGTATCCCAAATATCACAACTTCCAAATATTCAGATAATTCTGAAAGTCATTTTAAATTCAGTAAAAAGCAGCTGTCATGTCTTGGCATATATAATGCCATTTATAGCAAAACATACAGAAAACCACCCAATGATGAACCTAGGTCAGTAAGTTTATAAGGCCAGTAGTCTGCCAACAGATAAATTATTTACTTTACAACATAGTTGGCTGCAAGTTATTTTTTCTGTGTTTGTATTTATTAAAGATAAAGACAATTCCAAACTACTTATTCATGCTCTTAATCAAAGTAGATTTCCATATTCTGCAATCCCACTTCGATCACACCAAATTCCTTTCACTGTTTTGCACAACCACAGAACTTTAGTTGATCCTGATTTCTACCAGCCTTGGTTTGAGACATATTCCCGGATACAAGGACAACTGAATCAAAAGTACTAAAGCTGTTGGTCTTCTATGAATGATGAACCTTTGATTAAAGACTTGCCAACACTGACAAGCAAAGACAGGCCACAGGACACAAAATAATCTCTTCCGTAGCTGCCCACCTTCTCCTCCCCCCATCTACACACAAGCAATTTACAGCCATTATTGTTTATTTCCCTAAAAAATGATCGGATGAGGCAAAATGTCCATGACCTTGGTGACCCACTGTTACTCAAACACGGGCTAGTAAAATGAGTTTGTGACAGTACCACTTCTTTCCCAGCAAATAGTTATAATTTGCCAGAAACCTTTAACAGGCACGCAGTTCCACAGGCATTGAGCCTGTAACTTCCTTTTTACATTTCTTAGGCAAATCATCAAAATACAAACCCCTGCTGTTACACTGAAGAACAGTTAAGTATAGGCCAAGAACAAAGCAATTGTGTTTCCAAGGCTGCTCACAGTCCCCTTGCGTGCACTGATTGCTGCAGCCTGTCACCTCCTGGTGATATGAGAAACAGGCTGCACAGCAAAGAAAGCCACACAAATACAGCCCTAATGCACAGGGGTTTATCTAAAAGATTGTGATATTCTACTTAGACTGGAATAGGCCCTAACAATGAGAACATGTAAACATCTGTTAATGTCCACATGTTACTGGTCACTGACCATGCATCAAAATGTCAGAAAATTACACAATCATAATGGTTGACTAGCAAGTCAGATTTTATAACTTAAATAGTATGGGTCAAACACCTTAATTTTAAGAGACTTCTTCATATTTAAAAAAAGTTTTCATTCCAAACCATTTTCCTTAAACATCAATTAACACTTACAACAAACCCTCGCAGCCCAGCATATTACCACAAGAAAGACTTCAATATTTTACGATGTTGTCTGATTTGTAATATACAAAATTGAGAGTAAATTTAGCCTTAAACCCCAAGTGGCAGCTGACTGCCTTCCCCAAGAGACTCCCTACACCTTCCAAATTCTGTTGTCATAACTCCCCATGAGTCCTCAGTGACTGACCAAAGGATTTCTCACCAAGTCAATTAGCAATATAAATTCCACCCAGACGAATGTATTTCGGTGCACGGTGAGATCATTAACCTTATTATGACACCTTGTCCTGTTTTCAAGCTTCCCACGAATCTGTTGCTAATAGATATAGGTGCCAGAATTATTGCCTGCAAAGGCTTTTCCTTATAATAGAAATAATTTTTGGTGCTGCCAGTTATCACTCACGTTTCTAAGGTGCCTCTTATGCTAACATGTGGAAGACATTACAAACATTTTGTACCTCCACGGAAGCAAGTGCCAGTGCTTCTGGTTGCCTGCTTATTCCCATCTGTGGCGCTGGCTCATTCCAGAGCCCTGTTGTTTAGGTAATATCTCGTGACACAGTACAGGATCCTGATTTTTGAGCTGTGGGTCCTCTGGCCTCCTCCAGAGGAAATTCTCCTTCCCCTACCCTAACCTGGCAGTGCTGTGTTTAAACACAGAACTTACACCCAGTGTGACAAGCCTTGGAGTGCAGCCCTGCCCGGGGGGACCTGATAGCAACAGTGATAAAACACAGTTTGCAATAAGGACTAGTCTCCAGCTGAGTAAAAAACGCTCATTTATTTATCCACGTTATGCTACAGGGAGGCTGATGAGGACAGCTACCTCGGACGATCTGGCTTCGAGTGCCAGCAGGCAGCAGCTCAGCTGAAGCTCTCAGAGCCTGCGCTCTCTGCAGGCAGCGCAAACCAGAGCCTTGCAGAGTCCCACTACTCAAAGTTGTTTTCCTTTGTCACAAGACAGTTTCCCAAACTTCTCCCCTATCTAAGGCACTCTCCCGGGGCTCTCGCCAGAGCCTTACCACTCTTCTGCCTCGAAGCGCAATCCAATATTAACTAATTAACACCGGACACTTCATTTGGCCTCGTGACTCACTGTAACCCAGTTTAATTAATTTGTTATTTGCACTTCCTTGATGGTTTTGGTACAAGCACACAGTATTCTCTGGACACATTCTTTTCTTCAAGTCCTGCCACACGTCTGTTAGCTATTTCTTTGTATTACTAATGATTCTAAGTAACACCTTGAGGCAAATCTTGATTAGCATGTTAATTAGGAAATTCCTAGCAGGCACTTTGGGGGACAGCTTACTCCCAATCACCAAGAATAAAAAGGGTGTTCAGATTGAGACATCAGGTTGAATTGCAGAGGTGGACACAGTGGAAACGCTGTCAAACAAATCAAACTCCCAGTTCCTTTCCTCAGGTTCTGAGTGCATGCCCTTAAAAAGCAACTGCTTGTTCAAAACCAGCCAAGCACTGGCTCCCCAGGCAGCCTCCAGTGACTCTTTTGGGCTTCCTTTTATTTCTTTACAGGTGTTGGACTGAGGGCCATGAAGAGCCAGATTACTCCAGAGCTCTGAACATCTCCTTGTTAGCTCTGACCTGATCCAGGCTGTAGCTCCGGGAGGGTTATGGGAATATTTCCAATGAGTGTGGCAGGCTTTGAGTAATGTCCAAAAGCTCAGATTATGAAACAAACACTATCTGGTCCTCTGGCAATTACCCCTCACACAAAAATATTTCTCTCCTCTACTTCCCCCTGACTTCTAAAACAAACATAGGGCTGAAAATTAAACCAGGCCCATAGTGATTTAAGTACTGTTTATGTAGCCTTAAAAAATATATATGCCTTTACTATTTCCCACATTGCTGCTGTGGAGCTAACTTCATTCAGTACAAATCCACTACACAAGCAATAGCGATGAAGCACAGTTGCAACAAGAATCAGTCTCCAGCTGAGTGAAGAATGCAGATTTTTTTTTTATTATACATTGGTTAGTGAGAAAGGGAAAGTGCCCATCACTGGTCTCAGTTGAATTATTTTTCTTTTCAATAAGATTTTTAAAATATGAATGAATTCTTAATGTGCCTCAGTTCTCTCACATAATTTCCTACTGAACAGTGCTTTAATCTGGAATTAGTTTCAGTATTTTCTACAGGGCTACACAAAGTGCAAGAACTTTTACAGATAACTAAGCACTAAGATTAGGCAAAATTTGAACAATCCCAGGTAACTACCCTAACACATGGGGGAAAGTTTCTACCCTGGAAAAAATGTCTTGTTTGTCAGTGCTGCATCTCCAAAATATTTAGTTAAACTAGTACTGAAAGTTGTTTTACATAACATACTAGCAGGTGAAAAGAGATACAGCACTCATCCCACCATTCCTCACCAAGGATGGTAATGCCCAGTAGGTGTTAACTCTGCCAAAAACATTGCCAAAATCAGAGCTCCAGAGTTCCAGGACATTGCTCACCACCACTTTGCAAGAGGAGATTAATCTCATTTATCAAAAAATGCCGGGAATATGGACATCTGCAAGCCAACAACCCTTCTTCATCTCCATCCCCCTCTGCAAGTGGTAGCTTGGTGGCCAACTTTGACTAGTCAGATACTGTTTAGGAGGCTAAGAATCGAGCTGGGTTTAGCAGAGAAGGGGTGAAATCAATAAAATCTGGGGCCTTCTCTCATGGATCCAAACCATGATATTCACTGCTTGCCTTTTGATCAATTTTCCTTTCACTAATCTCCATGTGGATTAGGTCAGCACAAAACTAACTCTGTCAACTCTATCTGTTGGGACGTGAGGCAGAAGCACATTCAGGCCCAGAAATCTCCTGCAGTAAAATGCTGCCACAAAAGGGATATTCTTTGCTGGTGTCTAGCTCAGCCCATAATTTATTCTAGTGGCAATAAGTTATTTGACACAAAGATAGGGGGACACATCCCAGTGCAGAAGATTTGTGTTCAGGCAAGTGGGGTTATTAAAAAGCAAGAAAAGAAATGCTAATTTTCCGTCTGAATGTTTGAGATGGGGACTGGGGCACTACTGGTTCTGTCACCAATTTAAGATCCCTGATAAGTAAATTCGTTGGGTGAGAGCAAACATAAAATTTAGATTCTCTTGGTTTTTGTTTCTTGTGCTTGGAGAAGACTGAAACGAGACATTCTAGAGACTTATTTATAAGTTTGGAAACTCGATGGAAAAATAAAAGGCATAAATAAGAGAGGCACAATAAGGCAACAGAGGTGGGAGAGAGATAAAGAGAGAGAGGGGAATTAAGCACACAGATATTTCACTCCAGCCAATATGGAATATTGGAATATAAAATATGGAGCAGTGAAAAAATAAGTTCCATAATAGCTGCTTTGCCAAGAGTGATCTATTAAGAAAAGGTGAAAAGATAGCAAAGTTGCTCCTGAAGCCTACGGCAAAATTCTCAGCCTCACAGAAAGATGTTTCCGCAAAGCAAAAGCAGGTCATTCAAATAAATTGTTTAAGAAATTCTTGTACTACTACCAGTGAGCTATAGGTGTGGTATTCCTTACATAGATGCACTAAGGTATTTATCTGGAGAGATGTAAAGTTAATGGAAAGTTTGGAAGCCTAGGAAAAGAAAACCACAAAGAAAAATGCAAAATCTCCAGTCCTGTTTGATTAAGAGAAAGAGAAAGGAAACGGAATTATAATTATATCTACATGATTTATTTTCTTCTTTGAAAGTAGTATTTAATTACCTTTTCAAGAGTGAAAAATGTGTTATGCATAATTTATTTATGAAACTGAAAATACTACTGGGCAGGTCTGTGTAATAAATACCTGTATGTTGTTTATATTAGAATAATGACAAATATAGGCAATATTTGAGACAGAGCTGTTCTGCATATTAAGGTATTTACATTTACTGTTTGCCTGTAAACATTTCTAAAATAGGAAAAACTAACACAGTAGAAGTATAAAACATCAATGTTATTGACTTTTTACCAGAAAGGTATTTACATACAGCTTCTGAGGCCTACCCCCTACAAAAAGCACAGCTCTTTAATGCAGATGCAGAGGAAACATATGTTTTGTAGAGGTAAAAATTGGAAAATGAATGAAACATTCTACGTATTCATTGAAACATAGCTCCAGGAGATGTAGAAATACATAGAATATAGGCATTGGACCTGTATACTAATATAAATTTGAAATAAAAATAACATAATTTGAAGTCCTAATTAATTTTAGACTGCATCTGAAAGAACTGAAATATAGCAGTAATATAATTTTCAACACTGAGGAGTCTGTCATTACTCATTCAAAGTATTTCACAAAACATCATTTTTTGTCGCTCTGAAACTCCCCAGGTTTCCAGATTTTCCTTATTTTTCCTCAGGGTAGAGAATAAAACAAATGACAGCAAAAGAGCAGACACTTCCTCCTCTACCACCAAAGCCTGAGAAACCTGCATAATAAAATGAGAAATAGGATTTTGCCCTAAAGAGTTTGTGATTGTTTTTTTGATCTCAAATCTCTCTCTGGAACATGGAAAATGGGAGGCTACTTTATTCAGATTACTAATTTCTTGACTTTGATAAGCTTGATGGGAAACTACAAGAAAAAGGCAGGTGGAATAATGTCTTTCTTGAAGACAAGGGGAAAGAGTGGAACCTAAATTTCACCCAGGCTGTTCATTCATTTATATGTTGCAATTCTTAACAAAGTGAGTTTTTTTCAAGTTGTGCTTCACATGTTCTTTGTAAGAGCAGCCTATTAGTGTCAAACTGTAATAGCATCAAATTAGGTGATGTGAGCACTCAGGCCCTTAAGCCAAGTATTTTTTTTTTTATTGTGGCAAGAATGAACGTGTGGAATGAATCATGCAGTCCCAAAGCACTTTGGTAATCTTGGCTTTATCTGTTCTGTTGTACTGCTTTACTGAGGAGAGAAAGGCAAGATAAAACCCTTGATATGTGTGGCCCAGAAGCACAGAACACTCAGGTGACTCCACCCCTGTCAGGGAGATGTGGGCTCTAAATGTGCCTGTGATCATGAAACAGCCTCAGTGAGGAGACTGCCTGGTACCAGTTTGATGTTACAGAGAACATACACCAGGTATTGTTTCAAAAGCTACTGGGGTCTAATCCAAAACCCACTGAAACAAGTGAAAATCTCCTACTGGTTTCAATAGGCTTTGGTAAAGGACAGTGTTGCCTCCAGCCTGATCTCCCGTTGAGAGTACAGTGGATTATCCAGTAGTATAGGATTCCTGAAGATTTCATCTTGTTTCAGTATTGGATTTACATAGAAACATGTGGATAAGAACACTGTCATCATCCACTCAGAGTGGGGATTATTTTTCCCCATATTTTACAAATCTCAAAACCAGCCTCCTTTCACTAACACAGTTAATAAGTACCCATGTTCCACAAATGTTGTACTTAAGAGAGTCAAGTGAAGGAATGATGGTAACACTTTACATTGACAGTAGCATAGGGCTGCAGCATGTTTAGATACCTCATTTGGTTTTAATTAGCAGAGGGAGAAGGGAAAAATCCTGATTCCTTGACAGCACTAGATAATACATAAGGACAATCATATTTTTCAAGTCACATTTTAATTTATAGCCAGTGACTAGCAGTTATTTGAATACACTGCTAATTAGTATACATAATGAAATAACTGTCAGCATGAGTGAGATTCTGTGATTGCTAAGACTGGATAAATAAAATGAACCTGCTTAAATTTTAGGAGGGTATTTTTTTTTAACTGAACATGTGCATGTACAGCCTTGATGAAATTCTGTAATAAAGAATATTCTTCAATTGTCACTGCAGCCATTAGTGGTCCTATATAATGAAATATTGGTAATGTCCTTGACTTTGTTCTGCAGAAAATTTAAGAATTATCCTTTATGTTGCTGCAGACCAGCTACAGAAGCCTCTTGAAGGTCTCTTCCTTGTAGGCATATGTTCCTTGTTCTGTTCTCTGTAATTACCATGCCTCTAGTATACACTCGAATACACTAGAGACAGGAATAGAAAACATAAAATATTTAATGCTAAACCTTCAAGGTGAGTACACACACAGGAATATGCATAAATCCCCTGCTTCTTATTAAAAACATGTACCTACATTGTTATTTTAGACTGAGCACCTACAGAAGAGCCTTTCCTTACATCTGAGCAATGCTACCGGGACCATAAGTAAAACAATAAAAACAACAAAACCAACCACAAGCCACAAAACAAATAAACATTAAAGTTACCTTCCAATTTCAACCTTTCCCAGAGCAGATGCAGCAAAATTTATATTTCCTATGCGGGCATCTCTTGCCCGTCATTAAAAGGCAGCGCAATATTCCAGCAAGCTTCAGATAACATTTGTCTCTCAGGATATTGTAAGATATTAACAGTGATTAAGAAGCCCCCAACTAGGTACAATCTATGCCAGAGCTGACAAAAAAGCAGCTGCCCATTCAGAGCCAACAATGGTGGGTTTGAGGCCCTGGTGTTCGCTCTGTCCAGCAGATACTGAATGAAGAACTATTAATTACAGCACATATTTATGCCGGTGTTCTTCCCAGTTGGAATGCAACTCAGTGCATTTCTCTTTGCAGAGAGCACGACTGATTTTAATAGACTAGAGGGAAAGACAGAGCAAGAAATTGTAATTTACTTACAGTTCTCTTCCTTCTGCCCTTTCATTTGAAAAAACATTCTGCAGGAAAAAGCCTGTAGAGTGCATAAATTTCAGCAGACTCATGATGGACTTCTTCAGTCTTACCAAAACAGGGGAAAAGGTCACAATAACCTGTAAAAATTTGAGGACCTTGAAATGTTTTACTTTACATTTCACTCCCTAATTTTCCTTCCAATCTGTCCCTTTCCTATTCATTTGGACAAGAAACCACCCACCAACTACCACAACATGAACACTCATCAAACATCATGAAACCCCAAATGTTCAAGCGATCCTTTGCTCTGTATTGCTCTGACTTTTGTACAAACACATGTTCAATCTGATTCCAAACCATAAAACTCCTTGTGTTTCAGTGTTTTCAAACTTCTCCCACCGTAAGCTGAGCCATGCTGTGCTTGTTTTATCAGGAAAACAGATTCTTCCTTGCAGCCAAAGATCAGATCCCCTATCTCCAGCTGCCACTCAAACAGTTGCACTCCACAGCTCACGACTCCTGTCATTCCAGCAATCTGGGGGGCAGAGCAGCCTCGCTGCTGCTCTCCTGACCCTTGCTAAGCCAGCAGCAGTGCCTCTCAGCACAGCAGATTAACCTGCTACTCCTGCTCCTTTCAGCCTCTGGCTGCAGCTGTCTTCTCGTCTCCACTATGAAACAAGTAAATCTGTAGTCACTGCAAACCCGTGTGTGTCAGTCAGCTGTGGGATTTCACCCCCTCCTCCCCAGAAAGCACGGTGCTTGGATCTGGGTTCATTTTCACCTGAATTACTGAAATCAAAGGGGACAAGCTTGGATATCCAACTTCATTCCCACTTAGGCATTCATTGCAACAAGCTCAGCTCCCAAGTCAACGACCTTGGCACTCCTGGGGAATGAAATGAAGTTACCACAGCCCCTGTCTGCTCTGGGAGTGCAGTGACAATCCTCCCACACTCTGGAGTACAGGTCCATCTAAGCAGTAAATTGGGATGCTCTTCCCAAGTTATCAGCAATATTGTAATGAAAATGCCAATAGATCTATTTTCTAAGTTACAGCTCCCTGAAGTAGCAGGGAAGTTGTGGCAGAGAAAAAAGCTAATTAAGCAAGTAGTGGAGGCATCTTTTACTGCCTCCTATATTAATGCTTCATTAAGGATCTGGAACTGCACTTAGCCTGGAATGATAACAGCATGCACATATTCAATAGACCATAAATGAGAATATAAAGTGCAGAACAATACAAAACACAGGTTTTAAAGGATAATCACCCTTAACATAATCAAAATGTGTACTTTGATTTCAAAATATAAATACCAAGAAGGGAAAACCCATATTTTCTTCATTAAAAAACCTATAGCCTTGAATGGAGAGAAGTTTCTTTCCTCAAACCATCGGTCAAATGGAGAAAGACACGTGTGAAAAAGCATTTTGTTTCCTTGTGATTCTCACACACAAGATCTGGCAGGGTGACTATACACACAATTGACATCCTACCAGTGTTTTTTATTTTCTCCTGTAACAGATTTTTGACAAACAGCAGCCAAAGCAGCAGTGTTTCACAGAAGGTGACTTGGCCATCATGGTTCCATGACATGTTTCCATAAAAATGAAGCTTGAGTAAAGACAAGGTTGGGCAGTACCAGTCCAGGAGACCTTCTCCACGGAACTGTTCTCCTTCACATTTGGCAGCTGGAAAGACTTGTGTGCCATTTGTTCACAGCCCACTAAGGATTTATAATTTTTCATGGCAAGGTGACTGCTTTGAATATGAAGGCTGCCATTGCTGGGTAAGACAGACTGCACAGATCTTTGGTAGATGGACAGCTTTAACCTGTCATCACTTTCTGGGTTCTCTTGCACAAGGAATAAGAAAAGCATTTTCAGGCCTGATACACACTTGATGTGAAGCCTCAGGCACATTCAAATAAAAAAAAAATGGTTTTCATGTGTTTTGTGCAGACTTGCAGATCAACCCTAGCCTGCATGGAAATATTTCTTGCACACTGTTGACCAAAATTGAATCCACACGTTTCACTTGCATTTAAAATTCCCCATACTGAATATTTCCTTCTTAATTCTCTACCATGAAAAAAAACATTAATCTATCAACTATGACCCAAATATTTTGATTAAATTCTGAAAGTCAGTAAATTCTCATATAAGACACCAAAAGACCACAAAAAAGATCTGCATGTTCCATAGAGAGAAGATAATGAAGGCTGTGGAAATGAAAGCTTTGAAGCTTATTTTTCATATTCATTAAAATCAATATAGGCACTTGCCTGCTATACCCCACACCAAGGCAACATAACATGATCTTCTAGTGAGCAAGATTAGTATTCAAATCACAAGACTGATGCTGGAAATAGCTTAGAGCAAAAATTAAAATGCTGATCAATTCCCTGTTAATATAGGACAGATAAATTCTAAGATGTCCTGCCATTTCTTTCTCATGTAGTTTCCATTTCTTCCTCACAGGACCAAATGGTTTCCAATGCAGAATCCTAAGAGTATAATTTTACACATTTGGTAAACATATGTGAATGTTGGGATCTCTGCAACAAATAAGGGAAAATATTGGAATGAATGACAGCTCTCTACTCATGAACACATCCTGTTCAGGGATGCTTATTGCAGGAAGGGGCACTGCCAAATCCAAACCTCTGTAATCAGTGTTTGGATGAGCTCTGTCTGCAGAGACAGCTGCCATTCAGCCCTTCCTGTGTTCCAGAGGAGAGGATGCCATCAGGACATATCTCCTCATTGATACATTTCAGACTAGAGGAGGTGGCCTGGAAGCTTTTACTAAATGCAAATGTAAAGCTCAGAAGCTTGGATTACACCAGCATGGATGCCAATAAAAATGCAAGGGAAAAAAAGGCCTTTTCTTTTCTCCTTTGAGTACAAGGTACATGTTTATCTCTCCCCTTTTGCTCTTGATGTCTCAGCTAAGCACTAAGCTTACCATCATTATCCCACACTGCACACACTGAGCAAATTTGTCAGTGTAAAGGCTCTCAGTTCCACCAAGTCAGGCTGTTTGCACTTTTGACAGAAAAGCCTGAGCAGATCGTGCTGTTCATGCTGTGCTGGTGATGAGGCCATGTGCTCCCCAGCAAGGCAATTGGAAAATTCATGCATGAGAATGTTATTTCCATTATTTAATACATTAGGTGGTATTTCTACTAGTTTTTATGCACATGGGCAAAAAGAAGTGGATTAACATACTGAGAACATTTATGTTCCTGTTTTACTGTGCTTCCCCTGTACACATGAAAAATTGGGCATGTGTTCACACATGGAGAAGCAGGATTGAAACTCCTTTCAAGCAATGGTAGGGGGGAGTTTTTACATGCAGAACACAGACATTAATGGGTAGACAACCTACAATTTAGCCTTTCCAATGATAATAAAATAGATGTTATTGAATTCACTTTATGTGAAAACATAAACATATGAAAACAGCATGCTCACGGTGGCTTTCCTTTACCTATAGTATTAATGGCATTGGAGAACATGAATAAGAAACCGTTCTCTGAATTAGCTACATGACAGAGAAACAAGTTCTTAAAACTTACTGGCTGTGACTGATTTCCTTAAATCATGGTGGAGCCAAAAGTAACAAAGAGAGAATCATTTTCCAGCCAATGTGCCACGGTACCATCACTTGAGGAACTGAAACCAGCAGGAATGCTACAAGGGCCAGAAGGGTTGCAGCCTCACCCCTCCAAGCCTGCTCTCTTACAGACAGGGAGATGGATATCACTTTTGTTCTGCTCTCTGTGAAAAACAATTAGTGCTCTCCAGAGCTGAACTTGCTAGAAAAGGGAAGGTTACTCTCTAAATGACACACAGGAGCCAAATCACCTGCTGATGCTAGGTGAGATAGAAGCTGACAAAGCTCTGAATCTCTGCTCTAATATTTTGTTAGAACATAAATTAATCAAACTTCCAATATAGCAAAAGCTCTGACCTGACAGCTCAAAGAGAAAACAGTGAAACCAGACCTCTCTTCATATCCTCACTGGGCAAACCTCCTGCAGGCCTGCTCTTACCAAGCAGCTTTCAGAGCCACCTCTGGAGACAACAGCTTTGTGCAACATTACAGCTTCTCTGTAAAAAGTCTCTTTCCTTCCTACACTCAAGGGTCTGACAGCATGTCTGCTCCTGGCTCTCAGCACTATCCTGGCTTGCCCTTCTGCTCAGGGTCCATCCTGAGCGAATCTGTCTCACACGAGCTGCGTTAAAGCACCAGAGTATTTCCCACGTGGAATGCATGGCTGGGGAAGAGATCACCTTGGAGACACAGCCTGAACAAGAGTGCTGGTCAGCCCAGGTGAGGCACATAGACAATCCTCCCCCTGCTCTCTTCTGCCTTAAAAGCAAACCAACAAACACAAGGAACCCTCGTGCCAGAAACAAACAGAATGGGTGGTGTCTGGCAGAGCCCCTCACATCAGTACTAATGGCCAGCCAGGACCTCGAGGTTTTTGGTGCTCTGTATTCTTGTCTGGGTTCTTCTCTTGCCAGCACAGTGAGTTTAATTGCACACAGTTGTGTGCCAGGGGCCATGCTGCCGATGCCCAAGAATGTGGCAAAGGCATTAGGGTTCCGCTTTAACACCACGAGCAGCAGCTTTTATGTGTTAGAGGATCTACAGCCAGCATTGCCTGAGTAAAGGCTCATTCCTCACAGCACAGTTCTGCTGCAGACATCCTGCTGAACACAGCCACATATGTTCAGAGCAGAGCATGACTTAGCACAGACATGCACAAGGACAGATCTTTAACACTGGGCAGTAACATTACCCAGTTGTCTCTTACCACTGTTATGACATTCATCTGTAAAGACAGAGGCCCCTCTGGTTGTGGGAATCATGCCACACAGATGCTGCTCTATGCTGTTTCAATCCTTTTGTTGGCCTTTAATGTGCTTTTGTTCCTCCACATGCTCCATAAGAGAATGAACAGCTGGTGACTGTCTCCAAGTTTATATCTAGCTTTTATTTAAAAACTTCACAGTGCCTCCAACCTTCCCAGCTGACTGAAATGCAGAATGAGATCTCTTATTTACAATATGCATTCCTCCTTTTCTTCCCTACAGGGCATTATGAGTCCAGGTTGCCCAGACTCTCTCCAACTTTATTCCCCAGTGTCCTTGTTTTCTTGCAGGATGTGCTTAGAAAGCATCCAACTGGACCACTAACAGATGGCCTGCTCTGACTTCAGACACTTCTAGAGCCAGGTGTTGCCATATTGAAGCTATTACAGATAATTCAAGCCATGCTATGGTGCTTTTTGAGATGCTAATGCTTGCTCTGATTTAAAGTACAGCAACATGAATTTTTAAAAAACCATATGCTGTCACTGTTCTATAGATAAGACCAACTATTCAAATTGGTTGGTCTAAATAGGCATAACCTCAAGGGAAACCCACAGAATAAGATGATTTGCATTAGTACAAACCATGGTCTGCAGGTAGAACTTTTACACTGCAATTTATTGCTGATGAATTGGAAATTCCTAACCTGTGGACGTGGCGGCTCTTATGTCCTGAGATTTCATTTGACTACAAGAGAGACCCCCCAGCTGTCAGACAGCTATTCATAAAATCTGTTATGGGTAATTTGTAATACTGGATACACTGGAAGGTGCCACAACACATGGCACAGACACCCAACAGACCACTGCAACAAATATCATCTTTATTCAGCATGCCTTTTGTGATAATACAAGCATTCCAGTGCAGGGAAAGAAACCCAGCTTTTCCTAGTGTATGAACTGGGAGTAATCCTCACATACCATGGCACTGGGAGCCTCTAACAAGCTAAAATCAGCATTTAGATTACTTGGGTCAAAAAAGAGAACTTGGTGCCTTTTTCTTCAGTCCTTCTCTGTCCATTTCCCTGAAAAGTTCCTGGAATTTGCCATCCCCAAGATTCTGCAAGGTCACAGGGAAGCCAAAAGTTTATCCATGTTTGGTTTAGACCTTGGCAAGTGCAGCTGGTGCTCCCCAATCCAACAGGACCGAGGAGGAAACAGGACATCCACTATAATTTTCTTTGCCATTCAGACACATGCAAGTTTGCTACAGACTGCAATTTGTGCCCCAAGCTTTGACAGTGGCAAGGTTTGACAGGAAGATTTACATGAGAAGCTGTCTCAGGAACGCAGTGATGTGCTGCACTGCACACTGTGCTGCTTGGTTTTCAGTGCTCTGAACAAAATACCCAGCATTTAGATTTCCATTTGGGAGAGAATTTGAAAGCCAGCAGAGATGCCTGGGGCCAACAGCATCTACAGCAGGCGGTTTTAGCTGCAGCCAGTGCTCCTAACGATGCCATATTTGCTCTACAGCATTCAATGGCTCTGTGTCAATGTATCAAACTGCTTCATTACAAGGCAATTACTGGCTGAGAAAACAAGGTGTTCCAGTCAGTCTTTCATAGCCCCTGTCCTTGATGTTAATGAATAACAGAAAAATTTTATTATTATGTCACAATGTGGAAGGCCAGAAGTGGAAAAGGAAAACAACCCTGGAAATGAATTTTGAAAGCAAGAATTTATGAAATTACTCAAACAAAATATTCGGATTCCAGAGGGTCAGTGGGATTCACATCTGTTTGTTTTGCTTCTGCTGTGGGATTTTTGCTCATCAGTGCTGCTCCTCTCCTACATGTGCACAATGTGATGGAGCAGCTTTTCCTCAGGCAGGGACCCCTTTATTCTGGCAGCCACGGGTGTGGTACCAGGGAGACCAGGCTCCTACTGCTGCCAGAGAGCAGCACTGACAGGAGCAGGACAACTGCAACTTCACAATGACACAAACTGAGAGCCTCTGTTCTCTCTCCCATGCCTCTGCCTCAGCTTCTCACTCTGCTCCTGTTTGCTTGCAGCCAAACCTTCTCTGGACACTGCAGGTTTGGTCCTGGCACATTCTCCACCTTCCCAAGCTTTGCAGGCAGAAAATAAACTGAATCTCCAGCCTCTAACGACTTCTCCCATCCATGTCCCACTCATCCCCATTACGAGAATCCCGAGCAGCCCCTTCAGGCCAGCCTTTGGTCCATTTCACAGTCCTGAAATCACATCAAGCAAGCATTGAAAATTTGGCCCTTTAAAAATAATAATTCAGTTAGAGATAGGCAATATTACAGAAAAATATTCCCAATTGTTAATTTTTGCTCTGGCTGTGTTATGTTAGCTCACTGAAATTTAATTGCTAAAGGGTTGTAAGAGCCTAGAAACAGACCTAGCATCTGTCTTTTTTTAATGTCTCAATTATCACCACAGTAATTTAATGGCACCGTGTTAAAGAATCACCATTGACATGCTAATGAATGGCACCATGCTCACATACATTAGCTCTATTTTTAAGAGGTCATAGGTTGAAGATAGACATTTTATGCTTCAGATATCACTAAAGCAAGCCATGTCACATTTATCTCATTTTGCTTTTACAACTCAAATTGCTTCTCCTAAAAATATTCACTGAACAGTGAACTGCAAATGGGTTAAACTGTGGTCAAATACAATCATGTACTTGCTTCTTTACACCAAGATAAGTAACAAAAATCCTTTCAACCCATTTATTATTTAATTTGTATGTCAACATTTACTGTTGAGATTTTCTTCAATTTATTTTGTGGGGCGTTTTTTCCCATAAATAGCTATGTCCTTTACTATTAGCTTTTTAATTGAACAGCCTTGCTTTATTAGGTTTTATGCTGTTCTTCTCATTTTGCTGAACCAAATTTACCTATCAATATTTTTCTTCCATTTATTCCGCAGAAACCGTGTTGCTAACTAGACAGTCCCAAATCTATTGCATCTAAATGATCACAGCAATTTCCATAATAAGAGATGCAATGATGTACACTGTGATATTTATCTGCAAACGTTTCAGCATATTGTGTATGAATTTCTACAGACAAGTAATAAGGGGTTGACTTCACAAACACAATGGAACAGCCTTTTGAGATCAGCTAAATGCTGGTGTTATCATCAGAATTGATTTTGCATGGAAAGCTGCATCCTGACAATAATGTGAAAGGATTTCTTACTTCAGCAAATATACCACAAGACTGGAGAATAATGATGTGGTATTTATTATTAGCCTCTATTTAAGAAACTTTAAAAATCTATTTATTCTGTCATCATACACGTTGCCAACAGTTCCGCTGCACAGCTCCGTTCTGCCATGAAGAACTGGGGAGGCCATGCTGCAGAACAGCTTTAGGTGTAAGAACTCACTGATGTTCCAGGTCAGCTCTTCGGGCTTTTAGGTGGGGAGATACGAGATACGAGAGGATGCTTCAAGTTATATAGAAAAAAATTCAGGTTTTTTAGTGCGTCGTTAGCAACACAATCGCTACGGAGCGTTTCGTTGCGAGGCATCTCGCGGGATGCTTCTCCTCTGTTGAAATTCCATGGAAAGGGTGGAATCGCATCCCGGAGTCCCCGGAGCCGCAGCCGGGGCCGTTCCGCCCCCTGGTGTCCGCAGCAGCACCTGCACGCCCAAACAACTCCTCACTCTGCTCCCTAATTCCGGGCTTAAAAAAATAATAGATCAATCACGGAAGCCCCTAATTCCGTGAACAGTTTTCAGGTTTTCTCCCGTGTGGTGTTTAATTCTTTCGTGTTGGGATTGTTGCCTCCATCCCTGGGGGGAGAAGGAGAGAATCCAAACCTGGGCTTCTCAGCAGGGGCAAGTCTAAGGGGTCTGGGACAGGCAGCCAAATGCTGCTCTTAATTTCTCTGCCTCCCATCATTTCTCGCAGGAAAATACGACAATATGTGGCTCTACTCTTCTCCTGCCTGAAATATTTCTCTGGCCAAGTGCCAGGCTGTCCCTTCGTGCCTGGACTGCTGTCTTTTAGGAAAGCTGCCACTAATTAGCTTTGTAATCGCAGTGAGGGAAGCAATGAAGGTGGAAGGAAAAAAAAATGGTCATTCCATGGATAAAGTGGTCATTTCATTAACTGTTTCTTATCTGCGATCACAGGAGCTTATAAATTGTCTCACAGTTACAATTATCTGTTATAAAACAGATTAAATTCTGTCAGGCAACTTGTGACATCTCTCTCAGTGCAAATCCTGCAGATGCTCAGTTTATCTCCCCTTTTGCAGATGAGCCTGTGCTCTGTCTGCACTTTGCCATTCTGACAAACAGATCCAAGAAGGGATCACAAGGAAATCATGGCAGACACTTCCCCTTCTCTCTCACACTGCTTTTTGTTAGTCAAAGGACATAATTTGCAGAATAAATTATAACTGTAAAATAAGGAAAAGGCTGCCTAGATCAGCTTAGGGCACAGCCTAGTGAATATTTTCTTCTTAGTACCCTGTTGATTGCTTGAAGGTGAGCTTAATACACTCATTGTTTATAACCATGGCTTATATTTGTTACTCTTTATTAACCCATTGCAGCTGTGAGGAGTATCAATCATTAGAGGGTTTACAGCCATCCTCATGCAATTTAAACCTGAAGGGCAATACATGGCTCTTAAAAGAAAAACTAATTATTGCAGGAGGAATCCAATCTATCTGTAGGTATCTGTAACTGGAGACTTTGAGAGATAGGACAGACAATAGCAATGAATTTAACTGTGATCCATGCAATGTTGATCTGAAAAATGATGGATGACACAGCTGACTGCAACTTCTTTAAGGGTCTTCCCACTCAAATTTTGCAAGGTTACACTGTATTGCATATTCATTACATTCACCTTCACAGTGGTCTGGTTAAAGGTCCTCATAGTACTTAATTGATGTCAACATACATTTCTAACCAGGAAAGGAACTTTTCCCCTCTGGGTGACTGGAATTTTAAATAGGCCAAGAGGAACTGAAAATCCACACAAACGTTTTAAATTCCAAGCAATAATCTCATGTTCTAGAAGAAATAAATCACTGACCAGTGTCTGGTTAAATTAAATTCAAGGTCTCCTTGAACATGCAGGCATTTAAAACCAAACTCAGCCCAAAGCATCAAAGCAGAGCAGTGATCCCCACTGGCAGGTTGGTAGGGGGATGCAGCCCCTGGTGCCTTCCCAGCCCCATGAGCTCTGCACCAGCCAGCACCTGGCTGGGCTGTCCCAGGACAGAATCCAGCAACCTCCTCCTTCATGAGGAGCACTCCAGGGACTGCGCTGCTTGAAGCCAAATGCAGTCATCTGGAGGTGGAGAGATGGGGAATTGCTGGACCAGACAACACAGAAGAGCTTTCAATGTCCATGAGTAGAAGCAACAACAGTTTAGTCCTTCAAATACAAAAGGCTTCGAAACAACAAGGGTTTGGGGTGTCTTATTTTCTGCCTGCCAAAGCCTTCTATTTATTTCACTGATTTTTTATAAAGAAGTAAGACTTGTATATGTCTTTGTATATGACAATATAAGCTCATATTTCTTACTGCTGCTTCTCTGGTGTGCTAAAATGAATTTTGATACTTATAAGGGAATTTAGACAGTGTAAGAAGCAGAACGCAACGAGAGGTAATGAAGAGCACTACAAAGGAAAAACAATCATGCATGATAAACACTCTGATGTTTCAAGCACAAGTTCCAGGGACTTGAAAAGATTAGATTAAATTCAGCTAATTTAGTCCAATAACTTAAGCATAGTGAAATTTAATCATAAGAATAGGTATGCAATTTTCTGCATTTGTTTTGTGTAGTCTTGAACACATTTAAAGATTAGCGGGTTGCAAGTTTAAGCACTTTGATTAAAACAAATTTGTTATAACTCCACCTCAAGAAGAAATGAGGGTAGTTTTTACTGTGTGCTGTTGGAAAGAGACTGGAGTGTCATGAGGAAAGCTCTCAGACTGCCTTGAAGAAGACTGTAGTCAGTCTACTGTTTGCCCCTAGAGTTTTGGAAGAGAAAGTGAAGTCTGAAGGATGTCAACTTTTATGTCTGAGAAATTCAATTTTCATTGACAGTGACATCAGTCGCAGAGAAAGAACAAAACAAAACAAAAAACTAAGCCAGACAACTTCACTGGTTAATTTTCTTTTCCCCTCTGCTGAAAATGCTCTATTAATGAAGTTCTCCCTTAGCTTTCCAAAGCAGTGGCCTTTGAAAAAAGAAAGTGCAGAAACAGCGATGTAACAGGAAGGATCTTCCTAAACAAGATACTGGGAAATAGGTCGAAAAATTCCCGGACAGACAAGTTCATGCACATTTATAGTTGTGCGGAAAAGCCTACATTGTCTGATCAGATGATGTTTCTGCTCTAGTCCATCTGGTGGAACACTGTTTTTAGATCCCTTGGGTGATTCTACCACATGCTCTTTTCTGTGAGACAGTTTATTAATTCTTCCTTAATTTGTTTATTCCATGAGCTGCATTGTAGCCCTTACTGTAGGTTTTTGAATGTCACCGTGTCAATAAAATTGATTCAATAAAATATAGCCATAGCCACAATATAGCCATACCCTGAATCTAATCATTCTGCTTCACCATGGAAGTCACCAGATACTCCACACAAGACTAAAATTTTAGGCCTTTTGCTCCTACACTTGAGAGTTTCACTATCCACATGAAAGCTCTGTAACAGTCAAACTCCTGCCAGTGTTACCACAATAATACATTCTTCATGTGAAAGGTGAATTTTCATGAGAAAAATTGTCCACAGTAATTTCTTATAGATAAACAAGCAGTCACTTTTTCCGTCCTTTCATTGGATGATTATCTGTGTTCATAAACTATTTGATGCACACATATTATCCCCTGTTTAATAAGGACAACTTTGAAGAGTAAGCAAATTTTCAGACATGAGTTAAGAAAAAAACCTCATTACTAAAGCAGTCAGCAATTCAAATCCCAGAAACAAGCAAGTGTGGCTTGGACCTTTACCATTCGTATTTGTTGAAAGTAATGCAGGAATCAGTGGAGTTAAACAGGGCTGAACTTCCCCCAGTGATGTCTCCTAGATCAATCTACAGGGCATTTTTTGGTGATACCACATTTAGTTCACACCAATCCGATGGATATGAAGAAATTTGAAGGATATTGCCCCATCAGTTCTGTTCCATCACACCCATTTTTTCACCCACACCCTGTAATATCTGGCAGTGCTGTCACGAGCAGGTTTCAGCCGTGCTGCCAGATCACATCACAAGAGGGTGCAGAATGAGGGAAGTGCACAGGTTCAGTTCACATAAATTATGTACCTTGTGTCTATTGAGGGTGGGTGAAAATTCAGGTGTCTGTGTTTCATTTTTTTCTTGAAAATTTCTACGAAACACAACTTTTCTGTGAGGAATCCAGTAAATAGAAAAATGTAACATAAAAGAATTTATGAGAACATGGTTGAACCCAGCTGATGCAAATTGGAATACCACCAGATTCAAGACAGAAGTGCTCACCTAAATCTGTGCAACTTGTCACTATCTTCAGATCAGAATGGAACTGGTTTATCTTTCAGTAGGGGAAAGAGGTAACATTTCTGTGGGTTATGCTAACTCATTCTGCAGTCCAAACTAACAAATTCCATTCCCAGTATTTCAAATAAACTTGTTTGGCTTAGCCTTGAAGTCTAATACAGTCAGCTGTATTCAAGTTGAAACAAGCTGTCATTATGTATGTGAAGACAGGCTTATTCTGCACTAAAAGTTTTGAATATTCTCGTACTATGATTTCATCTTGGACCAGCTGATATTATTACAGAAACACAGACATTTTCAGGCACAAAAGTTATTGCCAAATTTGAAAAAGAAACGGCTATCCAAACTGATGAAGGGTTTATGTGCCAAAAGATGCCCATCATTTTTCAACCATATTACATGGTAATTTGTACCTTTATTTTTAACCCCATCTATTCCCTTAGATCATAATAAGCAACACTTCTGTTATAACAATTCATTTTTATATAGATCTGGCATATCAGATGTCTCATGGATAAACAGAAAACTACTTAATGTATTTACATGAGTTTTCAGGATTATGCAGAACCTCATTCTTTCTTTTTTTTTTTTTTTTTTTTTTTTTAATTTGGAAAGGGAGGAGATGGAGGAAATAAGCATTTCCCATGAGTCATGTTCAGAAAAGTCATCTTCCAAATGTACCCCAAGCATTGCTGATCCATTACTGTCTTCCCCAGTCTGCCAAAAGACAAGCAATGCAGATGAAAGGGTGCAGGCAATCCAACATTGGCTCTGTCAGTGCTCAGCCTGGTGGATCAAAACCCAGCTTCAGCCTGGAAACTGCACAGCCATGCCAGCGTGGCTCCTTGCCCACTGGATTTAGCACAGCTTGTTAGCTCAGTCACAGTTACAGCTACACACAGGGGCTGGGGGGCTCCCAAAGCAGTGGTAACAAGCAGCACAACTACACAGCTCTCTGTAACCACCCCTGCACTCACAGCTGGAGCACAACACCCTCACTGGGTAATTTAGCTCCACCAGTGGCTCTCTGAGACTGCAAGGAAAGAGGACAAGAATGGGGCAAGAATAGAATCACAGAATCACAGAAGGAAGCAGGCTAGAAAAGACCTTTGAGATCATCAAGTCCAACCCATGATCTAACCTAACACCTCCTCATCAACTAAACCATGGCACTGAGTGCCACATCCAGTTTCCTGTAAACACGTCCAGGGATGGTGACTCCACCACCTCCCCAGGCAGATGATTCCAGGGCCCAATCACTCTTTCAGTGAAGATTTTTTTCCTGATGTCTAATCTAAACTTCCCCTGGCACAACTTAAGACTGTGTCCTCTCGTTCTGTCAGTTGTGGTCTGGGAGAAGAGACCAACCCCCACCTGGCTACAAACAGTTTTCAAGTAGTTATAGAGAGTGATAAGGTCTCCCCTGAGCCTCCTTTATTCCAGACTAAAGAACCCCAGCTTCCTCAGCTGTTCTTCACAGGGCTTGTGTCCCAAGCCCTTCACCAGCCTTGTTGCCCTCCTCTGGAAGCATTTGAGCATCTCAACATCCTTCCTAAACTGAGGGGCCCAGAACTGGACACAGCACTCAAGGTGCAAATGGAATAAGAGTCATGGAATCCTTAAGGCTGGAAAAGATCGTCAAGATCACCAAGTCCATCCTTTGACTGAACAGCCACACCCACTAAACCAGAACTTAGAGTGCCATGTCCCTGAGCAGGCTGTTCCAATGCTGAACCACTCCTCCAGCAGAGAACTTTCCTTTGCAGCTCTCACACCTACAAGGACATGAACTCTTCTTTAACACCTACTAATCCACCCACTGGTGACATTTCAGATGACTGATTTATTGTTGCTCGGGTGGGATGCAGCAGCAGGTACAAACTGGCATCACTGAGGAACACGGAATGTTCTTCAGCACTTGTAAATGGATTAAGGTACTACATGTACTAAAGGCAAGGGACATCATGCTGGCTTTTTCTTTTTTTCTGACAAAGCAACTAAGCTTGAAATAATTACACCTAAACCATGTTTCCTGGCTGTATAGTGGGTTCAGACTTTTTCATGCAGGACTTTTTCCATGGGGAGGAAAATGTCTTTATAGCATATTCTGGCATCCTGGTCTTTATTAATACAGTACACACTCCTTCTAAAGGGTAGAATATGTGAGGAATCCAAATAACTTAATCACTTTGCTCTGAAAAAGCCTTTCTCTCTAAGTTCTGTCTCTAATTAAGCTCAGTCATTCCGACTTATAGAGAGAAAAATAAAAAATTATTCAAGATATGAGCTATACATAATGAGAACAAAATGACCATTGTTAAGTTGAAGTTTAAAAAAACTGAAGTTTAAAAAAGCTGAAGTTTAAAAAAAATTGCATTTTAAGATGTTAGCCATCAAAATTTTTAAAAATAAAAATAATACAAATTACAAGAAAAAAACAAAAATCCCCCACCAAAAACCCCCAACCAAACTGAAACCCAAACAAAACCATAAACAAACAAAAACCCCAACAACCAAACCCATAATTCCTGGAAATGAAGGAAAGAAAGTTCGTAGCTAAAATTATATAAAGCTTCATGTGTTTGCCGTATTCCAATATACAAAGTATCTACTTATGTAGTTAAATGCTTCTCTAAGCTCTTCAAAAGCAAAAGTTGGCCTGTGCAAACTGAGACATATGGAGAACATGATCTCTTGCCTAGGGTTCACCATGCATATTGGAGACAGAACTCTGGGCTGCATCCAGCTTTGTCCCATCATCCAATTCAGTGTTCTTTCTGCAAAGTTACATTATTCACTGCCCATTACGAATATTGCATCAGTTCCTGGAAATTCATCACTGTGCTTGTCCAGTAAAACGCCTGTTTCACAAAACTAGGTGTTGTACACAGAGCAGCTACCTTTGACTTGCACATTGCTGCAGCTGGGAGACACTATTTCAGCTCCACATGAACCCCTTGTAGCATTGTTTAAATGGAATAGAGATTGCTCTGTGAACAACAGCAAGATCAGGCTCCTGTAGCTCTCTAATTAGTGTTAATTTCTGCATACTAATTGGGTGGATGCCAGTAAAGAATCAGTAAGCTTACTCTGGTAGAGTCAGTAAAACACTTCAGAGGAAAACTGGATCTGTGCCTTTTTGAAATCAGTTAAAATTTGTTGCTAGGCTTTTTATTTTGCTCAGTAGTGAATAGCAAAGTGATAAATGATATCTTAATATGAATTCACAGAGGTCTTCATTCTCTGAAATACTCTCTGTTCTCACTGCAGCTGAGGAGCCTTTTACAGGGTCTGGGCCCAGGTGATCAGGCATACAGACATACATCAGCCTCATCTCAGCTGCTGCAAGGGCAGCTTGCTGGAGCCACTGTTTCACCCCTGTTGTATGGCTCATAACAGGTAATTAGAGAAAAATACTTTGTGGCTTTTAAGGATACTGAATATCCAAAATCTAAACTAAACCATGTTAATTGCCAGAGGCTGGGGAAATAAAACAGAGCAGTAGACTAATCTCAGATTAGCAGAGTAAAACTGGGCTGGGGGAGGAACAGATCAAGAGCAGACCTGCAAGAAAGGACTTGGGGGTGCTGGTGGATGAGAGGCTGGACATGACCCAGCCATGTGCACTCAAAGCCCAGAAAGCCCCAAATGTGTCCTGAGCTGCAGCAAAACAGCAGAGCAGGGAGGGGATTCTGCCCCTCCAGTCTCATGAGACCCCACCTGCAGTGCAGCATCCAGCTCTGGGGTCACAGCACAGGAAGGACACAGAACTGCTGGAGCAAATCCAGAAGAGCCCATGAAGGTGATCAGGGCTGACCTAATTGCAGCTTTCAGCACCTGCAGGAAAGATGGAGAGAGACTATTTACAAGAACATGTAGTGACAGGACAAGGCAGAATGGTTTAAAACTCTCAGAGGGCAGGTTGAGATTAGATATTTGGAAGAAATTCTCTCCTGTGAGGGTGGTGAGGCACTGGCACAGGTTTCCCAGAGAAGTTGTGGCTGCTCCATCCCTGGAAGTGTTCAAGCATAGCATGAGGCTTGGAGAAACCTGGGATAGTGGAAGGTGTCCCTGTACATAGCAGGGAGATTGGAAATAAAAGATCTTTGAGGTCCCTTCCAACCCAAGCCATTCTCTGATTCTATTTTGTACTCATTCCGTAGCAGTTAGGTTTCAACTTTAATCTGATCTGTGTGCACTGGGATGGAAACAAGGATCTCATGCAGATGTACACATCAGCAGATAACATAAACATCCAACACTTTCAGGTGTCTTTTTGCAAAGGATGGAGCTGGCATAGACTTGATGAATGCTTCTGCTTTTTCCTGGGAAGAGCAGCTGAGAAAGTGGTGATTTTATTAATCTCTCATTGCCAATGGTCTGACAGAGCCAAGGTATCTGCCCATTCCTTCCCCCATTCCTGCCCTATTCCCCTCTGCCTCTTTGTCACTGCTTATGCTCCAGGAAGCAAATTCAGAGGAATTCCTTGTTCCATTTCATGGATGCAGAGTAACAGAAGTTGTCTACAAGAGGTAACAGCTGTTCTTTCTTGCCTGCTCCACAAGAATGGCTTTCAGATAGCCCCAATAAACAACGTTCTTCGTTCTCATTCATGTTGAAGCTCACACTGCACAAACATTAGTTGTATTGATGGGAACTGACATAACCATTCAAGTCAAACTACAACAGCAAATCTTTCAGTGCTGCTGGGTTCAGCAATTGGTAAGCATAAATCTAGAGCTTTTGGTGCAAATCTCTTTTAGTCATCTGTTCTGTATGAGCATTCTCAAATTTATGGAGACACACAAAGTATGTATTGTGAAAACAAGGAAGTAAAAGCATGACTTCGCCATTTCATAAACATTCATAAATATTTCTCCCTTTAGAATTTTGTACTTGTATGTTTTCTGAGCTAAGATTAAAAGCTTTTGACTACATCTCTGTTGGTTGCCTTCTTGATTTGGTTGTCTTTATCAAACTTCAAAACTGAAAATAAACTGTATGCTCATCTTGTTGACATTTAGTACACATCAGAGGAAATTTTATGTGATAGCAAGCTTACCAACCCTATAGATATTGTCTATATCTATCTGTAGATGTAACAGAAATAGTCTGAAGTTACAAAGACAATCAGCAGTCACAGTACCACTGGAAAATTACTCCACAGTGAATGCCTCATTCAATACATCTTTTAGAGTTTATATTTTCTGTTTCTGTTTGTGTCCAGGAAACATTTTTCCTCCAACTATGTGGCATTTGTCCTCTCTGTGAGTATCACTTTCCGTGGCTGGCGGCATTTCTTCCAGCAGGCCTTTGTGAAGGTTTGGCCCCAAAATGGGGTCACATGCATTCCCCTTTACAAGCAACCTCTTTTCACTCAGCTTTACCTGCTACATGCAATTTGTTTGAAGTAACTCTTGGCTAAAGGTTTATTCCCAATTTCATACACTTCTGATTCTGTGAGCAATGCATCTTCTATGCACTTATCTTTTCTGGTTTTGATCATAAAAGATCAAAGCTAAAGAATAAAAAGAAAGAAAAAAAGCTTTGGCTGATCATACACAGAATCACGTGGAGAACCAAGCGGTAAAATGATCATGTTTAGTTGCATTAATCCTGGTGAAAAGTCAAAGCAGAAAGCTGCTACATGAGAAACAAATAAAGTCTTTTCATTCTTTCCTCACCTCTTTTTCACCCACGGTATATCCATGAAAGCCATTAGAATATTCAAAGTACTGTATAAACTACAGTTTTGGCTGAGACTTTGCTCAAGGAGGCCAGGCTCTGAGTCTGGGTACTTGAGGTACATTCTGCACATCAGATACAGAAGCTCCCTTCTTTTTCACCACAGGGAGTGTCCCAGCTCTGTCTTTTATCGTGGTACCTTCAGAAGCTACATATGGTCTTACAGTGTCACAGTGCCACTTAAATTCTGAGATTTCAAAGCTATTTCATTTTCTCAAAGACATGAAGATATCTACTCTGCTCAGATTCTGCTCATTGAAAGAAACAATGGCTCTTTCAACATGGATCCTTTAAAAAGTGAAAAACACCAAACCAAACACACAGACACATATATGCTGTACAAATAATTAGAAAACAGAAATGCAGTTTTTTCAAATAATCACTTTCTTGCTTTCAGGAATCCTGTTACATGGAAGTTGTTTTATTGATGTGATTTGTGGTGAGGGAAGAGAGTTCAGCAATGTGAAACGGCTGTCGTGTGGCAGTATAGTCTCAGCTCTAGAAAAGAAAAGGCTCCCTATTTCCTAAAGTATCTATTCAACACCCTTTTATGATTTGGCCTTCATTTTGTAACAAGAGTAGTAGCAATCTTAGCAATCTTTCCCTGTTCCTATAATAATAATAATTAAAAATTCCCTTATTCTATTATAAAATGTCATGAACTTTTCACTGTAATTTTCAAAATTACCCCAGAGCACCAAATGACAGTTACAACTAAATTAAACCAATGCACACATCAAAATGGCAGATCTGCATTTCCTTCTTTACAGGCTGAACAACCACATTTTGTGTGTTTGTGGGGGTGGAGAGAGACCAAGAGAGTGCATTTATGTGCACACAAGCACACACCAAGGCAGAGGTACATGCACAGCATACTGAAGGCTGAAATGATGTCTCCATTTTACTTAGAGATATTCACATGCAGCACTATATAAAGAGTAGAAATAACTGATTTACCAATTTTGAAACACAGCTAAGTTTTGAGGTTACAAGTCTGGTAAGCATCTATTGTACATGCAAAGAAGTTTTGTTTAAGGTTTCCTGGGATGAAAATTACCTTTTGTATTCAGCCCCTCAACACAATAGCTTAGATTTCAGCGGAGGACAACTGGAGGACACCAAAGTAAAAAATTATTCTATTCTGTCCGCTGCTAAAACAAATGGAAGCACTGAATTACAGTATACAGTACCAAAAAGGAGTATTTTACTAGCATACATTTGTCTAATAGAATTTTGTGAATGTCAACAAGGACACAGAAAACAGAGGAATTTAACAGATGTTTTACATGCTGGGCAGTGAAGCACAGCAATGCTATATCCTTACCTGCTCAAGTGAAGTATCTTTCCTACATGGTTCTTTGATTCTGCCAGCCCCTGTTTTCACATTGTCACAAACATATGAGCTGTACCTGTATGGCTGATCAGGCCAGCTCACAGAACTGGGTATCCCAATAGTCCTTCTGGCAGTGTGGGACTGACAGCACACAAAGGGCGCTGAGCACAAGTGCTCGTGAAGTTAATAAGAGCAGCCATCTCTGTATTTTGAAATGACTTTCGACCTTTCCATACCTTCCTCCACAAACATTGCTGACCTCATCCTGTAGTGCCTCACTCGAGGAAAATGTTTCACCAGGTTTTGCAGTGCTGATTACCTTCCTTTGAACAGACAGGCTGCTTTTATTGGTTCAGGCAAAAATACGATAGTAAATTTAACAGCTACTTTCCCTTGCCTCCATCCACATGTGGGATCACACTTCTGCAACCTGACCTCACAATGCTTTTCAGTTGTGTTGCATTTTCTTTCACAGGTTTCCAGCAGTTCTTAATTTCTTTCCACTTCATCATGAGAACCCCAAGGTACCTCTGTGTCAGAATCTTGGCAGTGCCACTGGATGTACAAGATGCAAGACTTGAAGAAGACACAGAAGAGGAAATACAGAGAATATACTTATTAATCATATTTTAAAAATCCTCTTTGATTAATTTTGTTGTATGTGATGCAAAGATTAAAAAGGGATATTAGCAAGATTTTAAAATTCCTGTGTTTAAATGAATCACAAATTGAGATATACCAGCCTTTTTGCAGACGTAAATTGTCCCCTGAGTTCTGCAGAAGTTTGACTATTAGGACATCCTGTCCAATTAGTCAGATTAGGTACATGTAAATGGAGCCTAACAGAATTAAACCTTGATGAAGAGGAAATATCTTAAATTATCAGAGAATTAGATGATTTCATTGGCTGACAGGAAACAGAACTTTGAGGGGTGTGTTACAGAGTTATTTTCAACAAAGTGATTAAATAGTTATTAACGTAAAGCAGTATATAGACATGTCAAAATGTGTTTTATTCAGTGGAGGATGGTTAACCACAAGAAAAATCTGTCTGGACAGCACACTTCAGCCAGATAACAGCAAATGCTATTCATGCTTCAAAAAGCTCATAGTTCCATTAACCCAGCACTGAGATAGTATGTGTTTCCTCTCAGCAGGAATGGAATGACCTGAGGTTAAGGACCTGCGTGTAAAAAATCCAAGCATTTATCAGGGGAATTACAATTTAGGCAAAGAAAAATCTAACTTCTTGTTGCACATCCATTTTGCTATTGGAATCTCCAAAGTGCTTTATTTTTCATGAACGTCTCAGGTACACTAAATCTTTCAATCAAAGAGGTTCCCATGCTCATGATACTGCGAAAAAAAGCAAAGTAATTCCTGGTGCCTTGGTTTTACTGCACATAGATTACAGCTTGCAAGAGGTTCATGCATCTTTCCTGATGAAGTCAGCAGTGCAGTCCAGTTATAAATCTCTAGCCCTTGCTAAGCTTTTGTTGAGACAACAGTTAGTAAAGACTCATCCTGTGAGATTAAGATTCTCTCAGTGTGCATTTATCCTTGTCACATAAAACAAGCCGTGCCTCTGAGATGGACAGCTGGATGCCTGCCACCCACCAATGGAAAAGGTCAGCTAACTCTTAGGGCTTAGAGAAGGGACAGACATAGAGCAGGAGCAGAGCTTTGTTCCACAATTTCCAGCACACATGATGCAAAATCAACTGGGAGAAGCTGGGGCTAGAATCAGCAGTGCTCTTACGTGCACGGGTCATCTTAACTCCTGGTAATCATTAGGATATGCATTATGTACACAGCAACCTGACACCTCTGCTGAGAAACTGCCTTCTTTACTAATTGCTGCAAATCTACTAATTGCAGATCTAGTAATGGATTCAAGTCACCTGAGCTAGTTGCAGTTTTATTTCTGTTGTAGGAGCTTAGACTTAGGTGTAGTAAATCCTGTTATGCACTGAGGTACCTTGTATACAGCGAGCGAAACTCCTTGAATAACATCCAAAATGCAAGAGTTGGAAACTGCTGCATTCTAGCAAATCAAGAAAAGCTTTTGACGGAAGCGATTGCACAGAGGGTAAGAGACAGGAGAGGGAAGCCTTTACTCAGTGCTGTGAGAGATTACACCTTCTCCTTGGAAGCTCTTCCTTTCCTGCCCTATGGACAGAAGCGCACATTTTTCTTTCAAAATATCACACAAACTGTACTTAATGTAGCTCTGTCCTGAGAAGCCATGGCTTTAAATCCTTCTGGCAGGCAAGGAAAACCAGTTCAGATCTCCCATTTCCTGCACAAATCCTCTGGCCTCTACATTAGTATATGGAAGGAGGGTAATAGTTCTTCCTTAGGGTGCAAATTAAAGAATGAGCAACTAGAACTTGCCTGTGATCCTTTACTAGGTGCACCCTGAGAATCTCCACCAGGAAATTTCCATAGGGATTTAAACAGGGCACCGACTGGATTTGCATCTAATCATCCCCAAGGAATGTGAGGTAGTTCTTGGCGTGACTGTAGATGTGTGAAGAACCTAAAGGGAAGATGTCTGCAGAGTCAGTTATGTCACAGGGTGCAGGATCATGTCTCTGAAATTAAGTACATTGATTCTGCCACCTCTCGTTGATCTGGCTTGGATCTGAGGCCCTCTGTCATGAAATAGGATATATGTTGCCATAATGGCCAGAATACTGAAGTGGAACTTATATTTTAACAGATTAACATTTTAATTCAGAAAACTGTGACTTTTGCTGATAATAATTGATAAAACTGAATTTTTAAATGTGTCTAACTAATATCATTGAGTTAAAAGTAACTATTAAGATAATTAGCATATTATTTATCAAGACTGATTCTAAACTTAACTACTTTCCACAATCCATATCAGTGTTTCAGTTGCTGGTAAGACACAGTCAAGTGGGCTAATTTGACACCACATTTGCTGGTTTGTTTCACTCAGAGTAATTAACCTCTCAACATCTGTAGCTGTTTCCTCCTGCATGGTTAATTGCAGAGTCAGGGGAGAGAGACAGGGTCTGCTGATTTCTCTAAAAGCTGAAGGGCTTTCCTGTTCCAAAGTTAGAGAAGAGGACTTGTGGAGTTACTACTGAAGCCATTAGAATTTAAACATTTGAGCTGAGATTTAGCATTCAGCTCAGAGGTTTCACTGGACAGGATCTCTCACATCCCCAGTGTATCACAGCATCGTACCCTTGTCTCACAGGGATGGAATTTGACAGGCAGCTCTGGGGGGTCTTTCCTACACCAGCCTAGCTTGGTGCAAAATGACACAGGAGGAGAAGAAAACTGCCAGAGAAAAGGATCTAAATAATTCTGCATTCCTGTCTAAGAATCAGTCAGATGAATAGTAACGGGGATGCACACAAGAAGAGCTGAGCTTGTAAACCCAACGTTCACAAGCGGCACACTTTGCTTACAGACCCTACACCATTTTCAAGATGATGCCTGCTCTCCTCATGAGTCAAAGCAGTAACTCTGTAAAGAAAGTCATGCCCAAACTTTTTAGATTTCCAGTGTTAGTCCCACTGGCACCGAGTGCAAAGTTTGCAAACATTTAATTAGCACAGGTCCATAGCAGATGAGAGAGCCACTATCAAACATAAGCCAGTGAACAAGGGGCAAGTCCTATCAATAAAATACAAAGAATTTGCGGCATGAAATGTATAAACTCTAAGAAGCTGCTTCCATTTAAGAAAGTGGCAGTCTAGAGAAAAACAAATGGGTTTGACTGAAGATCTGCAAGAGCTGGAATGCCATCAGTTGGGCAACTTTCCCCTCCATTCTGCACATATTTGTCAATGGATTCACTTCCAGGGGCAGTGAGCATGGTAAACATTCATCAAAGCCTACACAGTGCTATAGATTTTAAGGAAATCATAAATTCAAGGCCACAGGCGACTACTGTTGTTAGTATTTGACTTCTTACCTAATAGACCATTTAATAGCACCTAGCCATGCCTGCACTGAAGAAAATTCTCTGCAATATGAAACTGGAGACCTTAAAAGCTAAACCCAAGCCTCTCACGTTGAGATTTTACACAGCCAAATGTGAACATTCCTCAATTTTCGGCATTTGGTTTCATTTTTCATGCAAGAACAGATTAAAATTGAGGGGGAAATCTGCAAACCTACCCCTAGAGCAACAATTAAGAACAACCTTATGTTCTATTACATGGTAAAAGACAGAGATATCAAAATTTCATTCCCCAGCAAAATACAGTGTGGGATTGTTGAGAATAAGGATTCTCTGAATCAATTTTAGATGAATCTAGGTCTTTTAGGCTTAGGTAATAGACTTATTTTGCATTATTTGTAATTGCTATGTAAAAGCTGCTCCAAGGTTTCTTTCTCTCCTCATTCTTATTTCTCTTCCTCAAAGAGAATTTTAGGTATTTTTAAGGCAAAAATAGGAGCTCCTGCCAGATCTGTTATGCCCCCACAAGAACACATCTATATATCCTTCAATATGTCACTACTCATAAATCTGAGTAGCTGAAGATGAGATGGCTTTGACAGAAAACACTGAAGAGGGCATTTGTTGGGGGTGGTGGTGTGTATATATGCACATAAATATATATATGTGTATAGGTACACACATATGTAGAGAGGTACAGTCAAAGATGGTTTTAGATACAAAATATTCATCCTCTGAGAAGGCATAAATTTGAGTATGACCTTTCATTTTCATTTGACCTTTCAAAAGATATTATTAAACTCTATCTCCTGGCAGTGCAATTGGTTTTCCCCAAAGGGCCATTTATCAGAGAATAAACCGGGTTTGTACCTTGAAGTGTATATTTTGTGGCTTTTACATATCAATTGGTATTTTAAAAGAAGCTCTCCATTTTGAAAGTACTTCTGAGAATACCAGAAAAAAAATTAAAAATAACTCAGGCAGAGTCCCTGACTTTTTGTCAATACATCACTCCAGTAAATCTTGTCAGTTAAAAGACTAACTCTTGAGAAGAGTTGTATTGAAACAAAAAACAGAATTAGATGTGACTAGAAAGTTGTTTCAGCAAAAAGGGGCCCAAGAAAAACTTGTTTAAACCAACGTACAAGGACATGTCAATTCAGGTAAAGTTTGGGTGTTAAAAACAAAAGTACAAAACCTCTTGCACCTCTGCCAGTGATGGTGGGACACACAAACAAGGGATTCATTCCCCACTTCCCAGGGCAGGCAGGTGTTCAGCATCCCCAGGACAGCAGGGCTCCATCACCTGTAATGGTGACTTGGGAAGACAAACACCATCACTCCAAATGTCCCCCCTTGCTCCTCCTCCCCAGCTTTATATGCTGAGCGTGGTGCCATATGGTCTGGGATATCCCCTGGGTCAGTTGGGGTCGGCTGTCCTGGCTGTGTCCCCTCCCAGCTCCTTGTGCCCCCCAGCCTCTCTCTGGTGGGGTGGGTGAGGAGCAGGAAAGGCCTTGGCTCTGGGTAAGAACTGCTCAGAAGTAACTGAAAAATGTCTGTATTAGCAACACTATTTTCAACAAAACACCAAACCACAGTCCTATACCACCTACTATGCAGAAAATGAACTGTATCCCGATCAAAATCACACACATCATAAAGATCAGGTGCTGGATTTTAACTGATATCTCTGGGTTATGATGCTCAACAGCCTGGACATGCAGACACATACACTCATTCTTAGCTCAGTGTGGGTAATACCCCAAAACTGCTGTGAGTCTTTGTGTTTGGAGTTACAGACATCCCACTTAGGAACAGGCAAAAATGTTCATAGATTCCATTCTTGAGTCATAGTTCCTTAACTCTGAGTGTTTTAATCCACGCATTTTGACACTGTTTATAATCAGGGCATTTATAGTAGAGGGAATCACACCATTTTCACATGCAGTTCAATGAGAGAATGTACAGAATCAGACATAGGAGTCACTGGTTCTACAAATAAGACAGTACTCCAGGTGAACTAAAATAATTTCATCAGCTACAAAGAAATATAAGTTAACCAGAAAGTAATTACCTGTGTGGAGCAGCAGAGGTAAAGTGATATCTAGATTTAACATTAATGTTAATTGAATTATGCTTCTGCTGTGGGAAAAAAATAACTTGTTTAAACTCAAATTATGTTCTCCCAAATGTGATTATACATAACACATTTGCTGTTCTCAGACAATCATAAAGCAAATATTATCTCATCAGAAGGCAGAGTTACTAGGAATATTTACCATAATGAAATACAAGAGCAAACAGATAAACAAGAGACTGAGGGAAAAATGTTAATCCTCTGTACAGACCTTTACTTGAGTCCAAGACTAACAAGAGGACTTGGGAATTAAGCCAACACAGCATTTGAGCACATCCTTAGCCCTGAGTTTTGTCAGTCAGGCATTATATAAACTGCAGATTCTCCTGGAGATAAGTGATATGAAGGTGTCATCTTGATAAACAATTTAAGAAGCTCTCAGGATAATAATAAATACACCTTTAGTATGTGATCCTCTATTTTGGAGGGGGTTGCTTAAGTCCATTGACTTGTGCCATGTCAGGACTCCAGATCAGCACTGCTGGCTGCCTGTCAGGAGCTGCTCACAGCTCCTTGCCATCCTCTCAGATTCAGTGTCATGCATACAGAAAAACAAAAGCAGAGTGTAGAAGGAAAGATACAACACAGATGGATTGGAGGAGATGTGTAGCTGTTAAATAAAACTTCAATTTTCTCCAGGAGATCTTCCAGCAGTGTCAGCTTTGGTGCTTTCATTAACAGCAGGAGCAGGCAGGCTGCTGGAGCACAGGTTTGCTCAGGGTTACCCTGTAGACTTGGGACAAACACTGGGGCAGGGCCTGTGTAACTGCAATAGACTATACTGAATCTCTGGCAAGCATATTAAAGGGGGAAGGTTAAAAACTGAGGAGGAAATCTCAGAAGACTCTACTTACACAACAGCATTAGTTTGAGGTAGATTAGTTTTTAAACCACATCGCAGCTGGGATGAAAAGCACACTTTAAAGCTTGTCTTGCTTTCCAAATGAATGATGGGCATAATTTCCTGTTCAAATGCACACGGGAACGGATTACTTTATTGGGTACACTGGCCTGCCACCGTCTGCATTTCACTGGCAAGAGCCCTGAGGCACCGTGCAGAGCTGGGGACAGCTCTGATTTAGCAGCCACCAACCGGCAACAGGGACAGCTGCACCAGAGCTGATTCTCAAGCACAAATGCTTGTTAAGCTAATTGAGGTTAACTTCTTCTAACTCAATATGCAAACAGCTCCATCTTGCCTGGCTTCAGCCAGAGGATATCATGACAACAGCCCAATATATTAGGCAAGCTGGCACTGAAATCAAGCGAGAACCGAATTGGGTGGAAGATAGGATGACAAAGTGATTTGACCCCTAGAGATGTACAAATAAGTTTGAAAGAATGTTAAAAAAGTATTGGTTTGAAGGGAATGTGTTTAAGGAGCCCCTTTTTCTAATAAACTCCAACCTTAACTCTATTTCCCTGTCTGGCATAATAATTTACGGGGTGATTTAAGAATTAATATGCAGATGTTAGACCATGTAGAAAAGCCAACATTTTGACATCAACTAACTATAGAATTGAATTTCTAGTACAATTTAAAGTCTCTGATCAAGGTAAGACATAAACTGACAATTCCAGAGTCATAATGATAAGAGGTTATCAGTAATCTCCTCCACATTTTTTTATTTTGAGTAAGAACAGCAATTTTGTCTGGGTACTCTGTAGCATAAAACAATCTGGCATCAACTATTTGTCCAAACAAAGAAGTGCTCTATAAATCACCACTTTTAGTTTTCACTATTCACACCCACCAAACAGAATTTTTAATAACTTTCAGAAAATGAAAAATTACCATAGAGGTTTGATGAAGGCATTGGCAAGATACAACACCGTGAATCTCACATTTGGTGTGAAGTAAAGAACCCAAAAGAAATAGGAGAAAATCAATAACAATTCTGTATTGATATTCATTATGAGCAAACTGAGGTTGCTCATTCTAACAAGAGTGCTAAATTCAATGAGTACCAGTGTGCAAAATTGTACCACTTCTTAGAGAAAAAAATTAACCAAATTCCACAACTGCTGGAAGAGAGTAATATCTGAAGAGAGAACACATATTCAGCTGGTTCAAGTTCGTGGAGTCCTGACAGAGTCAGTGCAGCTGCACTGATTTATACCAGCTGAGCATCAGTCTAGCATCTCATCTAAAGCAGCACGTTGAATCTTTGCACAGAGCCACAGCATTTCAGCAAGACTGATGATGTGCTTGCCACACTTCAAAGTAGGGATCCCCAGAGTGTAAGCACAAGATGGTACCAGAGACCTTGGAAATACAAGGCACAGGATGAAGCCAAAGCCCTCCAGCAGCTCAACACAAACAGTCAATTACTACAGAAATGTTACCTTGAGAGTTTGCTAGAACTGGTATTAGGGCATAGCAAAGAGAAAAAAGAAGTGGTATCATATGTAAAAACACTTATATTGTGATGACAAGGTATAAATGTAACAACCTCCATAGGAATGGAAGTATCCCAGCCTCATCCCCACAGCTTTGATGGTGAAACTGCTGATTTTTATTTTTTCAATCACTATATTTTCCTACTTCAGTTTTTCACATACAATGCATTATATTTATTAAGTTACTGGGTAAATTAGAACTTCAGAAAGCAGCCTGTATATAGATACATGTGTTTTCTGCTCCAACCTTATCACATGACAGTGTGATTAATATCAGCACACCAAGTCAGAATAAACCTTATAAATATTTAATCTTTTTCCTTATAAATGCATTAATAAAGCAGCAGTAATAGGGACAAGAATGCTGCAACACCATACCTCTCTGCTATTTTTGTTTTAGATTTTTTATTTTTACTTTTTTTGTAAAATCATGTAAAATCAGCGTACAATATTTTTCAGTCGTAAAGACAGCAAATAATGCTAGACAAAATCTGGGAAGACTTAGAGCAAATAGCAGCAAACTCATCATCTTGTAGGATTCCCCTGCACCAAAGGGCAGAAATCTGAACTCAGTTATCTGTGAAGTTCTGGATATGCAGGCAATCCTTTATAAAGTTAGAATTCTAGTTTAAACTTCCCTTTTATAACCCTTCATAGATTTTATTTTGATTCTTAATTAGTATGCTGCTGTTTGACATGTGAGCAAGGATGTTTAACTACTGGGCTGAGGTAAGAAATCACTGCCACCAAAGAACCCTGGACCACAGTGAGACAAACAGGCTCCAGTAATTTAAGTGCAAAGCTGTACAGCCAACACCTTCAGCAGCAGTTTTACTTGTAACTCCTCGTAGCTGGCTTCAAAGACAGCTGTGCCTCCAAACACCTCATCCCAAAGACAAACCAACAAAAAAACCTTTTTTCACTTTGCTTCTAAGGGGTTCACTGCAGCCCTCTGGTACACAGGAAAACCTATTCTTTCAAACTTAAAAACACACTAACTTTGGCTACCCTGTTATCACTTGGCACTGTCATACTTCAGTGCAATTGCTTTGGTCTCATAGAGGCTAATGGGACATAGGGAGCCTGTTGGTTACAGTAGCAGCAGGTGGATGACAGCAACACGGGCATGATGAATACTCCAAAAGGTTCTTTGGTGCTTATTCTAGACATTAACAAGTGGTACAAGTTAGATGTTCACTGCAGTAATTCAGCATTTGATTAAAAAAAAAAATGTTCTGCCCGAGATACTCTTCTTAGGAAAAACACACGGGGGAAAAAGCCCTGCACACTTTGATATTAAGCAGTAGCAGAGAATGTTCAGCTTGTCTCACTGCTCACTTGGTTTTACACTTGTTTTCCTCCAAAGTGAAGGAGATTCCTCTGTGCTAGAGGATTTGGTAGGTGGTTCCACACTGCTGCTCTCAGGATGGGGAGGAATGCTTTAAAACTATCAACTAATGTCCATAGGCAACTGGGGAGCCATCCTTCCCTTTACAGAGTCTTTGCACATAGATCCCATTTGGAGAAGATGTGTGGCACAACCCTCAAGGCTACCGGAGTGCATAACCCTCCTGTGACGTGTAATCAAAGCACCAGTGTCCCTCAGCAAATATTATACCCTGCCTGAGTGTTCCAGGCTCTGAAATTCAGCTTTAACTGTGACATCTACTCTCCCCTGAGCTGGCTTGATACAGCACTTGAGTCACACAGAGGCAGACGAAATGACTTTGTGAATAAAATTCTGCTATGCAAACTTTCTGGTTAGAAAATCTCCACTTCCATTTGCCTCCCAACCCAAACATTACTCCATGATTTCCCATTGTGGCTGAACATGCACTCAAAGCTCTTTCCCAAGGAGGCAGATTGATCTGCACAAAATTAGTGGGGCAGGGAAGGGAGCTGCCTTCAGGTGCTTTCAGTTCCTTTGGCACCATAAAGCAGCAGAAGGGGAGATTCTCCTCCTGACCTGGAGAACTTTGTTCCTCGCCTTATCCTACCTTCATTCTGTTTGCCATAAAATGACTATCCTCATTATTTGCTGAATAAAACAATAATTCCAGTAGGCACTGTGACTATATTGTCCTTCTGCAAAATAAGAGTTAAATGCAATTCTTAAGATGTGAAAAGCAGGAAGGCAGGTGATATTCAAAGCATTAGACACAATAAATAGTGCATTTTCAGAGGATTAAGCCTATTCAGGTATGTGTCACATGGGACTGAAGGTCAAGTGCATACAGCCACCTGAGCAGTGAAATAATCCTCCAGAAGTACCTTACCTGCAGAGATTTCTTATTAGTCTGAAAAAGAAATTATTAAGGGAAGAAAAAAGAAAAAAATTCAGAAGCCTAACTTTTTCAGGGATTAGTTCTATAAATATAATTCAAAGACCATCAGAAACAAAATATTTCAGCTATTCTATTCTATTTTTGAAAATCAGGTATTATTCATATAACTAGGGTAGCACTGTGGACTTGTTTTAGCTGGTTATATTAAATCAATGTTGTTTAAAAATTCAAAAGAGTATAAAAGCCTGCATATGCCTACAGCCTGTTTGAAGAAGTTTGCAGTCACAAGAGTGGAATGACTGCTGCAGTTGACAGCTCTGTCTGGAAACTGAAGATGCTGTGCCATGGCCTGCCTTTCACATCCTTGAGGGATGCTGTGCAAAATATACTTGATGGAAATTAAGGAAATGAGGGATCATTTTATATATTTGAATCTTGTTTTTGCAAGATCTCTTCTGCATGTCCAAGTTATTACAGTGAAAAATTCTGCTTAACTGAACTTCTGTGGCGCTGCAGCTGCATGTATGATGGACTGGTCCTTCAGGGCAGCTCACAGTCAGGAGTAACCCCAGATGCCCTAGAATATCCAGACTGGGCAGAGAAACAATTTAGCCTCTAATCAAATCCACTGTACAAGTATCAGGTAAATCAAGGAGGATGCATTTCTCAGTGCCTGATACAAAAGTTCCTACATAATTGCTGTCAGAGCCCCATCATTTTCTATTACATTGCTAAACCACCACCAAGATCAAAAGCACTTGAAAAATTGTGAAAGATACAACATTCATCATTTCTTACAGTTCTCATAAGGCTTTTTTTCGTTCAGATCACAAATCAAATAAAAGGGACCCTGAAGTTTGAGAATATTCACTTGATTTTCTGATTTCCTAAGAACAACAATTGAAAAATGAAGTGAAGTGGCTCCATTGGCCTCTTTGAAACAGGGCAATGAGAAACTCTGATTCACATTCACTGAGTTTCTCCAGGACTCGGAGGTGGGCCGGTATGGAGAAGAGAAAACAAACAGAGAATCTGAATATTTGAGCAATTGTTGTCAACATATCCTCATTTCACTTTTTGAAGAAACTCTTTCCATTACTAGAAGTACATCAGAATATATGGCAATATCTATATAAAATGACACGTTGCAAGGTGTAAACAGGGTGATTCAGCTTGAATGGGTTTACATTAACAAACAACTGGCACCAGCTGATGATCAAGTTTAAAATCTTGACATAGACTCAGTAAAGAAATCAGACTGGAAATTATCATAATTTTATGAACCCTATTTAACACCTCATCAAGTCAGCCAAACAGCAATCCAACCTCCAGAAGTATTTCTTTTTGCATCTCCATATTCCAGGAATTTTACACAGGCAATGCCTGCTGTCACAAATGGAAACTACTTCAATAAGAGACTCTGCCACCACTGCAAACCAAACCACTCCCAGCTCAGACAGGTATGACCTTTTAAAAGGGTACCTGTGTGTCATCTCACTATTAAGCACTGTATCCATAATCTGCCCACCACTCTGCAATCTAAAACGATTGCCTAAGGCTTTTGTTTCCTTTTCTAGTCTCATAATTGCAGCCAGTTTCTGCAGCAGATTCTGACATTCTCTTGTGCACTGGCTGAACTCATTCTGTCATGAAAGGTCAGGACGTAAACAGCTTTAGAATGTCAATAGGTGTTTAAAGAATCTCATCTCAGCCCCAATTGCTTATGTGCTAAACCACCAAGTGTTGATTCAGAGGTCGTTAACTTCAAGGTAGGCAACTTGAGCTCATAAAGGGAAAATCTTCTCTTTACTTACCTTCTTCAATAAAAATTTGAGTCCAGGTCACATTGACCATTAGGAGTTACTCAGAGTAAGATGAAGATTATTGCTCTTCCTTAATCCTCCTTAGCAGTTCCATGATGTGTACTTAATGAGAGTGACATTTAATGTATTTACATTTTGGGAGGTTGGCTTGCTCGAGAAAAGAGGATGTCGTGCTACAGATCCATTTAATCAGACTTTCCCTGATTTACCACAGTCCTGCAAGGGAACCCTATTAAAATAAATCACACCTAATACTACATAATGGGTTTTTTTCATATGCAAATTTTCAAAGGCACTTTACAAAAACAGTTTAGGTTCATTATTTCTAGTAAAAAGAAAAACTTGTCAAGCTGGCTGGTTTGTTAGTGTCAAGCCAGGAATATAATGCAGGTCCCCTGCAGGGAGTTAGACAGACTCAGCTGCCCAAGACCAGACTAATATAGGCCAAACAAGTGAAGAATGTGTAATTGCAACATGATAGAAAAGGAGTAAATGTGGGAGAAAATCACAAGACAAGGAATTATTTGTGATTCTCAAACCTATAATCACTTCTTGAATAAAAGGTTTCTGCAAATCACTCTTTACATTATTTGATATACTAAAAGTTAAGAGGAAAATTGATGCTAAATTTAGACCAGAATTGAAATATATTTATTAAACTATACCCTGCATTTGCCAAATTTAAATTCTTTGTTGACCAAGATTTTTGTTTGCATTTTCCATTAGGATTCCTTTTTTTTTAAAAAAAAAGAGAAGAACAGTGAGAATTTTAGTTATTTTTCCCATAATTTAATATTGGGTTTAGTATTGCCTTTAACACTTCTTTGAAGTTCAATGATCTTTGATGAAGTAAAGTTTTAAGAGCTCATTTTGGATCCACCCTATTCATCAAAATAGCTGCAAAAAACTTATACCATATACCAGGTCACCTGTAAACCCCACACATTTTAAAATTCAGTTTGAAAAAAGAAGCCTACCAGAAAAATCCCACTGAGAGTATCATGAGAGAGTGAGAGAACTGAACACATATTATTTTAAAGCTTGTGAGCTTATTTCCTCTAAAATAGTGATCTCGCTACATTGTTTCTTTTCTTTTTCTTTCCAGGATAAAAGAATAAAAAAGTAAAACATTTATTTTCCTGCTCTTAATCAGTTAGTGCATGCTTTTTTTTAAACACTGCCTTCAAACAGGCTGAATAAGACCCAGATTTGCAGAAACAAACAAGCACCAAAATGTTATGATCAAATGCAGAACGTTTCAAGTCAAAAGGACTTCTTGTTTGCAAAGTAAGGAGCAATTGAAAATGGAGTTTACAGAGAGGCTGCATTTCAAGCCCAACTTTCTGTTTGATAGATAAATGATAGATCTCTCGATGTACACTGCAGCAATTTAATTGAAAACAAACAAAAAGCCAGCTAGGGCCTGAAAAACAAATCAGAGATGGAATAATGAAATCATCTCTGCACACTGCCCCAGTTTGCCAGGCACTGTCTGTTGCTTTTATCCAGAACATGCAATTTAAACATTTTTGCTTACTTGCTTTTTTCTTTGCAAGAACAGACAGAACTGACTAGTAGTCTCCTCTATTAAAATGCCATGTGCATGCTGTGCTCCAGCTGCCATGTTAAAAATACATAAGGCTAAATTAAAAACTGCTGCAAAGCCTTTTGGTGGCAATCAGATAACTCTCTATGTAAAATATGATTTTAAATGATAATATTTTCCACACATTTCGTATCAGTAATATGGCTGAAGGATAAAAGAATACTACATTTTGATAACTGTCCTTTATGGACATTCTGTGTCAATGCTATAAATAAACTATATTTCTAAATAACATTTAAAAGTACAAGTACTGAGTCATAGCTTCAGCTGGTACAAACAGTAGTGAATCCAGCAATTTTCACCAGTTTGAGTATCATGATCAAATGAACAGCTTTTCTCTTTGGAAGGAAAATAAACTCTTGGAAAGTAGTTATCAGACTACTGAATAAATGCAGTGAACTGAACTGTGATGTTCAGCCAAAATCAGACCAAGTAGAAACCATGAAACAAAACCCAGTTTGGGGGAGATAATGATGCCAGGATGTGGTGTTGTTTTGATCACAAGAAGGGAGAGCAGAAGGAAAGGGAAGCTTGCAAATTTAATGTGTGTCTTGTACTTGTTACAGCCACAAACTCCAGAAAGTTCTGTCTGAAAGTGAGCAGGGTTTTGGGAAGCTGACTGACCTCGGGGGAAAGATGAATCTCACAGTGAGGTGGTATAACAATACCCTCCTAGCACATTACACTTCAGGGAAATGCATTTTAACTGCCTTAGTCACAACATTGCCCAGCCTCGTGCCCACAGCAGGCGGACAGTGAAAGAAACTTGTCCAGATTTTTTTGGACTCCTGTGTCCATATCTGCCCGATGTCCCAGCAAGAGCATCTGTGTCTGCCTCACCTTCAGCATGTGGCCTCATCAGAACAGCCCCAACACGGCTCCTCAGCTTCCCTGGAATGCTGTTTGAGAATTTGCTGCCAGCAGTGTCAGTGAAACTTGGGATTATCCCTCTCCTGGAGTTCCACCCCTCTTCCACAGGCAGCAGTGCCAGTTTTCCAAGCAGCACCAAGCCCTGCTGCTGCAAAGCAGGGAAGAGCCATGGGGCACAGGCACTGTGCTGCCAGCCTGGCCCCAGCAGGGAACTCTGCAGAGCTGGGCTCCCCTGGCTGCACAGGGCTCGGTCCTCAGTGATCTGCAGCCACCCAACTCCAAATCCAATAACTCTGGTATTGCATCCCCAAAGTCCAGTGCTGGGCTTGGGACAGCACATCTCATAAAATAGTACTCTGTGAGGGATTTAGGAAATCCTTCCTTTGCAGATAAGGAGGCTATAACCTAATCCATCATCCCGGGCTTGCTTGGGCTTTGTCTTTACACGAGGGAAAGAAACCCATCAAAACTACTGTTCAGCTGTACAGATCTATTTTTTAAAGCAAAAAAATTATTCTTGTGGACCATCAGTATATCTGCACAAACGTTAATAACTGCCAAGCCAGGAAATAGTGAGTACATCTAGGTAATAATTTTAATTAAAAAAAATAATTGGCCTAACTGCATAGTAAAGTCTAACAATTCTTCACTCCAACTACAGGAAGTAGATTTCTAATATGATTGTTCCACTTACTATGAGAAAAGTATTGGGGATGAAGAAGCTATCAGAAATAAATTATGAGAAATTCCTGTGCCATACATCATGAAACCTTACTATGTAATTTTTAAAAGTCATATGAAATTTGTTTTATATTTCATATTGGGGTAGCTTCATTATGCATTTAATAGTAAGAGTTATTAAAATATCTGGCTTGTTCACAAGCTGTAGTTTCAAGGTCAAGAAAATAGTTTGCATCATTCTGAGAACCACACATGTATAATAACAAAAATAGGAACTAAATCATAGGTGTTATAAATATGAGAGTGTCATAAAGCAGAGCTGGAGTATTAATCTCTTCCAAGATGCAAATGCACTGATAATGCAAAACTTCTCTCCATCACTGACTCACACCAGAAAACTCCACCGAGTCAGATTTCACCAGTGCAAGAAAAATTGTGATTGGATGTTCCCTGCTAATTAAAATTTGTGGTATTTCAACAACACCAGAGCTATTTTCTGTTGTCATGGCATGTCTAACCCGGGGTGCAATGGACTGATCTGAACAATGCACTGCCAAGAAAAATCTATAAAATACCTTTATTGCACACAGTACCATGGGAATTAGGGTATTGCTGTCCAATGCTGCCATAGACAGGAGAAGCCCTAAACATATCTGATTTAAAACAAGGGATTTTTGACACTTCTGCCTGTCCACTCTGCTCAGACAACAGACAATACAGAGTCACATGAGCTTCCTTGAGATCTACTTTTCTTTTAGTGTTGAACCCGATGGTCAAAAATGAAATGTTAAACCCCTTTGCTGAAATGCATTGATTCCATACACGCCGATAAGTTCCACAAGCCTCACATTTAGCCTCCAGTGCCAATGCAGATTGAACATGTAGTGTGTGGATGGGTGCATGGCATTCCTGAGGAATGCAGCTAATGTACTGTGAAATTGCACAGCAAATGCAGATGTGAACACCATATAGACTCAGTGGTCATTTAGCAAAACCTCTAACACTTCCCAAAAATCACTGGCTCAGCACTGAAAGCAAGAGATTACCACTCTATTGTTAAATCATTAAACAATGTGGGTTAAAGGATCTACAATGAAATAGAAGATCGGTGTTTTATAATAAGTATAAAACGTTTAAATTTGCCTTGAAAACAATACAGAGACATGCAACAGAAAATGAGTACTTCACAGTAATTTTAACCCGAGCAACTGATCTGGACAAACACAACTCCAACATTCAGACTTGAAAAATTCAGTTTGGTTTTGATTCTTTTATTTCATCTATTAGTTAAAGTGACCCCACTAAGTGTTTGAAGGAAATATTAGGTGTCTATTATGCAGGACAAACTTGCCTCTAAATTATGTTAAAAACATGCATGTAATTTCCTTGACAATATTGACTCTGGCAGTTTTTTTCAGGGGAAAGACCAATTCAGGGAAGTCTCGTGAGTGAAGGAGCACAGCTGCTTTGTGCAATAGGAACTCAGGTGAAATGGGAACATGGCATCAATCTTTCAAGCAAACTTGTTCCTTTCACATCAGTGACATGACAGTTTCCAGGTCTTAGGGGAACCTATAATTTGCTCCCTGGTAGTCTGGTGGTTGTTTTTATTTTGTTTTGGGTGGTTTATTTCTTTATTAGTTGGGTGGTTTGGGGTTGTGGTTTTTTTTTTTTTTGTTTTGTTTGTTTGGGTTTTTTTGTTCATTTCAATTTACTAGAAAATTAAGTCAACCATTGCAATAAAATGCTTCTCCTCTTTTCACTGGGTGCACGCCTGTTTCTCTTTGCAATATGTCCTAGAATCATCCTACTATTGCATTTCTAAAGGAAGTTTTGCTTTCTTAGTCCCCTACGTAATATAACACACAGCATAACATAACCATCTCCTTGTACATCTTAGACAGCTCCCAGGGGAGAGCTCTGAAGTGTTCTAGGCCAGGTGAATTTGCCCAGCTACTTTGGCAAATGCTACACTGTCTGCAGTCTCTCAGCTTATTTTCCACCTGTGAATGAAGATCAAACATCTTCTTTCGGATCTATCAAGATTTCCTGATGTGTTTCCACTGCACAAAAGGGAAAAATGGGAATTCTAGGAACAGTGTTCCCTTTTCCTCCTCACCCAGGAATACACATTTGGCAGGATGACAAGAGCGAGCTGGCAGCTGATGTGTTCTTGGTGGTGAGTCAAGGCATCTGCATCAGCACAGAAAGGGAGTTCCCTAGAACCTCAAACTGCTTTTTCTGATAGGGAATAAGGAGAAATTACCTCAAGCCAAATTATCAGGAGAAAGAAAAAACATCAGGAGGAATCAATAAAATGAACTGTAACAAGTTGCTTTTACTGATTCAGCAGTTCTATTTCCTAAACTCTCCTGAATTCACTGAAGTTGTTACATATGGGGACCACCTGTCACTTTTGTTCCCTTTTACACCCATGAACTGTTCTTTCTAATATAAACATCAGACCATTTCCTGACTCCTGTCATTCTCTCTGATGCTTAGTAACTATTGCATTCTTTGAAACTAGTAGTAATTTTCAGCCTTCAATTAATTATATAAATAGTAGCTGCAACTATTTTATTTGTTTTGCTTGAAAAGATATAATGATGCTGATTTATCTTTTTTAATTAAAAATAAAGAAGCTTGGTAGGCAGTGCAGGATTGAAAAATGGAAGTAATTTAATTTTTCCTACTGTTTTTTCTACTGCTGTTGAAGAGGTACTTTTTTCAGCCATCAGCTCTCATATCTAAATTTCAATATCAGTGGCATAATTGGAAGTCACAGAAATGCAGCTGAATTACTTCATCTCTAGGAAAAGATAAGCAATATGATTGCATTGCATCTATGCATGATTATTAAGCAAATAGTTGTATGGTGTAAGACCAAGAACCAGAAAATTACCCAAAGTATCTCATTATACAGTATAATTTCTCCAGATGCCCAATTCAAAGACCATAAAATGTTCATTTTCTAAGTCTTAGAATATGTTTCATATTCAGATTTCTATTAATTGAATAAACAAGATTGACACTGATCGTGCTGTAATTATGCCTCTCCTGATGGGAGAGATCTTTTAAAGTCCTTGCCAGGAGTTCGAGAGACAAACAGGACTCTCAGCCTTCACTGCTTCTTGATAGTTGTTTATTAAGTCTTATCAGAGAAACAGAGCCACTAGCATGACCCAGACACAACACAAAGCAGGGAATGCAGGAGAAAGCCAAATTATCAAGATTACATGGCCTTTTTAAAGGTAAATTTACCAATGGTTACTAAAAACGTACATTATTTTTACTTTTCTGCCAACTGTTTAGTAACACAGCCAGGAACTGCGGAATTCTTTGTCCAATCATCCCAAACTACTTTTACTGCAGAATATGGAGTAGTAGAAGAAGGAGAAGAAGGTTTGGAGAACAACAACAATCCTCCATTTTGATGTTTTTTGCTGTTATCTATTTACTACATTAACAAACCCAAAACCTCTAAATTTTTTACCCTGTGATAATCTTACATAGTAGTCTATCACCTAATTCACACCAGTGTAGTTTCTAGTTCTTCTCTAAGAGTAGGCAGCTTTTTTCAAGGATGGAGGTCAAAAACTGTTGTTCAGGGGGGTAAAATCCTTCAAAACAGGCAGAGAAACACTCTGCACTCTGGGCTCCCACGCAAGATTAGCTGTGGTGCAACTTCAGTGTCTTTGCAATTTTATCTGCAAACTCATGAATATACTCCCTTTCACTTCTAAAACTTGTGCTTTCTAGAATGAAGACTCACTTTGCAGATTTTCATAACATCTTGCTTTTTTTGCAGTATATCAGAGGATTGGAAGTAAATCAGTGGGTCTACTGCTTTTTTAAAGTTTGGGCAACAGAAAAATAAAATATTTGCTCTTCAACAGAATTTGATGAAGCAAGACTTCTAAAAGATCTGACATACCTTTATGCAAGAACTCCACAAAAAATTATATATGGTTGGCACAAGTAAAAGGATATAAAGGGAATTATTATATTGGTTGCAAACAAACAAATTAAAATGTATTCTACGTATCTTAAAATGAAAACAGAGAAATAAATAGTTTCACAGACCTCTCCAGTTACAATGAGTTTTATGTTTATTAAATATATATAAAAATAAAAAATACTATATTCAACTATTTAAGGAAAACGATTGTTTTATGGCAAGTAGAGGGTGTATTGGAACAAAATTGAACAACAAATTATGGTGTAAAATATAAATGGCAAATTGAAATTAAGAGGTCTCATGTGGACATTACATACTTTGATTTGGGGAACAGCAAATATGATGGTAAGCAAACAGAAAAGTATATTTTTTAAATTATTATCAAACACCAGACATGGAAGAAACTGTTTGATTTTGAGATTCTATTTTATAGAATTCTTCATAATGGGAAAAATATATGATTGCAAAATATTCATGGAGTGCTTAAGTTTCTCAGTGCCAAAAAGATGTTGTGAAACTGAACAGTCACACATCAATAATCATGGTACCCATGAGATACTGGTGAGGGTATCTGATGTTAAAGGTTATATGTTTTAAATTTGCTGGCAGTGAGTTATTTACAATTATCCTAACTAATGCATCTTGTTACTTCATAGTTATGGCAAAGATTTCTTTAGTAAACTTGTGAATTTGGCTGTTCTGGCATAAACATAAACAAGGTACAGGAAGAAAACCAAACAACTGGATCACACAAAGAAATAATATGTGGGGAAAATTTTCATCCATTTCCAGCATGCTTGAGTTACAGGTTTGGTGCTCAGCATGTGATACTGAAATATGAGATTTCACAATTCACTGAGATAAAAGAGCAATTCACAGTTCCTAGAGTTACATCCATTATAAAACACCACCACACCACTTATGTCTGAACATAATCTCTTGTTAAGGTTTGCTACCAACATGAGAGGTATTTATTTCTTCCTGTAGATAGATAATGCTCAGCTGACTAAAGCATGAAGTATTGCTGAGAGTTTCCCCACAAACTGTTATAATTCTGGTAAATGGGTCTTATGGCTGTTGTGGACAGCCCAGTAATTCTAATAATTTTTTTATTACCTGGTGCTCTTTGCCTTCACACTACCTAAATCACTAAAATTCATTTTCAGTCTTCAGAAGTGACAGGGAGGAAAGTTTCTGCTGACAATTCACAGAAATGAAGATGATAATAAAGGTAAATTAATGTATTATCTAAAACAAGAACACTGCTGTTATTGATATGATACACTTTGTTACTTTAAATAACAAGACAGATACCATCCTGAGAGCATTGTGAGCATCCAGGATGTTAATAATTACAGGCAGGAAGTTGCAGGGTTCTGACATTTTCATTTATAACTGTATTTCATGGACTGACATTAGGATTTGGTTACAGTCATTCACAATCTTATTTGAAAACAGTCCTATTCTCAAGAACCTACACAGCAGAAGTGGAAAATGTAGAATTTAAATTGATATTGAACAAACCTTGGCATGTCAGATATACCAATCTCTTTGACCTACTAAATGCTAAACCTAAAGTTTATTTAAGCCAAAAATATATAGAGTCAGTGAGTATACAGACAGAATTCCAACACAGAAAAGGAAAAGAAGAAAAGCTTAGCACCACCTTATAGAGATGTGCTGGCAATTTTTGAGTATAGTGGTAAATAAAAGCGAGTCATTAGATGAGGAGTTGCTTCATACAGGCAGGAATTTTAGATGGGATATATTGGAAACAGAGCCAAGATGGAAATCAGGGCCTGGAAACCACCCCCAGTACTCTGAAAGATAACACTAAAATCAGCTCTCCCTATTACTGTTATCACCATGGGATCCTCACTCAAGGTAGTTTGTGTGTCTCTTGAATGACAGGAGATATTTTTTGACATCCACAACCAGCAGAAAAATTCCTGTTAACTTCAGAAAGCTTCAGACCCAGCCCTGTGTGCTGGTTTGGCCAAAATTAGAAATAACTCCTCTGAGAGAAGGCAGGTCACAAACCATCCCTCCTCCACCAGGTTCGGGGAAAAAAACTTTTTCCTCGAAGGAAAGTGAAAGAGATAACAACTATTTATTTAACAAATACACAGGAAAAAAAAGCTACTAATGCTAAATAATGAAACCTCTCGCTGTAGAGAGAAAACCTGGGAAAATTTCAGAGTCCTTCCCTAGATCTCTCTCTCCCCCTCCTTGCAGCTGGGATGGGGTGGTGGGCCCACCTCCAGGGCCAAGGCCCCGGTGGAAATTCCTCCCGATGTATTCTGATGTTGAAACAGTCCAGCAGAGAAAAAAAGGAAAACATGAAGTCCCAGGAAAACAAAGTTCAACTCTCTGCCTCTCTCCAGAGAAAAAGAAAGCCAAAAACTGCCTGGAAAGCAAGCAGGGTGCTTCCCCCCGCTCCCGCCGCTGCAGAAACAGACCGGTTTTATCTCTGTGTCCTCGAAAACATGAAAACAAACTGCAAAACTGCTTTGAAAGATTTGGTCGGGTTTTTTCTCTTCTCAGGCTCAGTTTAAAGTCACAGAAAGGCGCAAAATTAATTTCTGGGCATAGGGCAGCGACATGGGATACACATCATAAAGTCACCCCAAGACACCCTGTCTGTAAAGTTCTCCAAAATACACTGAGACTCATTGTGATTAATCTTCATTTTGTCAAGGCTTCAGTTTTCCTCTAATGGGCTCAAGAAGGCCTTGAAGATAACTTTAACAGGCTAAATCCCCTTTCCACTGGGAACAGTAAGAAAAAAAAAGCATGAACAGGTACAGCTGGTTTGCACCTCATCCCATCAACAGCAAAAATTTCAAGAGCTGAGGGATCTTTTCCTCATGCCATGCTGCTGCTTAGAGCACATGCATAATGTTTTCTTTTATTTTGGTTAATGCTTATTTCTAATGTATGTAACATGTGTTAGCCTGTTATAAATTCAATTAAATGTTAATGTAAACATCTGCTTGACTTCATCTGTATACTGATATATGAGGCCAAGAACTAAAATTTTTGCCCTGTGAATTGCTTTTACATTATGTGCTCATCCAAGGAGAAAGAGGGGAAAAAAACCTGTTAAATTGACACTGGGCAGCTACAAACTTCTCTACGTCATTGACAGTATAAAAGATACCTGCATCAAAGCAATTGAGATTAAAGGTACAGCAGATAAAACCTTTCTTGCCATGCTCAGGAGTACCAATGACTATTAAAGCAATGGGGATATCACAGTGTTTGGAATCAGCAAAATGAAGCCACTTTTACAGGCAGTAATAGCTACATTCACTGGACATGTTCAGCTTGTCAAAAAATGACACAGTTCTCAGACACTACCGCAGGTCATTCATAGAAGAGTCACCCTGAGGAAGCAGCTCCTGAGAAAGACACATAAATAATAGTTTCAACTGTTACAGCTCATACAAGAAGAAACAGAGATGGCCAAACAAGTAACAGCAACCTTGGAATGTGAACCATTACTTAAATACATCCCTTAATTTGAGAAAAGCTAGGAATCATTAGAGAAAATGTGCTCTGCTCTATCTTGCAACAAAGCAATTATCACCTTCCTCTTAATGTAATTTCAAAGCTTGATTTCAGGCAAACCATCTCAAAATTAAACAGAGCTTCAGAAAGCAGAAAAATATTCCTATGGACTTGTCATAGAGGGAAGATAAGAATACCATTAGTCACATCAAACACAAGAGCCACCCACAAGTTCCTGGCATGCTGGAGAGCAAGAAGTGTTTCCACTTTGTGACGTAGTCTGCGAAAGAAACCCGTTGAAGATTCAGTTGCTGATGGATGAACACACATGTTCTGACGCACATGAAAACACCTACATGACTCTGTGATGAATCACTAATTCATCCCAGCAACATCCCAAGCTCCAAAAGTCTCAATATCAAAAAGTTATGTGTGTGAGGTTTGTTCCTGCTGTCCACCTTAATAAGTGGCTGCAAGTTCTGGCAATAAAAGTCAGCTCAGAGGATCAATCCTATTTCCTCCCCCTTCTCCACTACTGTGCCTTTGATTGGCAAACTCAATTAGAAGTGGTGCCATGCAATTTTACTAATTATTGTCCTGCCTAATTTTTGTTTAGTCTGAAGGAATTTAAGATTGGAAAGCAGTTGGTGAATCAAAAGAACCTGTGGGTTGTGATGGTATCAGCTGACTTATTAACACTGTAGCATGTAGACTAAGAAGATAAAACAGGTCAGGATGGATAATAAACTATTGCTAATGGACCACACTAAAACAAGCATTTTAAGTTTTGAGGGTTATAACATTTAGAGCACTGCTTTAACAGTACTAATTTTCTCACCTTTGGGAAGCAAAAATGGAGCATCAGTGGTCTCTAATGGCAATGCTATGGAGGTTGGTGAAAATGTTGGTGGAATGTCTTAAGGACTTTGAAACTAATTGGATTAGTGCTTATATAATTAATAGGATTACTCTGACTCTGCACATTAATAGGATTTTTCCTTATCAATTCCAGGCTTAAATGTTATGAAACTGCATGTGTCTGTACACCTCCCCCAAGAACTCTGTGAATCACGATGGTTCCCAGTCTCATAATTGCAAAGCAGTTTCTCTGGAAGCTCCCCTCTGAATATATTTATCTGGGCTTTGCAACATCTTCTGAATAAAAATATTCAACCACATAAAAAACATTCAACCCCATAAATGTTTTCCAGTGTCTTCTGTACACCTTTATCTGTTCTAAACTGAGCTTTCCAAGCACATACATACTTTACTGAATCAAGGTTTTCACGGAACACATAATACCGAATTCTCTCCAAGGCTGCATTTAAGATTACTTTTTTTTCCCCTACAACCAATTTCCAATCCACTAAGCTCCTCTACTTTTCTCTTTTCAGCAACTATTTAACTTGGGCATTAACCTTTGTGGCTGGCCACAATCTCTTAAACACTTTGCTTTGCAATAGACTTTCTTAGGTTGTCAGTAACATTTTTCATAGAGAAATATGATGGGGAAGACATTAATGGCATTTTTGCTGCCATTTTTAGCTTTTAACCTCCCAGGAAGCTTTCATGTGAAACCTTTGAGAAACAAAATATTGTGGACAAAGTACAGTATTAAATCAGTGGAAATTAATCCACATCAGTGCATGACTGTTCACAGCACCTATTTAGTTGGCAATTAGCACAGACCAAACAGATCAATGCATACATCCTTGACATGGTACAGTAACTAATTCTGCCTCTATTTCCTCAGCAGAACCATCACCTTCATGACAGAGGTTCATTACTTACTCTGGGAGTTTGAAACTTGAGAATGAATTAACTGAGAGATTGTGCAAAACCTGTAAAAGCTAAGAAAGGATTAAGAGTGCGCTGCCACTCTTTCTGGTGAAAGGGAGGGGTAGAAGTTATTTCTTAAAAGCTGCTTGACTTCAGCAATAAGACTACCATAGAAATTGAAGTTAACTTGCTGGCAGACCTGGCAGAAGACAATATTTGCTAAGCACAGGGTGTTTATATGGCTTGCACTGAGCACATATAATTTTTTTCATGACAGGGTATCTGGATGAGTCATAAGAACTGCTAGAAAAAACACACTCCCCACAGAAAAGGATAAAGGAAAAAGGAAATACTTTATTCCTTCCTGGGAATATGAGTTAATGGCCCAAAATTTCAGAAAGAAAAAATAAAATTTAGGCTGAAGCTTCAGGACTTGTTTCTCTGCAAGATGAGCAGGATCCCAGTGTACAACCAATACAAAGAAGAAAATACCTGAGCTGCACCTCTTACTACTTAAGAATGACACATGTTGCCCAGTGAAATCCCTAAAGGACCTGGGTTGGAAAGTAACCTGTACCACTTACTGGCAGGGCAAAGCCCTTTTTGGAGGCCATTACTGGTTTTCAGCCATGCTCCATTTCTCAGTGAGTGAAAAAAGGCACATTCTAGCAAGGAAAGACAGTTTGCAGGAGTGGTAGAGCATACATTAAAGTGCCTGCAGAAAGATGCTTGCCCTATCCCTACAATCAACTTCTTATCTCCAATCTTCTCATAATTTTACAGTCAGGGTAAAGGTAATTTTGTCAGGCAATGCTGTACAAAAGGAGCATATCATTCAGAGGATGCATTCAAGGACAGGCATGAAGAACATATTCTCATGTGCAAGAGAGAAGGCAAGGAGAGCCCCATGTGGCTTCCCTGTATCTGCCCCTTAGATTTTTTTTTTCTCAATGTGCATTTCAATCCTTCTCCCTAGCCACAGATACAACACACCCCACTTGTACATGCTTGGCAAAAAAAAAAGCAAAAGCAACTTGGCAATTAATTTTGTTTTTCTTTTTGATGTATATTTTATTACATTTCTGTAAATAAAGATATTTTAGAATTCATTTATTGTTCTTCTCACGTGTTTCTGATTGAAAAATCTGACTTGAAAATTGAGTTTTCCACTTTATGTTTCAGTAGATTCAAAGTAACTCAGTATTGCTTCATGCATTTTTTCTGCTGAGAAATTGAATTGACTTGAGCAGAACCACATTAAAAAATAACATGAGAAGATTACAGGAAAAGAAGGAAAAAATGGTGTGATAATTACCACAGATGTAGACTGACCCTAATATTAATCTTTGATGCTACTCACAAGACTGAGTTGTAATGTCATTGGGAAAAACCTAACCTTGTTTTTGTTTGTAACAATTATCTTGCAATTGTTTGCAGCAAAGGCATGACAAAATAACATGGATTTGGTACATCAGTCTTATGGTTTAGCTGATTAAATCTGAGAAGGCACTAAACACAAAGAGTACAAACACTTATAAAAATAAATAGTTGATCTTGTATTAAAATGAAGGTTCCAAAATTTGAACCTCAAGTGCTAATTACATATTTCATCTCAACATAGACTGGAAGCAAATCATAATATCATCTGGAAAAGTCCATGCCTTGTAAGCTTGCATAAAATTCTGGTTTCATTTCTATTACTTCTGGTGCTGCTTCAAAAATAAATATATTTTATTGTAATAGCAGTAAAGTCTTTTGGCAAAAATCTACCCCCACAACTCATTGTCTCAGTTCAGCTTCTTCCAGGTTTCTGTTGGACCACCAAACCATTCGAGGATTTGACCAAATAATGGATTCCATCAACAAGGAAAACAATACATGAAAGTCAATAGAGAAATGTCTTGTTTCAAACTAGCCATTTTTAAAAGGTCCTTGGACACTCTCTAAGGCAAATTCAGTGTGCAGTTTAAACATCCTCACTGCTGATTTTTATATAGATTATAACATACATCTTGTAAGTACCACAGGTCACTGCTGTGGTCACAATTTCTACTTTAAATAATCATATTAAACCCTACTGTTAGTTTTGTTAACTTTTACTATCTCCAGCTAAAAAAAAGATTCACAGATCCACAATTCTAGCTAATTATGCTGAAAAGTAGGTGTGAAAATACTGCAACTGAATCACTTACAAACAAATGTCTTTTTAATTGACAGCAAATTATTTTAAGGAGAGCATACTGAAAGTGAACTGTCTCTCCTGGACTGAAGATCCTGGGAGTATCATCCAGTGACACACTTGAGGTGAAAAGAAATTTAATACATTATTTATTTTTTTTAAAAAAGTCTATATATTTGAGGGGAGTCATCTTTTAAAATTTAAATAAACATATTTTTCAGAGTTCCTAATTCTAGATCTGTGCAGGCAGCAACAGTGTTGTGTTACTGGGAACCATTTTGTAGTGGTTTGATGCAAATTGACATGAGAAGGAGAGAGCAGCAATATTGTAGAAATAAATAAATGCAATAAAAGTTAAAAATGCATAAATATATGTATTATAGCAACTTCATTCCCCATATCTTGAGGAAATCCAGACATATTTACATGGCAATGTGGGATATCTGAATAAAGACTAGAAGTGGAAACATTTTTAAAACTATTCTTCTACAAAACAACAGAGATCATCTACTGCATACAGGTTTCATTTTTCTCGCTTAGTCCCTACAAAACAGTGTGCTCTTGCCACCACTTAAAATTAAATATGTGATGTGTAGACTCAACATATTTGAATACATTCCTAAAAGAGTACAAATGAAAGGATTCCACATCTTGTGCTCTCTACAAGAGATGAGAGTGCACAGTACAGAGGAGCAGGGTTAAAAGCAGCACAAGGACACTGCTGGAGCAATAAGTAGCAATAAACATGAAGTAGAGACATCATGGAGACAAACAGTTTTCATAGGACAGAAAGGAAAGCTGACAGAAAAAAAATCCTTTCATATTCCTTGGTACTTTTCTGAACCATTTCTATCCTTGGCGTGGAGTGGCAGATGCTAATTTGAAACTCTGCCATATTATTTGCCGTAATATAAACCTAATTATTCTATTTTTTAATTGTCAATTTTCCCCTCAGGCCTCCAGGATCACATGTTACTCAGAACTTCATAATAGTTCTTAACACATAGTTTCATATTACTTTTTCCCTTCAATTAAATTCAACAGCATTTTAATTAACTTCTCAGAATATAACATTTTTTTAAATGCTACTTACTTTCCTAGCTGGTCATTCATACTTTACTAATGAACAACTATCAGGTGTGATATACTTTTGTTAACTTCTATTATTTTAATCTTTCCTTCAATAATTAAAAATCAAAACATGTTAATCATGAAACATTTTTCTGTCCTAGGACCCTCATGATAAAGGCCAATCTTCGAGCACTTGCAATTTAGTGGGCAGGGTGGAAAAAAAAATTTAGCATAAGGTACTGAAGGTTATATTGTATTCAGAGTGTTAAATACTTTGGGATGTGCCCAGAATTGCATTAGCAGAGCAGGTGAGATACACTGTGATGTAGCAGTGGGGTGGAAAAGAAAATCGTGACAAACTCTGAACTCCAACAAGCTGTCAGTGCTGAGAGGCCACGAGAATCACTCCCAGCTACACCAGAGGGCAACACCACTGGCTACAGAAGGGGAATGGGGTGGCTGCTGTTGGCACATCCCCAGCTCCTTATGAATGAAATCAATATACCATGTGAGATTAAGAAAACCACAGGTTTCAATTTCTATAACCTGTGAAGTCAAAAACATGATTAAATCTTTTCATTTGAGGCTATTTTTGTGTCAATCATATTTTTTATTGAAAGATTTATGAGATTTTGAGCAGGTTACTGAGAAATCCAGGTCTGATTCAGATAAAATTGTGTTGCTTCATGAACTCCAGGACATATAAGCCAGTCTAATGTCTTGGGATTTTTATTTACAGGATCAACCTTCCTTACTTTCCTTAAACTGTAGTTAACCTATCATTCTTCAAACTATGTATGAACACCTGTGTTTACAAGTGCAGAACTGTAGCCTGAAGGTTTCTGGTATATTTACCTCATCACAAAATAGTGCTGTCAAGTAAAGTCAGCGTATTCAATATGATCTATTCGAGAACAACCAATCTGAGCAGTGTTTTTCATCCAGCAAAAACTAGTATTCATCATCAAAAATAGAATGTGTGTTTAGTCTGGACAAAAACATTTCCATGCACACCAACACGTGCTCAGATCCCTTTCTTTATCACAAGAATAAACATCAACTGAAGGCTGCAGCCAACCAGAAAGATCTGTCTCCTTCTCCTGGCTGTTGGACACCCACTATCTTTAAGAGTGTGCCTATTATGACATTCAAAGTTAAAATTTATGGAGGCTTGTTGGTGTTGGCTTTAAATCCTCTGTCTTTGCTATAGATGGGAGTGTTGCTATGGCAGCACCAGAGTCAATGCAGGCCACAAACCCTGCCCAAGTTCAGGGGCCTGGTGTCCACTCTACTCCTGGTTGCCATGGCTGCATTGCTCTAAGTACCAGCTAATTTAACAAGTTATAATCTGGCTCTGTGCATTGCCATCTTTGTTTTAAATTGCTCTGTAAAAACGGTTCTGGGATTGCGAGGACAAATTCCAGGAAATAATTCTGCCTATTATTCCCCTGTCTTCCTAAATGGCTGGGAAACAACACGGTAGCATGACCTCCAAAAAGAATATTAAAACATTATTCAATAAAAATAACATCCTCACATTTTTAGAATATTTCTTAATAAAAGTTCCATCTGACCGTACGTAGAAGAAGCCACTGATGTTTATTTCCCTCCATTCCCTTTCCTGTAGGTTCACACACTCACCATGACAAGAGGTGTACTGTGTCTTCTGACCAGTGTCCAAACTCAGCTGATGTCAGTGAAACAAGTAGCAAGATTCATTTTGTAGGACATTTATTTCCTTTAAATACCCAAATAACTCTGTATTGAAGTCAAGAACAAGTTATGCCACATTCCACAGGATCTAAGAGGGAAATAAGGTTAAAGTCTGAAAACTATTTTTGGTTTGTTTGTGTTTAGCCAGAAAAACTCCAACTCAACATGTCAACTAATATATGGAATTTGTCATCAAGTTTCAGTATGTTATCAAAAGGTCCAGACTGTTATAAATCAGACAAGTGGTGTAGCTTTTCAGACTGTAGACTACAGGAAAAAAAAGGGAAAAATTAGAATATCGACATTCTTCCCTATCAGGATACGATTATGATATTCTCCAAATGGGATTCAGTTGTACTGCAAAATATAAGAGCATCAAATTCATTTAAGTTGCCCCAGTTTTCACATCCCAAATGTTCACAGCACTACTGTCACTCTTAGTAGGATTTTTTCAGTGGGACAGGAACAGTATTCTCTCTGATACTTTCTAACAAAGTTTAGGATGCAGCACACTGTACTTATAACAGTCCTGGATCTGTTTAGGGAGATTAACAAAGGCACTTCTGCTAGAAAAAATCATCATGAATAATGAGAATCTCAGATTTTCTGATTGATGAGACTTGAGTTTGAAATTAAATTACTTTCCTTAATTATCAGAAATTATTCCACTAAAAGTAGTTTGTAACCAAATTTTTAATCCTTTTTTTCTACTCCTTCCTCCCTCTCCCTAAAGGTCCATAGTTCAGAATCTGAAGAAAATCATTCTTACTATAAATTTTTAAAAAATATTTCTTTAAAATAATGTGCAATTGTTTTCAAACATTTCCGTTTTACAAATATCAAAGTAACCAACATTAAAACACATTTCTTCCCAGCATTAACTATGGCATAGAGAACACAAACTCCTCAGACATTTTCTCTTCATGCTAAAGTTCACTCAAAAAAATCTGCATGACAAATCACTGCAGAACGGTCACTTCCGTTTCTAAGTAAAAATGCAGTATACAGGGAAAGTCACGTTAATCCTTTTGGAAAAAAGCTGGCCAATATTTGCTGTTTATGTCACAAATGTACCTGTTTCCATTAATTATGTTCCTTTCTTGCTTAAGCATCATATTTGACAAGCTTGCAGTGTCCTTGTAGAGCACCACAAAGGTCTCTTCCCACTTGTACAGTTCTCTAAGCACTGAGGTGTCACATAACCAGCACACAGGAGTTTCTGAAGGCAGTTTTCTGTGAAAAGGAAGACCTCCCATTTGACCCAGACTCCCTCTTGGTATGTGGGATAAATATTCCTTTTCTTCTGCAGTCTGTCTTTCTGATGCCTCTCTTATTTACTGGACATATACATACCATATATGGCAGAGGTTCACTTGTGCTGCTCTTGTTGAACAAGAAAATAACCTGTTTCCTTTTCCTAAGACTGGAGCTCCAGATCAAGAAAATGCATTCACTGCTGTCTACATTTATAACTTAATTCTGCAAGCAATAACCCTGAAACATTGAAACAAATGAAGCATTGTCTGATGAAACATATCTGTTGACCCTTCCCACTAAATAATAAGAGGTTTTTTTGGTTTTGTTTTGGCTTTTTTTTTTTTTTTTTTCTTTTTTACCAACACTGGCAGGTCAAAAATTTACTTAGATGGAACATTCTTGGGCGTACCCACAGAAGCCAAAGAAATCAAGTACTTTTCACTAAACTTAAAATCATGACGGAAAAATAGATCAGGGTCTAAAAATAACAGATCTAAAGGGGAGCTTACCTCAGGTTTGAGGCAGAAAAATTTAGAGGCTACCTCAAGAGAAGCTCAGAATAAGGGAATCCATATCTTAAGTTTTGTTCAGCTACTGCTTGAAAAGTCATAAGAGAAGGCTGATTTTCATATATTTCTCTAATTTCTTGCATGTAATTCTCTTGAATTTCAAAGCTATATCCAAGACACTGACTTCCTACACTAAGCCTCAGGCTATCTAATAATAAAAATGTAGTATTAAAATAAGTTTTCATCATTAAGAATTTCCTAGAATAACAAAGAGCTCCCTTGTAAGTATGTGCTGGAGTCAATATGACTGCTACACATCTAAGTAGATGCAAGACACAGACACTGAGCATAGCTGCTAATGAAGAACAATCTCTAAATGTGTCTAATTTTGAAACAGAAAGGCTTATTCTAGAGAATAATGAGGCAGTGGGAGAGCAAATGCAAAGGTAAACTGTAACTCAGAAGCAACATTCACCCTCTAAGTGTAATTTCTGTTCAGAAACAGAGGTACTTAAATTATTTTCAGAGTTAATTATGAGCTTATACTGCATACACAGGAATGCTGGATAGAACTAATTTAGCATAAGACTATGTATACACAGCCTCAAAACCAGAAAGACATTCCTTTTTTGTATTTCAGAACTGACAACACTAAGCACGTTGCATCAGAATTTCTACCCAAAATTACTGATTTCACCTTAAATATTCCTCTCAAGAGGCATCATTGTCTTGTTTTGGGATCCAGAACAAAAGCTACTTAAGGTAAGTGGAAAGGCTGCTACCAACATCAAGCTGTGTAGAGGCCATTGGCAAAGCCACCTTTGTGGGAAAATGGAAAAAGAAAAGTCAGGAAAGTGAAGGAACAGATGGATGGGAAAAATGATACTTTGGGAACAGTAATATCTGCTCCTATCCTAAGATCTGAGGCATTTTGTAGATCATGTTTATACTCAATTGAAGAAAGAACTGCTAATGGTGATGGATGCTGATGTTTGTTCACATTATCTACCAGAAAGCAAGAATAATTTAAAAATAAAAACATTTTTTAAAAAAATTAGTTTTGAAGGGAGCTGATCGATACAGTGAAAGAATCAGAATTACAAAGCACATTGTGCCCAATGCAATGGTGCAGAGGAGTGCAAACCTCGACTGCAAATTCAGAGGAGCAGGAATAAACTCTGGGTTTAAAAAGAACTTAGGAAAGAAGGAAAGATATCTCTTTGTGTGAAGAAATTCTTGGCGGCTCTGATGATACAAAACAATGATGGGAAAGGAAAGCAGCATCACAGCCACCACACAGCCTTCCACATGTTCTAGGAGAAGCTGGGCAGATTGGGAGAGGTAAAGAGTAGATTTATGCCCAGGAGCAGTGAAGTCTGTCTGTTTTCTGTTATGGCCAGCTCAGGAGCCAGAGTGGCTCCCAGTGCATCCCCACGTCCATGCCTGAGGAGCCCCAGCTGGTGTCACCCTGGCCCCCTCTGCCAGCCAGGTGTGGCAGGTCACACGCAGGTAACCAAGTCTCACAGGTGAGGCTGTGAGAATGTCATGCTGAGGTGCTGGAGTATCAAGAAACCTTATAATTCCTTCCAGAAAGGGAAAATCAAACCAGACAGGAATCTTGTACCTCATAAAAGGGGTGTACCTAGAGGACAGGCAGATATATATGGGCACATGACACTGAACATTTTGGGGGATTAAAAAGCAATCTGAATTGGATATTGTTGACCAGTTTATTGATGGTGATGTCTCCTCTTTTGCATTTTCAGGTACTAATACCTAAGGATTAAAGCTATCATTCAGAAAGATGTCAGTTCCAGTTGCTGTTTCATTTAAAAAAAAAAAATTATTATTCCAATTCTTCAGAAGCTGGCATGTAGCCTGCAAATTAGTATCTCAGCTTTTGCCAGAAAACAACAAAATGCTCATCACCAGTGCCTTTTGACTGTATAAGTGTTTCTTTCCTGGTAGGCAGCCTCTTGTTAGACCTGGGTCAAAAGCCATCCTATATAAAGGAATCTATAGGTAAAGGCCTATTTAAACCAGAGCTAATTATGATAAATGCTAGCATTCCTCACGTGAAAAACAAAACCCCAAATCATTGTGGACGAACTGATGCTCTATATTATTAATTCCGGCCAAAGCCAAAAGTGGTTTTTATGAAAAAAACACCTTATCTAAGCTATCTAAAGAGCATCTTGATTAAAAGAAAGTACAAGACCCCAACCAAATACCAACAATAAAACCTATGTATGAAAAAATTATTTGAAACAGTTCAATCAACAATATGGTTGGCTTTTCAGCAGTGACACCTCTGGCTTATTTTCCTCTCTCTGGGGCAGGTTCTCGGGTGGTATGGGATATCTTCAACACCTGCCAGACAGCAATAACAACCATTAGGCAAATTAAAAGCTTTTCTGAGAGTGTCAGCCCTTATAAAAGACCATTCATTTTCTCTCTGCTCCCAATTTCCCCATCACTCACTTTCCCCACTCACTATGGCAGTTGTCATATACCAGCCTGCTCAGCTGCAAATTCCTATTTCCATTTTACAGCATAGGCCTTGCAAAAGTCTTTTCTCATGACACCTTTCACTTATGTTAACTGCAAAATAAAGACTCAAAAAGGCTGGAGTGGTTTCTGGACTTGATCATGTTATCATAGTAGACCTCTGCATTTTTCCTTATAACAACATGAATTTCAAAAGCCCCCTATAATTGTGTGTGTGTGTGTGTGTGTGTGTATATGTATATGTATATATACATATATATTAGTGTCTCCTGCCACCTGTAAGAAAACTATTTGTCTACAAGGGCATCTGGTGACAGCACATTTGCTTTTCAGGTGTATTTCCACCATTTTTTTTATACATTCTACACCATTACCAAGGACTAGCTCAAAGTTCAGTGCATCAGGAACACAAAAAGATGTTCTTTCTATTTATAGGTGTGTGAGTGTATACTTTAATTCCAGATATGATCAATCTCCCTCTAAAGGAAGCACTCTGTGTTTTATTAAAACTTCTGGAGAACATAATTCTCACAGTAAGTGAAAGTACAAATAAATATTCTTGCAAGGGATATATAAATTATTCTAAGTCAGCAGCAGCATGTCACTCAGGGCTGCTTAGATTCTTTATAACACCACCTTATGAAAAGGAAAAATGTTAGATTTGGTCCAAATATGGAATTTTTAATGACTGACATTTGTGGAACTTTTGGGCTCAATGAACCTTCTGTAATAAAAGGAAGCAAAGCTTTTACTGCAGGACAGTGAACATTTTTTGGAAATTCAGGTGTGCACATGTTATAAATCTGAATTATATTCACACCTGGAGAGCTCAGCTGAAACCAGCCCTCATTGTAACAGGTGTTATATTTAGATATAGTGAGAGAGGCACAACTACATTATCTTACTATCAAAATTGCCTAAGTGCTAAAGAGAGGAGAAAAGGTAAATGGCAGTGAAGGTCATGTGCTCTTCCAGGCTCAGATGCTGACTTGACAGCTGGTTAACAACATTTCCTATACTGTCCTCCAGCCTCCGGCAGCTAAACCCATTTTAAGAGAAATGGCATCACAAAGAAAATGTATGCAAGTGTATATTCTTCCAGGGAACTCTTCTAACTTCAAGGATGCTGGAAAAAAATACCACATATTACCCTAGAGGAAAACTTAAAAATGTATGGTCTCCAAAGCATAAAATAGTAAAGAAACACAGTGTTTCCAATTCTCATCAAGATATATTTAAAAGTATATATAGAATATCTACCTGAAACACACCAGTGAAGGATATCTGAATGCTGTAAGGAAATTACCTCAATTCACTCTTCTTTCCTCTCAAACCCAGTAAAGGAATTGCTTACAGAAATCTCTTATAGAAACAATACTGCCTATTATTGCCAGTGAAAGTCAGGAGTCTAAACTTTCAAAAAGATTTTTGGACAAAGTTTGTTTGCAGTCATAACAATTTACATCCAGAGTTACTCAAATGGTGTCAACAGAGCTGTTCAAATTTACACAGTTGTCACTAAGAAGAATTTGGGTCTGTGTTCCACACACAGTTGCCCTCTGTAAAATGCAGTTTAGGTGATTACAGCTATTCCAGGGACACTCTGGGACGTTATCCTGCATGGCACTTCTATCTAACCTGAAGTAAATATGTTGTTGCATGTTGCTGTGAAATGGATTCCCACTTTGTTGTGAGTAGCCCTGCATTTATAGGTAAAGATGAATGTTCCTTCACAGGAATGGATCATTTCCAGGGTAATTGGTAAATTGCTGTTCCTTGACAATTAGCACAACTTGGTCTACTTCTACAACAACATTTACAAATTAAATCAAAATTGTTTTGTCTTTTCTCTGTCCATTTTCTTCCTGCTTGGGTGGGGGAAAAAAAAGGAAAAAAAAAAACAAAAGTAATGAACAAATTGTGTTGCCACTGCTGTGGAAAAGTAACTTATGAGATTACTATGCAATGTTGTAAACCCCAATATTGTAACTGTCAAAAAAATATGAGATATCATATTTTTAACAAACAAGATCAAGCAGGATACTTTTATTTCTTCAGTTTACCTTCTAAAGATTAATTCCTTCAGGTTTATTTCCAAGGATATGGGCTAGAATCTTTAAAGAAAAATTGATGCTTCTGCATAATCACAGAGTGGAACCATGACAAAAACTGAGATACAGCAAGAGTTGTGACATTAGCTTAAAGTGGTATCTTGAGAGCTGAATCTGACCTTAAGTCAGTTGCTGACCATTTCATCAATCATGGCCATTATTCAGGTGTAGTTTACTTCCACTCCCACTCCCTCACTCCTCTGAAATATGTTTTGATAGCTTGACAGCATAACTGCTCCCTAAGTTGGTGCCAAAGTTTTCTGAAATATCTGCAATACTGGGGAGAAATGCAAGTCTTACTGAGACCTGCTTACAATTCTTAAGCACTATTGTTTTATACAGTTTACCATAAGTAAAGATTGTTTATTCAGACAGTAAAATCTGCTTCTCATCAGCTAGTAAAAGGCAATTCCTTCCTTAAATATCTTTTTCTTCTCTCAGATTTGCTATAAAGTGCCATGGAAACTAGGCATCAGTATGGTGTGATATTTGCAATCTACAGGTTTAACAGAAAAATGTGACAATTAAAGGGAATCTGTGAAAATTGCTGCGTTTCTCTGATGTACAGGTTTTGTTAAATTAAAATTTCTTGATCATTAAGCAATTAACCTATTCTGTTGTAAGTGAGAAAATGATTAATGATTTGTCTAGTTTTAGAAGCTGGAAGGGAGAGGAGAGAAAGGTTATTTTTAATGCTACTAAAGAAATATGACAGCTGGGAATCAATAAGGAAATGACAAAAAGCTCAGTTGACCCAGGTGTCTCACCGGGATAGTGTGATGAACCTCCCCTGGTTTTAAAGCCAGCTACATGCAAGGGGTGGTGACAAGAAAGGCCACCTTTAACTCAGCAATCTCCATGGTCAACACTCACATGGATAGAGATGGAATGGAAAATAGCACAAGTCTTAAGTAAAACTTAAATTAGTGCTTGCAGGACCTAAGTGACCCTAAAGAATCTGATGTTCACTGTTAAATAATAAAACAATCTATCTCTGTGACTATTTTACCAAGAGATATAGTTAAGCTACTCTCCCCTCCTAATTTCCTGTATTATTCTGCAATTGTCTTGTCCTCTGACCTTTCAATGTAGATAGACACTATTTAAATTAATTGAGGTAGCAATATTACTACATTTTCATTTTTCATAATATAGAAAAAATATGGAAAACACATACACATTAAAGAGTGCCAACAAAGGTGCACTGCTTTGCTTTTATAAAAGGTCCTTTAGAGTGCAATATAACTGAGATACTGCTCTGAAATATGATTTAGATTACCATGTAGACTGATTTTGCTGCAATTTCCTACTAACTGCAAAATGCCTATTAATTAAAGCAAGCTCAGTCTTGCCCGCCAGCACAGTTCTCCTGTTCTGAGAACCAACACAACTCAGTGATTTTCTGTAACCAAAATGTAAGAAAAACACTTGAACCGGTCTTAAATTAGTATTGATTAAGTGAATGAATGAAGGCTGGAATCCAGTATTGCTTTTTTGGGGTGACAATTGCAAACTATACAGGCTTTACAACAAATTTGGAACTTTCAGGATAGAAGGAAGGTCTGAACTTTGCGGAACAAAAATTTATTTGCTTCAATTTTTGCTTTTGATGAGCAATATGCTTACACTGATACAGCTTTTTCAATATAATATGCAATGGCTTGTTGTAACTCTAAAGCACATGAGTTGAAAACTGAAAAAAATAGAATTCCCCTCAAGAATTTTCCTCCCTCTCTTCTCAAAGTAAAAGCTGATGGGTGTTTTAAGTATTGTGCATAAAAATCAACCGATATGTAGGCCTTTAGTGATCTGCCCTGCAACAAGACTTCCCAGAAGAAAAGAGATATTCCATGGGAAATGAAGACATTATTTTTCTAACAAAGATATTACAATACTGCCTGAGAATATGTGCACTTCCTTTCATTTGGAAAACACTGAATTTGGGTCACAGTAACCAAATCCTGTGAAGGCAAATCCTTCTCTGACTAGCTTCCACACTAATTTTAGGAAAACAGTGTTAAAATGGAACCAAACATATTTGTGTGTTTCCTTCACTGACTCTTTTACTGACATTTTAGATAATTCCTGCTGCTTCTGAATTTTGCTTGTAACTCTAAATTAGTTTTCAGACAGTCCTCCTCGAAGAAGGAAATATCTATACAACCATACCCAGTGCAACTGACTGCTTCTGCTTACCACCTTCTCCCCCTTTGCCTGGCAACACCCATAGTGACTTTCAATTCCATCCACCAATTTAGATCAAATTTAGAAAAGGTAAATGTTTCAGACATGTTATACCACAGCAAATTCCCCCCTCATCCTCCCAAAAAATCCCTGAAACAGCTGAGTATAAGAATGAGCTTCAACTCAGTGTCTCTCAAAGGAAAATGGTGCAGTGTCCTTTGGTCTATATTGGACACCAGAGAATCAAAACAGGACAGATGAGTTATAAATACTTACAGTTCAGGAAGAGCACTAATAGATTAGTGCAAGAAAAGCAGGAAAAGGTCAAGGAGAAAAGAGTGTATTTTTTCTCTCACTCACTAATGGAATCACAGAATCACTCAGGTTGGAAAAGGCCTCTAAGATCGAGTTCCACCACCAGCCCAGCATTGTCAAGTCCACCACCAAACCATGTAATGAAGGGCCACATCCACACATCTTTTAAATACCTCTGGGGATGGTCACTCCACCACTGCCCTGAGCAGCCTGCTCCAGTACTTGACAACCCTTTAGTGAAGAAGTTCTCCTGGTATCAAATCTAAAGCTCCCCTGGCACTGTTTGAAGCCATTTCCTCTTGTCCTATCACTTTTCCTAGAGAGAAAAGACTGACCTCCACCTGGTTACAACCTCCTTTCAGGCAGCTGTAGAGAGCAAGAGGATCCCCCTGAGCCTCCTTTTCTCCAGGCTGAAGAATCTGAGTTCCCTCAGCTTCTTCTCAGCAGACCTGTTCTCCAGACCTTCTCTGGGCACGCTCCATGTCCTTCTTGTAGTGAGGGATCCAAAATTTACCAGGCTTTTGGATACTTTGTTTGTTTTTGGCATTCAGTTTGTTTTCAGTTTCTCTTTCTTGGTACCTTTCTGTATTTCCAAAAGGTTTGTAAAACTGTTCTACAATTTTAGGAGACATATTGTTTATCAAAGACTGAGAAAAAACCTTTGTGGTAAATATGCTACTAATTTAGCACAGAACTGACAAGTTTTTATGTAGAAATCTTTATATAAAGATTTGCTTTGAATAAAAGCTCTCTTTAAATGCACATTATGGTGTGCTATGGGAAAATACAAAGCAGCGTCATCCTTTTATTATTCCCTCTCCTGACATAATGTTAACATTGCAGCTCTTCAAAAGAGGCAAAATTTTCTTCATCTTGCAACTTGTAACACAGGTCAGTGTTTCCTGAAGCCTTGACCAAAAGCAAATCTAACTCCAGACATCTTTATTTAGGTCATCTATCCAGGCTCTGTAGAAACCTACCCTGTGCAATGAAAGATGCACTGAACCTTTGACATTTCCACAGATATACATCAGTGCCTTGGAGATTTATGTGAACATTTCCATTCCACCAGAGTAAACACATCACTCTTATTGATTTTAACTTATCGAAACGAAGATGGAAAACACTAACTCTATAATGTCTAGTTTAATGGTTGGCTGGGAGATCTCATGAACCACACTTACAGTCCCAGCAATGAACTTGATCCTCTAAAATACAGGAAAATTTCAGTGCATAAAGTGAAACTTAATAATGCTTCCAACACAAATAGACCTTGTCCCAGCAAACTTCTGGAAGTGCAGATTCCAGAAAAGAAAGAAAACTAAAACACAAAAGAAAGTACTCAAGAGAATGGTAGTTTCTTTTGACTAATCCCTTGAATTCTCATGTTCAAAAAAATTTAAGAAGTAGTGAACCATAGGAATCATGAATGACTGAAATATCAAAGCTCACAAAGGCAAACCCAGCATATTTCACAAGAAAAATAGGATACATTCTTAAAATTTACTATAATTTAAGTTACACTAATTTTTTTTAATAGTTATTTTTACTAGTTTTGGGGTTTTGTTTTTCGGGGTTTTTTTAAGGCATGGATTGGCCTGACAGAAGGATAACCAATACTTTGCAAAGTTCAGTACTTGAAAGAAATACCCAGTGAGAAAAAAAAGTTATTATGTTTCAAAACTTTCCTATCTAGTGCTGTTCCCAGTGGAACGCACGCAAAAGAGCAGCAACAAACAAATCACCTTAATAAACTTTGGGTGAGAAGGATGGTGGATAGTTTTTAAGAAGCTTGGACTTCAATTAAGGCTTTCAGGCAAATCTCCTCTGCGGGTGTCCTGTGATACCTGAGACACAAGGTCGTGAGGAGTTTGAGTTGCTCTACCATTTCAGTCCAAAAGAACTACACAGACTTTCATTCTACTGAATTTTTTGCATCTTCTAGAATGCTTAAAATAAAGTACACTTCTCCTTCAGTCATCGTTTAGTCAGGGGGGAGAAACAATTGCCTATGAAAAACACTTAATTTTTTTTTATTATTCAGTCACTTTCTGGAGAGTCTTTTCTGTTTCTTTTCTGTGTCAGTACTTTTTGCCTGACATCATAGGCACTTTGCATAAACACACCTCGGTCTCACAGAGATGGAAATCACTGAAAGGCTCTTGTAACATACTTCTCAATAAATTTTAGACGATCATTAGAAAATCTCTCCCCTTTTAAAACATATTGTCAAAGCTGAAATTAAACATCTCGAAAGCTCAGAGCTGCTGCAGATGTGCCAGGAGCAGTAACTGAACTTCCTTAGAAGGATATACAAAGACCTTTCTATCTGTTCAAGCCACACAGTCCCATCTCATTGCATTACCTATTTAATTTAAGGGGCTAAGAGACTAGACTTAAATACTTCTTTAAAAATCTTTAGCTATGCACTTAGCTACATAATTACCAGCCTTCTTCACATTGAGGAGAGTGATAACAGCTAAACACCCATGATTCATGAGCCCAAGTGACATCACACCCTTGTGGGGGTTCTTTTACAAGACAGAGTTTTCAGCAGCAGTCAAAAAAGATCAGGCCTATGCACGATGATGGGTAAGGACATGATCCAGCTCCCACTGAAATCTCTGTGAATGTTCCCATTTGCTTCAGCAACTTTGGAAACAGAGAATATTCTGCTGGAGTAATGCTAACTCTGAAAAGATTCAGCTGGTGGTGGAGAGCCTGCCAAAGATATCTCTTGATAAGGGTGGAAAATGTTGTGAGTTGACTCAAATTCTTGCAAACTGACTCGTTATCTGGGTTATGAGGCAAATAAGAAGAAAAGTTTAAATACTTTTCATCTCCAGCATCTTAGTCATCATCTTTCATATGCAAGAAGTGTATGTCAAATGAGTGTTTTCTCTCTAGAGAGAATCTAGCTTGGAAAGGAGGTGTTGATAGGGCTGCCACTGTTTTTATAGAATTTTCCTTACAGAGGCCAAAAACTGGCAACAGCTTCTTTATCAGTGCAACAGAATATTTCATAAACTAAGTTACTGTTGCTCCTGCCAGCATTTTAGAGGAATCACAGTCTGCAGTAGAGATGCAGCGACTCCAGTGGTCTGGTCCAACTACAGCTCCACAGGGTCTTAAATGAGATGGATATGCAAATCAGGTAGTCCTCTGTCTGCTGGAGAATCTGATATGCAAAAATGTCATTTCAGGAATTGGCAGGTTCTCCTTGGCTTGCAATTTTGCATGTTTTGCTCTCTCATATTTCACAGAAGAGGAAATTCCTAAACTTGGCAGCCAGGAACACATGAATAAGAGGACAATAATTCTGTAATTACTTCAGAAACAGAACAGGGAGGATTCCTGCTCTGGTCTGTCTTCACTATCTAGTCAGAAAGCTTAGTATATAGAAATAATATCCTTTGTTTATAAGCTGAAATAGGGTACAAAGAAGTAAAACAACTGAATTGGAGAGGTAACTGAAGGTCCTAGAGAAACTAATAACAGCAAATGTGTTATCCATACTATAATGCAAGGAAATTCTATGTTGTTCAGAATGAAATGTCCATTATCCAGGGAAACGCCCACCATAAATTGAAATGTCCATAATTTTTACAAAATCCCCAATGGTCTGTTCTACACTCATATGAACAGAAAATTTTCCCTAATACCTAAAAAAATAATGTTTGCTGCAATTAATTTGGTTTCTTGGTCTTCTTCCATGAGCCATATTTACTTTTTTATTCCTTGATTCCAAGCAAAGTTGCAGCCAGATCAGCAGAGGGAAACTTTTATATCCTTAGTACCCTAAAGAACTGAGGCAGCAAAAATTGCCAGTAGTTACTTTCATTGAAGAAAATTATCTTTTTTTTTTTCCATGAAGTTCATAGGATTCAGTTCAGCTGTAGTTCTCTTTATCTACTCTCACTAAATCTGCCAGAGTATGATTTCAATATTCTGGGAATTTTGAAGCTCTTACTTATTTCCTGACTATTCTGTACAAAATATTGCCTTAAATCATAGTACAGACATACAAGAGTATGATCTGTTAGCAGTTAATATTGTTTTGGAGTGAGTACCTCACTATTTTAATCTAGAAAGCCCAGATGTCTGTTAATGAATGAGTTAGAGAATGGTTACCTCTATTTGGATCCCATGACTGTACACAACTCATTTTCCCATCTCAAAAATAATAATAATAAAAAAAAATTTTTACATATTTATATATATATTTATTCTTTGGGGTAAGAGTCATTGCTGATAAGATAGATGAAGGCAATCACCTTGCCTTAGTTTTAGAGAGACATTTATATGTCTTTATTTACTCAAAATTCTTTGTGAACCACTGACAGCAATTAAGGACAATGTTGTAGTAAGATAAGTGTGATAACTTTGACAAAGTGCAATATTTCATTTGAATAAAATAAACAGGGATGGCATAATTAAGTCTTCTCATAAATTTAGACAAATGCAAGGCAAATTAGAAATAATTGCCCTTAAGTTACTATGATGATTTTCTAACAAAAATGGAACTATATTCTTTTCAAATTTAGAATATGGATATCTCTAATGTGAGAGGAGAACACTGCATTATAAAAAGAAAAATGTACTCCTATTACACCTGGAAAACCTAAGAACTTCTTCCCTCTACTGCACGTACAGCAGTGCTTTTATACAGCCTTAATTGAGTGCTAATTGACTGTCTGCTTTGCAGGCCTATGAAGAGTGATTTTCTTCATCACAGATAGCCACATTGAGGGTTTTATTCCAGCAACTGCAAATTTCTAATTGATCTTCACCACAATTTCCCAAGCTTTTCCCCTCTGATATTCCTCTCAGCCTTTAGCTCCTTTATTCAATTTCATATAAACAAACACAACTTTGCTTCCTCTCACATAATGGTAAAGCCAGGCACAAGACTGGTCACATAAATTTACTTGTCAGATCCAGCAAGAAAAGGCAGAACAGCAGCAATAAACATGTATTTACCAAGTTCAATGAGTGGCAAATCTTAAAAACCAGGTAAGGTGTGTTACACAGAGCAAACATCTGTGATTCTCTGTGCAGCCAACCACTATGCTCAGGTGCATTTTGCAGTCCTCTCCTTCCTACACTGAAAGATGTCATGGAAAATCCTTGAGACAAACAGAACTTTTAAATATTTTTATTTCTTTTTCATTCTCACTCTTCTGGAAGCCTTTTCAAAGTCAGTGAATATTTGTAGCTGAAGAAATAGCTTATTTGTAGAGTGCTGGTGGTGATGGACACCATCCCTTACACATTTTCATTGTATTGTGCATTCTACACAAAACCAGGCTATGCCTTGCTTGTCTTAATGTCAGCAACTGTTCAAGCCTACCCTGTATCTTCAGAACAAGGCTCCTTCCTGGACTTGACTCTTCAGCTGCATTCATTTCACAGTCCTCGTGGGTATATCCTTTAAAACTCTTGTCTGCTGCAAGATGTATTGGGCATGGGAAGCAGAGTGCACCCTGCTGTGCTCTGTAAAATACCACATCCCAGTGCTACTTTTCAGTGGAATCGCTGCAGTGTGGCAGCTGGCAGAGGAGCATAAGCAAAAGGGATAAAATCATTTTCATTCCATATTTCAAAGAAGTTGGAGTCCTTTTCTTTTTAGACAAGCTACTGAAAAAGTCTCTTCATGCTACCACTGGTTTCTTAGAATGCCCTGTGAGATATAGATGTACAAAAACCTGATGGACAGAATGCTCTGCACAGCAGAACTCACTGTGCAGTGAGGGGCTTACCCTGGACAGAACTATGTTATTAATTACATTGCAATTAAAAACTATGCTGCTGTTTAAGTGTTGCCTAAAATCTCAGCAAGACACAGATACACAAGAGTTCCATTAACTACTTGAAGAGCCCTTACATCAGGATTTAAAGGCTAAAAAAATTCCACTGGAACCTATCTAGTTTATAATAATAGCTAGAGACATTAGTATAATTGTTCCTCCTCACTGCACAATATAAAACCACTCCCTTTGACAAAGATGTTTTTAACTAGAGAAGATAAATGGCTGGGAGAGCAACAGAGACAAAGAGTATTTTTTGAGTTTACAAGGTAGACTAAATGCAAAAATTTCAAAATATAATTTGGGCCACCTGAATCCCTTCCCATTGCTCCGTTCACTAGGCACATGCTAGTCATGGTTGTAATATCACAAATTTTTGTCTTTTATTCTTTTCCTTTTCCTCAAACAACTCAGATATTATAAGAATATAATTTTATTTCTTTACACTGGCACAGGTTCCTAGAGAGGCGTTCAAGGCCCCAAGCCTTTCACTGTTTGAGAGGCATTTGGATAATTCCCTTAACAACATGTTTTAATTTAGTCAGCCTTGGATTGGTCAAAGAGTTGGATGAGCTAATTCTCTTCCAACTGAAACATTCTATTCTATTCTATTCTATTCTATTCTATTCTATTCTATTCTATCTCACAGCACATTTGCAAGAAATGTGACACGACACTGAGGAAGGAAATTAAACCCTTGCCTTGATTTATATCATATATTCTACAAGATGCACATTTTCTACACCCACCATTCTCCCTTTGTTTCCCTGTTCAGAGTTCTTCAGTGCTTTACAGAAAGTGCTGTACCCTTGACTGAAATGGAGTAAAAAAATTCTGAAGGAGAAAAATCCCCTGCCATAGTTGTGACCCAACCAAAGCACAGTTCAGCTGTCTCTTTTACAAGAGCACAAAAGACTAGAAAATGGGAGAGCAACAAGGCTGCTGCTAAGAACTGACAGAATGATCATCTATTTACTCAGAGCCACTGACAGAGCTGACTAATACAATCTCTTGCAGCTCTTACCTTTACTGTAAGAACAGCCATCAGAAGAAGCACTGTCCCCAGCTCACCACAACTCCTGGACACACTCTTGGTCAGTGCTGTGTGCAGCAATGACAGACAGTTTGGCAGGATGGACATGGTGCTACAAGGAACTTTGATTTGTCCTCATGTGGCAAGAAATGAAGGTACAGAACAACTCATCGCACATGGCTTATGAGGAAATAATTAATTTTCCCTGCAAGATAAAATCTATAAGGACACCTCTTCCTCCAAAATGTTGTAACTTCATATCACCTGTTTTGTATTTTCTGTGCACTTGTTTCATGGTCTCTCCTACGTGATTCTAGGAAGCACGTCTTTTTGACTCTTCCTACTCCATTTTTCCTCTCTTTGGAGAAAAAGAATTTTTTAATCCTCTCCTCTTCTCTCAGTTCAGTCAAGTAATCAACTGTCCTGAGGTTAGATGAGAGTAGGGCATGAATACATTCTAATGGTGCAAATTATCTTGGGTTTGACACGACAAAAGTTAATCTGACAGTCTTTTGTGAACTGTCAGACTCAGATATACAGACAGCAATTTTCTTAATACCAAAGATTATTCAAAAGCTATACAGATAAATTATACAGATATCACAGTCAGATTCCAGTATTAAAAATATATACTTCCATTTTCATCTCCCAGTACATCCTATTAAAATAGTGAAACCTACAGAATTACTTTTTATTTTGAAGATAAAGTGTAAGTAGAGGTTCGAGGAACAAATTTGTGGACCTATTTGTCCACAATTTTCACTGACCTGCCACATTGACAACCATTTCAAGTAAACATTATATGGATAACATTTAATCTATGTTTTACCTATATTAACAAACAGGATTGTTGTCCTAAAGAGACAAGTTAAAACATCAAGAACTGGCAAAAGCAAAGGAGGGCCATCCAGCATCAGCCAAAGTAACACAGAAAATTCAAAGTCTGCCCAGCAAGCCCCATTTGAGAGATAATTGGTGAGCACAGTCCTCATCAAGAACAACAGTTTCAGGGAAAAAATGAGAGTTACTGTCTCATCTCTTTGTAATCATGCCTTTCTGTGAAACAATCCAAAATGATTTTTGGTCATTTTCCATTTTGCTGTCTCTTCAAGCAAAGAAAATGTGTCATTTCACCAAATGCAGCATTCTTTGGTTTTAGCTTAGCACAATCATTTGATAATGTCTAACAGTGAGCTTGGCAAGCAGGCAAGAGCTACCTGAGATCTAAAACTAGCACGGTTTGGGCAGCAGCCTCTCCTTCCTGCTGCAAGGCAAGAGCAGAGTGTCCCAGTTGGAGGCTCCTGGGACTGATGTGCAGCTCTCTGTGATCACATTTGTCACACCACCATCAATGCCTATCTACTCTCTGGCTGCCAGGGCTGCATCATGTCCATCTGCTGTGCGTTCTCTACTAACTCTTGCATCTCTACCTCATGGTCAAAAGCTCTCCTGACCTCTGCAGCCTGCAGATATCTTTCATTTCCTCTGAACTGCTTTGCTGCTTTAACCTGCCATAAAGAGACGAACACCTGTGGACAACCCACTTTCTTGTTTTCCTATCTCTGAGCAGCCAAATCCATCATGACTTTTCCAGGTGCTTTCGAGTTCCACACTGGAGTGCTATCAGATGTAGATAAGGTGGTTTTTTGAAAGAATCAAAGCACCAGATATGACCAGAGGCATGATTCAGATGGGAAGGGCTGCTCTGTGTATAGATTTTATAGGGTCAAGGCATACTGGACTTAAGGTAAATGCTTTAGTTTGGAAAAATCTGCAAACGACAGCCATAGCATAACATCAGTTACTCTGATCATGTCTGAGATCAAAAGCAGCCATTTCAGCAATCTTTTATACTGTCATTATAAGGGAAGTGAGTTCTTACTCTCTGTGCTGCTTGAAGACATAAAATTCCATTCAGGAAATTTTCTCACATAGAGAAGAAGATCTAAAGTTTTAACGTAATCTTAACACTGCTATGAAGCTAAATCCCACTAAATCCCCAACATATTCGTCAACTGATGGTAGATAATAAAACAAAAGTAAGATCAACAGGTGGGGAAAAAAATCACAAATTTCTGCATATTTTATGCTAATATCTTTCAATTAATTAAAATTAATCTTTTTTTCCTTTTAACTACCACTGATATTGCACATCCATAGAATATTTTAGCAAGGACTTTATTATGGAGTCACATATTTACCTACCTGCTACACATGAAGTAATCATTCAGCTAAATTAATTTATGGATTAAAAGAACAGGAACCAAAATCTACCAGCAAAAAATAGAGGGAATTTCTTATGTTATCTATTTTAAATAGCTGAATCTTTTTTTTCCTTTTGACCATAAAAGAAACAGTAGAAAATGTTTTGTCATGTTGTCATGTTCCCCTGTGAAAGGGGAACTCAGACTCAATTTATTATATAGTGCTTTTACTTTATTGTGCAGGTGGACTCAATAAATTAAAATGCTCATTATATCGAATGGAACTTGTGGCATAATCTAGATTCAGGCCTTCAGCCAAATCCTTCCCTTCTGTAAAATTTCCTATGGAACTTTAGCTTCAGGGTGTATGTATGGTTCAAACAGGGCACAGATGTGCTCAGCATGCTTTTAATGCTTGTTCTTTATCTCATGGATACCTGATTCTGGGTGTGGTTTCATGGAGTATTTATCAGGTTGGAGCTCTTCAACCTTGTTTTTCAATATAAGATATTCTTTTTCTTCTGTTTATTACATAAACCTTCAATTAAGATTATAAAAAGAGAACTTGGACAACTATTTCCTTAAAAACACCAGCAAATCTCACTCTGGGGGTGTACAGCTTATTCTAGGGCCTCACATGGATAGTCTATACTCCATACCCAGAAGCTGAAACAGTAGTGCATTCCTTCCTGTATCCATTTGACTTGGAGCAAGAGCCTGGGTTTGCAGAGGAAACTCAATGACTTTACCACTTAATCATAGGTTATTCCAACAGCATGCACTACAGAGATCCTTGCGGGCCAGACAACTTTTCTTAGTAGAGCTCTTATTAGACCTCTGAGGTACACAGAGCAGTGGCAGGAGAGGGGAGGATGTATGAAAGGAAATAGCAGGCACATCCAGGTCCCTCTTTCTTGCAGCTTTCTGGATTTAAGAGGTTTCCTTCTGCAGATTTTGCAAGTGATAGCAATCTCTTTTTCTGCGGCTCTCTGAACTTCCTAGGCTTAGGCTCCCTGTAGGCTCTGCAGTTCACCTGAGGACAGCAAGAAATAGACTGGAGTTGCTTCTTTTGTTGCTTTTTCAGAGGGTAACACATAGGTAATTTAATGGTTACAGAGCACTACAAGAAACGTCTCACTGCTTATACAAAGAATTTCAAACATTGCTGTAGTTCAGTTTTTCATAAAGCTTGCTAAAAAGTTGCTTAGTTAAATCACTTAAAGAACAAACCTGTAGCAACCAAGCATTTCTTTAAAAGATTCTAGATCATTACTCTCTGCTTCTGTCCCCAGTTGCAGCTGCTATTACCTTCTGCAATGTCATCTATATTTATTCCTTCACATCTTCCTCCACTTTCACATCTTGTCCTTCTAATAATTGCATGAGAGAACCTGTGGAACCAGTGATTTATCCTGCCAGCTTTGATGTCACTTTCAAATTCACTGTCTCACAGCACAGAAAAATCTGACGTTTTAATGATGCAGCTACTTTAAACTGCCCAACAACTTTTCTCTGAATGTTGCTCTATTTTGTACACCTGTGACTCTCCTCATGTAAGGCAAGGCATCAGAATACATTTTAAAGTGTATTGGTTTGATTTTAACTAGCCCTGTTTTTCTCTAAAACCAAAAATAGAGAGAGCTCTCGTGCAAGTTACTGGAATAAAACTATATCATTTTAGGAAGCCACAGATCTACCTGCAGCCAAACTAAATTTATCTCCCAGAAAGGGCATATCCCCAAGTCTCTTCACTACTTAGACAGGAAAGCCAAGTTTTTTAAAAGCTTATTCCTTCCTTGTATCTTTTGGCTCAATTATCTGATTACTAAATTGATTTTGTAACAGACCCAAGGTACTACGTTTTTGTATCTGAATACCTCTTTTCCTCTTTGGACTGTCAATCTATTTAGGAGCATGCTGTGATCACAAATGATTTTTTCTTTCAATCCTAAAACTATTATTTCTAATGGTTTTCAATTATTAACCTTGGGACCGCACTGACTTCAGAAGAATGTTGGAAAAATTTTGCTCTAAAAGTCAACATAGAAACCAAGATGAAATCCAACTCGAATATTGTTATTGTGGACCTGCATGTTTGTTTCACGGTCTACTTATATTAACAAAGACAAGAATTCAAAAAGCATTAAAAACGCCAAAATCAAAAATGAAACTGCTTTTTTCTTTTCTAAAAAACTTCAAAATTTCCTTGTTTTCTGTTAGTGAGTAGTCTTTTCAAATTTTCACACTAATGTAGCTCTTTCCAAAGATTTAGTTGCACGCAATCTCTATCCCAAAACCTACATATGCACTAATATTTTATTTTCTACATAGCAGACACTATAAAACAATGTAGTTAATAATGTACTTTAATACATGCTGCCATGAGTGGAATCTTTTCTTGTAATCCTGAAATCAATGACTCAATTACCTGATTTGCCAGGCACTGTTTTCTTGGGGGAGGGTGTTTTCTTTTAATTAAGCATCCATTGTGTTTTGATGTACTGGAATTTCACAAGTTTTTTAAAACACTTTTTCATGAATGAGTGTGTGCTAGCTATCACTGCTATTTTGATATCGAAAAGTTGATCTTTGTAACTGGTAATAAAAATACTTTGGTGTATAAAATAACATTGATTTTTAAATGCTTTTCATTTATTTTAATGTTACCATTAAGGCACATTTTCAGTGCATATTTTCCTCTTTTTAAATTACACCTACAAATGTGTTTGTGTGGCCTTAAATGTCATTTCTGTTACAATAATTTTCTGTTGATTTTAACTTCCATGTGCATAAATGCATTGCAGTAATAAAAGCCAGCTGTCAGTGCTTCTACACTTTCAACTTTTAATGAATAGCTCAATAGATATGTAAATGGCTTCCATATTATTTAAATTTACAGTAAACATACCAATCTTATTTGAAGCCTACTCTTATACCCAAAAATTTTTCATCTGTATAGGAGAACTTTTCATATAAGCTGATTACACTTGTGGCTGTGCCCATTTACATTTGTAAATAATCCTTCTCCAAAACCCTTTTACTCAAAACCACTCTCACCAAAACTAAGGTGGTTCACAATGTTTTGCATTCTGCATCTGTAGTTGACTGAACTTCAGTCTTCAGTCCTCAAATAGTTGAAAATTGTTCAATAATAATGTCAGTTATTCTTTGATCAAATATTAAGTGCATTTGGAAAAACACAGGAATACCAGTAATTCACATGGAAGAGCAGTCACAACACCCAGATGGTCATGACGGAGGATGATTCACAAGAATGTAAAGTATCAGCTAGCTCCATACAAAATACAGATGAGGAAAATTTACACCTTCATTCTGAAATATTCTGACTTCTTGTTGTTATCAATGGAAAAAGAATATCTACCTGCACTGGCAAAAGAAAGGTAAAGTTTTCCTCTACTCTAAAAAAAAGTGTTACTTGTTGTCCATGAAAGGCAGAAAAGTCAGCTAAGTAGCTACATTTTGTAGTTATATGGACATTCATATCTCACAGATACTGACAAGGTTTTTTTGCTCAAATACCATGGTCTACAATATTCAACATTTATAGTTCTCTGAGAACACATTTTACTCTGAATCACATAAACAGGAGTTATCCTTTCTTAGTTGGAGATGCTACTGAAAAAGTAATTCCCAAAAATATCACAATCTGATATGTGAAGTGCAGCTAAAACCTACAGGGTGTCATCTGAAAAGTCTAGAAAACAGAAAGTTGTTTAACTTATTCATGAGAATCCCCACACTACCAAGACAAGATTCATACTTGTGCACCACACACTAATACATAAGAAATATTAACTTAGTGTCATCTGCCAAATTGGCTCTAAATTTTGGTGGGTTTGTTTGTACTCCACTATTTGTATTTACTAAGTAATATTTTCTTCACTGTAAGTCACATCAGTTTATATTAAGGGTTTCTGCAGGAACACAGGCTTCACACCATTATATTGGCATTTATTGTCAGTTTTATTTGCAGCTTTATGTGTGTCATTTCAAATACTTGCTCTATTTCTAATTATTTCCCAACACAATGTTTGTGAGGTGGTGCACTTGCCAAAACAATTCTTATTCTAAAAATGAGAATTTGTTCCATTTGATTGATGCCGTGTCAGATGTGACTGATGGAGGCTCTAATGGCAGGTAATACTTCACATCATGTGGTGCATCTCTTATAAACACAGCACTCGTTGCCCACATATTACGTACTGTAAAAAGTGCCAAATAAAATTTTCTGGACTTGTCAGTGAAGAATAAAATAAAATTCCTCAGTGATGGCAGATCAAATATTTCATTTAGGTAGCAAGCACCACTTATTTGGGAGCTATTTAACCACATTTGCTTGCACTATCAAGCAGAAATCAAGAAACTTTGAACTTACTACTTAATTTCACAGTAACAGACACAAAGAACATCTAGAAGGCATAAGCAGCAAAGCCTTAGGGGAGGTAAATATCTCAGCCTCCTCCAGGATTCAGGCTGCAGTGCTTCCATTTTCACCAATCAGTAATTGTTCTACATGCCCAGCAGCAGTTAAGAATTGGCAACAACTAGCACTACATTTATAAATGCTTCACATTTTTTCATTCTGCAGTTACTGAACTGAGTGAGAGCTGGAAGTCTTGAAAACATGAGGATACACCCCTCAGAAAAAGTTGTCCAACATTATATAATCATGATTTATATACTTGAACAAGAGAGGGGTTCGACCTTGCACTGGTTTTGTTTCAGAAATCTGAGGGCTGATGTTTGTCTTCTAAGGTTTAAAAATGCAAACTGTTTAAACAAAGATGTATTTGATATGGAGAAAATATCAAAGAATGCAGAAAAACAGATAAATAAAGGTGTAATAGTTTTCGTTGGTGATACTGAAGTATTTCAGAGTGCTAAAAAAGGAGGCCTAACTGAAAAACTATTGTAAGAGGACCTCAAAATACTGAGCAATCAGGTGACAAAACAGCAGGAAAACATGCATGGTGATAAATATTAAAAGCAAAAAAAGCAATGCACTGAAAGGCAGGAGAGCCCTAACTGCACACGGGCAGTTAAAGATTCATGAAAGAGGAAATAGCTGAAACTCCAAAATTACCCAGCAGTGCTCAAAGCCCCATTTTCAGGAAAGGATTTTAAAAAACCAAACAAAATCCTTGTTATTGTTGTGTATGGACCAGCAATCTGCCTGCAATCAAAGTGAAAGAAAGGGAAAACAAGACTAGGACTTTCTTAAAATGACTGCAGAGGTGTATGATAGATGTCCTCATAAGTTTTAATGGGAAATATCTAATCTTAGCTGGAAGGTTTAAAGTAAAGAAATGGCAGAACTTAATCACACCTACTGTAGTTAAATGTTGTTATTAATTGCCTCACGATTGGTGCAGATAGCAACACTTTACCTAAGTTCAAAAAGTGTCCAGACAAACTCACAGAAGAAAAACTTCCCCTTGTGCTTATTAAACTCAAACGTGACAGTTCTGGCTGAGACTGTCATTAGTCTGAGGAAAGCCAGAGAATTTAATGATACCTTGGAAAGAAAGTGAAAAAAGTTACACAAAATAATACAATAACTACTAAGTTAATGGGAATACAGTGCTAAGAAATTTAAGGTAAAAAAAAATGGACACAGTAACACCGGAAAACGTTGAGATGTAACATATGTCTACAAAACACATCAAAATATATCAAAGAAATTGAGAGGCATATTCAAACTCTGTATCTGTTTTCAAGATGATCAACTCTGTCAAGAAAGTTTTCTTTCTCAAAGAAGCTTTTGGTAATATTCATTTAGTGAAATAAGATCTTCACTGCCTTAATTTGCTCTACTTTTAAAATTATAACTGCAGCAACAATATAATGAAGCATAGCTTATACCCTCTAATTTCCTAAAAGGGGTAAACAATAGGTATAGCTGAATGTCAGGAATTTTGGAGAAAGCTGACCGAAGTACAGATTGTTTTATCAGTTCCCACTCATTTAAGCCATTAGGATCCTGAGGAATAGCTATCAGATGGGTTCATCAGTCCATGAAGGTTATCAGAACATTCATGAGTTCATCTGAGAAGATGAACACTTGAAATAGGCAATGAAAACCAAACATCACCTTCTTTAAGTCTTATTTAACCCTATTAAAACCTTAAAGCAATAGGCACTCATGCCAGAATTTAAGGCATGGACAGTTGGTACCTAATTTTTGGGTTAGTGTTTTCCTTTCTTTTACTTGACATTTCTTCTTTTAGCTCCTGTCTCAGAGACAGGACACTAAACTAGGCTGATCTTTAGTGTGATCCAGCACAGGTGCTCCCACACTTCACAGTCAGTTTTCAGTTTTATATCATCTTATTGCACAGTCTTTATATTAACAAGCAAAAAACCACCACCCCCAACCCCCACATCGTTAATGCTATTACTTTGCAAGGATAATATCTCACCAGTTAGGATAAAGAAACAGAGAAGAGAGGAATACAGGCTTTATTTTCCTTAAAACCACGTCACAGTTGAAATGTCGCCAAGTACCCTTTTAACTTCTTTTACTGTTGACATTATGTTCCCTCTTTCTTGCTCCTTTGTCTTTAAATCTTCTATAAAATCCTGCTTTGGATCCCAGTGCATAGGGATATCTCTGTGAATAAGGTTTCTGTACGTGCTGTGGGCACTGAAGCTGTACCAGGTAACCCATGCAAGGCACTTTAATTTGGGTTTCATAGCTGAGGGGAGGGTCAGGCTGTTAAAGTCAGTGGGTGACACTTTTTTCCTGTGTAAAATATGAAAGTGGATGAAGATTAATCAGTGCCATGTCACGAGTGCTGACAAACATTCATTAATAAAATCAGCAAGCACTTAGAAACACTATATATTCTAAATGGAGCACAGCAGAGTATCCAAAGGATACCAAGAGGCCAAGGGACTGCCACTCAATTGTCCTGCATGCAGTATTTTGCACTTACTAGTAAAGAATTGCACTCAAAATCCCCAGCTCTGCATTGGAACGCAATATTTCCAGCCTACCATTTTGTATACAGGCATGAGTGGGTATCATAAACAGAGAATCAAGGAGAACTCTGAGATGAGTTTCCCTAACGAGTGAGGCAGGGCAGCAAAGTTTTCCAGTGGTAGAGATGATATTTTCAGAAATAATACAGTTATGTATTCTGGAGTTCTGCAACAGATCCAAATACACACACTTATTGAAATTAAAGTAATTCATCACATTGATCTAAGTGACAGTGATGAATCAAGGAAAAAAGAAATCCTTACATCTTCCTGGAAAGAGCAACAAAGCAAAACAGCAACTACTTCTAAATATATAGCATTGAATATATTCTAAATATAAAGCATTGATCAATATGATTTGTGGAAGACTAACCTACCTGACTGCCTAGTCTAGATTTCCATTTGTATTAAAGAGGAAACTCTTCTGGCCTGCACATACACAGACTGCAATTATAGGCTAGAGGCTGTCATTGTACTTTTTAGAGCAAAGAATGTTAATGTTCAGGTATGTTTTAAAGTGAAAAGAACAATTTTAACAATATACTCCCAGGGAGCAGTGCTAATCATCTCTTCAAAAAGAATAGGCAGGTCGAGGAACCAGTCTATCCATCTGATAACAGCCAATAATCATGGTTTATCCTTTATATTTAGATGATATTCTTGAAACTTCTGAAACCTGCCTTTTAGGAACCTTCTCACCCTCTTTCTCACATAGCAGACACAGACAGTGACATGAAAAATTTTGATCTAAGACACACAAGTTCCATCAGTGCCCCATGCATTTCTTTGTGGTGAATTTTACTTCTTTTAAGTGATAAAAAATCGGGTAAAAAATGTCTTTTTTTCTGTACAAACTTGCATACAAATTATGTGTAGAAAGTCCCTTGGGCAGACTGGATATCTGAGCATCCACAGTACTGTTAGTCCACAGAACAGACAATTGATTAGTGTGACAGGAGTGAAGTATCTCAGTGCTCTATGGATTTAGTTATGACACAGATAGGGAGGCATAATCACCAGATGACAACAGATTCTCATCAAATCCCATAGTGTAGCCCACTGAAATTCTCCCATTTTCAGTTGAAAGGAAGGCAATTATTCATTACAGATTTGGGGAAGGTAATTTTATATGTAGATGACATTTAATGAAACCTTAATTTCTTCTGCCTCATTGAAACAATGCTACCAACACATAAGAAAACTGTGCCAGCTAAATATAAGACAAAAATCTGTGCTTTGCATTTAAGAAGAGTGAACAAAAAAGGCCCATTTTTACTGTGAATCAAATCTCATTAAGAATTATTAAGCTGTTTACATTTGGAAAATAAATAGATAATTTGTATACATGGTAGCTCATAGTATTGCTTCATCACTTACTCAATTACTTATTACAATTTGGATGCAGATTACCTGAGATTTTCCAAAAATTTGAAGATGGCCCTTGCTACCACAGTCTCTACATCAGTTCTACAAGGAAAGGGGAACTTGGGCCTGTAATTCCCAACAAGAAGTTTTAGTTCATTTTCAATTTGGCCAGAAAGCTTTAATCATCCAGTTGTTGCCCTCTCAGCTTTTTTTTGATTTGGTTTGGTTTAAATTGCAGATTTGTCAGACAGAAAATGTGTGGGATTCAAGGAAACTATGCTGGCAATGTACACAGTACACAAGATTTTGCAATACCCAGCGTTCCCTTTCAGCATCAAGCACAATGCATTGGTTTCAGAACTGCCTATAACATTGGTAGGCGATTTGAAAATGAATTTTGACAGTGTTCTATGTTGCAAGTGAGAAGTAAAACTAAGTTTTTGCCTTGGAAAATTTGCATTTCTAGCTAGTAAGGCAGGAACTAAATGAGGTAATTATACAAACCATCTTTTATTCCTCAAATCAAGATTATCTAATTGACTGTTCATTCTGTTGCAGACCAAGACTCAACCATCAATAATAAAGCAGAAAAAAATTAAAATTTTCTTAGAATCTGGTAGCTTTAATGTGACTTGGGGTTTCCTAGAATCTTGTTGGGCCCTGCATCTTGGCTTGTAAGGAGCTGATATTTTATTCACTGCCTCATCAGAAATAAATATTCCTGTGCTTGTTCTTCCACTTTTAAGTATTTATACATATGTTTCTTCTTACAAACTTGGAATATTTCTATCAGTGACAGCAGTGAGACTGCTGACACATGGTTAGACAACAGAAGCCTATTTTTTTAACTCAAAGTATTAGCTGGTCAAATAGTTTTAGTTATAAATGATTTACAGGGCTGTTAGCATCAGCAGATTACTCTGTCACATCTTCCTGAGAATACCCTGTACAGTGACATCCACATACCTTAAAAGCTCCAAAAAGATGCTGTGCCATGACCCTGGTGCTGTGAATAATGCAGAGGATTTATTGTCTCCCTGTGGATTCCCAGGTGAATTGTAGGCTAGTGACCTGTGAGGAGATCATCACCTTGTGCCTCTCAGTTCCTTTAGAGCAGAAACTGTCAAAAAGACTCTTCCTCTTACAGAATGCTACGTGTGCCACTAAAGAAATGCTGAGGGCATTAGATTTCCACTGACTTGCTGATCCATTAAAAAATTATCATCTATCACAATTCTATTTCTTGCAAAGGTTTTTCTGTTTCAAAGAACCCCCCAAAGAATCTTGGGTTTTTTATGTACTGTTCAAATCCCTGTGCTGTGCCCACTGGAGAATAGAAAAGGCCCTATCCACCCTTGTTTTGTGGCAAGGAAGGAGATGATCATATTGTCCTTCCCTGAGACAACAGTGAAACTATTATTAGCTATGTTTTACAACCCAGATTTCAGAAACACCCCCTCCAAAGCAAATGTTCAAGCATGACCTTTAATTCTTCCTATATCAAGAGCAAAAGACCTTTCCAGAAATATTTAGCCCAATGGCACTCATTTGGTATTAGCCCTTGCTCATTCGAGCTTCTTGAATACGTCTGGAGGGTCCTTAAACAAGTTTTTTGACACTATTGATGGAACCTTTCCGACAGCTCATTAGGCGAATTCATGAGCTTTCCCAAACATGCCTAGAGACTCGTGTTCATTCAGAGTTCAGTGTTAGCTAACAGATTGCTGCAGCTCTAATTAAAATGTAAAGTCATTCTAAGCACACAACCTTTGGCAAATCAAATGCGCCAACTGATTTAAAAAAAAACTAGTTTCAATTGTAAGAATAGTTTGCCAAAATATTATGCTTGTTCCTAATGGAAATGAGCAACAAATTTGTATCACACAGTAGCTAAAAGCTGAGTGGAAAAAAGGCCGTTTTAGCTAGTGACAGCTTATGAAAGAGACTCCTTGTTGTGGTGAAGAGATTATTAAAACACATTTTTAACACAAACTGCCATGATCTCTGGATGGAATTTCTGATGAAGCACGTATTTTAGCTTTCTGATAATATTATTGCTGAAAAAAGCATTTCAATGAAATCCCAAAGTACAGCAATAATTACAATGCTTCGCAGGGAAGTGATTTCCAAACCCAAAATTGAGGTCAAAGGCCAACAACATTCCCATTAATGCCAAAAATTTCTCTTCATATGATTTCAATATAACCTATAGCTGTACATCTCATATCCACTATAAGCAGGGGAGTAATTTCACTACATATTAGCTTAAATTGGGATGGTAGTTTTACAAGTATTTGTTGCCCTAAAGAGGTTGAAAGAAACAAAGAGAATACCAACAGTTTTCAGGAAAGGTTTACATATTGTAGAATAGGACAATGTGGTTGTTATTATTGAGACCAAGCTCATGTTCCCTCCTTGAGTACCAAGCTCACTTGCATTTCCACACTGGGAGACACATATGGCAAAAATAAACCATTGTGTAGAATTCTATATGGGTACTTCCCTATTAAAAAAAAATATCAAGAGCACTTACACTAAAAAAATAACCTCTATAAAAATGTACATAGAAACAGGCACAATAGAGAAAAAAATTATGAGCAATGAACAAAAATATTGGAATATTCTCTTCAGAGACTCTGTAGAAATCCACAGAAACTCACCTGTCTCATGGGCTACCTTTAAAACAGCATGGACCTAAAATCTGTCTCATACACTGACTTAGCTCTTGAGGAAACACATGCACATGACTGATTCATTCTTGCAAAGTGCAAGTCCTATTAAGAAAGCAGATACATCACCACAAACTTCCACATTTGTTAGAAAAAGTGCAAAAAATATGCCACATAATTTAGAACACCCAACATCTTATTTCTAGCATAAGAATAATTTATAGTTTATGGTCTTCCTTCACTGTTTCTCTGCTTCTTTTTGCTTCCTCCAACAACAGAAGAGATTAATGAGATTGGTGCTGTCAGAAAGCAGCAGAATTTAGTCACTTTCTGCACCACTGGCTCCCTCTCTTGAGGATTCAATGAATTAGGGTCCCATCAACTCACAAATATGAGGATGCAGAGAGTGACCAATGATGCATCACCCGAGGCCTGCAGCAGAGTTTATTAGCAGCTGATGTGGAGAACAGTTTTGCCTTATCCCAGCATTAAGGAATTCTACAGGATTAGACTTGTGTGTGTCTCACTTGCAGAGCTTCATAGACAAAGTTCTCTCTCTTATGTGTTAATGAATACAATGTAAAGCACATTTTCCCTTCCAAAAGCTCATCTTACAGCAACTTCCAGATGAGAGCTGCTCTTACACAGCTAATGCATGGCACAAACAGCAGCTGTTTAGCAGTATATGCTGCAAATAACTCATGAAATCCACATTCTTAGTCTTACAGCAGTGAACAAGCTGACAAAGAAATTTTTCCTGACTTAAGGGTTTCACTCTCTCTGAATTGATGGCTTGAAACACATTGATCCTCAGACTTTCAAGCAGATGCTTAAATTTCAGTGTGGCACTAAAATACATTGACTTCAATGGGACATAACTGAGGCTGCAGCCAGGAAAACTGCTCTGAGTGAATCGGGAGGATCACTCCTGGAAGAAATGAGTGCAACAGCATTCACCAGTGTGGGCACTGCATTCTCAAGCTGGTGACTCCTTTGCTATCTGACTTTTTAAAATAAGACAAGGGAGAAGTGACTGTTCTCAGGACAAAATCTGTAAATCAGAATTTCTGCATGGAGAAAAACAGGTTTGAGAGGCTTCATGACTGAATCTCAGCACCTAAATGAGTTACTGGTGGCCTGGCCCAACTCTAACTACTGTTAGTGCCTTTCATAGATAGATATTACCCCACTGTTTGTGTATAAATGCTTCACTTAAAAATTAAACAAAAAATAAAACTCATTAAATTTTCTTCTTGATAGTGTTAACATCCTCTCCTCTGTCTGCCTTCCCTCCTTTTTAAGATCTCCCATGAAAGCACAAATCTATTGTATAAATGGGTATTTGGAAAATACGCTCCACTGGGCGTTTAACCATCCTGCCTTTGCAGCCCTGAAACTCTGTGCATATTCTTTCAGCATTGAACTCAGTGATGTACCTCAGCTCAGCAAATATTTTCTTTTTCTGCAGTGCCAGAAAACAGGTGAGCATAACAATAAGTTCAAAATATTTTCAGCACAAGTGGCCCTTTATCTCCCACCTCTTTCCTGGTATTCTTTTACATGTGTTATATAATCAGGAGACAAAGTCTTCTACTCCTGCAAATAAACATTTCTTCATTTATTTTTCTGAAGGTACTTTTCAGGGTCTCACATTGGTTTTTCTGGAATTGTATTTCAATTAATCTTTGTGAACACTAGAGAAAATGAAACTTGGGTTTGAGATGTTTGATTTCTTTTCATCCCTGTATTGCCCTTCACTTCCTGAGGGCTTTCATATGTTCACACAGAATGGAGAGAGGCTACAAGGATAAAATTTTATTCAGGCAGATGCTGATGAGCTGCATGACAATGAAATTGCTGTGCCCTCCCTGCACAAGGGCTCTTCTTGCATTGCTCTTACATAACTCATGTCCTTCTTTTCTGAAATATTCTACTTCTGGTAAACCACAGGGATGGGAGGGCAGTAAGGACTCAGATTCAGATTTGTTTCACCCACCATTGGAGAAATTTCTCCATCACTGTAAAAAAGCCTCTGTTCAGATCTCAGGTGTGTAAGACAAGAGGGAAACAGAATTTCAGTGCATGTCACTGCGAATGAGTGTTCAGTTCTGGGAGGAACTGGATGGATTTGAGGAAAATGTTGGATAATATATGGAAGGACAATCTTTAACTCCACGTCACGTCTGCTGCCAGGGGCCCAGCTGAGGGCTTGGATATCCTCATGCATTCAGAATACTTGGAACCACAGACCTTCCTGAAGCTACTTCATCCCAGATTCAGAAGAAGCAGAGCTCCTTAGGATTTCTGCTTCTGTGCCTTTACAAGCATAAAAGCCTGGTCCCATGGTGCCAGTAACTGTACCCCTGGCTGTGGCACCAGTTCTGCAAACATTTGCTGATTCACCAGACTGGACAGGCCCTTTCAAACCCCTTCACTTTGGGAGGACTGATGAAAATACTGCCTGCCCTCCAGATTGTCTGCTCTTCAGAGCAGTCCCTGGGCATGTCTAACCTTACTTTAGGGTGAGAGTTGGGGCAGGGAATCCGATAAACTACATCTAATAGGGTACCTGACCCTTAGAGCTGCAAATGCTCTCCTTCCTTTTCACTCTTTCTTTTATTTTTAAAAAGTTCACAGGAACATTTATTCCAGCCTCTGAACATAATCACTGAGTTTCATAAAGAGCAAGATTCCCACAAGGCCTCATAAAAGTTATTCTCAGTATTACAGTTCTACTTCAAACGGGAAAAAAAGCCACTTTACAATAACCTTGCTGTCACAGAGTGCTTACAGCCAGGGTGTTCACTGGGAATAATCCATAATAAAAAGGAACCCTTTGGGACTGTCTGTCCAATTGCCACGTATAAAACAAAGCAGAAAATAAAGTGTTGGGTGTTTAGCTGTACCTCCAGCTACCGGCACCCACAGTGTCAAAAAAAGGGAAGGAATAAAAAGATAGGCTAATTAGATAGCAGTATCTGAAATGTTGCTCTTAGTGGGTTTTATTTGCTTTACAGCACATCTTTTAGTTCCAATTTATTCTTTCTTTTTTAGTGCCTTTTTTTTTGTTGCTTGTTTTGTGGGCTTTTTTCTTTGTTTGTTTGTTTGATGGGGTTTTTTTTTTGTCTCAAGCTATCACTATTTCCAATGCACTCTGAACAACTTTGCACTAATACAGATCCTTTGAAATCCATGTGGACTGGAATTTGGCATGTGCAAATGCTGGGCAGTTGGTGGCAAGCAGGGGACAGGGATCTTAAACACCACTGTGAGGGAGCCCAAATTCACCTCCGTAGTTCTAATCCTCTCAAATTTTATGGCTGTTTTGCCCCTGAAGAGAAATACCAAAAAAATGCCGAAATTGAAATTTTATTTCAATTTTGTGCTTTTTTAAGGTAGCTACATATGCAAAGACATGGGTGGCTAAGACATGAACCTCCAAAAGCCAAATCCACAGAAGACACAAAGGAGAAATCCATAAAACAGTATCAATTTTTTTTCACATCAGCTGGCAGCTTCATCTTAGGTCCACCTAATTCTGACACTGCATTTTGCTCTTAAAACCGTGTGTTTTTATTAACTACATAATAGGATGCCTCTCTCCTGCTAGTGGGTATCTGCCTCCTGTGAACCTTTATGGCTTGCCCTCTCATACCTTCTCTGTGAGCACATCAATAGTGAGTAGCTGTTGTGGCATTAGGCTAAACCACATTCTATTAATTATCATATTTCACAAATTTCCTCCAGTGCTAAATGCATTTTGTGTGCACATCCAGAAACCTCTGTGCTCTAGGAACCTCTCAGCAACCACCTGATCTGTAGAGGATCGATCTGATGCCAGAATAACTGGCACTGAGCCTGAGACTTTTCTCCCCCACACACTTTAAAGTCATGAGACCAAGCCTAGGGTATGCAATTCAACAGGGATTATTTTATTACTATTAGAAACAATCAGGATGGTACGGCTAGTGAGACAGGAAGAAATATAAGCCTAAACCAGGCCTTTGGAAAGATGCAAAATGCACATATCTTTAACTCTTAACACATTTATATTTCTTATGTGGAGGTGCTGTTTCACCACTTCATTGTGAAAAGGGCACCACATCAAAATGAGGTATTTTATGCAATGCATTGCTTAAATGAAAGATGGAGATGGTTTATTATGGTTGTACAACTACCACAGATCAAATTTAGAGTGCATTCAGTCAGTTTACATGCTTGTTTATCCCAAGCAGATTCAGATAAGTCAAAAAGATGTGGGTTTTTTTCTTCCTATTTTATTCTTACTTCAACTTAAAATTAATAATCTAGAATTGTGATATTTATCTTGAAGCATTCATATAAAGGGAGAGTGTTGTAATGCTAGGTTTGGTTTAGCAGGCTGCAGCTCTCCTGAGAGCTCAGCAGGGCTGCTTAGGGCAGTGTGACCATGTCGCCATCCCGTAGCCCATTCCGGACGGCTCCGCGGTTTTGCTCTGGTCAGCCATCAGCGTTACAGCCAGTGATGGTGAAGGAGGAGAGAAGGGTCTCTCCATAAGGGTTTAAGAGGATCTTTTAATGGTTACACCTTGTCCCAGTGACCCTCAGAGGCAGAGAGACCTCGTGATCTGGGCGCAGGGGGGTTTGTCAGGGGCTCAGGGGCGGTCCATGGGCGGGGTTGGGGTTCGGGAACCAATAGGGAGGAACTGAGGGAGTGGCCAGGACGAGGGGCAGGGGAAAGTGGGGGGGAAATACAAGATCAGAAAAGCAGTGGGTAAACAGATCACCACAGGAGAGAAATTTATATAAGGAGCAAACATGTCACAAAAGGACAACTTTTCATCAGTCATACACCAAGAAGTAGTTTCATGAGTAGTCTTGACTAAAACAAAGTTCTCCTACTTCAATCTACCTTCTCACCATAGTTTTGTTTTTTTGGTTTTTTTCATCACAGGTTGCTTAATACAATAAAGATCCTTACCCCTTTCTAATTATGCAATTTTTAAGCACTAATAAGAAATCCTTAATGCCGTCCTTCTCTCGTACACCAAAATTAGAATGCTAACTACTTGTTTAACCTTTATTGGCAATTAAATTCTTTAAAGTGATATCACAGTTTCACTGAAACCACTGTGACAAGGATTTTTTTCTGATCGTTCAAAGTTTGACTGCACGTTAACCATAGCACCTGAAGTCAGAATACCTATATCAAAAAGTCTAGAGTAGAGCTTTCTCCACAAGATAATACATGTAACTGCAGCTGAGCAATCTGTCTTAGTTTCGTCCACTTTGTCAAGGAATCCTCTTCTAATTACAACCCAAACATAAAACTACACAATTTCACTGGCTACAGAAAAGTTACTTGTCATTTATACCCATGTGTTTTTTCTGTCACCACTATAGTTATTACTCAAATACAAGAAGAAAACTTTCCACTAAAGATCTTTATTTCTCTCTTAAAGAAGTGCAAAATTCTGTGCACCAATGACCATCACCAAATGCTGCAAGGCCATGAATTTGCTAGAGTCCTTTTTCCCTTGACATTTTCCAGGCTCTGTAGCTAATCTTCCTTTAGCTGTTTCAAATATCTCTGCTGGACACACCCTCATTTCAACACAGGTCAGCTTGAAGTTGACACCTGACAGTTACTGTACCAAGTAGAAAAAAAAGAAGTCACCAATATTTCCCACTCTTATTTTCCAGGCTCTTCCTGACGTAAGACTGACTTAACACCTATTTCAAACAGGAGGAATCTCAGCTTCCTTGGAATCATTTGGAAAATGTTTCAAACCTTTCAACAAAGCAAATGCACACTGGACTCACTACTACTGAATCAGAGGGAGGATGGCTGAATTTTCATTCATCTCTGAGGGAACAGAATCCAGGTCAGGATGCAGAAAGAAGCAGGAAGGAAAAACTTCTTTTATTGTCCGTGGGTCTATCTACTTATTCCTACCAATAAGACACTACTAAAATTTAAAAATTATTTTTCAAAAACTGTAATTTTTGTTCAAATTTTGAATCTTTTTCTATCTCATTCATTCTATTAGAAACACCTTAATGAACCTTGTCTAAATGGAAAATAACCATGTGAGATGATGATTTCCAGAAATACAGAAATTCCTCAAGCACTGTGTAATTTAATCTTCAGAATAAAAATTACCTTTATTTCCATACTGCAAGATGGTGTAATAGAATGCATATTTCCATGAGCATTATGCTTTAAAAAGAAACTAAGTGCATTGATGAATATGCTTTCCATTCTTTTTAATAATCAGATTATGATCACACAAGTAGCTTCAGAGTTTGAATGACGATGTAATAATTCATCCATGGCACTGTCAATGACACTTGGCTTTTGGCCTCATGCTTAAACCATGTTAGCTATAAATTACTATTTTATAATTCATGCCTTGTTGCTTAAGAAAGAAATTATTAAAGCATAATAACTGTAAAATTGTATTTGACTGCTGGTTTTATTCACTGAGTTAAGTATTTTCAGCACCCTTCCAATTATTGCTTGGATCAAAAAATTAAGTAAGGGGATAATATGTACTTGAGAATTTTTGATAACCACTACCATTGCCTTCTTAAGAGACCAGAGAACCCTACAATAGAGATAAATACCAGACAGGATTTATGGCAGTTCTACAGAAAAAAAAAAAATCATTGCCTATAATAGACATTTTTAGCACTGAATAAACATCAGCTAAAAGATGATATTTAACAGTCTGTTACGGCTTTCTATAGAAAGCTTTTCTTGCTGCTTGAGAAATGAAGACTGTCAGAAAACTGTTAACTTCACAATATGTCTGACCATATCAAGTAAGAAAACAAAAAATCAAACTTTCTGTGAAAACATTTACACTAGAGCAGCCTTGTAAAGTACCTTGGGTCGCTTAGTTTGAGTAAACTATTTCAAATCATTATCAGCAGTGATTTCTACCTGTAGGAGATTCTGTCCTGATGGGTCATATCTGCCATTTGGAGAATTTCTACTCTAGAAACAACGTTCCATGGACAAATGCGGAATGACTAAATATAAGAAGAGAGAGCTTAAACTCTGTACAGATAGACAAGGGACAAGAAATTACACCTGAACCCATATTTTATGGATATGCCTACCAAAGTGATGCTCTGAAGCTCCTGTTTGGGTGTGAGGGTGATGTGCAACCAGCTTTCTTCAAGTACCTGTTCAGTACTCCAAAACTCTTTGGTGAAGGAGCACAGAATAACAGAGGAACTTTTTCAGAAGTGGATGAACAGAGTGTTCTGCTCTTCTTGGCCTCTCACTTCAAGAACTAAACACAAGAGATGAGCAGACTGCCTTCAAACTTCTACACTTGGGTGAATTTTTCCTCTTGGAAGACATAATGCTGCTTATGGATTTTTGTTTTTCACAGCATGCCAATGTTCTTTTCAGCAGGAGTTAAAAAAGTTTAACGTTATTTCAAGCTGTCTGACTCTTTCTCTCTCAATTATGTTATTAAATTATTGCAGCTATCAGCAAAAGAACTGTGAAATAAAAATAATTTGGTTGTCCTGCATACAATGTTTTCAAAAGACAGTCAGTTTGCAGAAGTATCTGTACCATATTTTGCACCTCTGCCTAGGAAATCTTGCTACTGCAGGTGACAGTGACATATTAAACTTGAGAATTCGCTAAGATCAGAATGAAAATGAAGAGGAAAACATGGCAGAGCTGCAACTGCAAGCAAACAGAAATCATTTGTCCAGTGTTTGACAAAGTCTTCCTTCTCTCCAGCCATATTAACATGATCTAGCAAGGCAGCTGCACACTCAGGTGTAGACTCTGTAGAACAAGTCACCATCCTTTGCATACAGAGGGTTTGGATGAATGAACATCCTTCTTGTTCCAGTTTGGGCAAATTTAGAAATATATATATATCCTCAGAGAGAAGGCACAACCACCCCTCCCCCACCAGGTTCGGGAAAAAATAAATTTTCCTCGAAGGAAAGTGAAGAAGATAAAACTATTTATTTAACAAACACATGGGAAGGAAAACAATGTTAGATGGTAAAATCTTTCGCGGTAGAGGAAAAAACCTGGGAAAGTGTTCGAGTCCTCCCTTTGGTCTCCTCGGAGCTGGGGCTTGGCCCAGGGCCAGGCCCTCTGTGCCCGGTGGAAAGTCCTCCCGATGTGCTCTGATGTTACAGCAATCAGGCAGTCCAGTAGAAAAGGGGAAAAAATCCGGAATTCCAGAGAAGGAAATCCAAAGTCCAACTCTCAGTCTCTCTCCAGAGAACAAGAAGAAAAAACTGGCCAAAAACTGACTGGAAAAAAAGCAAGCCGAGTGCTTCCTCCCTCCCCTGCCCCAGCTAGGGAAAAAAAAAAAAAAACCTGCTATCTTTTTGTAACCGTGAACGAGCTGCAAACTGCTTTGAGAAAGTTTTGCTCAGTTTTTTCCTTCCCCCTTTCAGGCTCAGTTTAGAGGCATAGAAAGGCACAAAAATTAATTTCTGGGCATAGGCAGCGATATGGGATACACATCATAAGGTCACCCCAAGACAAGGATTTATTCCAGTTCAGATTTGGAGAAGTGTCTTGGGATTTATTCCAGTTCAGATTTGGAGAAGTGTCTTGGGATTTATTCCAGTTCAGATTTGGAGAAGTGTCTTGGGATTTATTCCAGTTCAGATTTGGAGAAGTGTCTTGGGATTTATTCCAGTTCAGATTTGGAGAAGTGTCTTGGGATGACCTTATGATGTGTATCCCATATCGCTGCCTATGCCCAGAAATTAATTTTGTGCCTTTCTATGCCTCTAAACTGAGCCTGAAAGGGGGAAGGAAAAAACTGAGCAAAACTTTCTCAAAGCAGTTTGCAGCTCGTTCACGGTTACGAAAAGATAGCAGGTTTTTTTTGTTTTTCCCTAGCTGGGGCAGGGGAGGGAGGAAGCACTCGGCTTGCTTTTTTTCCAGTCAGTTTTTGGCCAGTTTTTTCTTCTTGTTCTCTGGAGAGAGACTGAGAGTTGGACTTTGGATTTCCTTCTCTGGAATTCCGGATTTTTCCCCTTTTCTACTGGACTGCCTGATTGCTGTAACATCAGAGCACATCGGGAGGACTTTCCACCGGGCACAGAGGGCCTGGCCCCGGCCCAAGCCCCAGCTCCGAGGAGACCAAAGGGAGGACTCGAACACTTTCCCAGGTTTTTTCCTCTACCGCGAAAGATTTTACCATCTAACATTGTTTTCCTTCCCATGTGTTTGTTAAATAAATAGTTTTATCTTCTTCACTTTCCTTCGAGGAAAATTTATTTTTTCCCGAACCTGGTGGGGGAGGGGTGGTTGTGCCTTCTCTCTGAGGATATAGATATATTTCTAAATTTGCCCAAACTGGAACAATCCTAAGCAAAATTAAGTGATTCTGTATAAAAGTATGTTGTGTTGCTTTGGTGGCAAAAGAGAATTTTCAGTCTGAATACTAAGTTATTTACCAGAAAATTGGAATTTAACAACAGTTAAACAAAGATCAGAAGCACACAGTAGAAGGAGTGGAATCATCCTTCTGCATGTGGGGCTGATCACAAACTCATCCTAACCAATTCCCAAGTACATCATATTTCCTTCCAAACTTTCTACAGGTTTGGTTACACCCCTACAGATGTTCATCTTTATTCCTTACAGTGTTGATCTATTATCAAACAGAAGGCATAGAAAAATATAAAGCCATTTTTTAAAAGTTTTCCAATTAGCATTTAAGAAAAAGAAATCTCCCCCCATAAAAAAAAAACCAAACCAAGCAAAATAAGATGCAACAAGCAACCTCCCCCCAAATAAAACAGAGCACACCCCACAAAAAAAAAAAAAAAAAGCAAACAATAAGAACATATAAAAAATAATTCCACAATTTTTTTATCCTGGAGAACACAAAAGGCCTTCTCTTAAACCAATTATGCATTTTTTCTTGGAGAATTTGATGATTGCTCTTCAAGTAAAATTTTCTTTCAAGCTAGGTTAAATGGATTTATGTAGGAAATATCTATATAGGAACTGTGCAGTCCTATAATTAATGCAACTAGACTCATGGCATTGTTTCATGTCTCAGATGATGATATGTCAAATAAGTTCCTGCTATTCCAGCATCACTTCTTATTCTGCAGAATGCTGGGGTTTCATTAATCATGCTGAAGTGCAGCAATTATTTTTGAAATGTCTCCTGTGCAGTAAAATCGTTTTTTAATCCATCTTGCTATTTTCTTCTCAAACTATTTTCTATTTTCATACTTGGAGCTTTTGCCTTCATTTTCATAGCCTTTGCAAGTCTTTGTTCACAATGGCAAAGCAGCCTCATCATTTGCCCCGTTACAGCTGACACTGAGCCATCATTCATGTCACAGCATACTGAGTTTATTTACACATAACTGTACCATATCCAGCTCTCCATTATCCTACAACAGTGATCTCAACACAGTCACACACAGTTGATAATGATGATATCCAGAGGGTTTCCCTCCTATTTCACAGCACAAACTTCCTTTTTGCAGCTTGCTGCGACCATTCAGGGCAATATCAAGGTTTCTGCCTCACACATAAGTAGTGTCTTGATTCCTCTTCTCATCAAAGCATGAAAGAAAATTCTGTCTATGCAACTGATCACCATGAGGTGCTTGCAGCTGACTCATAAGTGATCATGCTGGAAGGTGAATATGACAAATATCAGACAATCCCCAGGAACTGACCTGCATTATAACACAAAGATATCAGAGTCCTACATCTGCAGCCAGACCACTGACTTCACTAAGGGCCTCTTTTCTCTTTTCACTCTATTCATTCAATTCACACACCAGTATGATGAGAACTGACTCACAAAACTACTTTTGGGAAAACTAGAAGCCTGAATTGAACAGCACTTCCACACCAGAAAAGATCAAGTGCTACTGTGGCTGTAGAGGATTGTGCTAGTTGTGTAGAAAAATGCAGACAGCAAAGGTTTTGAATTGGAATAGGCAAGAGGAGAATCCCAGCTCCTGAGTTTGCAGATCGAGGTCACTGTGGCACAGCACATAGTAGGATAAGAGAAAACATGTAAAAATTTGAGTTCAACTCAGTTGGGCTATAGATCTTCTCAGGGGTGATCTCTCCCACTACATCCACTCCTTCTGGACTGTCTGGATTCAGGGACACAGAGAATTTCTTAAATTCTGTAATTATAAGGGAGCTTAAATGATTGTATGTGTCATTACTAACCTCCCCACCCCCAGCCTCACCAAGGCAACCTGATTAAAACAAACACACTCCAATTATAAAAATTCTCTGTCACTGTAAGCTCATTGAAACTCTGTACCTCCTGAACACTGAACCAGCAATTATTTTTTGTTATTAATTTGCATATAGATATATATATATGTAATAGTACCATTTCTAACTACTTAATGAATTAGCTTAGTAACATATTCCAGAATTTTTCAAACACGAGGGCCCATCCTTCCTTTACACAAGAACAAAACACAGTCACAGTTTCTGCCTGGGACAGGAATCCTTGGTGTCTGTTTTACATCAAGGTGCAACAAATGAGATGATAATCAGAATATCATCTCACTAAATACATCCAGAGTTACTGTTTAGTGGTTTACTGTATCGTTCTTCTTTTCAGTGTTTTGTGCTTTCCAAATAGCACATCATTTGACAATTACAGGAATTACATCCGAGTCCTTTTTGGCTTTCTAAATGTTATCAGTCATATAGATTGCAATTTTAAAAGCCACTTAATTTATGCAGATGTTAAAGTGCAAGTACATTCCATAATCTAAAATATGTGAAAAAATACAAATCTGACAAATCAAAAGTCAATAAAAAATAAAAAAATAAGGACTGATCATTGATGTAGAGAGTGGGAGGATGTAAGGTTTCCTTGGTGTTCCACAGGTAAAAATGGATCTGAGGAAACAGGAATGTGAGTTGAGGGGTAAGGGAAAAAGCCACTGCTTTTAATAAGGCCACTAAATTGTGTTTGTATGACTGAGAAGAGTGATTGCATTGGAGAATGTAGAGATAATTATTAGGAAGATGAAAAGGAACTTAATGAAGATATGAGATAGGGCATTTTGGTGTTGCTCAGCACTGGTGGCAGCCCAGCAGCTCTGTTGCAATAGCAACACTTTTCAGCCAGCATTGTTTCTCTGCATCACCTGCTTCTGAATCTTGGAGCAATAAACACCAAAGTCACTCATCCCTCCATGCATACATTTTTGTCCTCTTGTAAAATACCAAATACATTTTCGAGTTTTATTACTTAATTTTCTAACAATGTAACAATAACCAAAAGGCCAAAGATTACTTAAAAATATTAAATATAGTTTTTAAAGTATGTTGAAAAGGGAAGCAATCCTCATTGTACTCTTTTTCCAGTAAATCACAATTCCCTCCTCCTTTGATAATTCCATTGTCTTTTTTTAAAATAAATGAATATGTTGCCAAAGAAATCAAAATTCACCATTGCAGAGTGACTGAAGTTAGTTATAGAAGACTTTTTGTGGTATTGTATTTATGTCATTATTCCCAAAATCATTAACTCAGGAATTTTCTGCTCCCTTTTTTTTTTTTGGCTTATCTACATTCCAGAGTGCAGATTAAGCCAAGCTCTCTGTCTTCTGTGACCAAAGTGCAATAAAAAGCAACAACTGAATTTGAAATATTTATTAGAAGTGTAGAGAATGAGAAGAGAAAAGCAACTGAGGGAAAAGAAGCAGTGAAAGAGCATTGGACAAGGTTACTTAAACTGCCAATTAATGTTCAAAAATAACCTCAGCAATAAGCACAAACATGACAGGCCTGACAAAGAGTAAAGCTGCAGTGTTAATGAATACTTGCTATCAAGTGCAGCAGCCAGAAAGTAGCTTTTTTCCCCCAGGATTTCCTATCTGGAACAAGGCATTTTTCCTCACTTTTCCTGAACAGACATTAAACATCCCAGGCAAAGGCTCAAAGTTCAAAGGAGCCATCAGTTTTGGGTGGCCAGCCAGGGCACTGGGAGCCAGGCCTGTGTTGGAGGCTGGAACAAGGCAGACAAAGCAGTGCATCCTCCTTGCTGACATAACTGGCATGAGATTCTCTACAGCCTCACATTTACAACTCTGCCCTTGCTCTGCCGCATCCCCTCGGCCCCTTGTGCCCCTTCAACACCTGGTCTGTTCAGATGAGGAGTTCTTTTGTAGGTATTTTACAAAAAATGCAAAAATAAAAAGTGCCCATCGCAACAGGGCCTGTGTGACTCGAGGCAGAAAGTTCTGGAAAAAATGCAGAAACATCAACCCTTTTTTGAGACTTCCTTTGCCACTGCAGTGTGGAACTGTTCTGAAATGAATGGCTGGTGCATCCCGTGGTTTTCACACACCCCACTCCTCTCCAGCTGGAATAGGAAGGAGTTAGCACTTCCAGTGACAAACTTTTACACAGTCAACTTTAGATCTGACTTTTCTCTTAATTGTCTGCCTGATTAATTACATGCCTTTTCCCCACCAGCATCATGCATTTGAACACTGGGTTGAATTGTGACTTTGTCTAATGAGCCGTAAATACTGTCTGTTATAATATATCAGCTCCTGCCTCTGGGCTTCTGTTACCTGACACAAACTTGTCCTATTATTATTTCTGTGAATTCCTTCACAGTTTATAGTGCACTTTCAACAAAATTTCACTAACTGTCTCCTATTTTAAATAGCTGACTTCCCTAACAGTCATGTTCGTAATTTAAATTCATGGTTTTTAAGAATTTCAATTACCACTCTGCTGAAATATTTTCTATACAAAAAGAGAAAATATGTAATTAGTAAAATGAGCTAATTAAAAATAATTGTGCTTCATTTTAGAAAAGTAACAAGTGATTTCAGATCTCTGCATTAACTTTAAAAAAGAGACTTAAATTAAAGTTTCCCAATTCTTTTTTTCACCTGAAGATATAGCAAGAATTTCAAAAAGCTCAGAGACTTGTATCTCTTTGAAATCAAAACAGGAAAAATCTTGCCCTGGGGGTCCTAAGTTACTTTTGAAAATGTGACAGTATTGAAATAATACAAATTGCTTCTTAAAGAGCTTGAAGCTGTTGATGGATATAGAGTTGAAGACAAAGAAGTTAATGACACTTAATTTTTATCTATGAATTTGTTGCTTGGCAAACAGAAAATTTCTTGGTTAGGGATTTTTCTAAAATCACACAAGTAAATGGATGGAGGTGATGGGAACTGAGAACACAATTTCATGTATATGAGCCTCTCCCCTACTCAGAAAGATAGTGTTGAATCATTTTGATAATGCTTGCACTTTCTTAGTGGAGTTTGGGCAATAATTCTTACTCTTGCTCTTCACATATATAACTCTTCCAAGAGGTTTATATAGGAGAGATGTGCTGGGAAAGCCATGGGTCCTCAAAAGCTGCTCCCCTTTGCTTTCTGCCCAGATAAAAATAATTTTCTAATTTTCAGGAAGGACTGGGAGCTTTCCAGAGTTACAGGTCCTGGAAACTTTGTTCTAAGGGACATTTACAACTGTTAAACACCTATTATGTGGCATATATGAAAATTATAATTGATATATTAGATATATTAAGAATATTAAATGTTGTGTTTGTAGCTTATGGACAAGAAAACACTTTTATTTTCCCCCTGGGCTCATACCTATCAAAAGTTGTATAGGAATTAAATCCAAAGCCATTTCCACATTTTTGTGACGCCCCTGAATTGTTCCGACACCTGTCTGTCTGAACAGCACAATTGTGCAGTGCAGTGAGATGTGCAAAAAGAGAGCACCTGCAGATAACCACACCCTAGTCCTTTTTGGATACTTTGTGAATAAAAAGGACTGTTAAATATAGGCATTTCAATTTTAAAAAATTATATTTGTAAAATGTAACATAGTCACAATATCGAAACTTGAAATTATGTTCTTTATAAAGCTATTAGAATTTTTTAATCTCCATTATCCCTTACAAAAAGGCACAGCAGCCCTGTCTCCTGACATCTTATCCAACAATATTCCACATAATCAGTGTGGCAGAATGAGTCCAACACTTAGAGTCGCTCATGTTCCATATTCAAGAACAAACTTTTAATTAGTTGAGAAGGGTGAACATTCCCTTTGTCTTGGTGCAAAACGAAATTTTCATAAACTGAAGTTTATTCTTTCACTTCTATGGGAAAAAAAATATATTTTTTAACAAAGTAATTTAATTTTATAAAAGACAACAGTAAAGGAAAGATAGAGAAATATATTGTTTGATCTAGTATCACAAATTCTCATATTGCAGTAAAAGCTGGTGTCCAGTTTTAGAAAATAAAATAACATTAAAAAAAAAAAGGAAAGTATCAATCTTGATGGATGGGCTTATGAGAAGAGTTCTATTTTCTCTTCCTTTGTGTTCCTAAAACTCTGTGTTTATAGCAGCCACCCATTATGTTTTTCAGGGAACACATTCCTAAATGTGATGGACAGGCTTGTATGTACAAACACCAAGTACATGCCATTGGCCTCAATGTGTTAATATTTATTTCCACTCTATCTTTTTTGCAGAGGATAAAGGTGAAAGCAGAACTGACAAGGAGATTATGTCAACAAGAATTTAACCTAATTGTTTTTTCTAAGTATATAATGTTAAACAAAAGTCTCAGCATTGCACATGAACCAATGATAACACAAAATGGCTCTTCCAAGTTTCAAGGATTGAAAAAAAAAAGTAATAAAAATAGAGAAGATCCATCAAAATATATGAGTTTTAGGCAATTCTATTTCTATCCTCAGACTTGTATTCTTTACATCCTGATTAACAAATCCCCTTACATTTTCTGGCTCCTGAATACTCCTCTTAACACTCATGACATCCATGTCTATCTCACGTGGATTTGATACAGCACTTATATTTTGCACATAAAAGGCAAGGTAAACCTGTCATTTTGACTGCTGCTACACTGGAAATGAACAGCATGGCAATAGTGGGGAAAAGCGAATTCTCTAATGGACGACAGAGGGATAACTTGTTATTTAAAAAACTTTCTGCTCATTTTTCAGAGAGTAAGTGGGTGAATGTGAAGGGCTCTACCTCCAGGAAGAATAAGTTCGACAAACTGCAAGCAGATAATGACACATTGAGAGACAATGCTACTATTTTCAGCAGCCTATTGAACCAAAAGCAAGGTAGAAACACCCTGTATTTAGATCTGCCATGCTGTAGGTTGGGTCTGCACTCCCACTATGCACAACACAATTGAATCTCTAAAAGTACCCAGGCATTAAAAGTAATGCCAGAGTATGTTCCCATGGACAGCTGCTTTCCCCATCTAGAAAAGGGAAGGAAACCATTGCATATGAAATTTAAAATGCCCTTAGTGATGTGTCACTTAAGACAACTGCACCACTTATCAGCTTGCGAGTACTGCTTAGCTTTTAAGTAGAATATGAAATAAAATATTTAAATATCAGCATTTACATGAAAAATGTTTTAGCCTGCCATACTATTATTTCAACAGGAATTTAGATATTCACTCTCTCCCTGTCTTAGCAAACACATTCCTAAACTTTTGGGATTCTCAATATTTTAGAGGTCTCTTCTATCTTACTCCTTATGCATTCAAAACTGTCTGTGAGACTTGTGAATTGGTAAAGCAGGCTGCAGTCACAGCCTGACACGGGCTGCAGTATCTTATCAGTTGTTCAGTGCTTCTGCAGCCCAGATCTCCAACAGAATGCAGGACTGCTGACAAGTAAGGAGAAAATACTGACAGAACCATTTCTGCCACGGGGACATTTCACCAGAGCTGCAACATTTCTGTTTCAACAGCACATACTGATTGCCAGGCAGAAATGTGTGAAAGACCCTATAAAAGATAACATATCCTAGGCTGGGTGAATGCAAAGTTCAGGTTCCTTACTTAGAATGATTTAGACTCATGTGGATTAAATACCCTGCTGTATCTCAGCCAAAATATCATATTCCAGATCTGAGTCAAGACTTAAATCTGCAGCCAGTCAGGACCCACAGTTTTCTCCATCCAGTCACCTCTTGCAGACCAAAACATTCAGGCTTTTTCTAGTTTTATGTAATGAAAACAAAACTACAAAGCTGCAGAATATGGTGCAAAGCAGAACAACTCAGCTTTCTCAGGAAGATCTGACATAATTGGCTAGAAATACAAAAGCTGAAGAGATGTGCCAGATGAACAGAGTTGTTTCCTGGCACAGAGAGCCTTTGCTGGGTCAGTTTACAGCACACAAAGCACGTGGGGAAAGTGGCAAGATGAGTATTCAGAGTCAGGTAGGATTCCAGAAAGATATACAGAACTTTAACACAGAAATGTGTTAAAGACACTGGAGTGTGATGGCTGATCTCTCTGTTCTAATCTAAATAGTTACTAATCACAAAAGAGTCCTTCAAAACACTTGGGAGAATTTTCCTTCTAAAATTTTACTGCTGAACCTGGCAATATTATCATTAATCTTCCTGCAGCTTAGGCAATGTTATGCTGTTGCATTTTTTTACCAGTGAAAGACAAAATGCAGTGAGGGAAGAGATGTTTCCACCACTTTCTCTTCACAGAGGCCTTTCTGGGCTGCAATGAACAGATCTTTTTCAAGCAATCACACTGCACAGGTAACTCCAGAGTAAATTCAGAGCAAGAACCTTTCACCTACAGACACATAAGCATTACTTTTAAATCTGTTCCCAGAGTAACGAGGCTTAAATTCATGCATGAATTCTGCATTCCAGACTACATACCTGTCTTGAAAATTTTAGATAACACCACAAATCCCTAGATGTTCTCCCCAAATTACGTTGCCTTTGAAAGCCATTGTGCTCAAAATAAACAGTGATTACACATAGTTTTAAAACATGCCTTGAACTCTGCTGAGTCAGTATTGGCTGCACACAAATTGTCCTTGAGGATTTTGATTGTTCCGTAAAGTATCTCTGGGACTCTTAGGAACACTGCACACTCTCCTTGCTACCATTAAGAGAAATGATGCATTGCATACTGGATGAGAAGTGCTGGAAAATTGGCTTGGGTTGGAGGTGGAGATTCTTGCACAAGTCTGGAAAATTGAGCAATTTTGAAAATCCATAGTAACAAACGGTTTGTCTAAATTGAGCAACAGAGAATGCATCAGAATTGAAGACCCACACAGAGATAAAAATCCCTTCTGCATATAGAAAACAAAGAAAAAAAAATCCCACAAGACAATACATTACAATGTTCTTTCCAATATTTGCTCTTCAACAGGAAAAACTGTACCAAAATTTTAAAATCACTGTAAATACTGCTTGGATATTTAAAAAATAATAATAAAAAAATACACACAAAATAAAGATACAGCTAAAGCTTAAATGCAAAGAGTAAACATTTTACTTAAGTTCAAGGTGAATCCATCTTTACAATTGACAGATTCAGACATTGAAAACCAACTGGGTTTTGATTTTAAAAACATATGCTCAGAATTAAACTTTCTTTTCAGTTACTCATGAAAAGGTTTTGGAGATGAAGGGTTTATCATCTCTTCACTTGCACCCCTATTTAAAATGTATTGTCACCTGCTATTAGATCACAGACAGATTTCAGTAACTGTAATTTCCCCAGTAATGCAATTTCCTTGTTCCTGAGTGCAACTGTAAGATTTGAAAATAATTCAAGTGCCTTGTAAAGCTCATCTTGAGGGTTTAAATGGGATGAACATTAATAAAATGAATAAAATGGGTTGTACATGTACAATGGGATGTTTATAATACATGCATGTAAACCTCTAAAAGAGGATATCAGTCATTAGTTTAAAAAATTCTGTGCATTTGAGCAGAATTAGAGCAGAATTTTTGATGAATAGGCCACAGAGCTAAAAAAAAAAAAAAAATAAAGGAGGAAAGAAAGAGGAAGCTGTGAAAAATATTTGGATAAATTAAATGAATCCAAGTTGACAGGACTTGATTCAGTTCACCCAGAGGTACACAGGAAACCAGCCAATGCAATCTGTGAGTCATTAAAGCTTATTTTCAAGAATTTGTTGAAGATATAAAGGGGAGTTTCTAAAGGACTGGTGAAGGGCAAACTTCATGGGTATTTCCAAAATGAGGAAAAGGGCCTGGAAAATTATAGATCAGCCAGTCTAACTTCAATGTTCAGAGAGATACCAGAACAAATCACTTAAGAGTCAATTTAAAAGCACCTACAGGATAGTAAACGTGATAAAAAGCAGCTAACATGGATCTGTCAAGAACAAATCTCATCAAAACAATCCAATTTCCTTTCATGACAGGATAATGGGTCTGGCAGATAAGGGGGAGGCATTAGAGACAATCTGTCTTGACTTTAGCATGGCACTTGATGCTGTCCCCCAGGACACTCTCATGAGTAAACTGGGAAATTTGGGGTTGATGAAGACAAAAGAAGATGGGCACAAAACTTCATATATGTGCAGCAACCAACAGTTTGCTATCAGCCAGAAAAGCATTTTAAGCAGAGTTCTAAATGAGTCTGTTCAGGGCCCACATCTACACATATTTTCAATTAGTGCTTCAATGGTAGGCTGGAGTAAATACAATATTCACTCACACAAAGCAGGACTACATATAATGGATTAACTGGATAGAATCCAAAGTGGATTAAAAAAAAAAACAAATCTGTTCTAGTAATTTCACAAACTACTATAGTTAGGAAGATGCCCAAAACATTATTTTGCAGCAAAATAATAGTGTAGAATAATTTTCCACAACCTTTGATGGATGCAGGGCTGCTCTGGGGAGCACCAGGTACTGCTTTATGCCTTCAGGCAGAAGTCTGCATAAAAATTTGTACTTTTTCTTACATGTTCATGTTAAATTAACCAATTTGGTTTAAAGTTTATTAAATGTTTTACTGTCCTGAAATAGTAGGACAGGACATGGAGAGGGAGAGCAGCTTGCTTTATTTTAGAACCCTTTATAATAACTTCTTTTCCTTCATGGTTTCTTTCAGCAATGTCCTAGACTGAAATGTAGTTAGATTTTTCTGAACTGTAATTTTTTTTTAAAAAAGTAGTGGTTGAGCCATACTGAATGATAGTTTCCAACATAACAAAATCAAAAACTAGAATTAAACAATTTATATGTTGTTATTTATACAATCAGCCTGTATTGGCATAGCCCAAACTTCCTTCATATCAAAGTGAATCTGGTCTATCCAGTAATTTTTGCATTAGGTCATCACAGGTTTAATTATAGAAAACACTCATGCTTCATAGGTGCTCAGCTAAAACAACACTGATATTGTCATGAGAAATGCATTTATCAAGACTACCTTGATGTAGTAAGCTACTAAAATATACTGAGTCTCAGAAAGCATTATAAGCTTATTTCTCAAAAAATAAAAAGTTGCAAAAGCTCCAGCTACTTTTACCCCAACTCATTGCAGAACTTGAGAGTCACTTCAGTTTTCATTCTATTTAAAAAACAAATGATAATTCTTCCGTCATTTACCCCCCTGTGCTGAATAATTACTTAATCTCTGTGCAATTATTTCAAATTGTATAAATGTGCTCAATATTGTTATTAGCATAATCCAAGCTGGGTAAGATACAGAAAAAATGCCACTGTATATATTCTGTCACATCAAGTTGTCATGCCTTGCAGTAAACAAAAAAAAGTTGGCTTAAAGTGAGATGGAACAGGGAAAAGAGAAGCTGAAGTAAGTTCTAAAAAAGGAAACCAGAGAGGGTCTAAATGGAGAAATGGAAATATCAACACAGAACTGGCAGATTGTCAGGGCAGAGGGGAAAAGTAGGCGTGACCCAGTGAGCCAGACAACCACACCTCCAAGCCAAAGACAGCTCATCTGGAAACCAATCAAAACCTAGACAAGTGTTCAGAGCGATCTCAGTCACTCATTGAAATAGGGATTCCCTAAATCCACAAGCTTAAGCTGTTGGTAGCAAGTAAGAAACTTAAAAAAAAAAATGGAATTTGCAGAACCGCAGAAATTCCTCTAGTGCTGCTGCAGAGGGCATGATGAGGGCACAGAGTATGAAATATTAAAGCAAAATCCCTTGCACCACAAAGAAAGGGTAAAACAAGCATCATATTCCTGCACCTAACATCATTCTTTGTAAGGTTCAGCAGGTCACTGACTTGGCCATTCTTTACTTTCACTGCCAAAGATGAACAGAAAGACAGGGAGAGAGATAAAAGCAAATTAAATATCAAATATTTTTGGAAGTGGGAAATGCTCCAGATTTGGTGCAACTTTAAAATCTCTTTCCATTAAAATGTTCTGCCAAAACACTGGAGTGTGTTGGAGGGTGAATGGTGGCAGGTAAATTGCTTCTGTACTCCCCGTATTTGTTGTCATGGATTATCTTTTTCTGTAATGGCACTTATAAAACCTGGGTCTCTTGTGTTCAGGGAGCTAGGTAACATATATTTTGATTTACAGAGGCATGGTAATGTGTTTTGCTACAAAGTCTTATGGCCCCAGATACAGCAAGGAAGCATCCTGCTGACCAAATTAAAAAGATCAGTGAATGTTCAGCCAGCCATGGGATGAAGAATGATCAATCACCAGAGGAGGATAGGGATCTGGTGATTGCATTGCACTACAGCAAATTAGTTTTTTAACCATTAGTGAAAACTTCCTGTTTAGCATTGCCAAAGGTGGTTTTTTTTCATTTTGCAATCAATAAAATGCTAGTGCTTGTTGTCTTTTTTAGCACTTGAAGTAAGTTTGTTTTAAGGTATTTTTTAATAATAAACAGAATAGAATTTCTATAGAGATCGTGTAGATTTTTCACTTCTTGATTCATCCCTTTGACAACTTGTGCAGGGAGAATCAATATCGGTAAAGTTTAAAAATCCTGTTCTCTGAGGGCATGCATGAGTGACAGCAGCAGAGATTTAGAAAAAAATCAACTGAAAGGGGCCTGTGGGGTGAGCCAAGAATAGATCAACCATCAGTGAGCTTATCCAGCTATATGGACATTGCATTCATCCCAGGCCAGGGCTCTAAAAGGCCTCAGCAGGCCAAGATAATGAGTTTAAACAGATTTAGGTTTTGAACATGCACAGAGTCTATTAGGGCTTGTTTCTGCATTCCTGCTTTTCCTTCCTCTGGTGGCTTGGCCCTTTTCACCTATTCATCCCATTAGGAGGACTTGACCAGAACTGTAATCTGAGCTCCTTAGCTGCTCAATGCACTTTGAGTAAATGACCAGTCTCCATGAATAGGAAAACCTGTATACTAAAGTATTAAGTTAGCACAGTCTACAGATGTTCACTATGTCTTTTTTGTCCTCATACCATAAGTCACACAGTCAAATCTCAACCAGTCCTCTCTACAGTATCCTCCAAAATGGGAAAACAAATGGCTTTTTTCTTGCTACCTGGTTAGTCACTGAAAGAACTTTCACCCACTCCCTTCTGCTAACCTGAAGTGGTTTTTTAGGTGTGGTTATCATGACTGTAACTCTCTTCAAAGCCCATTTCATCTCATTTCTAACTAGTTCCTGGGCTAAACAACCAGACTTCAGAAAGTAAGGCCTCCATGAACAAAACCCTAATCCTTTCCAACATCAAAAATCCTGTGAGGTTTCATTTCCCTGACCACAGACCTGCCTGGGCAGGTCCTCCAGCAGTCGTGGAGGTAATAGGATGGGTTAATGTGTTCCTACTGACATGCTGAGCATCACTGGCTGAGTCAGTGCAGCCAGAAAGGGACCTCTGATTCATACAAGAGTCACTTTCTGTGTACAGGAGAAAAGACAGAAAAGAGGTGAAAAAACTTTCACTTTGCTCAATGATTTCTATTAAAAAATCATAAGTTAAAAGAATCACTTTTCAGATCAGACACCCGGGTTTTCTCTTAAATTTTCTGAAAAATACCAATGCACTGTTCATCTAAATAGAATAGGATCCTGTAATAAAGTGGTGCAGTGTGTGATACCAAGCAAGATATCATGATAGCTTCTCATCTGGGACAGCCAGTAATTTGTTCCTAAACCCTTTTAGGGGGGTGCAATAATTAGTTACAATGCAGGTGGTTAAGTCCACAAGATCAAGTGATCTTTCCCTACAGCCTAATTCCAAGCTGATTTACACTGATTCTATGCAGGTGATAGCAGAATCAGACTGTTCATCTCCAGTACAAAAGTCACCTCTTAAGCAATAATATACTGTTAAAAACAAGAGAATAAACTGCCTAATGAATAGAGAAATAAGAAAAAATATCAATATTCCAGAAAAGAGGTACAAGGAGAATCAAAACCAAACCTGCTTATCCCTGCAATGATTTTTTTCATCAGGTAGACTCATAGAATATCCTGAGCTGGAAGGGACCCCCAAGGACCTTCAGCCCTGGTGAACACCACCATGAATCTCACCTTGTGCCTGCTTGGGTAGCTGGACTGAAAGTGTTTGGGGCTACTATAAGTTTCCATTACACATTGATAATAATGTTAGAAGAGAGAGGGACACCAAAATTCAAGGCATGGTAATCTAAATCTAAATTAATTTTGAAAATAATTTAAAATTTTAAATTTAAAAATTTACTTATTAAAAAAATGCAGATTCCACAAAGGAAAAAAAACAAAAAGAGAGAGAGAGATATGAAAAACTGGGGGAGAATCTTAATTCTACCAGCTCTGTTGTGTTTCTAGTTCAGTACATCTGCTGGATATCAGGTTGTATCAGTGAAGTATAAAACTATAATGCAAGTAAAATAAGTAATTTTTTTTTAAAAAAACCAATTTTCGAGTATGAAAAGGAAAAGTTTTATATCTTTAAGTATGAGCTCCTCTACTTACACCAATACACCAACAATAGATCAAGTTCCAATTATCCCTGTGTTTGCTTTCCAGGAAAATTAAACATTTGGTGTCTTGTTGTTCTTGCTTTTGTTCTGTAATGAATTGCACACATCTAAGTGTTACTTAAATATGCAGCAGAGCTCTGCTCCCCTAAGAGTTAATTTTCTGTCTGTGAAAACCTGCTGCTATTTAACAAAGTACCAGCTCTTAATCAACCTTCAGGTATAATGGCTAGCTGGGGTACGAAAATAAATTCACTGCTAAGTTCAACACATCAGTGTTTCTACAAATAAAGATCTTAATTCTGAAACAGTGTAATATTTTTCTCTATAAATTAAAAAGATTAAATGACATATCAATAATTTTGTAATTAATCATTTTTCCCTCTTCAACATCAACAATAATTAAGAGATGAAAATTAATGGGGAGGGTCTCAATAAACACCAATGGAGTTGAATGGAGATGCTCCATGTTTTAGGGTGGTCTTGGTAATGAATATAGAAGAATGGGGAGCTGGATAAGTTTTTGTCTTTTTTTTTTTTTTTTTTTGACCACAGAGAACTAAGCATAATTTATAGATATAAAATATTCACCTTCAAGAGATTTTTGCATAAAGTGGATTAGAAGAAGCAATGGACAGAAAATACCTGAAGAAAACATCTCCATCAATTTATGTTGTCTGCTAGGAGCTTCTGTGCCATCGCTCCTGCACAGCTATCACACAACACACAATATCCTTCTCATCTCTTCCTTCCCCTCTGTCCTATACCTGTAACATATTCACTGTCCTTTCCTTCAGTTTTTGCTCTTCCAGAACTTGTAGGATATTGTACAGCTTGTTGTCTCCCTCTGAAATAACAAAATCGAAGTTCTATAATTATCACCAAAGAAAATATGCATTTGCAATGAGGTATTAGAGGATAATGAGTAAAAAAATGTTTGTTTCTTGAGTATAGCATTTTATTTTCTGTTGCTGTGAACTTAGGTGAAATCTGTGTTAATCTCTTCGTAATAATCCCTAAAACTCCTGAGGAGAAATCTTCCTGAGAAAAAAGACATTCATTCAGAAAACATCCATGTAAGGAAAAAAATCAGATCGCCTTTTTACCACTTTGACCTTGCCATGGGTATGTTCTGCACTGATTTGTCCTCCTCAACTGCCCAGAGCTCCCAAGCTGATGGCACCTGCCTGAGGTGGAGCTTGCTCTCACTCCAAGATGCTAAAACACTATCACAGACCCCACAATTCAGACTGCAAACTAGAAAACTTTGCAAAGACCTATCTCTGTTCAACTGCCTTGATTCTCTTCCCTCCCTTACCCATCACCTTCTCTTCTCTCTGCCTTCTGCTTCTCAGGTATCATTTTATAATAAGTATTTCTTCCCCCCAGAGCATAAGATTGGGTTCTCTTTCTGTTCTATGGGAAATCTTCCTTTTGTTTCTTCCATGATATGGGGAGAGCAGCAATATAGGAGTGAAGAGGGTTTTGGGAAGGGGATTTTGCTGGGATGATAGATGGCCTTTTTTTGGTTGGTTTTGGTTTGTTTGTGGGGGCTTTGTGCAGGGTTTTTTTTTGAAGATAATTGGATTTGTCTCACTACCCTCATCCATAGGAAATCTCTTTTCTCACCTGGTGCTGTTCTCATCTCCTCACAGTATTAACACTAAAATCCCTGCACAATCAAAAATGAGAGAAAGCAACCAAGGCCCAGATCGCATCTTCCAAGGCATTACTCACAGGAGCTAAGAACAACAGATCTCAGATTATCTCAGACTGGTTCAGTGTGTGATTGACACAGTTCAAGTGTCTCTTGAAGTAAAGCAAATCAAAAGGCTTCTAAAATAAAAGTGGAGTAGGAAACAAAGATCTTTACAGGCACTACTCCCTAATCTTAATTATTTTAATTAATATTTTATGGGTTGTGAATGCAAGGGTTTTATGCTTTGCCACTTTTGTGTAATCAAGTTTCTTTCACTATTAGCTGATTAATCTCGGTTTTCTCTTTTAGATGATTGCATTTGTTCAGAGTGTAGCTCAGAATGACACATTGTAAGAATAACCTACTGAAAAGCTAATCCTTGTTGATAATTAGCTGTAATGACTTCTAAAAGGAAAAGAAACAGCAAGCACAGGGGCAAAAAAGGTTGGGTTTTTTTCTCCTCAGTATTTGTCTCTTAGAGATATACTGCACTAACCCCAAACATTGCTGGCTCACTCATAAACTCACAGTTAGTCTGTTGCCAATTTGAGAGTTAAAATATTGAAAATTTTATTACCTGTGACATCTGAACTCCTGAAATTATGAAACAATAAGCTGTTTACATTTAAATTTTTTAAGCTTACTGATTGCTGCTCTACCCATTAAATTTATTTGACAGATCTTTCAGTGCACACAAAAACTTATATGCACAGATATATGTTTATATAGACACTCTCAAACTTTCTTCCACTTTACTTTGAACTAAATCCAAACATGACTGTGGAGTAGGAGGGGGGGAAAAAAAGAAAAAGTAAAAGTAATGCAACACTGCCATTATCTCATGTCTTTTTGTTAATTTTCCAGGTATCGTGTGAGACCCTCCCCACCAGGATGCAAGATTCTATGTGGAATGAGAAGAGCTTCTTCAGAAAGAGAAGTACCAAACACATCACTGGGATGAAGGAAGTAAAAAGGGTACAGAGATGACAGAGATGATTCTTATTTCTTCCTCCAGTCCTTGGGAAACTTTGTGTGACCAAAAGTAAAGGGCTGTTATAGACAAAGTGCTTGCCCTTGGTTGTTGCAGTTTAACCACGTCACATCCTTGGAACAATAAATGAGGAATGTTTTGGAAAATGGAGGAACAACAGATAAGGGGTAAGGGATTCTTCATCCATTTGACAGATGTACACAGAGGGGGAAAAAAAAGGAGGCAAAGAAAGATCACTGGTGTATGAGAACAGAAGAAAACCAACTGCAAAGAATGGTAAAAGAAGCTTGTTTGAAGCTCTCAGATCTCCTATCAGTAAGTTTTTAAAACTGAAAGAAAGCCTCCCTTTATTCTCCTCCCTCCCTTCTAGATCAAAATGAGGGTCCTTTGAACAAGAAGTAAAACAGAACTCATAGACATAGAAGTGTAACGAATTGATAAAAAGGTTGAGGCCAGAATGAAAGCATGAAGGGGATCAGAGGATAAAGGAAGAGTCATTCGAAAAGTAGCAGGGGAAAACTAAAAAAGCAAAGATGATCAAACAAGGTGGATAAAGTTTAATGTTAAAACTGAACCTTTTGTGTCTGTTCCTGGAATAGCTGCTGCTTAAAATATCAAGGAACATATTTAGTCCTGATTCTAACTGTCGTTAATATTCTCTGTAATAAAAGACCCTCCAGCACTCCTGCACTCAGAGTGAAAACAGTTGTTTTCAGAAGATTTTAACATGTATTTTGTGCATTTTGGTATTTTCATCTCAGCATGCAACCATATGCTGCCTTTTAGTATCATGATTAACATCTGCATAACTGGCTTACCTTTAAGTGAAAAACTCAACATATTTTAATGCAACTATATGGGGAAACAGTTCCTGACTCAAAGTCAATACAAATAAATGGAACAGTTCCTATTAGGTCTTCCTTTTCTCAATATTTTTCATTTAAGTATCAAGGCTAACATTGTAAGGCAGTGTTATTGCATCGTTACAAATTAATTTTGGATTTGTTTGCATGGGGGTTTTTTAACATTTCCAGATGTAGATATTTCCACAGTATTTCCCTACAGAAGATAGCTATTCTAATCAAAATAAGAAATGAGAAAGGGAGCTACTAAGAATTTGTTGTCTAATAGAGAATGACACCTATGAGGAAAAGGAGAAAGAGAAAGAAAACAAACATACAGACACCCAGAAAACAAAAAGATCACTTAAGGAAATAGACTGATGATATATGCTGAGGATGGGGAAGAAGGAGAAATCAGGGGTCTTTCTGTTATTCGTCTAGCTCAATGGGGAGGGAAATCCTAAACCCTAACACAGCCCTTTCCTCTCTCAAGTATCTAAGGGCAGAAAATTCACCCATTTTACCCATTTTTTTCCCAGAAAGCCCAGCCTGCATTGTCAACTTCTGTTCATTCAAGTAGCTGCAAAAGATTCACATCCTTTGTGATTGTCTCCTTTCACACAGAAATCTTATTTCTCCCTAAAAGAATACATTAAGTTCAGATACTTCTGAACTTCTGAAAGAAAATTGCTTTTAAACACACCAGGGGGTAGCCTGGCCAGTTCAGTTCTACTAGTTCACCATGACAAACCAACAGTTGGTAGATAACTAATATCTGGGATCTTGTGCCAGAAAAATGAGGTAATTTTTAATGTTGTCCTGATTTCAACTGGGATAGAATTAATTTTCTTCCTAGTAGTTGGTACAGTGCTGTGTTTTAGATTCAGGATGAGTATAGTGTTGAAAACACAGCAATGTTCAGTTGTTGCTAAGCAGTTCTTGCTCTCAATCAAGGACTTTTCAGTTCCCCTGCTGTGGCAGGGAGCAGGTGCACCAGAAACCAGGAGGGAGCATGGTCAGGCAGCTGACCTGGACTGGCCAAAAGGATATTCCACACCGTGGAACACCATGTCTTATCCATAAACTGGTCAGGAACAGGCTGGGCTTTGGTCAGAGGATGGTGAGCAATTGTGCATCACTTGCCTTTTTAGGCTTCACTTTTTTCTCTCTCTTTTCATTGTCTCCCTTTTCATCACAATTAATATTATTATATTGGTTTGTTTTATTTCAGCTATTAAACTGTTCTCATTTCAACCCAAGGACTCCACCTATTTTCCCAACTCTCCTCCACATCCCCCTGGGGTTGCACGAGCTGCTGGGTGGCACTCAGTTGTCACCTGGGTTTAAACCACGACAGCTGCCAGTGCTCACAGCCAAGGAACATCTAAATACACAACAGAAACATGGGGGGGAAAGATGACTGTGTCATAAAAATCATTAATTTTACATTGCCTATATAAATAGCTTTTCAGGAAGCTTTGCTAATGAAGTCTCAAACTTGAAATTCAATTATACCTCAGGTGATTCGACAACAGGAAATGAATACATTTAACTCTTCAGACATTTGCTGTTCAAGATCACCTGTTTAAATAGGTTTTTCCAGTCTGTAAAAGAACAAAGTGACAGAACAGAACATGAGTTACACTGAGCATATTAGTGAATCATGAATTATTTTAATAGTTCATAACATCATACCCAAATATGTAAAAATCATCATATAAAATTAGAGAAACATTTAGAAATTTGGTTTCACTACTTCTTGAATGGTATTTTCTATCCTGAGATGTGATATGCCCTCTGAAAAAGTCATTTAAGTAGAAGACATAATATTTTGTTTGATTTTGGCTACTGGTTTTTGGTTTTGGTGAGGTTTTTGTTGGTTTGTTGGTTTGGTTTTGTTCTTTTAAACTGGGATTAACAATTACCAAGACAAACACTTTAGTGTTTTTCATGGTGAATGTTATAGAAAGGTACTTAAATTCTATCTAAGGTGTGTTAAGAATGAAACCTGAATGGCTACTAGTTCAGCAAGCAGTTTAAGGTAACACACAAAGGACAGACAAAAAGTATTTAAAATAATTAGGGAAGGACACAGAGGTAGTACAAGTACCACAGGACTACATGAACATTTGTTCCACATTGTGTCTTAAAGAGCAGATGCTGAAAGGTAAGAATTCAGAATCAAAAGCCTCAAAAATTCAAGTTTCAGCAACTTTATTCAAATTACAGCAAGCTTTTATCCAATCTTCCTGCTTTCTGCAATCAACGGGTAGCAAGAAATCCCTCAAAAAACATTCCATTTTAAATTCTTTAGCCATTAAAAAAAAAAACACCTCTCTTTGTAGCTAAAAAAACCCTCTACTTTTATAGAATATTAGAAGTGAGTGTTGCTTAATAACTACTTTATAGTTTAAAGATTTGGTAATGAAAGCTAAGAACCTTCCCTAATGATGGCTGGTCAATATCCAGCAAAATTTTCTAGTTATTCTGTGGCTGAATGTGACTCTGCAAAGAGGAAATATCTGCATGTCCACAATGGTGAGCCAATCTTCTGGCATTGTATACAAAGCTTCTTTCATGGATCATATGGATTTCCAGGGCCTCTGTCCTATCCCCTCAACACCAAAATTCAATTTTCAGAGTGTTAAGGAATGACTTGTCTTTACTTCCAACAATTATCACTTCCATGCTAATTTATATCAGGAACCTACTTTAGAAGTCATAGGAGCCTCCAGTTTTATCAGACTGAACTGGATATCAGATTTGTCCAACTTTGGTGTGATTTTTGTCCTGACTATGTCTTTTTAGAGGGCACATGGGGCTAATGGTAGAAAAGCTTTTTTTCCTGTTTCAGGAGATCACTGAAAGAAATACATTTAATAAATGATTTTTTTTAATTGTTGTATTTCACAAATCTCTCATTTTAATGCATAAAGACAACCCTATTTCAAATAATCAACTATGCTCAAATGGCATAAATGAAAAGATCATATGGAAATGGAAAAAAGTATTTCTTCTTTTTAACAGCCACTGAATCTCTTGCAGTAAGATTTTTAATTGTTTTACACTATATTGCCATCTATAGGATAGCACCTAAATATAACTTCCAAATATTAGGCTGTGATTATTTTCTTTGTAGCTCTTCCTTGCAATTTGCAGACAGTGAAAAAAGGTGATGAGGTTCTATGATTCTCTGTAAATGACTGATGGGTATTTCATCACTGCAGCACAGCCACTGCACAAACAACTGCAAAATTCTAGTTAGGTAGTCACTAGTAGATAAAGGTAATTCCATTTATTGGGACCAGAGGAGCCAGCACACGCACACCACCACAATCCCCAGAGGTCTTTGAAGTAATGGCCATAAAATGAAATATTATAATGGAATATTATATGCTCAACAATAAGTGGAGTATCTTTTGCTTGGCACTCAAAGAGATTTCATCTTTTGAGCTCGTTGCACTATATGCTCCACCTGGAGAACCTGCTGGATTCAGATTATCTTGAAAACATGATTAAGACTTATCCTCATGTGGCATTTTCTTCCCTATTATCTTTATTCTACACCTAGTGCAGTATGCATTAATAAATCATATCTGGTACTGAAGCTTGCTGATGAATACCCAAAATTAAAGCCATTCTTTTCATGTTTCCTACCCTAAACTTTTTTGTTGTTCATCTTTTGGGTTTATGCTTTGCCTTAGGGTTTTCAGCTTTTTAGTTCTTCTGACTGGGTTATTCTGTGAATTACTGAGTTTCCCATTTTACCAGGCATC